>NC_069803.1:13125000-13750000 GCF_027406575.1 Nycticebus coucang
TCTAATATATAGAGATGATGAACATTTTTTCATATGTTTGTTAGCCATTCGTCTGTCATCTTTAGAGAAAGTTCTATTCATGTCTCTTGCCCATTGATATAAGGGATTGTTGGCTTTTTTCATGTGGATTAATTTGAGTTCTCTATAGATCCTGGTTATCAAGCTTTTGTCTGATTGAAAATATGCAAATATCCTTTCCCATTGTGTAGGTTGTCTCTTTGCTTTGGTTATTGTGTCCTTAGCTGTACAGAAGCTTTTCAGTTTAATGAAGTCCCATTTGTTTATTTTTGATGTTGTTGCAATTGCCATGGCAGTCTTCTTCATGAAGTCTTCCCCCAGGCCAATATCTTCCAGTGTTTTTCCTATGCTTTCTTTGAGGATTTTTATTGTTTCATGCCTTAAATTTAAGTCCTTTATCCATCTTGAATCAATTTTTGTGAGTGGGGAAAGGTGTGGGTCCAGTTTCAGTCTTTTACATGTAGACATCCAGTTCTCCCAACACCATTTATTGAATAGGGAGTCTTTCCCCCAAGGTATGTTCTTGTTTGGTTTATCAAAGATTAGGTGGTTGTAAGATGTTAGTTTCATTTCTTGGTGTTCAATTCGATTCCAAGTGTCTATGTCTCTGTTTTTGTGCCAGTACCATACTGTCTTGACCACTATGGCTTTGTAGTACAGACTAAAATCTGGTATGCTGACGCCCCCAGCTTTATTTTTGTTACTAAGAACTGCCTTAGCTATACGGGGTTTTTTCCGGTTCCATACAAAACGCAGAATCATTTTTTCCAAATCTTGAAAGTACGATGTAGATACTTTGATAGGAATGGCATTGAATAGGTAGATAGCTTTGGGAAGTATAGACATTTTAACAATGTTGATTCTTCCCATCCATGAGCATGGTATGTTCTTCCATTTGTTAATATCCTCTGCTATTTCCTTTCTGAGGATTTCATAGTTTTCTTTATAGAGGTCCTTCACCTCCTTCGTTAGGTATATTCCTAGGTATTTCATTTTCTTTGAAACTATGGTGAAGGGAGTTGTGTCCTTAATTAGCTTCTCATCTTGACTGTTATTGGTGTATACAAAAGCTACTGACTTGTGGACATTGATTTTATATCCTGAAACATGACTGTATTTTTTGATGACTTCTAGGAGTCTTGTGGTTGAGTCTTTGGGGTTCTCTAAGTATAAGATCATGTCGTCAGCAAAGAGGGAGAGTTTGACCTCCTCTGCTCCCATTTGGATTCCCTTTATTTCCTTGTCTTGCCTAATTGTATTGGCTAGAACTTCCAGCACTACGTTGAATAGTAAAGGTGACAGAGGACAACCTTGTCTGGTTCCAGTTCTAAGAGGAAAAGCTTTCAGTTTTACTCCATTCAGTAAAATATTGGCTGTGGGTTTGTCATAGATAGCTTCAATCAGTTTTAGAAATGTGCCACCTATGCCTATACTCTTCAGAGTTCTAATTAGAAAAGGATGCTGGATTTTATCAAATGCTTTTTCTGCATCTATTGAGAGGATCATGTGATCTTTATTTTTGCCTCTGTTAATATGGTGTATAACGTTTATAGACTTGCGTATGTTAAACCAGCCTTGCATCCCTGGGATGAAGCCTACTTGATCATGATGAATGACTTTTTTGATGATAAGCTGTAGTCTATTGGCGAGGATTTTGTTGAGAATTTTTGCGTCTATGTTCATGAGTGAGATTGGTCTGAAATTCTCCTTTTTGTTTGGGTCTTTTCCTGGTTTTGGTATCAGGGTGATGTTTGCTTCATAGAATGTGTTGGGGAAGATTCCTTCTTCCTCAGTTTTTTGGAATAATTTCTGCAGTACAGGAATAAGCTCTTCCTTGAAGGTTTGATAGAATTCTGGAGTGAAGCCATCTGGACCAGGGCATTTTTTAGTTGGAAGCTTTTTTATTGTTTCTTTGATCTCAGTGCTTGAAATTGGTCTGTTCAGGAGGTCTATTTCTTCCTGGCTAAGTCTAGGGAGAGGGTGTGATTCCAAATATTGATCCATTTCCTTCACATTGTCAAATTTCTGGGCATAGAGTTTCTGGTAGTATTCAGAGATGATCTCTTGTATCTCTGTGGGATCAGTTGTTATTTCCCCTTTATCGTTTCTGATTGAGGTTATTAGAGATTTTACTTTTCTATTTCTAGTTAGTCTGGCTAATGGTTTATCTATTTTATTTATTTTTTCAAAAAACCAACTCCTTGTTTCATTAATTTTCTGAATGATTCTTTTGTTTTCAATTTCATTGATCTCTGATTTGATTTTGGATATTTCTTTTCTTCTACTGAGTTTAGGCTTAGATTGTTCTTCTTTTTCCAATTCCATAAGATCTCTTGTGAGATTGTTGATATGCTCTCTTTCTGTTTTTCGAATGTAGGCATCTAAAGCGATGAATTTTCCTCTCAAAACTGCTTTTGCAGTATCCCACAGGTTTTGGTAGCTTGTGTCTTCATTGTTGTTATGCTCAAGGAAGTTAATGATTTCCTGTTTTATTTCTTCCTTCACCCATCTGTTATTCAACAGAAGATTGTTTAATTTCCATGCCTTTGGGTGGGCTTGAGCATTTTTGTTAGAGTTGAGTTCCACCTTTAGTGCCTTATGGTCTGAAAAGATACAAGGTAAAATTTCAATTCTTCTGATTCTGTTGATATTTGTTTTGTGTCCCAGGATATGATCAATTTTGGAGAATGTTCCATGGGGTGATGAGAAGATTGTATATTCTTTATCTTTGGGGTGGAGTGTTCTATATGCATCTATCAAGCATAGTTGTTCTAGGGTCTCATTTAAATCTCTTACATCTTTGTTTAATTTCTGTTTAGAGGATCTGTCCAGCTCTGTAAGAGGTGTGTTAAAGTCCCCTGTTATGATGGTATTATCAGATATCATATTGCTCAGACTGAGTAAGGTCTGCTTCAAGAATCTGGGAGCATTTAAATTGGGTGCATAAATATTTAGAATTGAAATGTCTTCTTGTTGTAGTTTTCCCTTGACCAATATAAAGTGACCATCTTTGTCTTTTTTGACTTTAGTTGCTTTAAATCCACATGTATCTGAAAATAAGATTGCAACTCCTCTTTTCTTCTGAATTCCGTTTGCCTGAAAAATTGTCTTCCAACCCTTGACTCGGAGCTTTAATTTGTCTTTTGAGGCCAGGTGTGTTTCTTGCAGACAGCAAATGGATGGCTTGTGTTTTTTAATCCAGTCAGCCAATCTATGTCTCTTCAGTGGGGAATTCAAGCCATTAACATTTATTGAGATAATTGATAAGTGTGGTAGTATTCTATTCGTCTTATTTGGTGAGAGTCCATTGCTTAATTTTATCTTTTGCATCAGTGTGGAGGTTAGGTTTTGTCCTTTAGTTTCTGAGTTCTTACTTTGCTGCTGATCCATTGTGGTGGTCAGTGTGCAGAACAGGTTGAAGTATTTCCTGTAGAGCTGGTCTTGTTGTGGCGAATTTCCTCAATGTTTGTATATCCGTAAATGATTTGATTTCTCCGTCAATTCTGAAGCTTAGCTTAGCAGGGTACAGAATTCTGGGCTGAAAATTGTTCTGTTTAAGTAGATTAAAGGTAGATGACCATTGTCTTCTTGCTTGGAAAGTTTCATTAGAGAAGTCTGCGGTCACTCTGATGGATTTGCCCCTGTAGGTCAACTGGCGCTTACTCCTGGCAGCTTGCAGAATCTTTTCTTTTGTCTTGACTTTGGACAGGTTCATCACAATGTGTCTTGGAGAAGCTCGGTTAGAGTTGAGGCGACCTGGGGTCCGATATCCCTCTGAAAGCAGTGTGTCAGACTCTTTGGTGATGTTTGGGAAATTTTCTTTTATAATATTCTCTAGTATGGCTTCCATTCCTCTGGGGCATTCTTCTTCCCCTTCTGGAATTCCTATAACTCGTATGTTGGAACGCTTCATAAAGTCCCATAATTCTGACAGTGAACGTTCTGCTTTCTCTCTCTTCTTTTCTGCCTCTTTTACTGTCTGAGTTATCTCAAGAACTTTGTCTTCTACCTCTGAAATTCTTTCTTCTGCATGGTCTAACCTGTTGCTGATACTTTCCATTGTATCTTTAAGTTCCCTAATTGACTGTTTCAGTTCCTTCAGGTCTGCTATATCCTTTTTATATTCTTCATATCGTTCATCTCTTATTTGATTCTGTTTTTGGATTTCCTTTTGGTTATTTTCCACTTTATTAGCAATTTCCTTCATTGTTTCCATCATTTCTTTCATTGTTTTCAACATGTGTATTCTAAATTCCCTTTCTGTCATTCCTAACATTTCTATACTGGTGGAATCATCTGCAGTAGCTACCTCATGGTCCCTTGGTGGGGTTGTTCTAGACTGGTTCTTCATGTTGCCTGGAGTTTTCTGCTGATTCTTCCTCATGAGTGATTTCTTTTATCTGTTTCCTTGCCCTAATTTTCCTTTCACTTCCTCTTGCTCTTTAAGTTCTTGTGCCTGTGGACTAAGGGTTATAGGACCAGAAGGGTGAGAAGGTTGAAGAGCAAAAAAAGGGGATGAAAGAAAGGAGGACCGAGTGATAAGAAAAAAAGAAAGATAGAGAAAGGAGAGGGGGTGGGTATAAGGAATATTGACAAAAAGAAGAGAGGCACAGAAAGAGGGAGACAGGGCAGTATAGGTGTACAGTAGGGTACTTTGACACAACCTTAAAAAACCCCCACCTTCTGGGGGTGCCCAGTTGCGTGGTTCTCTTGAGGTCAGCAGCTCTTTGCTAACCTGATCAGACACAGTACCCCACCTCCACCAAGTAGAGAGGAAAGACAAAAATGCTTTAAATCAAACCAAAAGAAGCAAACAGAAAACTTTACGGGGATAAAATTGGGTGAAAAACCAAATTATATCGGTAGAAACACTAGCAAAAATGAAGTTGAAGTTATTAAAAAAGGCAGCAATGGGAAATTATAATTAAACTAGGAAAATTGAGAAAGAAAAAGGGATCTGTGTGGAAAAGATTGAAATTAAAAAAACAAAAGAACATCAGCAACGTCAAAATAAACAAACAAAAAAAACAACCAAACCAAAAAAAAAAAGAAGAAAAAAATACACAACCAAAAACAAAGCAGTTTGTATATGTTATTGAATATTGTCTGGGCAACACGTGGTCTTCTGGGGTATGAGATGTTAGTCACAGTTCTGATACGACTGGAGGCTGCTGATTTCTCAAACCCCAGCAGGTAGACACCCTAAATCTCTCTTCAGCCTACTTAAAAGGCACTTTGAACTTGTAAACTTGCTGAGCAGAAGCTTTCCCAGCTTTCTCGCTGGAATCGCTGCTGAAGTGGCTATGCACTTACTCAGTGTGCCAAAACCGATCTCACTCTGCCCCTGAGGGTTAGGGCTGCAAGATGGCTCAGACCCCACCCTTAGGCTACTTGGTTGCTGGGTTACCAGCTCCCACCCGTTTCTAGCTCTGCGACCCTGAGGGCAGAGCTTGCCGGATCACTGACAATGGATCCGTGTGACCCACCGCCAAACACTATCAGCTCCGTCTGGCTCAGTGGCTCAGACTGGGGCCCTAGACAACGGCCAAAGTTCTCCGCACTCCCGCTCAGGCCTTCCCCAAGGCAGTTCAACTCAGTGCCAAGTCCAAGGACATCAAAACAGTTCACAGGTAAGGCCTTTCTGGTTTGCAGTCTCGCTGCTACTGAACTTACAGTTGTGGGCGGGTTTAGACGGATCGAACACACGCGACCACTTGCCGGCTTTCCACTGTTTTAGTCCTCCTCTTGGGGTCCAGAAGTCTCTCGCTGACTCCCTGTTTTCTCTCAATTTCCTGCAAACACCTTGGCTGCTGAAAAACAGAAGAAGATCCCAGGATATTCCGAGCTCGCAGGACTGAGGGTCCCGACTCCGCAGGAGCTCCCGCACCGCCACCGCCACCGCTGCAATGTATTTTCATTGTTAAAAAGGGGTCGCCACCCACAGGTTGAGAACTGCTGGTATAGACAAAGCCTTAATAAATAGTAGATTTTCTCTTTCCCCTTTTGCTTTGAGTATCAAACAACAGCAGCACAAACATCAGCGGGCAGTAGAGTCCTGGACACCCAGTGCTGCTTCAAACAAACGAGCCTGAACGGGAAGCACCCACATACCTTTGCGGTCTCCACCCCACTCCCGGGTAAGTTTATGTTACCCAGCGGGGTAGGCTGCATTACTTAGCAGCATAATCAGCTGGTGAGTGTGAATGAGCTCAGAGGCTCATTTTACTCATCCTCTTGTCTGTGTAAAATCTCCCCTGCTGCATACTTCTCTGGAGCTCTCTGGCACGTCTTTCATGGCTGTGAACAATTCTGGGCTTGTTGTTCCCCCACAGGCCCTACTTCGCATCCACTTGGTCTCCACTGGGGAGAGGCCGCCCTGTCTCCAGGGCCTGTCTTCCTGTGTTCCCCGACCTGCCTTCCCAGAGCTGCTCCGGGGAGTGCGATCCTCCAGTCTTCACTGGACTAGAGCCAGGCTGGTCCCCTGCCGAAATGCAGAGATGGGAGGAGGCTGCCCCTTCTGAAGCGCTTGGGCTAGAAACCTGTCCATTGCCACCATCTCTTTCTTCTGCCTCCCAGCTGTCTTAGCACTTCAAACTTCCCGCTCAAGGATCCCCTTCTGGGTCCCTTCTCTTGCTAAGCAACTCACCTGGGACACCACATGCCACTTGCCCATTTTCAGACTAAGCTTAACCAGGACCATTGTGCACTAAGACACCCAAACACACACAAGGACCCACGAGGCACACATTTAGAGAAGACTCGGGGAGGAACTGGGACTTGGGTCGGATTTTGAAACAAAAGAGCCAAATAAGTAGAAAACAGGGTGTAAAAAGGCTGCAACAACTCCAGGATTCATTACATCAGTCTTGTCCTTGAGAAGAAAAAGGAAGCAGGGACGACAGGGACTGACAGTACCTAGTTCAGCCCCAGGCAGGCTCTTTCCATAGTGTTATTTTACTTAATCCTCAAAATAGATGTATTAATTCCTAGTATTGCTGTTTGACAGATGAGAAAATCAAAGCTTTGACAGATTCGGTAACCTTTCTTAACACCTGGATCATACTTTGGGAAGTGCTGCTCCAGAGAAGTCCTTCTCAATGGCAGAGCTGGGATTTGGAGGTGGAGGGTGAATGGTGACTGGAGGAAAGGAGGCCATGGGCTTCCCAGCTTCTTACACACCAGACCCACCAGTCCACACCACAGATTGTCTTTGGGCATCACCAGGTCTGCAAGATGATGATTATTTTGCAGGCCAAGCAAGTTACAAAGTGCCAAAATCCTAAAAAGGGGGCATTCAGTTGAAAATATTCAACAGTCTCTTTTTCTGTGAGTGGAAGATGCTTAGAAGAAAACAAAGCTATCAAGAGCTCTGTTTGTAAATATACCGTTGACCCATTCTGTGGCTTTCTTTGAATTGGCGTATCTAAATCCAAACCAGAAGGATGATCATCTAATGTCCTGAACCACCAATAGGAATGACACTCATCAGTGCAGGTGACAGGAAAGCAAGTTTCTGGGTCCTTAGTTATAGATGCACTTAATGACATTGTGCCTACTGAATGCCTTCCAAGGACCAGCTGAGCTAGGGACGGGAGCAAGATCCAAAGATAAATAACCCAGGTCTCTACCGTTGACTGAATCCCTCTCTCTCTCACTCTCTCTCTCTTTCCTCACCAGAGCTTGGTTCTGTCCTCAATTTTTCAAAAAGACCTGATACAGTGGCATCATCAGGGGAGTAGCCTCCCCTGTTGGAAACATTCCACTTACAACCTCAACATTTTTCAAACTCGCTCACACTTAAAGCTGAGTTTTTAAAACGGTATACCAATGGGTTAAAAATAATTGCCAGTGATGAAACAAGGAAATACTCGGTTGGGCTTTGCAAATTCCAAACACAGTTTTCTCTGTATACAAATGAACCCGGAAGCTTGGATTGGAACAAAGATGACCCTGTAATACAATCCTCTCTGTGCAAATAAGCAAGTGTGAGTGGCGTAATGTGCTCCTTGACCGAAACTCTTATCCAGGGGAGTTGGGTCATGCCACGGCCTTTGACCACAGTTCTGTTGGAAGTCAGAAGCATCTCTAGATCCGGGGAGCCAAACGAATGGCTAATGGAAAAGTCAAAATCAAGACTTTTTTTATTTTTGTTTTTATTTTTCTGTATGGCAGAAAGTAAAGAGTACCAGATCCTGGTTCCAGGAACATTGATGAGAACATTTACATTTGAATCTCAACTGTATGTGACCTCTATGGTTATAAGTTCCCAGGCAACTCACATTAGCTCTTAGAGCCTCCATTTTCCTATCTGTAAATGGGGACAAGGAGCTAACAGTGCCAGCTCTGATGACCCCAAAGTAGTGTTGTAAGATTCTGAAGATATATTTGAAACCTTGCTATAAGCTGTCTAATGCATCACAGACGTAAGTGATTCCCATTGTATTGGCATAATAGTCTCCAGAACGGTATATTTTAAAAATTCAAGTAGTCCAACTGTGATTCCATTTTCCTCCTGCAGAAATAAAAAGTAGGTGTCTGCCACATAGAAGCCCAGCCCAACAAAGAGACGGGCAACAATGTAAATTCTGTTAAGAGTCTCACTATCCTGCTTCCCCGTCTGGGGTCAACTAAAGAATGTCATATAAATGCTAGTTATTATTAGGTGTGTTGCTAAAACAGCAACCTGGACTTGATTTTCATTCTTGCCAAAAAAAAAAAAACAAAAAACAAAACTGTCTTCTTTTCTGTACTAGAAGCAGTGGAGCCTACAGAAGGGAGGCCCCTTGAGGCCAGGGAAGGAAGCCCAAGCTTCACTGATGTCACCAATAACCCTTATAAGGAGCTGCAGTGAAGCCTATACTGTCCCCAAGCCTCGTCCTGGGGCTGTGAATCCCACTCTTTGAAACCAAGCTTATTGCTTCCATAAGGACAGGTCCATTTTGTCTTCTTACAGAGGACTTTAAGCAAAAAGACCCTTCCTATTTAATGGTTAATATTATAATTCACCTTTAACTCCCCCCAAAACAGACAGGAGCTCAATCTATAAAATTCTCATTCGAACACCATACCAGTGGTTTTCTGTTGTCCAAAGAGAAAATCCTAATTCCTTAGTTAGGCAAGGATGGTCCCTCCTAATTTGCTCCCAGTCTTGTCTTTGAGCCCATATCCAATTATATCTATCTGTTAATATTAATCTCTCTCTCTACATAACTATCGACTGACTTAACTTCCTTTCCATCTATCCATTTAACCAGATACATAAGTATTGATGAGAGGGACATATTCCAAGTCACGGAGCAACACATTGATGCAAATTGTACCTGAAACAGTATATTGATTTATGCATTTATCAACTGTAATGGCCACATGAACTTATTCGGATATAAAACATAATTGTTCAGATATGACACATGCAACAACACAACATGGTCAGAAGAAGGTCTCGACAGCATTCTCTTCCTTTAGAGCCACTACTTCTGGTTCTGAAAAGTTGGATTTTGAGATGCCTTTTTAGATTGCTCTGGCTTGCAAAGATCTCCACTCACCTTGAAATTCTCAGATACTCACCTATTGTTCACCAACAGTTTTTCATTATCTGTCATTAGGTTGGATGTCCTCTTTTTGTCTTTGTTGTTGTTGTTCCTGGTGAGTTGATGGCCACATTCAAATGGTCAGGTAGCTACAGGATACCCCCAGGAGGATCTCTGCTTGGGTTGATGCTCCTATCACAGCCACACTCTGCTTTTGGGTCTGCTCCAACAACCTTTGCTAATTCATATTCTGATACTTCTAACCTCAGATACATACTCAAATGCCTACCAACCAAAATCTGCCCTCAGCTGGTCACCACTGTGGTTTACACTCATCTGGAAGCTGAGATCTAAACACCATCATCTTCCGCTTGAGTTAAGGCAGTTTCTTGTCGATTCTCCAGAAAGCCTTGGGCCCCCTTGACTTTGTCTTTCATTGTTTTTTTTTTTTTTTTTTTGAGATAGACTCTCACTGTGTCACCCTCGATAGAGTTCTGTGGTGTCACAGCTTGCAGCAACCTCAAACTGTTGAGCTTATGCGATTCTCTTGCCTCAGCCTCCCAAATAGCTGGGACTACAGGTGCCCACCACAACGCTTGGCTATTTTTGTTGTTGTTGTTGTAGTTGTCATTGTTGTTTAGCAGGCCCGGGCTGGGTTCGAACCTGCCAGCCCAGGTATATGTGGCCAGAGCCTTAACTACATAGCTACAGGCACCGAGCCATGTCTTTGGTTTATGAATTCCACCTATATTGCTGCTCTTCATCATCTTTCTTATCCAAATTCTACCCACCTTCAAAATCCCGCTTAAATCCCTCTTCCTCTGAGAAGCTCTCCCTGTCCATTCATAGCCAGATCTGATGTAGTCTGAGCAAATACCAATAGAACCTCTGTAAGATGACCACCCAAGAGAGTGTAACAAACTGGTCAACATACAGAGGAGGTCAACATAAGGAACTAGGGCTGCTGTATTGATATATACATGGGGTACATGTCCAGTCTGTGAAAATTAGGTCGACTTAAGTAGGTGATCATTGTAGGGAGGTGGTCAACTATGGAGGGTCTAATGTATATAGCACCTTTACCCCTGTCCTGGTATGACACTCAGTATACTACGATCTATTTGTTACTATTCTTTCCCTGAAGCCAAGGGCTGTCTGTCTCTATATAGCACTTTGTTCTTGGTGAGCACCTCACTGCTCCTTCCTGTATGAAATGACACAGCTGTCCCACAAGGCTGAGAAGCACTACATAGAGGCTACCTTCTGAGCCTGAGTTCTCCCATTCCTGTGTTAGTGAGGAGCATGGGTTCTGGAGACCAGAAAGTGTCTCAACCATAGAAACTGTGACTATAGAAGGCTCTCTGGAAAAAAAATATAACCAGGCCCCTTTGGCCAAGTGGGGATGTTGAAGGCTAAAGAAGGATTTAACAGTCTCATGTCCATACAGCTAGTTAAACAATAGAGTTGAAACCAGAATAAAATAAAAAGCCAAAACAACCCAGAACACAGCAGAGCAAAGCTAATTTCCTTACTGAAGCATTTAGAGAGTAGAAGATCCAAAGAGCAGTGTTCTTGATATTGACTATCATCATCGTTAACATTTACTGAGTACTTTGTCAAGGCTCTTCAGAGTCAAGGTGACGAGAGGAGAAAAATTGATTAAGCAAATCCACCCCTAGTTCAACAAGACAAACAGAGCTGTCACTGTGCAGGGGCTGTCTGGAGAGCAACTAGGCAGACGGCCCTAGAGGTGCAGTGTGACCAGCGGGGAGGACAGCTGCCCTTTGGCATCTGCCCTGAACCAGCTGCGCCATCTTGGACGGGTCCTTCCACTACTTTGAACTTTGGTTTTCTCATCTGGAAAATAACTCTGACTGCTCTTTTCACCTTGCATATTCTGAGACTCTTTCTCATCCAGTGTCTGGATGCTGGGACCTAAAATCTCTTATTGTCTGGCAAAAGTTAAATGTCTAACAGAGCCAGCCTTACACCTACACATAGCTGATGTTTATATTAAAGCCCTCCATTCCAGGACTTAAAAAAGTGATTCCTGGATGTGAGGAAGGAGGCGTTCACTCCTGTCTTCCTTGCCCTCCCACACTTGGGCTTGACTGGGTCTGTTCTTCCCTGGCCTTGGCGCTCATTCTTTTTGGTGGGGAGAGGAGAAAGGCTCAGGTATAAAATACTGTGTTAATTCTGTTTTTCAGTTCATATGACATTGTCATCATCAGGCCTTGATGAAACCCCTCTTCTATCTGTTCTTACTTGTTGTCTTTTAGCCCTACTTCCCGCTCCTACCCCCGCTCCCCAGGGCGAGCATCTAGTGGTTTTAATGTGCCATTTGGCTTGAACGTGCTCCTGTGAGATGTGAAGTTTGCTCTGTGTGTATTTTTAAGTGTCAGTATATGGCACCGGGGTGTACATTTCTATTTTCTCTGGTAAATCTGGCAAAAAACGCCCTTACCTCCAAAACACCTCCCATCCCCAGAGGGTGTCTGCACACAGAGGGGGTCTGCTTGTTTTACCCTCTCCACCTAGTGAAACAGCCCATAATATTCGTCCATGTGAAAAAGGGAAGGGAAATACCCTGGCATAGTGACTAACTGCACAAGCTCTTGAGTTAAACGTGCTTGAGTGTGACTTCAGCTTCTCCACATTTATATGACTTAAGGCAAATTACTCAGCCTCTCAAAAATCTCCATTTCTTCATGTGTAATGAAAGGATAAGAGTAAATTATGAGGTCATTGTGAAAATTAAATAAGACAGGCTTAGAACAACAGGAGCTGGCACAGAGTAAATGTCCAAATAAATGACAATGGAATTTAGTAATAAATACTGGTTGGAGTGCTCACAGGTGCCAAGGCCCACAGGTCTTGTGCAGGGGAGAGAGTCTTAGGATGAAATAACTTTAAAAGTGAGTCTGGGAACATAGAAAATTACACAATTAAAAACTTCTAATTATTAACACTTTACATCCCTGAGATAAAAGATTCCAGGGCAGATATTTACCAATGTCATTTTTTACACTGATGTAAAGAGAATGAAAGAAAAAGAATAGCCTTCCATAAGAGGAACTTCTTTTTATTTTATTTTATTTTATTATTGTTTTATTTTTATAAAGACAGAGTCTTGCTCTGTCACCCAGGCTTGAGTGTAGTGATATGATCACAACTCACCATAATCTAGAATTCCCAGGCTCAAGCAATTCTTCCACCTTAGGTTCCTGAGTAGCTAAGACTATAGATGAGCACCACTATGTCTGGCTAATTTTTTTCGTAGAGACAAGAGGGTCTCACTATGTTGCCCAGGGTGGCCTGGAACTCCTCACCTTAAACAATCTTCCCTCCTTAGCCTCCCAAAGTGCTGGGATTATAGGTGTGAACCACTGTGCCCAGACTTCTTTTATTTTTTAAAGTTAAAATACGTACTTTAAGGCATATGGTTTCCACCTAGCTTTCCCCACTCCCAAATGGGAGTCTTGCCCACATGTAAATTGCCACCTGTCTGGGATCAACTTGACCAAGAGTTTTATACCAGGGCAATCTTTATTCTGAGGTTTACTATTCAAGGAAGCTTTGAGTTATAGAAAGTTGGTCAGAGCCTGGGGGTCCTTAGAGACCTCCTGCTCTAGCCTTCCTTTGCATGTGGGGCACCTGAGTAGATGAAGCAGCCTCTGTCCCTGTCACGGGTTGCGTGTAATATGCTCCAAGAGACATGCAGTGATTGTACAAATATTAACTCCTCTGACTGACACTGAGGAAGTTAGGGTGCTGTCTGCAAGTTCATGGGCACCTACATAGAGACAGCAGGCCATGCTTGACCTTTGCTTAGTGCCAAGAGATACTCCATAATGATCTCTGGAGTCAGAATATACTATGAAACGTGACCTAAATTTAACAAGTCATGTGTTCTTGAGCCTCAGAGCCTATCTCATCTTGCCACCAATTTAACCTTTAAAGGGCATGCCCTGGGGAAACAATGATCTCAGCCATTGCCCTTCAGCTCTGTGAACTCCAGGCTGTGTGTACAAAGCAAGCCTGAGCCAGGTGAGTCAGAAAAGTGACGCCCAAAGCCACAATTGTTATGGCAGGATTATGAAAAGCCAAATCTGTAACTTCAGTGCAGGGAAGCAAGTTGGGTGCTTCCTTAAAGAAATGTCTTTCGACAAACCTATCGATTCACAAGAGTGTAGAAAATACGTTTCGCTTCTATTTATACTCCCCAAACTGGCCTAACTGCCTTTGTGAAATGTTGTTAGCACATGAGAGAGGTGATCTATTGACTCTTAGCGGAATGATAAATTAAACTTATATTTTCTCTTGTTTCTCAATATAATACCAGTATTGTTGCTTTCAAGTATCTTCTTTTAAATGTATAATCAGTGTCCCCAAATAGTCAACCCATTAAGCTGGAATTTTAAAAAGTCAATACTTACATAAAAATTAATACTGAACAGCTAGCTTTGTCAATGATGTACATTAGCTGGTCAATTATAGTCATAATTGATGCCAAAAGTGTTAAGAAAAAGGAATTTGACTTTATATTGTTCATGTTAAGGCAACTACAAAGAACAAATATATGAACTCTTGTGATTCCAAAAGAATCTTGAAATAAATACATTTTAGAGTGTCATATGCCTCTGCCCGCGGCCCGATTATGAAATTTTGTCATAGTTTTTATCTGGTTGGTTTCAGATTTTATAAATTCCTGCCTATCAAATACACTACATTTATAAGACATAATTAACCTATTTTCATATTTTAATTATCCAAGACATATGTAACTGTAATCACAGCTTCAGATCAGCATGATAATCAATGTTATCAAACTGAATTAATTTAACTTTAATCAAAAACAAAAAATACCCTGACATTCTAGTTAATGCATGTTAATGCAGTTTTATTTTGGGAAATGTACAAAGCCTGTTGGGCTTTTTGAAATAATGAAAATAATTCAAAACTCTATCTTTTTCTTCCTTTAAAAACCCTCCTGAGTAAGGGCTTCATAAAAGGCCCAGTAGTGGAATTTACATAGCCTTGAATTGGCGAGGGAGATCTGTCATTTATTTCTATTCTGTCCCCCCCAAAAAGTATGTCTAACCAGGATACAAGCTCAGTGCTTACCTTTCCAGTGTTTAAATTCCGCTGGCAGAAAAGTGGGAATAACTATGAGATAATTTAAGAAAAGAAAAAGGAGAGAAAGAAAGTAATGGAAAAATCTGCATCTCAGGGTTTAACAACAAATGTACAGGAAGAAAACAATTTGGTTTCTCTGAGTTTAGAGAAAACCTGTGATTTCACCGCTTCTTCTGAGTCCCAGATAAACTCAACCTGTTTAAAGATTCCAAAAACTCAGCTAGACCAGACTGGATTTCCAAGTGATTGGATTTCAATAATCTTTAGAAATAAGAAAGATTACAATTCCAGAGGCAGAAACTATTTTGAATTCTTAACCAGTGAACAAAGCCAAAAGTTTGAACTTAAGCCCTGAAGAGATTCAAATTATATTTTAGTTGGAAATAAAAACTGTAATTATTTCCACATCTTCGTCTTTTGTAGTTTAATATTGTAGCTTTTAGGGTGACTTTCCTTAGGAAACAGAGCTTATACCTTGATAGCTCATGATGCTTTAAAAAGTGTACTCACATAGACAATAATAGTCCCTTCTGACTGTAGACTTTTCTAAAAGTTTGCCCTCAGAGCTGAATCCCAAGCTACAAATGTACATTCTTATGCAAATAAGCCAAATATCCCAAGGGGGGCAGAAAACAGGAAATTCCAACACAGAAACAGAAATATTATTTACTCAGAGAATTACAAACATTCTCCGCATTAACTACTGTAACCTCATGAAGAGTCAGGCGCTGATAGAGTGCGGGACTCCTGGGTTTCAGCTTGAGGAGACCAGCATGATCCCAATACACTGTGATACCCTGGAAGGACTCCTGTTTCTGCCCTTTATCTACATAGCCCATTGGGCAGCCATCTTCTCTACAAGAGTCTCCATCTTGCAGACAAATGCTCTGTGTTTCTCTGATATAAATTGGAATCAAAAGAAAACCTGCAGACATGATCTGCACTGTGCTGTGTTGGGTGACTCACTGGTTTGTGATCAGTTGATAACCCCTGTCAGGTGAGATGAATGTAAAGGCAATAAAGTGCTATCAGTTCTAGAGGGTAACCACCACCCTCTTGGTTTGCTACCTCCTTTCTCTCAGGGAATGTTCTGACATCATGCTCAGGCTCCCCTGCCTGCAAAGTTCTTCAGAACCCCCACAATCTGGCCTTGCTCCAGCAAATCTTAGATCTTAGAACTCTGTCCCAACCAGGACTAGGTCTTCCCTACACCTGCCAACAGCTCAAGCTCCTTCTCTGCTGTGTCTCTTCCTGGTGTGCCCCTCTCCGCAATGCCACCTTTCTCCTCTCCAAATCCCAGTCTTTCCTTAAGAAACTACCTAGATACCAGTTTTCTATGAAGTTCTTTCTACAGACTCAGCCCCCAAAGACCCTTCACTTTTCAGAGTTTCTATTGAACACACACCTGGTGCCACATGTCCAAAGCCAATATATTACACCATCTAGTAGTGCTTCTGTCACTATCTAGTAAACTTGTAAACCTATTTACTTCCTGGGGAAGGGATGATGTTTTACATTACTGCATCATTCTCTCCACAAAGACACTAATTTCTTTAGAACAAATTTACTGAGACCTAAGGTGATTGACTAGAGTATCATTAATTAAGGATGGAGCCAATTCCTAATTAAATTGATCTAACAGACCAATTATACTTTGTGCTCTTGAGCTTATAGCAAAGGAAGAGTAAACGTTAACTTCCAGAAATTAATGAGATAAACTTTACAAAGCTTTCCAGTGTGTAGGTAGGGTCCTGAAGTGATTAGTTCTATGTGATTATTATTGTAGAGCAATATAATTAATATTGCTTAACCAAATGCAGGTGAGCAAGCCAGCGATAGCAGGGACAAAGTCATCTCTTTAGAACAAAGGAGTCATTTTCGTTGTGCATTGTAGTGGCTTCTTTTCTTTTCTTTTTTTTTTTTTTTCCTTTCTTGAGATAGAACCTTGTTCTGTCAGCCAGGCTGGAGTGCAGTGGTATCATAGCTCACTGCAGGCTCCAACTCCTGGACTCTAGTGATTCTCCTCCCAAGCAGCTGGGACTACAGGCACACACCACCACATCTGACTTTTTTTTTTTTTTTTGTAGAGACGGGATCTCACACTTTAGCTCAGGCTGATCTTAAATTCCTGGCCTACAGCAATGCTCCCACCTTGGCCTTTTGAAGTGCTAGGATTACAAATGTGAGCCACCCACCACATCTGGCCTGTAGTCGTTTATTGATAGAAATTTACAGGGCATAGATGTTAAGAGTGCTAAACATCTCATTTAGCACTTCAGTGCTAAATTTTAGCACTGAAGTCTTATTTCAAAATCCTACTAAAAATTGACCCAGGGAAAAGGACCAAACAACAAACAAACTTATTTCTATCACTCAGAATCCTTCCAAACTATTTGTATTTATCATCCTGAAATATGTTTTTTGACTTAAAATCAGGTGTAGTGTCTAACTAAAGATACCCCTTTTATGACAAACAGCACTACTGCAGTCCAGTTTGGGGGGATTGAAATAAACACCAGAAGGCTTTTTGTTGATTACTACGTAGGTTGAGACAATAATAATGATAGGCAACAGATAACACTTAGGAAGCATCTGCAAATTCTTAGGCTCTGCTCTTATCTTCAGATTCAGGGAGATTGAGGCAAGGCCCAGAAATATGCATTTTCAACAAGCACCCTGGATGATTATCATGTTGGAAGCCCTTAATCATAATTTTAAAAACACTAATTTAAAAGAATGCTCATACTCTGGTCCACATGAAGCTGAGAAAACCTAACCACCGCCCCTTTGAGACTAAATAGAAGAGCAGCAGGAGTTGTGTCCAATTTAGAATGCTCCACAACACAATCTTTCCTTATCTCCCACTTTGTTTACATATTATTCATACTTCCTAAAACAATTTCTAGAGCTGAATATAGTAGCAGTAGCTATTGTCGTTTGCACCACAGAACCTTGAAAAGGCTCAGAAATTGGTGGCACCAAGTTGCTTTGGAAATGGAGTTAATAGATAGAATTGTTTAGAAGGTTTTTGACAAGCTGTTAAGAATCTACTTCTGATATAGTAGAGTAAGTTCCCACTGAACCTCCCCTCCCACAGATAACAATAATAAACCTTGAAGAAAATTTAAAAGAAAAACTATTTGAAAGCCCTAGAGAGTAAGCAAAATCTGGGTTATTCTGGAGCAAAGTTGACATTTGAAAGAAGGGAACAGTACAAGGTGGCATGGTAAGTTCCCCTCCTTACCGTTTTTTTTTTAAATGTTTCTTGGACTAAGGGAAGGCAGCCAGGTGGCATGGCTAAAACTCCAGTAGAAAATCTGCTGTCTTTCTGGCCTGAAGTCAGAAGAAAGAGTTCCAGGAAACTATACCCACAACCACAGGTAATATTAGAAAGGAGAAGGCCAGAGAAGAGGAGCCATAAGTTATATGTATAAACTCTACCCAAATATCAGAGCAACTCTCAAACTGCACATGCATAGAGCAAACTTCAAACACCCTGGCTAAATGTAGAAGAACTAAAAGAAGATTTGAGCTGCAACCCAAAATCAGAGTTTTCACTTGAATCCAACAAAAGCAATTGATCACTAACACAAATAAATGGAAAACAATTCTTTCCCAGATTATCCACAACATAACATTCATAATGTTCAGAATATCACCCAAAATTATTTAACACATAAACAGGAGAATGAAATTCATTCTCAAGAGAAAAGATAATTAACAGAAATTGACCTTGAGATGACCCAGATTTTTGAAGCAATGAAGTTTTAAAGCAGGTATTTTAACTATGTTCAATGATGTAAAAGACAATATACTCCTAAGGAATGAAAAGATAGGAAATCTTAGCAAAGATGTAGAAACGATTTTCTTAACAACTAGAAATTCTAGAACTTGAGATAAAATATTCACAAGGTAGATGAAAGTGTAGGATGTAGATAACAAAAGAAATTGTCAGTAAACAAAAAAATAGATCAACAGAAATTAAGTAATCTAAAAAACAGATTAGAACTATAGATCCATTCCTTTATTCAACTCAGCCAGATGACTTTCCCTTCTCTATCCCAGTAGAAGACTAAAGGTTTAACATTCTCTAAAGAGAGTAAAAGAAAAAGGTCTCTGGACTGAGCAACCAAACATAGTTAAGAATGGTAGCACAGTATTCAAAACAGAAAAATAAAGTAGAAATCAACTATATCCACCACTATCCAAGCACTCTTCCCCAAAATGTTAGCGGCCTCTAAGCAAGATATTAAAATGTCCTACTTTGGGGAATGTTACCAATCCAAAAGAAAAGACCCAATGGTACTGATGGTCAAGGTTTTATTCTCTAGCAAAACAACCCAGCCAGTTCCTATCTAGAAGAAATATGCCGGGATGATTGCATTCTAGGGGCAGGGCAAAAAGAGAGACCTGGGACTCCCATCATTCAATATGCAACTTTTCATAAACTACTCATGCTTCATCCCCAAACCTCTCTCCCACCTTGTGCTGTGCCAAACATCCCCATCAAGGAAATGAACTGGAAATGAACAAATCTCCGTGAAGGTGAGAAGTAGGCTTTATTTGTGTTGCATTCTCTTTTGTAATTTTGAATTTTGTAACACAAAGAGATGTTAATTATTTAGAAAATAAAACATTGATTTTTAAATGATCAGGAAAAGGGTTGACAGATAAATTTGGGGAAATAGCACACAGAGTGCAACAAAAGACAAAAAGGGCAGCTGGGCATGATGGTTCATATTTGTAATCTCAGCACTTCCTTTGGGAAGCCAAGGTAGGAAGATTGCTTGAGTCCAGGAGTTTGAGACCAGTCTGGGCAACATAGTGAGACCCCATCTGTATAAAAAATAGAAAAACCAGCTAGACATGGTGGCACACCCCTGTAAGGACGCTGAGGCAAGAGGGTCACTTGAGCCAGGCTGCAGTGAACTATGATAACATCATTGCACTTTAGCCCAGGCAACAGAGCACAACCAAAGCCATGAAGGTTACGTTAAACAGTTCGATGAGAATATTTCAGATTGTATATCAAACCAGCACATTGTACCCCTTGATTGTACCAAATACACAACTATGATTTAACCATTAAAAAAACCCTGTCTGAATAAACAAAGAGAAGAAAAGTCAAAGAATAGAGGTAAGAAATTTAAAAAATCAATTCAAGAAGTCTGACATCAAATAATAGTAGTTCTGAGAAAAGAATAAAGAAAACAAAGAGAGGAAACTGTCAGAAAAATAATAGAAAACTTCCCAGAACTAAATAATATGAGTCTCCAGATTGAAAGTACCACAAAGTGCTCAGAATTGCAAATGAATAAACAATGATCCACACTAAAGTATGCAGGTATTAACAAAATAAGATACTAAAAGTATTTACAGCAAACAAAACAATCACATGCCAAAGAAATGAATTCAGAAATGCAGCAGAGGCTCGGTGCCCATAGCACAGTGGTTACAGTGCCAGCCACAAACACCAAGGGTGGCGGGTTTGAGCACGGCCCAGGCCAGCTAAACAACAATGACAACAGCAACAAAAAATACCCAGGTGTTGTGGCAAGTGCCTGTAGTCCTAGCAGGCTGAGGCAAGAGGATCACTTAAGTCCAAGAGTTTGAGGTTGCTGTGAGCTGTGACACCATAGCACTCTATTGAGGGCAACATAATGAGACTCTGTCTCAAAAAAAAAAAAAAAAAGAAAGAAAGAGAAATGCATCAGAATGTTCAACAGCAGCCCTGGAAAACAGAAGACATTGAACTGATGCTAACTAACCTCAAAATTCTAAGGGGAATTTTGTTCATACATAGAATTCTATTAACAGCCAAATGATCAGTCAGGTATGAGAACAAAGACATTTTCAGATACACAAGGAGGATAGAATTTTACTTCCAATGTACCTTTTCTTAATAATCTTCTAAGGGATGTGCTCCAGAAAAACAAGGGAGTAAAAATAAGACGAGGATGTTGGACACGGGACAGGTGCGAGAAAAACCCAGGAGCAAACTGGACAGCAAGACTATGATCCAGTTTAAGTACAGGCTGGATTAAGGAGGATTAAAGTCTCAGGGTGGGATGCCTTTGGAGCACAAGGATTGATGAATTATCAAAACTGTTGATCATTTTAATGTTAAATGGAAAGTGTTTGAAGATGTTTGACATATGTCTGAAGGCCGCGCGCCTGTCTTCTTCAGAGAAGTTTCTCTTCAAATCCCTTGTCCAGTCTGCGATGGGATCCCTTGTTCTATTCTTGCTATGTGTTTGAGTTCTCTGTGGATTCTGGTTATTAAACCTTTGTCGGAGACATAGCCTGCAAATATCTTCTCCCATTCTGAGGACTGTTTGCTTGCTATACTTACTGTGTTCTTGGCTGTGCAGAAGCTTTTTAGTTTGATCAGGTCCCAGTAGTGTATTTTTGAAGCTGCTTCAATTGCCCGGGGGGTCCTCCTCATAAAATACTCACCCAGACCGATTTCTTCAAGGGTTTTCCGTGCACTCTCCTCTAGTATTTTTATAGTTTCATGTCTTAAGTTTAAATCTTTGATCCAGTGAGAGCCTATCTTAGTTAATGGTGAGAGGTGTGGGTCCAGTTTCAGTCTTGTACAGGAAGCCAGCCAGTTCACCTAGCACCATTTGTTAAGTAGGGAATCTTTTCCCCACTGAATGTTTTTAATTGGCTTGTCAAAGATTAAATAACGGTAAGTAGCTGGATTCATCTCTTGGTTCTCTATTCTGTTCCAGACATCTACTTCTCTATTTTTGTGCCAATACCATGCTGTTTTGATCACTATCGATTTGTAGTATAGTCTGAGGTCTGGTAGCGTAATTCCTCCTGCTTTGTTTTTATTTCTGAGTAATGTCTTGGCTATTCGAGGTTTTTTCTGATTCCATATAAAACTAAGTATTGCTCATCATCTTTAATCATCAGATAAATGCAAATAAAAACTACTTTGAGATACCATCTAACTCCAGTGAGACTAGCCTATATCACAAAATCCCAAGACCAGAGATGTTGGCGTGGATGTGGAGAAAAGGGAACACTTTTGCACTGCTGGTGGTTTTCCTTTTGGAAAGAGATATGGAGAACACTTAGAGATCTAAAAATAGATCTGCCATTCAATCCTGTAATCCCTCTACTGGGCATATACCCAGAAGACCAAAAATCACATCATAACAAAGATATTTGTACCAGAATGTTTATTGCAGCCCAATTCATAATTGCTAAGTCATGGAAGAAGCCCAGTGCCCATGGATTCCACGAATGGATTAATAAATTGTGGTATATGTACACCATGGAATATTATGCAGCCTTAAAGAAAGATGGAGACTTTACCTCTTTCATGTTTACATGGATGGAGCTGGAACATATTCTTCTTAGTAAAGTATCTCAAGAATGGAAGGAAAAGTACCCAATGTTCTCAGCCCTACTATGAAACTAATTTAGGGTTTTCACATGAAAGCTATAACCCAGTTACAACCTAAGAATAGGGGGAAGGGGAAAAGGGAGGGGAGGGAGCGGGGAGGTGGGTAGAGGGAAGGGGATTGGTGGGATTACACCAGCGGTGCATCTTACAAGGGTATATGTGAAACTTGGTAAATGGTCTGTGAAGCTAGTGAATGATGCCCCATGATTATATCAATGTACGCAGCTATTATTTAATAAAATTTTTTTTATCATGAAAAAAAAATAAATAAATAAAATGAAGATGTTTGACAGAACTGAATGCTCATTGGGGCAGGGATTAAAGAAATTTAAGGAAAAATTTTAAAGGTAATTGTTATCTTCAATAAAAACAAACATTTCTAAACCCAACAAAATGTAATTATAGCATACCACTTGTCTCAGAAGCAAACAATATATATACAACCATAATTAAGTAAACACCAAATGTAAGATTTAGCCATAAATTTGATTAAATTGCTTTGGTAGAATCAGAGGAATGGTATAGGGAAGGCATAGAAACTAATCCTGACTGCTACAGTACAAATTAATAGAGCATGTTGAACATTGATAAATCAAGAAATAATAGCATATGCATATTATTTAGAACTAAGGAGGGAAATACCAGAATAACCAGCTAAAAGAGTGGATTATGAGGAACTGCCTCTGGACAGCAAGGTCACAGATTACCCTTTAAATATAATTGGACTTTTAACCAGGTTATGTATAATTTTGAGAAATATAAAAAGAAGTTTAAATAAATAAGTACAATAATAAAGTCTGGATTACTACCCATCAGAAATATTCTAAATGATGATTCTGGGAAGGGTAATGATAAAGGTAGCTAAGACTCAAGTCATGTTCACTATCTTCCTGTGCCTTTAAGCAGTGTGTATATATATATATATAATTCATATATAATATTAAATGATATAAATAAATACTTATTATATGTGATATATAAATATATATTTATTATATATAATATATAAATATAATATACTATAATAATATAGATATATATTTATTATATACATATATAATAATATGTATTATATATAATAAAAATAAAATTATGTATAATAATGTATTTATTTATATCATTTAATACTTACAACATTTTTATGTCCCCATTTTGAAGACAAAGAAACTGAGGGAAACTAAAGTTAAGGCATTTGTCCAAGATTCATGCAACTGTTAAATGGTCAAGTCAGGACTGGACTGAGACAGAAGGTTCCAGAATCGATGGGCAATTTACTACCAATTGCTCCTTTAGGGAAAAATTTCTTCTGACTGCTCCCTCTTTCCTCCTTCTGTTTTATTTAGGTTCAGTGATTTTAGTGCACATGAAATATATTAAAATAAATGTCAATGGTCGAAACTTTTAACAAAAATTTTTTATCTGCAAGTTTTTAGAATCAAACAATTTATCACAAACTGAAAAAATTATAAAATGATGATTAGTCATTGTGTGATATTTGTTTTAAAAATAAGGAAAATCTGAAGAACAGATTACTCTTGTCCTCAAAGGTTCTCTGGAGCTGGGCAGGGAGATTTGAAGACCACTGAAACAAAGGCTTTGGGTTTATAGAGCTTATGTTTTATTGAAACTGTTTAAATCTGAAGCTTTAGCATCACCATCAGAGCAAGGTCACAAGGTCAACATCCTCCTCATCTCCCCAAGGACGAGCAGCAAACCAAACATACTAGTGATTGTGTAGGAAGAATAAATACCACACTGTCACTGTCCCCATGACTATGGCCCCTGCACTCCTTAATCAGGTCATTCCAGGCAAGCTGGTGGTGGTAGCCCAAGGAATGAGTTTGAAAATAGACGCACAGAACTCTTGCCTTCAGTGTCAATACGGAGTTCTAAATTGTAAGAACGTGCTTGAATGACTGTGGTTGATTCTTTCACTGTATTCTATAGAACAAATACCTTAATGCTCATTTATTGAACACTGTGCTGACACACAAATCCATTTACTGTTTATAATAAGCTTGTCAATAATATAATAGTGTTATCCTTATTTTAAAGACAAGAAGACTGAGGTTCAGAGAGGTTAAGTAACTTGCCTAAAATTACACAGTGGGATCCTCAGAAGTGTAATTCAATTCCGGTTGTATTGACAGCTGGTTCCTCTTGTCTGCAAGAATAAAGCTATAATATATTTAGTTGACTCAGACCCATGGCCTATTTTTTAAAGGTCAGATGTCTTTTCTTCACAAGCAGGTGCAAGAGCCTTAATGAGAAATCATTACTTTTAAGAATGGCTTGAGAAGTATTCAGAAGAAGAAAAATGTCTTTCACTAAAATCACATATACTAAAAGGTCAGTCTGACATTATGAACATTGGCTTGGGGGGGGGTGTTGGAGAAGAGGGAAACAGGTGGTGTTTAAATCTTTTAAGGGACCTCTTATGTTTCCCGTAGTTTCAATATAATTCTTTAGTAAGTTGACAGCACTTCCAGTTTGAAGAGTATTTGCATGTATTTGATGTTCTACAACTTCCCTTTCCTTTGAAAGAAGCATTGGTTATCTTCCAGACAGCTCTCGGAACAACTTACAGGTCTATTGTCTTTGGTGGGGGAAATGGTTTCTCACATAAAACATCATTTTAGGTGTTTAAAACTGGCTTTGTTAATCTTCCATTTCTTAAAAACTGGGCCATCACAATGACATTATAAGTGAGCAGTTGTCTATAATTTGCACGGCTAAATTTGGTTTCCGGATTGTCAAATAAGCAAGTGTATTGCTTGGAATAATAGTTAATAACAGTTTCCAAGCAAGTTGGAAATAGAGCCACTATCATTGAAAAGCTGGAGCCCAAATGCAACTGCCTCTCCAGCAAGATGACAAGGAAGACCTCTTCCACACCAACAGCCAGCACCGGCTTTCAGAGCTACCCAGGCGCCCACCGCCTTGAATGTCAAGTTGCTAACCCACCACAACGTGACGCTAAGAATAGATGCGTGCTGCCTCCTCAGCTAGGGCACAAGCGAAACAGCTGGCGCCTGTATCTGTGTTCTGCAGGAAATGATGACTATTATACAATACAAATGGGACCCTGGGTTTACAGAGCTTCATTTGAGAACCGGGGCAAGCTGTCAGATTACGAAAGAGGGTGACTTTAAAACTCTGAGATTCTAGGGCACCAGCAATAGCTCCTTTGATGCGCTGCCCAGAAAAGCCTTCCCAGATCCCCCCAGCGCAGGTTTTGCACTGGATATTCTCCATCTGCCCTGCCAGAAACACCCTCTGTCCTTTTCCTCCCTGCACTTTGTCCCAGGAGGCTGGTCTCTAAGGACTGCCACTGCACAGCCCCATTGAACTCTGGCTTCCTGTCCGTTTGGACCAAAAGGGTACTGGGCACATGATCAGAGGGTGCTGGGAGAGTGAGGATGGCGTGTTGGCTCCCCTGACCAGGAAGTGGCTGCTTGCTGGAGCTGGTCCTGGCGCCTCCTCATCCCTTGTAGCTTTTCTCTAAACCACCTGTGTAAATGGCCCCTCCGCGGAGCTCTCTTGCATCAGCCCTTTGGAGGGTGTCATCGGTTTCCTCAGGGATTCTGACTACACCACGGTCCTCATACGCTTTCCTTGCAATCTATTGAGATTGGCTGCTGCCATAGGGAAATTTCAGTTTTTGGAGAATGCAGAGGTTGGGACAAGATCAGACAATCAAGTTCACAGACTTGTCCTAGAAAAAGTGCTACCTACCTCATTGCTGACTATCACTACGGTCACCAGATGGCCAAGGGGACGACTTCAAAGGTGACCACAGTGATAGTCAGCAATGAGTTATCTCATTGGGATGAGTTCACGAGCTTAACTGTCCAATCTCAGATAAGTTCAGCTCTGATGGCCATTTCAGAAAAAGAGTTCCAAATATGCTTCGCGGGGTGGAGTAGGCACGGGCATCTGTGGATAGCTTCCCAAGGTAAGTACTTTGAAGATAACCATAGTGATATTCAGCAGTGAGGTATGTAGCACATTTTCTAGGATGAGTTCTTGAACTCAGTTATCTGATCTCATATTAATAAGATGTATAACTATTCAGGTTGCTGAGATTTAGTTCCAGCTCAACCACTTTTGTTCTCTGTACGAACTTCAGCAAGTCTTTACAACTTCAAAGTTTGGCCTTTAAAGCTCTGAACATTCAGAGTATGTGACTTCACACCCTCCAAGCTTCCGGTCAGGCCCTTTCCAGATCCACACTGACCCCACAGTCACTACGAACAGTTCCACCTAATGCTTCACATCCCCATCAGCACAACAGTCTTTCCAATAGATTTTCCATCTCATCCTTATTTTGTCTTGACTGAGGTGCAGAGCGCAATTCTTAGCCCATTGTACCTTCTCAGTACTTGTTAACTTGGGAGCAACTCGGTAGACGGAAACTTATATCAGTAGTAACATGCACTTGGCCATGTATTTTATGACCACTTGCCTTCAGGTTCTGCTGTAGACAGCTCTCTATTTTTTTTTCCTAAGGCCTTTGGAAATGTAAAAGATGTACCATGTGGCACATCCTGATATGCAAGTATACATGTGTGTCTGTATCTCTCCATCCATCTATCAACAGATAGATAATTATCTATTAATATTGTCTATAGGGTGGGGGTGGAGGATAAAACCATGGTAAAAAAAAATCACACAGCTCTGGGTTTCAACACTACCTGTGTGACTCACATTGTCACTGTGTCACTTTGGGCAAATTGCTTTGGCTCTCAGGTCTTCTCTTCTGTAAAAATGCTGCTGATCCTGTCTCTATTCCAGGTTATTATTGAGGATTAAATTACTTTTATGAAGTGCCTGACACATACTAGTGCTCCCTAACTGTTCATTTCCTTCCTCCCAGGATTATGGCCTGTAAACAATGGAAACCCTGAAATTCCATGGAAGTTCTGTTTCTTTTTCCAAGACTCCTTGATTCTTTGAGTCTAACTGCCCAGGGCCAGAATCTCTGACACCAGAAGTTCTGAAAGCTGGAAAAAATAGAACTGTCTACTGCTGAGATCTTCAAATGAATCTTATCAAAACCCCCTGAGGTCAAATTCGTAATCACCAGAAATTGAAGTGTATTAAATAAGACTTAGTAGTGGTAAAAACGTAAGTTTTGTTACCTATCTCCTGGGTTCTTAAGAAACCCAAGGAGCCTCTAAGACTGAGGTCCCCGACTCCCAGGCCATGGATTGGCAACAGTCAAAGTCCTGTTAGTAACCACACACAGCAGGAGTTGAGTGGTGGGTGAGTGAGAAAAGCTTCATCTGTGTTTACAGCCGCTCCCCATCACTCCCATCACCACCTGAGCTCCACCTCCCATCAGTTCAGCAGCAGCATTAGATTCTCATGGGAGAGAACCCTCCTGTAGACTGCACATTCAAGGGATCTGGGTTGAGCACTCTCTAGGAGAACCTAATGCCCTCCACCCCAGTCTGTGAAAAAAGTGTCTTCTATGAAAATGGTCTCTGGTACCAAAAAGGCTGGGGACAACTGCTCTAGGAAGTTACCATGAGGTTGCAAATAGCCTTAATGCTAAATGTCTTCAGCCCAACTCATCAAGGTGTTTGGTTTTACTAACGAGCTAATAAAAAATACAGAGGTAAAAGGAAACTTCCAAAGGTGATGCCTCTGTTCACCATTTACATCATGTTGATGGTTTGTACGTAGGTCCACTTTATTATTGTATGTCATCTGGGCATCAATAAAGCTGTTTTAAAAAGTCACACAAGAAAAGTAATTTTTTTTTTTTTTTTATAGAGATAGAGTCTCACTTTATCGCCCTCGGTAGAGTGCCATCACACAGCTCACAGCAACCTCCAGTTCCTGGGCTTAGGCGATTCTCTTGCCTCAGCCTCCCAAGTAGCTGGGACTACAGGCACCCGCCACAACGCCCGGCTATTTTTTTTTGTTGCAGTTCGGCTGGCGCCGGGTTTGAACCCGCCACCCTTGGTATATGGGGCTGGTGCCCTACTCACTGAGCCATAGGGGCCACCCAAAGTAAATTTTTTTTTTTTTGAGAGAGTCTCATTGTTGCCTGCGGTAGAGTGCCGTGGCATCATAGTTCACAGCAACCTCAAACTGTTGGGCTTAAGCGATTGTCATGCCTCAGCCTCCCAAATAACTGGGACTATAGGTGCCTGCCACAGCACTCGGCTATTTTTGTTGTTGTTGCAATAATCATTGTTGTTTAGCTGGCCTGGGCTGGTTTCGAACCCTCCAGCCTTGGTGTATGTGGCTGACACCCTAACCACTGAGCTACAGGCACCGAGCTGAAAAGTAAATTGTTTTAAAGGCAAAAATTCATTAGCCTGTGCATTTATGTTTTGTGTATTTTATTATCTGTAAGTTATATCTTAATAAAGTATAAATAAAGCAAGATGTCAAACAGTGAATATATATATATAGACTATCTTGTATATAAGAATTAGAGACGAGATAAGAATATATATTTGCATGTGCCAGTATCTTCATAAGAGTTTTATTTGTAAAAAGAAACAAGAATCAAATGACAATTATCGCTTATGTTTCAGAGAGAGGAAGACAGGATGGAGGAAGGAGTTAAGCTTAATGTTTATCTCTTCATTTTGTCTTGTTCCTTGAAGCTGTGAAAACAGAAATAAAGAATCTTTAAAGGAAGATGAGTAACCAGGGCTTGGGCTGATCGTGGGGGAGTTGATACATGAGAGGAGAAGGCCACATCAATACTTTCTAAAATCAGAAATACTTTGAAAGTATGAACAAGAAAAGCACAAACTGAGAGGTTCTGAGTGCCGTGTGGCAATGCCACCCACGGTTTGAGGGTATTGAGGAGGTGTGATCTGCAATCTGCCTGCCATGTGACTTACCTCTTTCCTGGGAGTATAAACATCTTATTAGACTCTAAAAAGATTTTGTCAAGTATTTTTAAAATTAAATAAACTCCAATCACCTTACCATGTCCTCCTGTTACAATGACAAATTAACCAACCAGCACATTTTTAATTGAGAGACCTCGCTACGTGCTAACCACCATCTCAGCGCTGACAGGGACCCGGGGAAGGATTCATGGATGACCAAGCTGACAGGCGGACTGTCAGGGGACAGCTCTTGGCAGTTGTCAGCTGCTGAAGGAGGAGGTGCAAGTTGGAAGGGAACAGGACCAGCCAGAGTCATGACTTCAGTGATTCAATTTAGTGGCTTGATCACAGCTCACTACTGCCTCGAATTCCTGATCTCAAGCCAGCGATCCCCTGCCACAGCTTCCGGAGTAGCTAGGACATTACTCTGTAATGCCACACCCAGCTAATTTTCTTCTTTATGTATTTACTTATTTCATTTTATTTCAGAGAGATAGGGTCTCACTATATTGTCCAGCCTGGTCTAAAACTCCTGGCCTCAAATGATCCTCCTGCCTCGACTTCCTTAAGTGCTAGGATTGCAAGAGTGAGCCGCTGTGCTTGGTCATCAGTTTCTGGACATTAATTCTTAGCCACCATCCCCACAGTTAGGTCTCCCAGTGGCTGGAAAGGAAACAGGTTCAGTTATCACCAGCCATACAGCCCACCCTTGCATGGCTGCTCCCCTTGCTATCTTGGAGTCAGTGCCAGGTAAACCCCACTGAGAGCCCTTCCTCCCTGGTCCCCTTCCTCCTTCCCCTTCTAGGGCCCTCCCCATAGGTCTGGAGTCCATCCTGCCTCAGCTTCCTGGGTTTGCACTAATCATTCCCATTTGCCCTGTGGTCCAGGAAACTAGAACTGTAATAGCAAAGGATCACAAAGCAGGTGACATAAAATAATAGGTATCTAGTCTCTCATAGTTCTGGTGCTAGAATTTCAAAATCAAGGTGTCAACAGGGCAATGCTCCCCTCAAAGCCTCTAGGGAGGATCTGTCCTTGCCTCTTCCAGGTTCTGGCAGACTGAGGCATTCCTTGGCTTGTGGCAACATCGCTGCGACCTCTGTCTCTGTTGTCCGACACAAGGCTCTCTCCTCTCTGTGACTCTGTCTATATGTCTCTTTTCTTCTTACTAGGACACCAGTTCCATTGGAGTAAGGGCCCACCCTACTCCAGGATGACTTCATCTTACCTTAGGTCTTAAGTATTTCTGCAGAGACTCTCTTTCCAAATAAGGTCACATTCATAGGTTCTAGAGATGTCAATGTATTTTGGGGGAGCACAATTTAACCCACAACACCATGGGTACCCAGTTTCTGAGAGGGACCTCCACTATACAAACAAGCCTTGCTGCCATGGTGAAACTTCCAGGGACAATTGTCGAAAGCTCCTGCCCCACAGCAGAGTGGGATGAGTGAAGACAGTAGAAAATCCACTTCCGTCCAGGTGGGGGAGGATGAGCGGAGGGCAGGGAGAGGGTGAGGCCCACACTGGTCAGCAATGCTGACTCCCAGGCTGTGATGGGAAGGGGGAAGGCAAGTGGAGCCCGTATCACCACCACCTCTGATCATGTCCAGGTTTCAGGGTGATATCTGGGCGTTTCCTGCTTTCACTGACACTGTGTTAACCAGGAACTAACCCAGGCCTGGGCAGGGGTCCCCATGGAAAGGCCACCCCATTGCGGTCCATGATCCACTTGCTGTCAGCACGCAGCACTCAGAAAGCTGAGCTGGCAGAAAGGCAGCGGGCAGCCTGGGAAGGCTGTGGGCAGTGGCTCCCTGGACACTCCAGCTGGAGGTCACGGAGTCTCTGAAACTCCTACTTTTCTGCCTGTCACTTGCCCTGCTCACCGGCTCCTCCCCCAGAGCAGGGCGAAGGAAGGAGGAAGGAGGAAAAGACCGGTTAGACTTCTTGCCTACTAGCGTTGATTTAGGAGGACTCAAGCAAGGCTTTAGATTTCCTGGAACTTGACCTTCCTGTGTGCCCACAACCTAGTCTTACGCAGGCAGTCCCACACCTTCCTCCTCTCTAGAAACCCTCTGGGCATTTTCTGGAGGCTCTCCTGCACCACTTAAATGACAAAAAGGACTTTGTATAGCAAAGATCCCTCTAGGCAGGGGGTAGGTATCCATGGTGCTGTGGGTTAAATTGTGTCCCCCCCCACACACAAAATACATATCCACTGGGCTCTGGGTTCATTCCCCAAAGCAGACAGTCATCCGTCCATCCAATGAGCAGCCTTCAGCCTGAGTGGGGGGCCCTCACTGCCCCCAGAGTCCAAGCAGCCTTGAGTCTGCCTGCACCTTCCTAAGAGGAGCAGCAAGAGGACAGAGGGGCAGCGGGTGAGGGGACACGTGGGACATTGTGCCTTACAGACCAGAGTTTGAACCCAGGCCACTTAAGGCTTCAAGTCCCTTGGCTTGGGGGACAGAGCAGTCTGCACAGAGAGTCCCTCTGGTTGCTAGTCTGTGTCCTAACCCCCAGGCCATGTCTTAGGTGAGCCGGAGGGAAGAGGGTGCATGTCCACCAGTAACCCCACCTTGTAGGCAAAGTTTGTCTCCACCGCCTTGCCTGTTCTTCCCCACTCCCTATCCCAGCAGCCCCCATGGACCTGAATCTCCCAGTCATGTGCCTTGTGTCCACGCCGGCACCTATTGGCATTGTGTCAGATTACAAAACTTTTTCCACATTGCAACACAAGCCCCCACACAAGATTGATCTCTTCCCTCCACTGTTACTATTTCTCAAGACTTGTTTTCACATTGATTTCATCCCAGTGGTTTTATTTCAAGTGAATCCAAGCAGACTTCCTCTTTTAACTTAATTCAGGCTTAGGGGAAACTGGCCTCCGAGCACATTAGAAGGGCTCTGATCCCATGCTGATGTTGTCTTGAAGCACAGAGTGTACCCTTTCTCCTTATTTTTGCCTCAGTCGCACTCAACCCGAGTCCATTTCTCCTGCACACTTCTTCCGTCAGGTTGTTTGAGACCAGCTCCTGGACACTGCTTCTCTCTGCCTGAAGGCCTGGGAAGACCCATGAACTGAGGAGGCACGGGTAGAGAGTGAGTGACAGGGTCACCAGATGTGTGGGGTTCTGCCTGGCTCACCTGTGACTACCTACTTACCCAATCCTTCACAGAATGACTGATCGGCCCTATGGTCCTAGTTTTCTATTTCTGTAGGCAAACAACTCCAAAATCTAGTGGCTTAAAACAGCAATCATTGATTTATCTCTCAATTGTACAATAGGGACGAGGTTCCCAGAGAACTCTCATCTCTGCTAAACACAGTACCAGCTGCGGCGGCTCAGCACGGGGCTGGAGACTCACTTCCCAGATGCCTCATTCTCATACCTGGAAAGTTGGTCGAGTGGTAGGATGGGAGCTTGGCCAGGGCTGAGAGCTGGAAGCTTCAGGGCCTCTCCACATGTGCCTCCCGCTAGGCTATGTGGTTTACTGTTAGCATGTTGGGTGGGTTCCAAGGGCAAGTATCCCAAGAGAACATGGTGCTTTTATGACCTAACTTTAGAAGTCATGTGATGTCATTTCCACTATTCTCTACTGGAATAGACTGTTATGAAGACCAATTCATGTCCAGGGAAGAGGGATAAGACCTCACCACTGGATGGGAAGAGTGTCAATGGCACATGTTACGCCCATGGGACACAGGATATATTGTGGTCTAAATCTTTGCAAAATCCATTCTCTGGCTATTAACAATTCACATCTATCCCACATATAACTCCTTCCTCCAAAGCCCTCAAGTCTCATCCCATTGAGTCCACCTGGAAGCTCAGGGTCTCATTATCTAAATCCAGTCCAGGTGCTCACATGTGCCCTGGGATTCAATTCTTTGAGAACAGCTCCTTGGAAACTCTTTCCCTCTGCCCAAAGACCCACAAAGGCCAATGAACTAAAGAAATACGTTATCAGCACACCTCCATCACACACACCCAATGCAATTGCGGGACAGGCATAGGATAACCACTGTAAACTCTCATTCAAGAAGGGGAGAAATTAGCCAGGTATGGTGGTGGCACCTATAATCACAGCTACTCAGGAGGCAGAGGAGGGAGGATTCCTGTAGCCCAGGAGTTCAAGGTTGTGGTGAGCGTTGATCATGACCTTGTGTTCCAACCTGGGCCACAAAAGAGTGAGACCCTGTCTCTAAAAAAGAGAAGGTGATAAATAGAAGCACATGGCATTACCTGGCCCATAGCTGTTCTCAAATCCAGCCAGGCATATGTTGCCACTCCCGTGTTTAGGGCCCAGTCGTACCGCCTGGGAATTGTTCGCTGTTCCCTGTGAGGACTTAGTTCTTCCCTCCAAATCATGCTTCTTTCTCTAAAGAGGGAAGCCTATGTGTGCAGCAAAGTCGTTTTCTCAACATAGAAGTTTGAAAATTTTCAAGGACGTTTGTTCTTTGCATACTGTTGCCCTCTCCCTCTCAGTACAAGCTGTCATAATTCTTTAAAAAGTCTTGTAGGCACTTTGTAGATCAATTTATAAATCCTTACCACTAGAAAAAAGCCATACCTCCAAATCTCTTTGAGATACAAGTAAGTTCTCTACTTTATTCTGTAGGACATGCTTTAAGCTTTTAGACGTCTTCTTTTATTTATTTATTTATTTATTTTAAGCAAAATCTTGCTCTGTCACCCAGGCTGGAGTGCAGTAGCATCATCATAGCTCACTGAAACCTCAAATTCCTGAGTTCAAGTGGTCCTCCTGCCTCAGCCTCCTGAGCAGCCAGAACTACGGGAGGGGAGGGGAGGAGAGGAGACAATGTGATCACCCCATGAAGGTTCAGGAAAAGAATGCGTAAAAGCAGCATCAAGGCTGTAAATTGGTGTCTGAGGCTCTAAGCCCAAACAGGGTCCTGTTTCTGAGATCACACTGCGATCACCTCACTTGTTCCTCTGCTGTTTTCCAGGGCACTCCACAATCTGCAACCATCTTCAGACCACATAAAGCCCATCTTACCTGGCTTTCCAGAAACACACACTCTCCTCCCACTTGCCGAGCTGCCTTGCTTTCCCTGGCATATCTTACACTTTCTTCTAGACTAGCGGTTCTCAACCCATGGGTTGCGACCCCTTTGGACTGTATTAAAGGTTCACGGCATTAGGAAGGTTGAGAATCACGGCTCTAGACTTACCTTGTTCTGCTTCACCTCCCAGAATTGCCTCTTTACCTGTCTCCAGTTTATTCAGATTTGTACCCAGCAAACCTTTGTTGAGCGTTGACCGTGTGCCAGGCCTGTGCTAAGCAGTAGGTGTGTCACAGTGACTGACTCAGGGAGCTTATGCTCCGGTGAGGAGACAAGCGCGCACGCGCGTGCACACACACACACACACACACACACACACACACACACACACACACACGCTTTATGACACTGTAAGATAATTGCCAGAATGGAGATGTGTCTTCAGGGAACCCGGGGGAAGCAGTCCTGGCCACCTAGTTAAGGGAGACTTCAGGGAGGAATCTGGAATCTCAGATGTCTCTAGTTCACAGCAGTCACATCCTGACTGGCACACAGCTCGCACCTCCCTCCAGGCCTCTCTTCTCTGAACACCTGTATAGGTTATAGTGTTGAATTTCTAATATACAGGTTCCTTGGAAAATCAACATCAGTAGTGACTGCCAGCTTTTAGGTGTTTTCTTCCTTAAAAATGGATCCTGGGCCAGCAGCAATTGTATCACCTTGATAGAAATGCAAATGGACTGGACTCACTGAACACAAACTAGAGATCAGGAAGGAATCTGTGTTTGAACAAACTCTCCTGATGATCCCCTTGGGCACAATCAAGTTAAAGGAGTATCGTAGCAGACTTGCTATTGCTCTGTAAACCCTGCCTTCCCCTGCAGCACGACTCTGCACAGGGACCCTAGTTAATTAAATAGCTCACCTTCCCACCCCTCCACCTGGTTCCTACATCCAGCCCCTCTTTAGAAACATCACCTTCCATCAGTCGGGTATCATTGAACTCTTAACTTAGCATTGCACAAAGAACGTACCCAACATAGTTTCTTCTGCCTCCCCAGAAAGGCATGAACAAGGTGTATGCCTTTCTGTTTTCTTCCCCCCAAAAGGTGCCAAGTCTATTGCTTGTCATCTCTTCAATAGTTGATTGGTTTAAATTTAGAGAAGAAAACACTACTGTGCTTTGGAATGAATCTACTAAAATTTGATCTCAGTACTTCCAAGATTTAAGACATTGATGATTGAGGATCTTTTGACCAATGTTTTGGGTTCATTTGCTATGCCAACAATATCACCAATTTTCTTTAAAACTCTTTTCTTGTTAAGTTTGAATCTGAGACAAGATCTGAAATAATCTTGGTTTTAATTAACTTCTGTTTTTGTCTGTAGTTGGGAATTTTGTTTGTTTTACCAAGGGACCAAGTTCTCTTTGAGATGGCTATTACTATATGTATAGAACTCATATATTGGAAATTCAATGCTATAACATATATTATTGCCTGTATATAATTTGTTTTTACAAAATATATTTATTATCTTATTTATATGTTTGTCTTATTTTGGATTTTGAATATATTTTCGATATACCATAGAAATATAATGTGTATTACATAATAGATTTGAAATTCAAAATAAGAACAATAGGCTTCCACTTGACCACATGGCCATGTGGGATTGGGCTGTCAGCCTGGGAATGCTGGCAAATGGTTCAGCTGCCTCGAGCTGATAGTTGTTATCTTGGTAATTTAGCACTAAGTCTGTTTATCAGCCTCAGAAGTTCAGAAACTTGCATTTGTTGGCATAGAGACTGTGGCTGCTCTTCTCCTAGTCAGAAAATTAGGAATGGACCATCCAACTGATAAATCAAACCCACAATGAGAAATTACTCTCTCTTGAAACAGAAAAACCTGGTCCACATATCATCAATGAATTATTTTCCTAGAGCCCAATCAAATGGTAAGCCAAACCACTGTTCTTTGAGTCTAATTTACAAAATCCTTGACATAGGAGATAGATTACTTAAAGTATATATGATTAAGACATCTTTTCCCAGAAGGAATCTTCCATAGGAAGCAACATCATAAGCTAACGGTTGTTGTCATGGATTGAACTATGTCCCCCCCCACCCCCCTACAAAAGATCTAAGTCCTAACCCTTGCTACTCATGACTGTGACCAGATGTGGAAGTCAGGGGTCTTCGCAGATGTAATTAAATTGAGATGAGATCTTTAGGATGGGCCCTAATCCAATTACTGCTGTCCTTATAAGAAAAGGAGAAGAGACACAGAGAGGTGCAGAGAAGAGATGGCCATGTGACTACAGAGGTGGGGATGGAAGACATGCTTATACAAGTCAAAGAATGCCAGCAAACACTAGAGGCTAGAAGAGCAAGAAAGAACTCTCCTGTGCAGTTTTCAGAGGGAGCCTGGCCCTGAGGACATCTTGACTTAGACTTCTGGCCTCTGTAACTGTAAGAGAATAAATATCTGCTGTTTTATGCATCCATTTTGTTCTGCTCCTTTATGACAGCCCCAGGAAACTAAAACAGACTCTTTTCTACCATGGACTCTAAATGAAGGGAATTAGGGAGAATCTCATATTTAAAGGAATTGGGCCTTGAGAGCCAGCTCCCCTGCTTATATTACTAAGAGGGCCTTTCAAGGGAGACCAGAAGATTTGAAGTCTAGTAGGTAAAACCCACTCTTACAAGGACAATGCTTAAGAGATTAAATAGTACTTAGGGGGTCAAGTTTCATGTTTAATAGTAATCCCACACACAGAAGCACATGCCCTTACCTCTGGCAGCAAATGGGTCTTGTCGTGGCCTGTACAATCCCCAAGAATAAGCTGGGACATTCATGGAAAACTTACTCCACGGCATCCCCCCTTTTTTCTGGAAATAAAATCCTTGTTTGGACAATGTTGTAGCTGGCAAATAACCTAGAAAAATCTTCCTGAGCTACACCTCACAGCTGTTACTCTATGGATTTGAGGCTTCCTTCAGGAGTTAACTCCTTCTTTATGCTAAACACATGGGTAATCGCATGATTTAAGTGATTGTTTGAATTGTGGCTTCATGTGATTGGTTGGTGTGAGTAAAACAGCAACTTTGGTGACCACTGATATGACCCAGTGTTCCCCAGGTCTCTGTGGACTCTAAAAGTTCCTCCTTCAGGCAGCAGAACACAGCACGCATGTTCTGTGGAGCTGCTGGCTGCTGCCCTGTGTTACTGAGCCACATCAGTGTCCACCCAGCCGTGCAGTAAGGCCAGACACTGCAGCTGAGAGTTAGAGCTGGAAAAAGAGACATCTGAATTGCGTGGTGCCCTGAAAGGCAAATGGGCAGCGAGTGCTTTTGAGGCAAATTCCTCAGTGGTTTATCAGCCAGGCTTTTTCAAGGCAGACGATTTATAAATCTATGCATGGAGCTTACACATTGGCCTGGCCCCAAAAGGCAGAATATCTTGAAGTGGGGTTTGGGGTGAGTATGGGTGGATTCAGAGATTCTTTAATTGACCAAAAGGGATGTTGCAGTGGGTGTAACTCTCTCTATCCAACCCCTTCAGGTAGAAATTTAGAACAAAGATCAGAGTTCAATTCTTCAATTTCCCGCTATCTGCATTTTTTACCACAGTGAGGGTTTCTGAAAAAACATCTTCAGACCATATGTTTAACTGTCATTATTTTAGTTTCCACAGGGAACCCAAACGCCTCTGCCTTACCCAGAGAACCCACACTGTTATCTTCCTACCTGGATCACTTTTAAGGCTAGTTAGGTGTCCAGAATTTTCCCTCAAAGGGATTTAAGATTTTTTCCTTTATTTCCAAGTTCAAGGAGCTCAGGAAGGCCCCTAAGAGAAGTCTCTGCTCCATGTCACCTGCTGGACCCACTGAAGGACATGCTGCCTCTTCCAGACGATAAGACGAACCCAAAACCCTCAGCCTGTCCTCCCCTCCCCTCCAATCCTCAGCCCCTCCTCCCCTCCCCCAACCCTCAGCCCCTCCCTCCTCCCTCCCCACAACCCTCAGCCCCTCCTCCCCTCCTCCCCCAGAACCCTCAGCGCCTCCTCCCCCACAACCCTCAGCCCCTCCTCCCCTCCTCCCCTAGAACCCTCAGCGCCTCCTCCCCCACAACCCTCAGCCCCTCCTCCCCTCCTCCCCCAGAACCCTCAGCCCCTCCTCCCCTCCTCCCCCAGAACCCTCAGCCCCTCCTCCCCTCCTCCCCCAGAACCCTCAGCCCCTCCTCCCCTCCCACCTCAGAACCCTCAGCGCCTCCTCCCCCAGAACCCTCAGCCCCTCCTCCCCTCCCACCCCAGTACCACCTGCTTGGTAATGTACACAGCTATGATTTAATAAAAAAATAAAAAAATAAATAAAAAATAAAAATTCACTTTAAAGAAAAAAAAAAAAAAAAAAGGAAAGTGAAACCTGCCTTCTGGGGAGGAACCAGGTCAGAAAAGAGGCAGCAAATAAAGGCTGGCTGGCCTTTCTTTTTTCTTCTGGAAAGGGGATGAGTCTGAGTGACTCCTTATTAGGAACAATCAAAAGTTAAAAAAAAAATCCCAGATTGAACTGGCCACCCAGTCTACCACATAGGGATTGCCAACAGCCATCGCAACACATCCAGGTGAAACCCTCCCTCTCTCCAGGACTGCAGATTGGTCCTTACAACTCAGAGCCCCCTCGTCTTTCCCTGGATTTCAGAAACCCCACAATAGCCACCTTCAACGTCCCTGGGGAATCTGCCAGATCTCTTTAAATTAAGGACAAAGGCATTTTCAGAAATAGACTCTATCCAGCCCCCACCCTGAGCAGGTTGGCCAGTGTTACTTGGAATGCATAAGGGCCCCTCTGAAATACTGGCAGCTGGGCATCTCATCAAGACCCCCGGCCTTCCCCCAAGCACCCACTTCTCCAGCATCATGTGGCTCAGAGAGCCCTGCAGATACAGAGTTTGCCCTGAAAGCAAACTTGCATTTCCACCTTTTGAGCATTTCTGGCAGGTTGCGATATCCTTTTTGTGCTTGTCCTACCTCTCCAGGATCAGAAACACTGAGCTCCCTTTCAGAACATCCTGACATATATAGACGTTTTCAGATTGCCTTTCAAAAACATGTATTTTGTTTTATCCCAAAGAAAGCAGAAAGACCCAGCTGTCGTTTCAGTCTTGGAAAACAGCAGTCCTGGGTGTGCATGAGGGGCCTTGATATCTGCCCTTCATGACTGACAGGGGCTTTTCTTTCAATGCATTAATACATTCAGCCTGGACACAGTCCAATGTTAAGAATCTGTCAGTCTTCATACCTCCGAAGATAACTCTGCACCTCTGTGCTCCGATGGAGAGAGTTAATCTCACATTTAACTCTCTGTAACCTTGTTCCCCAATTTGGGCAGGGAACTTACCACCACATGGTCTAAAGTATGAAGGAAGAAAATCAGAAAAAACAATGAAAGTGCTATTTTAAAAGCTGTTGCATATTATGAAAATACTGCTCATTTTCTTAAGTGTTTGTGGTATGGTAGTTTGTGAATGTCCTTATTCTTAGGAGATATAAGCATTTAGGGATGAGATATCAAGATGTCTATAACTTTAAACGATTCGGCCAAACACACACACACACACACACACACACACACACACACACACACACCGCTACATTGATGGAGACAAAGCAAACCAGTAAAATGTTAGCAGTTGCTCCGCCTGGGTCCAGGGTACCTGGGCATTCGTTCACTGTACTGCTCTATCAATTTTCTGCATATAAATTTTTTATATGTTTAAAACATATAAAAATCAAATATTGGGGGGAACACTGTGATTGCTGCTGTAATACAGAGAAGCTGGATGGGAGAATCTTCCTTTTTCCCAGCAAAGCTTATTCTTGGAAAAGCCAGTGGAGTATTCCAGATGCAGCTGCTTCAGATAAGGTGTGAGATGAAAATCCATCTCCATGTTGGATGTGGAGTCTTTGCAGAGGTTGTTTTTGGCATTATGGCACTTTTGGTCTCTCTGGCCAGAGCCAGGAGATACGGAGGAGCAAAGCACAAGGTACAGGTGAGCTTCAGGTCAAGAGGGACGCAGGCCAGGGTGAAGGCATGTGATGGCCAGCCAGCATGATTGCTGTTTCCTGCTGTTCTTTGGGGAAGGAGACTCCTGGACGCCCCACCCCCTGCTGCCCAGTGGCTGTGTGGAGAGAGCCTCTGAAACACACAGTGACAACTGCAAACGCAGAGTTAGTTGACCTGAAAGAGGACCCAAGCAGTAGGCTCTGCAGCCAGAAGGTGGGTTACGGGCAGCTCTCAGCACTCTCTCAGGGAGCCTCAGGGAATTGGCAGGACTGGGTCTGCTGCAGGGTCATGGGACTGGATGCCCAAACTGTTTCTGCAGATAGAGAAAACTCAGGGAACCCTGGATGGCACACATATCAGGGGCACATTGCTGCTTCCCCGCACACTGTGACCCTGGACGGTGTTCCTGAGAAGGTCTTTATTTTACCAAGGGCATGATGGGCTTAGGAAGCCAGGGAGGGGCAGAGGCCGGCACCTCTGGGATGCTGGCCTGTACAGCAAGACCTCAGAGGAGGAGGACACCTCGGCTGCGTTGTAGGAGGGGAAGAATTTGGAGCAGCCAGGGGCCAACCTGGGATAGAGATTAGGGAAGAGAGCCCTGGGGGAGATGCAGGATGGACGCAGGGCTCCACAAAGACCCCAGGCTCCACAAAGACCTCATCCCCACAATCACCCCAAACTTGCGTAAATTCTACTAAAATTCAAGATGTGCTTGGCATGAGGAAGTCCCTAATGGAGCAAAAGGCAGGTCTCATCACCCTGTGACCCAGGCTAAACAGAGGCAGAACATTCAGACAGACCAAGGCGCTGGGGAGCCTTGCTGACGTCTGACAAAATGTGCATATTTATTCAATAGTTTCAAGTTTGATGAGAAGTGGTGTGGAGACATAGCTGATGTTTCTTAGGGCAGGCACCGATGTCTTCCCAAGCAGTTTCCTTCCTCTTTTCCCAGGGCCTTCTTCACGCCATCCTTTCCAGAGTCCTGTTGTTTCATGCTACTAATTTAATTGCTTTCTTTGCAGTGGCTCAGTCCTACAGACAGTCTAATTTGAGGTTTGACTAACTCATAAATATATATCATTTCACCAGATTTATGAAAGGGAAAAAAGAACACAGAACCAATTAAGGCAGTGGTCCTCAAAGTTTTTGGCACCGGGACTAGTTTCTTGGCAGACAATTTTTCCATGGACCAGGGGTGGATATGGGAAGCATTAGATTCTCCTAAGGAGCACAGCCTCCATCCCTCCCATGCAGTTTATAGTAGGGTTTGTGCTCCTATGAGAATCTAATGCCACCACTGATGTGACAGGAGGCGGAGCCTCAGGCAGTGATGTGAGCCATGGGGAGTGGCTGTAAATACAGATGAAGCTTCTCTAGCTCACCTGCTGTGTGGCCCAGTCCCTAACTGGCCACAGACTGGTATCAGTATGTAGCCTATGGGCTGGGGACCCCAGAATGAAGGCATCAAAGACAAACTTATCCCAAGGCAAAAATGAATCCCCCAGTCAGGGACTTCATCTCTCCCCTTACAATGACAAGTAACCAGAGCTTCCCTCAACACCCTGGGAGCTGCCTGGCAGATTGTCTTGCTGTTGTCAGTAGAAGGAGCAGCTGCCCTGTGACTGTCCCCAAGGAGCTGGAGCTGAATTGTTGGACAAAATGCAGATGATTTGTTTAAAACTCAGAATTAGGGTTCATGCTTCTCCATTCTTGTGATGCTTTACTAAGAATAATGTCTTCCACTTCCATCCAGGTTAATACGAAGCATGAATCCTACTATGTACTCAATTTTGATATGAGGACAATTAATGACAATTAAGGTCATGGGGGGGAAGGAAAAGCAGAGAGAGGGAAGGAGGGAGAGGGGTGGGGCCTTGGTGTGTGTCACACCTTCTGGGGGCAAGACATGATTGCAAGAGGGACTTTACCTAACAAATGCAATCAGTGTAACCTGGCTTATTGTACCCTCAATGAATCCCCAACAATAAAAAAAAAAAAAAAGATTTACCCACAAAAAAACCAAAACAACAACAACAAAAAAACCTCAGAATTAGAAACAGAGCTTTCTGTTACAAATAATTCACTCCAAGTGGGACACCATTGACTTACATCCTCAAGGGTTATAGCTTCAAGGTTATCGAGGTTTCTGGCCATAAGCAAAGCTTTGAGGAAGAGTCCCAAGTACCTCCCCTTGCCCTCCCCCCACGCATTCTTTTAATACATTTCTTCCTCCAGCACTTCCTCTGGACTGGGGGTGGGGCTGGGGGAGGAGGATAAAAATTTATCTGATCTCTAAAAAAAAACTTTGTGGTATTCAAAGTGAGTGTTTCAGGCTGAAGGGAGAGAGAGAGAGAGACCTGTTTCCACCCACTCACCTCAGCTCAGCCTCCGGAGAACACAGTGCGGTTTGTTGGGACCCTCCCAGAGTCTCTTCCAGATGCTGTTGGCTGCAAATGTCACAGCCCAGACCCCAGCTGGGTCAGGTCTGCCAGGGCCAGCACCAGCACACAGTGCACCCCACACCGGGCAGGTGCCAGCCCCGGGGTACAGGCCTCAGCCCCACACCACATCCTCCTCTCTCTTTCAGTCTTTGAGCAACTTTACTCAGCAAAGGGGAGAGGATACCCCCACATCCGCCGCACTATAGCACGTGGGTGGGAAGCCGAGGAATGACTGATAGTGCTGGGCCTGATACAGCCACGCAGAGACGAGTAACTTCCTTAGGCAAAACCAGCCCACTTGCTGGGGGTCTCCAGGGGACCTCTGTGTGCGGAGGGGCCTGGGGGCCTCCGGCACATGTGCCCATGTTGGCAGCCTTGCTTTACTTCAGGGCCTCTTTTGTACCTTAAAGTTCCTAAGAATGAACTGACTGTTTCCACTGTAAGGAATCTGAGCTAGTTAAGACAGGCTATCCCACCTATGTCCTCACAGGCCTGCTGCCCCCTCAAGGGCAGCTTGCCTAGGTGCAGACACCCTCTGGGGACAGCCCCACCAGTGAGGGGCCAGCTTATAAGCAAACCCTATTTCATAAGTTTAAGCACCACTTTTCTTTGACTGTGGTAGGAATTCTCTAAATGCTTATTGAGTGAATAAATGCCAACTCATTCCCACACCCTGCCAGCAAGGGTAGCTTCCCCTCCCGCCCCCCAGGAACTCTTGAAAATTCCAAAACTGAAGTTAATACAGTCAACCCCTGTCAGATGGGAGCCCTGTCCATGCCCTCTCAAATGGCCAAGTAGGCCTCCCACTCAGAGACACATGATCTCATGGAGAGGGGCCTGTCTTGCTGAGTGCCAGCAGTTTGTGTGTAACAGGGCAGCCTCCACGCCCTTTACAAACTCTCTCTAAATATTCACATCATGTGCAAAGTACAGGACCCAGTTTCCAGATAGGGTAGTAACTTGCCTCTGTATGCTGCTACCAAGTGTCAAGGTCCATATCAAATCTATTCAGTTCCCAAAACTGCCTGTGCAGTCCTGCCTCACCCACCAAAATCTATTTCTTGAGTTCACAATGGCATCAGAGATTCATCAACTATCAGGACAGGCAAGGAACTCCAGGTTCATCTAGAACAATCTTCCCATCCTACAGGTAAGAGGCAATGCAGTGAGAAGCTGTGGCTCCCTGATGTGTTTTATATGTATGTGCTACCTGGGCTGTTAAGTGTTGTGTAAGAAACCTAAAATTAGGCTCGGCGCCTGTAGCTCAGTGGGTAGGGCACCAGCTACCCTACTGAGGCTGGCAGGTTCGCACCCAGCCCGGGCCTGCTAAACAACAATGACAATTGCAACCGAAAAATAGTTGGGCATTGTGGTGGGTGCCTGTAGTCCCAGCTACTTGGGAGGCTGGGGCAAGAGAATCGCTTAAGCCCAAGAGTTTGAGGTTGCTGTGAGCTGTGACACCATGGCACTCTACCAAGGGTGATACAGTGAGATTCTGTCTCAAAAAAAAAAATGGAAACCTAAAATTAGTCAACATTTAAAACCCTTTAAATTTTATATTACATTCAAACCCAGACTTTCCCTCCCTTATAAAAGCAGATTTTTATAACCCTGGGCCCCATTCTTCAGTCTGGTAATGGTTAACTGTACAGGCTTTAGAATCCATAGAACTGGGTTAGAGTCTTGGCTCTAGGCCTTATTGGCTGTGTGACCTTGGATAAGTCACTTATACCCTCTGAGCCCTTTTCCCTCAACTGTAGATATTGTAGTAGTGTCCATTTCATAGGCTGGCTGTGAACATGGGATGAGATGATACACGCTCAGTGCCAAGCCCTGGTGCTTAATAAATATTAGCATAAGCTTGGGCTGGGCTAGTGACAGGGTTAGTATATGACAGATCCAAGACTCGCAGTGCCCATGCTGCTCTCGTGCACCAGGCCTGTAAGCTCCTGCATGGCCCCGCCACTCCCCGTGAGTTTTCCCTCTGTCTGAGACAGGACTAGCTAGAGACATCACTTTGCCTTAAGAGACAAAGTCACTGTGGTGCGGAGAACGCTGATTTCACATCCAGAGCCCAGGCTCATCTAGCTTCGGGACCCTAAGCAAGTCACTTATCCTCACTGGGCATCAGTTTCCCCACCATAAGACAGGAAACACCTGTGTCATAGGTTGAATTGTGTCACCCCAGAATTCATATGTTGAAGTTCCAACCCCCAGTACTTCAGATTGTAACTGTCTTGTAGATAAAGTCTTTAAACCAGTGATTAAGTAAAATGAGGTCATTGAGGTGGCATCCTCTATCTAGGATGACGGGTGTCCTTATAAGAAAAGGAAGAGGCCCCAGGGGTGCAGACCCCAGAACTGTAGGAAGACACATTTCTATTGTTTAAGCCCCCCAATCTGTGGAACTTAGTTGTAGCTGCCCTAACAAACTGATGCGTAGTAGGTGTTTCACAAGGGTGAGCTCTTGTCCTCACACAAGCTGAAGGAGACTTTTGTCATGTTGAGACTGCCACTGAGCCGCCTTTGCTGAGAAAATCTCCCTGCCAAGCAGCCTGGAATGCGCACACTGTCTGGCGAGAATGTCTTTGGCCTTGGATAAGACTGGGAAAGATAATGATAGATGTGTCAACCCCCCTTCAAGCCATCACCTTCCTGTTGGCACTTGTCATTACAACAAGCCTTTTCTTCATTTCAACATCTTTCTTAACATGATTTAATCTCTAAATACCAACTCAATCACCAGGACATCTTTTAAGACTTTTAATAATATTTAGGGAGCTACATGGACTCATAGGTAAAATATTTCTCCAAGTAGAATGGAGTGTACTACATAGGACACAGTCATCAAAGTTTTTCTGTACCCCTTGTATGCGAATTTAGCTGATTCTAGGAGAACTACCTTTCCATATCTGACTTCCCTGAGCTATTCTCATCCTTGTTATAACTCATAGGATCTCCATCAAATGGTTTAAAGCAGATATGCACTCAATTCCAAAATACCTTAATACACAAAGGCCTTTAAAAAGCAGAGGCCATGTCCCCTATATAGAACTGTTCTGTCCACCAGTGGCCATTGAAATGTGGCCAGTCTGAATTAGGATGGACTAGGAGTATAAACTATACAACAGATTTCAAAGACCTGGGTTAAAAAAATAAGAATGTGAAATAGTTCATCAATAATCTTTTATATTGATTATACCTTGAACATATATTCAAATGAATGTCACTCATTTACTTTTGCTCTTTTTTGTTTTTCAATGCATGCATCGCCACCCCTGCTGTAGAGTAGATCCCTAGAACTCGTTCATCTGATAATTTAAACTTGGTACCCTTTGAGAATCCCTCGTGCACTGGCCCCTAATAACCACTGTTCTACTCTTTCCTTCTATGACCTCGACTGTTTTAGATGCCACATGTTAAGTGTTGGCCTTTCTGGGTCTAGCTTGTTCTTTTTAACTCTTTGAATGTGACTTCTAGAACATTTAAAATTATACATGCAGCTCACTTTCTGTTTCTATTGGACAGAGCTGGTAGAGAAGGAAAATCGAGGCATGAGAATACTTTTCAAGTTACTCTAGATTCCGTGGACAGTCAGAACTACCATCGTTTGACAGCCTGGGCAGGACTCATCCACTGGAGAAATACAGCCCAATGAAACAGGAGCAGTTCCACTAGGCATGGTTCTTTGAAAACACCTCCCCAACACCGAGGTCTTCATCTCTCACTTAGCATCTCCTGAGAAGGAAGCAGTCAGAGATGAAACCAGCCCAGGAGATGAGCAGAGAGCCATGCCCTATCTAAGTTTCAAAAAGCAGACTGAATGACCTAAGAATTTTCCATCTCTGATGTCGAGAGCAGTCATGAGACTATTCTTTCCTCCCAACACCACATCAGAACATGTCTGACTAAGAAACCTAGTGAGACTCCTATGACAAATATTTTCACGCTGTTATCTCTTCTTTATCAACAACAGTTGGGGTGGTTGATAGTCCCTCGACAAATCCCCAAATGATGTCATGTAAGGATTGTTATCTTGCCGAGGGACTCACCTGGGTATGTGCATTGCATCTAAGTGAAAATATGAGGAAAAGATAGGCCACCTCAGCTGATTTTTTCTCAGCCTCAGGAGGGAAGGCCCAGGTATAAAGACAGCACCAGCAGCCAGTGTAGCAAATGTCACTAAGTTTGGGGACAAAGCTTCCAATGCAGAGAGAGGTCCTTCTCTCAGCCATCATGCCCATGCTTCAGACCTGCACCCTAATCAGAGCTGTTCAACAGACACCCCTAGCTCACCCTCTTACTGCCCTAAACACCTTTCTTATCTGGAGGTCATTGCTGCAGTATTCTCTGCAAGACAAGCAGAAACCTTGCTGTGAGAAGAAAACAAAAACAGGTCTGGGAACATCCTGAAGAGCTGTCAGTCAAGTTCATGGGAACCTCATTAGGTTCTTTCCCGAACTTGTTTATTCTTGCCTTACATATGACTATAACAAAGTGATTTATTAGTTTCATTAGAAAGGAGGTGGGGGGAGGGAAGAAAAAGAAAAACTTCCAGACAGACCCCCCCACCCCCAAGATATCAGAACAGCAAGAAAAAGGTGATGAAAACTGAATTCACAACCTCAAAAAGCATAGACGTTTGTGCTTCTTGGTATACCTCTAGAAGTTTCAATATAGTATTTATAATACCAAAATAAAATAATAGCTATGGTAATTCATTTCATTTATAAAAATTGATCTTCATATTAAGGACCTAAACAATTAAATGAATGTTTCTATTTTGTTCCTTGTTTTCTTCTTTAATAAGCACAAATATACATGATACTTAGGAATATTTTGATTATTTTTTTCTTGAATGTTTAATCTCTTGCAGGGGTGGGATTGTTAGTGCTCACTCCCCCAACTCATAAAAAGAGGCTTTGTTAGAGAATGGGATACTTCTGGCGGCCTTGGAACATATGTCTCAGTAATCCCCAGACAGAAGTCAGTTGTCCTACCATTAGAAAGGAGCCTTCACAAAGCCCCGTGTACCCTGGCTGGCCACGTGTCCAATGGCACATGGGCCAGCACCCTGGCAAAGGCACGGGGCAGGGCTGTGGCAGGGCCTTAGCTGGCTCGGCTCCCTGAATCAGCACACTCTCCTCTCCACAGAGCAGATGGGCCAACCCTCAGGGAAAGGAAGCTCCTCTAAGATCCTCCTGTCTTCATTCTCCCCAAATGGGCTTTGCTATAAAAAGCAAATTAAACAAGCCATTGTTCCTGTCTTCCATGAAGCTGGCATACTAACATCCTGCCTAATACCAAAGGCTCCCGGATGTTTGCTGCCGGCCCGGGGATGCCTGCCACTGCTTACAGCAATAAGAAAAAAACACGCTTCCACTTGGGAACAGAATATCTCTTAAGGCCTAGGCCTTTCTTTTTAGTTGTGTCTTTTTTTTTTTACTATGACTTATAATGCACAGCAGAAAGGGGCTTTCTTATAGCCCCAGAATTCTGCTTCGTGCCTGGAGAATTCCTCCCACAGGTTTTCCAAATAGGCTTAGGCATTCTAATCGCAGGAGATCCTCAAAGCCTGGCCCTTAAATCTCCCCACTACGTGACGTTTCTCAGTGAAAAGACTCACTGCATTATGTCAGGAGTCCTTCTGAAATACCAAGCAGTCACCCAATGACAGCCGAAAGCAGAAAACAAAATACTCTCAAAAAGACGAGCAGCTGAGAACAGAATAATAAAGATGTACCAAGCCCCCATAAAGCAGGGCTCTGACTGAGGAAAAAAGGAAATAAAACAGGTCATCTTTCTTCAAGCAGTTTTTGATCTCTGCAATAAAAAGAAAAACTGGGGAAAAGAGAGAGGAGAGAGAGAGAGGAAGGTTCATTAGAAGAGAGAGAGAGAGAGAGGGGAGTGATCTGTATTTATCAGTGATCACACTGTAATATAAATTGCTTATGTAATACCCTCTCACCTCTTAAACTCTAGGATCTATGTTTTGTCTTCTATTTTATATGTAAACGTTATTTCAAATTTAATTTTTATTGAACTCTAACAGCCAAAACTCAGTGTGAGTTAAGTGTCCTAAAGTGCCTCAGAAGGCGGTTTCTCCAGAGAGACTATCTCTGAGCTGTCTGTGCTCCAGCCAAAGATGACTGGGCACCATTAAGGTCACACCACTAAGGTGTGACTAGGCTGTGCTATTTCTAGTGGATAAGCCAAGACCCCACTTTTCACACTTAGCTGTGGGCCTTCAAGTGCCATTAACCATGGAGTTCTCTCCCCAGTGGAGTTTGGAACCTACCACAAATAGCTCCAACATTCAATTCATTACACTTCAGCCATCCTAAGGCAGGGATTCAACTTTGCAAATACAGGCAGTCCCCGGCTTGCAACTGAGATGGGCTCTGTAGGTTTGTTCTTAAGTTGAATCTGTATGTAAGTTGGAACAGGAACATTTACCTATTACTGCTAATAGCCTCTGTTCGTAAGTTTAAGTCAGTCAGATGTTTGTAACTTGGGAACTTCTTATAGACCTCAACAGCGTTCCAGATACAAAGTGCTGAAAGAAGTTCCAGATACAAGGTTCTGGAAGGAAGTTCCAGACACAACAGAGTTCCAGATACAAGATTCTAGAAAGATGAGTCCTGAGAGGAAAACTATGGCCAAACAGTAGGATTTTACCCAAAAGGATTTTTAAAATGACTTCCTCTTCCATCTTTTAAAGTGAGGGTTAGAATAGATATTTGAAAGAGTAGTTTCTGAAAGCTAAGCAGACCACTGGGACATTTCACACTTAGCAGTTCTCTAAACCATTACTAAACTCGGGGGTCTTTGAGGTTTCCGACCTCAGCCCTCGCATGAAGATTTTCAAAATGAAACCTTGGTACATACTTCCTGAACAGCTTCTCTCTACATGGTCAAGTGGACTTGTTCTCAGAAAGGGAGAGATATTTCTGGTAAATACAGAGCCCAAACAGGAAGTGAGCTGTGACAAGGGAGCAGAGTGTGCTGGACGGTCTGCAAGGATGCGGAAGGTCCTAGGCAATGTGGCTCACGCTCCTCCAGGCAGAATTCCTCAGCACCACGTCCCCCTCTCCCGCTCACCCATCAGAGTCCCTGCAGGAGCCACTAGCCAGGACCTCTGTGATGGACAGGGGCTCATTACTTCCCAGCCCCTGGCTTCTATCTTATGCCACAGCTAACCTTGTGGGACATGCAAATCCTATTAGTTTCCTATAACTGCTATGACAAATTATTGCAAACTTAGCGGTTTAAACAATACAATTTACAATTCTGGAGATCAGAATTATGAAGTGGAACTCCCTGGGCCAAGTTTAAGGTGTCAAGCTACTTCTGGAATTCTAGAGAAAGATTGGTTTCCTTGTCTTTTCCAGCTTCTAGAAGCTTCCCACACGCCTTATCTCATGACACTTTCCTCCACCTCCAAAGCCAGCAAGGCAGGTTGGGTCCTTCTCACATCAAATCACTCTGACCTCCTCTTCTGCCCTCCTCTTTTAGGGACACTTGTGTTGACATAGGGCCCACCAGGTAATCCAGGATTATCTCTCTATTTTAAGGTCAGCTGATTTACAACTTTAATTCCCCTCTGCCAAGTAACAACATTCACAGATTCTGGGGATTAGGACATAGACATTTTGGGTGAAGGAGGGGGCATTTTTCCATCTACCACGTAAGCAGACTAAAATGAAAAGGATGCAAAGAAAACCAAAAAAGATGGCGAAACATGCCTTCTAGACTAACACACACGAAAGTATCTTGGCAACATCAGGCAATAAATGCTGAACACTAGGTCTATAGTGAAATAGCCAATGGTATCCACAGTGTGTCTGGAGAGGTCATAATGAAATCAAATCAGGAGGAAGCACTTTGAGAGATTTATTTTTTTATTTTTTTTATTGTTGGGGATTCATTGAGGGTACAATAAGCCAGGTTACACTGATTGCATTTGTTAGGTAAAGTCCCTCTTGCAATCATGTCTTGCCCCCAGAAGGTGTGGCACACACCAAGGCCCCACCCCCCTCCCTCGGTCCCTCTCTCTGCTTTTCCTCCCCCCCATGACCTTAATTGTCATTAATTGTCCTCATATCAAAATTGAGATTTTTTTTAACCGTGACAACTGACAGAAGCCCTCAAGAAGTCAGGGGGCTACCTTTACCAAATGCTTCTACGGTTTCGTGGTCAAACATTTTGATGCAATAGTTGATGATATTAACAGACAAAAACCACACAAAGCCATCACCACCCTTGGGGTTCTCTGTGAAAGCATCCTTGGTTTTCACACTCTTTAGTCTCACTCCCACCCCTTCCAAACTGAGTCACGATTGAGAAGAACTGTTTACAGTCCTGCCAGGTCAGGAGGCAGAGTTCTCACATGTTCCAGTAAACACATGGATCTTAGCGTGTGTGGGGGGCTGTTTTTGCAAGAGCTTGCTTTTAGCAAATTGTTTCCCAATTAGCCTGAGTGTTGAATTGGATTTGAAAGCCTGACAAAAATCTGGTGTCCATTAGAGTCACAGGGCACAGGGGACATCCCTGAAAAGGGCTTGAGGGACACCAGTGCATCTTTGCACACTGACTGAGACCCGGGGACCTGGTCAGTGCCGATTTAAGTCTTTGTTCTTCTCATTCCCTCAGCACCTCCATTCCGCAGGTAGGGAAAATAGGAGTTAGGGCACAGCTGAGATGAAAGCGGGCTATGTCTACCTTCCCCACAAGTCCGAATTTCTCTGCTATGTTTTGCCTGTCACTCATGTAATCGTCCCCTATGGTTCTGCTATTCCTGTAGTGTTAACTACAGAGAAGGTAGATTTCCTGGCTGTTGTATTATAAACTGTATTTACTGTATATAGATATGGATATGTGACCTGGATATGCAGTTGGTATCAGTAAATATCTCTTTCTATTCCTTCTCTAAATTTTCCTAGGTTTTTCTTTTGTTTGTTTCTTTTGAGACAGAGTCTCACTCTGTCACTCTCAGTAGAGTGCCATAGCGTCACAGCTCACAGCAACCTCAGACTCTTGGGCTTACATGATTCTCTTGTCTCAGCCTCCCAAGCAGCTGGGACTACAGGCACCTGCCACCATGCCCAGTGACTTTTTTGTTTGTTTTTAGTAGGCCAGTTTGAACCCACCAGGCCTGGTGCAGGTGGCCAGCGCCCTACCCACTGAGCTACAGGCACCACCATTCCAAATTTGATTTTTAGTAGCTCTTTCCATAAATCTGCCTCTCTGGCTCTGTTTCTTTGTCTGTTAATATCTCTTTACCTCGGTCTTTCTCTATCTCTGTTCTAGCTCCCGTCTCTCTCTGCTTTCTCTTTCTTTGTCTATCTCTCCCTCTCACTATCTCTTCCCTTCCTATAGAAATTCTCTTCAGTGTGTTGCATCCATTTTTGCAGACAGGAAGGGACCAGCACTATTCCACGGGCTTGACAGCCCTTCCTCATCTTTTTTTTTTTTTTTTTTTATTAAATCATAGCTGTGTACATCAATATGATCATGGGGCACCATACACTTGCTTCACAGAATATTTGCCACATTTTCATCTCATTAGTTGACATAGCCCTCCTGGCATTTTCCTAGTTACTTTGCCAAGACATTTACATTCCACATTTGCCAAGTCTCACATGTACCCTTGTAAGATGCACCACAGGTGTGATCCTTTCAATCTCCCTCCCTCTACCCACTTCCCTCCTCCCTCTACCACCTCCCCCCTCCCTCCCCACGCTTTCCCCCTTCCTTCTGTTCTTAGGTTGCAACTTGGTTATAGCTTTCATGTGAAGGTCCCAAGTTAGTTTCATAGTAGGAGGGAATACATTGGATATTTTTTCTTCCATTCTTGGGACACTTTACTGAGAAGAATATGTTCCAGCTCCATCCATGTAAACATGAAAGAGGAAAAGTCTCCATCTTTCTTCAAGGCGCATAGTATTCCATGATGTACAAGAGAATTGAAAAGAAACTTCTCTGAAGAAGACAGGCACACAGCCTTCAGACATATGAAAAAATGCTTATCATCTTTAATCATCAGAGAAATGCAAATCAAAACTACTTTGAGATATCATCTAACTCCAGTGAGACTAGCCTATATCACAAAATCTCAAGACCAGAGATGTTGGCGTGGATGTGGAGAAAAGGGAACACTTTTGCACTGCTGGTGGGAATGCAAACTAATACATTTCTTTTGGAAAGATATATGGAGAACACTTAGAGATCTAAAAATAGATCTGCCATTCAATCCTGTAATCCCTCTGCTGTGCATATACCCAGAAGACCAAAAACCACATCCATAACAAAGATATTTGTACCAGAATCTTTATTGCAGCCCTATTCATAATTGCTAAGTCGTGGAAGAAACCCAAGTGCCCATCGATCCACGAATGGATTAACAAATTGTGGTATATGTACACCCTTCCTCATCTTAAACCACCTCCTTCATTGTGATCTGGCCCGAGAGTCTCAGGCTGGACGCACTTCCCTTTCCTAACACGACTCGCGGCTCTGTTCTTTGTCTCATTCCAAACCAGTGGTCAGGAACCCATTCATTCCAGCCCCGATAAATCCTGCCCTTCTGACTTCTGCCTTCTCCTTCTTTTCTGTGCATTTTACCCACACTTTAAAAATTCTATCCAAAGTGTTCTCATGCAAAGGTTTCCTACCCAGCCTCCCACCCGCTCCCCTCCTACCCTTCTCCATCTGGCAAGCTCCTCTGTCATCTAAAATTTCCATCTGTCTTGCAACATTGCCGCAACTGCTCTGTTTGAACAAATACATCCCTCACTGTAGGGTGAAGGGGTATTTGAATAATACCAAGTAGCAGTTTTTTTTTGAATAAAATGCAGAGAAATGGTTCAACATTATAATTCATGAGTGTAAATTGATTCAGGAATGGGAATGTGTTCCTCGATGCAGACTCCTCCCCCATTCCTCAGAGGGGGATTTTCCTCATCAAAGAAAAGAGAACAGGTCTAATCAAGTCTCTCAGCCCATCAATTCACTTAGTGGCAGAGGTTTGTAACACCTCTCCTGCAGAGAGTTTTTGCAAAAGAGCTTTGTTCAAAGGCATCTTGCTAGAGAAAGCCTCAAGGTTCAGAAGAGTGATTAAAATAAGCTATGGAGCTCAGAGAAGACAAGAAGAGGCAAAATGGATGGTTTTCCCTGATGAGGCTAAGAGGTGAGGTAGGAAAGAGTTTTGTTAAGATCAGAGATGGGAGGCGGTGCCTGGCTGGGCTAGAAATCTAAGATTGTCTTTATGTAGAGAGAGAAGGGGAGAGCTACAGCCTTGCCCCAAGGCTTGCTTGGGTTAAACTGTGTGTTGTAACCCCCTCCCACCGTCCGGCTTTTAGTTTGGAAAGACACCAAAAGTGATTACTGTCCAGAAGGATAAAATTGTTTTGTTCCCACATTTAAATGCTTAGGGGAAATATTAAATAGGAATATCGGACCAGAAAATAAAAAAAAGTCAACGTTTTGAAATAGAACCCAGTAGAGGCAAGAACCTTATTCAACTCTTGATGAGCAGGTCCCAGAGAAGAATCAACAGCCCTGGTGTGTTCTGGGGTACACAGAAAATCCAGGACATTCATTATACCTAAGAGAATAACTATCATTTATTAGCAACTTTGTAAGCAAGGAAGGATTTAAAGCTCTGAAAAGTACTATAATTCTGCAAGAAAAATATTTTTATTTCCAATTTACAGTTGTGTAAACTGTAGAACCAGGACTTAAAAACCAACCCAGGCTGATTCCAAAGCATGTGTTGTTTCACGATTTAAGGGGCTGAGAGGAATGTACAGTTCCTCCAGACACCGTGGCTTAGCAGACTTCTGATGGGAATCCAGTAGTTTTGACCTTTAGGAATCAGTGTAAATGAAAATCTCAGTTCAAACATTTTGCTCCATCATCCCCTTAAACACCAATATTATCAATTCATTTTTCTTGATGATATTTTAACATTATGAAAACTTAGAATGAAAACATCACCTGCCAGCACAGAAGAAAGGGTCCTTTGAGAGAGAGGTGCTACACTGGTGAGTCCCGATAAATGCCCAGTATCCTCGTATCCTCAGTAGGCAATCTTGGTTTTACGTCTTGACCACCTGGTGATATTTTGCAACTAAATGCCCAGTTCCATGCCTAGGGCTTCTGTCCGATGGGTCTGGGCCATGCTCCGCAATCTGTACTTTTTAAAAGCTGCTCAGCTGATTTTGATCTGCAGCCGGGGCTGGTACCCACAGACACAGGGTAAAAGCAGACTACAGATTTTCCCTCTGTTCTGTCACTTGCAAATGCAATCACAATGCAATCAAAGAGAGGCACAAATCCCTGATCCAGAAACTCTTCCAAAGCAACACAAAGCAATCACAGAATAGTTTTTTTGTTTGTTTGTTTTTAAATGAAGGCCAAAGTTAAGCATAAACTAGGGCAGGAAAACCACCAGCTGTGAATATATTATACTTTATTTTAAAGGATTGCAACTGGAAATTGTTTAAATACTAGAGTGTGCTGAGATGGCAGATGGTGAGGGCTGCGAGGAGGGAGGCAGCCTGGTCTCACAATCCTAACTTAATCCAGTCCCACCTCTCTGGTCACCATTACGGGAAGTGCTGCACTGTTTCTTTGGCATGGTGGCTCTGTGGCTATACCTGAATAATTCTCATTTTAATCCAACCTTGATACTCTAAAATAGACAAGGTCTCAAATGTTTCCATTTTTAGAAATGGAATTTTAACAGTAAAACCCCCAAATTATTGTGCATTTGTCTCATGCTCAGAAATGCATTATCATCCCTGTCATCACTAATCTCTATAAAAGCCGGAGTTTGGAAACCAAATGTGCAGAAGGACAGAAGGATTTCCTGTGGGCCATAAAACGTCAGAAAAAATGGCGCTCCCTCCATGTCGTCTTTGCTTACAGTAGTCTGAGGATGATGCATTAATGCCAGGGGTCTCCTAAACCTCGAGCTGAATCTACCTGCTAGAAAGTCTAAATTCTTGGATTCACCAGGTTAGTTCAGAAAGTCTTTGGATGTCTAGTAGTGCTGGTTTAAGGTTTGGGGTCACAGAGAGACATTAAAATAGCCACAAGTAAGCGAAGTTGAGCTCTAAGTACAGAAGGTTATGTCTGCTCAACAGAGGGGAACCTAGGAGGAACCACAGTCCCTGACAGCCCTCTCCTCAAGGGGCTAAGCAGTTCATGCTGCTTCCTTGGCAGAAGAGAGATGGCAACTTCTCCAAGAAAGTGAGACCTAATGAGCTAAGCTGTGAAGGATGGGTAAATATTTGCCTGACAAAACTAACACTGGGGAGAGACAACAGCATTTGAGAAAGAGCCCATTCCAATCCAGGCAGTGTAAGTTCAGTGTGACCAAAATGTAGACTAATAGAGTGACAAAGCTCAGGCATCAGAGACACAGTGGGTAAGGCAGGTCTTGGTGATTGAAATGGTCTAGTAAAGTGTAGTGAGGACTTTAGATGTTATCCCACAGCTGTGGTCCCCAATCCCCAGGCCTCTGACTGGTATTAGTCCATGACCTGTTAGGAACCAGGCCACACAGCAGGAGATGAGTGGTGGGGGAGCAAACAAAGCTTCATCTGTATTTACAGCCACACCCCATTGCTCACATCACTACCTTAACTCTGCCTCCTGTCAGATAAGCAGCAGCATTAGATTCTTATGGGAACATGGACCCTACTGTAAACTGCATGTGGGAGGGATCCTGGCTACATGCTCCTTGTGAGAATTTGATGCCTGATGGTCTGAGGTGGAGGTGAGGACATAAGCAACACTCTTCGGGTGTCACTGACTCCCATCACCCCAGATGGGACCATCTAGTTGCAGGAAAACAAGTCAGGGGCCTCACTGATTCTGCATTATGGCAAATTATATAATTATTTCATTATATATTATAATAATAGAAATAAAGTACACAATAAATGTAATGGGCTTGATTCATCCCCAAACTCCACCCCCAACTTCCCAGACCATGGAAAAATTGATCTCTGGTGACAAAAGGTTTGGGGGCCACTATTCTAGAGGCTGTAGGGTATAGTTGAAGCCAGGAAGTGATATGAGCAAATCTGCATTCTAGAAAGAGTAGTCTGGTCAAGAGAATGGACAGGAAGGAAGAGGTTTCATAAGCAAGAGAGGGCGAGTCAGGAGGCAAGGTGGGAAATAATGGAAGGAATGGACAGATATCATTGGACACATTGTCAGTGGGGCTTGAGGTTAGTTTAATTTGGAGGGGGGAGGGCAGGAGAGGTGAGAGAAGCAGAGACAGAGAGACAGAGCACACTGAGGTGATTCCAGTGCCATGTATTGGGAGTAGAGTGATACTGAGGCATTTTGTACTTGTGAGTCTGAGTGCCTGGGATACATCCAAGTGGAGGTGTCAGTAGGCAAATGACCAACAGGCCTGGGCTCCTTTGGCCATTTTCTTTCTACCCTTCAGGCCAAATCACCAGCCCAGTTGATTTGGACCCCATCACCTCTCTTTGTTTCTGCCCAAGACCGTATAACTATCACTGGAAAATTCTCTGGGAAAAGCTAATGATAAGGCAAATGCCCAATGATGTGCCAGTAAATGTTTATTTACAATTGTTTATTCCCACTCTGCTATCCTCTAAAAAGCCCTGATTTATAGCATTTGCCAATTTCCATGGTGTAAATATTCCCAACATGGACAAGTTCAAGATACCTGTGACGTCACTGAATGTGGAATTGGAAGGGATATGTAGAGCCAGTGTTTGCAAGCCAGTGTGAACCAGTTCCACACGCCCACTACACACCCCCACCAAACCTGAAAGAAAGAATTCCTCCTGGGACAAACGCCAAGCTACACTGGCCCATCAGGCCAACTCCAAGTGATTTCTGCTCACAAAGAGCTATATCCTGCAAAATTCCTAAAGAAAACAATTATGTTGGTGTCTAAGACTATCCTAGACCTCATCTGAAGTTGAGCTGAACCCTATTTTAATCCCTGTTCTCCAAAGCAGGAATCAGCACTTTAGAACTCTCAGGTCAAATTTGACCACCAGCCTGTCTTTTTAAGATCTACCTGCTATAAAATTATTTTTACATTTTTAAAGAGTGGCATTTTAAATAGTTCTAAAGGACCTACAGAATAGCCTTGATGGTTCCTCTTGGCACTCAATCCCAAAGCCTAAAATATTTCCCATTTGGCCTTTTAAAGCAATATTTGCTGACTCCTGCCCTGAAGAGCCTTAAAGACAAAAAGCCATTCTGCTTCCTGAAACCTTCCAGCTATCACCAGTGCAGGTATTTTTTTCTATCTTCACCCAGGCCACCTCCCATCTGCTTAGATTAGGAAGGTCCACACCAAAATTAGGAGGCCAGTTAGATCTAGCCTTACCTCACCCAGGCTTCTTAGCCACTCACAACATCTGAGGCTAATCTTGGGGGTCCCATGACTCTGTCCACTGCTGGATTTGGCTAAAGCATCAAACCACAGGGTGTGAGATCAGCTCCCCCAGAACTGGAGTATGGAATCAGAAGTGCAGGAGTTAACTGCCAGGGGCACAATCCTTGAGCTAGAGGAGATAAAAGATAGAAGGGAGTTAGCAAATAAAGTGTCCACCATTCCCTCCAGGGGATGATTCTGAACATGAAATTCCTATGCTCCTGTCTTGAATCATCTGTGTTGCCAAGAAACTAGTTGTGTCCCTTATGAAGTCCCAGTCAATTCAGTAATCCGCCATCCGAGCTCCTTGCTCTTTCCATGCGTTCTAGTTACTCTTGGATTGTACCTCTTAATAAGGTTTTAGCATATAAACTGTGCATTAGGCTCTTTTTTTCTAAAGGAAAACATCATTAGATGCTGAGACATTATTTTGATAATCCCTGAATAACAACAACAACAACAGAGGTCACCTCACCGTAACTCTTGATTGTAGGAGACCAGATGATTCAAGGGAAGGAGAAGCAAGAGTTAAGCTTTGAATGCTCTGTAACTATAAGGAACACCTCTAAGACTATCTTAGGCCTCATCTGAAGTTGAGTTGAACCCCACTTTGATCCCTGATCTCCAAAGCATTTCGATAATGCCTCCGTGATAAGGGCATGGGGAAGGGATTCCGCTCTCCTTAATGCAAGAGCACGAGTGTCAGTGCTTGGCAGTCTCTACACCTGTGGTGTAAATAGCCACAGGATCACCTTTATAAACAGCCGCAGGAGAGGATAGTCCAGATTCTCATTCTTTCATGGACTCGCTCACTCTAACTCTTTTGCTCCTCCTGCTTGGAGGGTGTCTGCCTGGCGCCCTGCTACAAAGACAGCTAAGATTCCCTCTCCTACTAAGATTGTCTCTGTCCCTCGAAGACAGTTTGTCTCTCTCTCTTTCTCTGTCCTGCTAAGACAAATTGCCCCCCGGCACCTAAGGGGAGTTGATCCTGAGCAAGGTAGCACAGCGATCCACATCCAGATGGTTTCATAGGCCGGGGTTGGCAACCTGGCACCCTGGGCCCCAACACCTGATTACCCAAATGACAGGCTTTGGGGTTTTCTTAGGCCATGAAAGAATCTTTTCAGAAAACTACAGAAGACCAGAATTCGACATGATGCCCTTTTTTAAAGTGGTGGGATATATTCATCAGAAAAGAAAGATTTGAAAAGAGAAGTGTAAAAAAAATAGTATTGACTAAAAGACAGCAATCACAAGCAAGTAGCCCAAGAAAGAAAGACTAATTCAGTGAAGTAGTGAATTCAGAGGCTCCTCGGTTTATTTGAGCTGCAATCCCACCTCAAAGGTGAGGCCCAAGTAACCCGTTGGAATGGATCTTACTTTTTTTTGTGTGTGTGTGGAGACAGAGTCTCACTTTTTTGCTCTCGGTAGAGTGCTGTGGCATCACAGCTCACAGCAACCCCCAACTCCTGGGCTTAGGCGATTCTCTTGCCTCAGCCTCCTGAGTAGCTGGGACTACAGGCGCCCGCCACAACGCCTGGCTATTTTTTCTTTCTTTTTTTTTGCAGTTTGGCTGGGGCTGGGTTTGAACCCGCCACCCTTGGTATATGGAGCCCCAGGAGCTGCCCTGGATCTTACTTTTTTATTGACTAGGGAAGTTAAGGGAGTAGCTTTATCTGGGACAGAAATGAAAGGAAAATAGAAACCCAGAAAAAAGTCAATTACTTTTTTATTGACTAGGAAGTTAAGGGAGTAGCTTTATCTGGGACAGAAATGAAAGGAAAATAGAAACCCAGAAAAAGAAATAGAAATCAACAATAGAAACGTAGTGAGTAGGATTAGGTGCATTGAGTGGGGTTTAGGTAATTGACAAAAAGGGTGAATCTGTAACTTACCCACACATCTGTTGCTTTGTCCCAATAGTTCTGCCTATCATGATGGCGTTGCCTTCAATAAGAATCTGTGCTTTCCCTTTGAACACTACCTAAGGATTGCCTTTCTGGGAGAATAACAGATCTCCAGCAATAGATTCTTTAGGGTTGGAGGGGGCTCTGACCCCATTTGGCCATATCCTTCCAGTAACTTATAACTTTTACCATTTAACTCCATCAAACATGAATTGTTTTCCTTGGCCCTAGATGATGACCTTAGAACTCAATTCATGTTGCAAATTCAAGAGTACCTCTACGTATATCAGCGGTCACATGTTAGCCCCCAAACATAGATTTTGGCCTGGTGAGCACGTAACAAATACGGTTCAAGAAATTACTGAATGCAAGGCCAATCCTCAAATGCCCATTTGTCCTTTTCTTCGGGTGGGAAGCACAGAAAGCTCTGATTTTACACATCCAAACCAAATGGATTTCTAGGGCCAATCTATTAAAAAAATAATTTCTTCCGATGAGGAAAGAGTGATGAGAAGCCCACATATTCACCTCACTCTAGTTAATGCTTAAAATTTTGCCATTTGGGCCAAGAAGTTGACAAATATTTGAGATAGGAGATTCCCCAGCTGCCTCTTTGCCTAGATAACCATTTGGTGTGTCTGAAGGATGAAGTAAGGTTTGCAAAGCATTTAACACAGTGTCTGGCACACAGGAAGAGTGAAATAAACGTTAGCTGTTGTGATGATTTTGCTGTGATCACTGTGGTTTCCTATTCATACTTACATGTTAACTATCCAGGTGGAATACTTAAATTAGCAATCCCCTCTCAGCCTTTTCATGAGTTCCATCTAAATGAAAAGCTTCATGAGTAATCCTTTATCCAGCCCTGCACAGGCTTTCCTGAAATGATTTCCAAATATGATCACATAATTGAAGCTTTAAAAATTATGGAGGTATTAGGAGTGCTTTCTGTTCAACAAAAGCATTTAGGATTTTACAGGAAAATACAATAAAATTAAAATTAACTTAAATTAATTTTAAAAACTTGCTTGAGCCCAGAACAAGGTGGAACTTTCCTAGAGGGCAATAAACATTTGGCTAGAAATGATTTGCTCACCTAAACTTCAGGACAGAAAGACAGGTTAGGGGTGAGAGGAAACTTGCCCTTTACCCTAAAAGTTTGCTGAAAGATTAATTCACAATTAAGGCAGATTAATAAGACAGAGAATGGTTTATTTATTTACCATGACCATGGAAAGAATCGGGCAATGATAACTCAGTAATCCAATGGGATCCAGATATTTTTATACATACCTTTTAGAGGGGCAGGGGAGATATGAAATACAGGTAATTCTATCCAGGGGCAATAAATGGTTGCTAGAGAGGATGAGTGGACACTTGAAAGAATGAATGGGCGGGAATAGATTGACATGTAAGTGACTCTCATAGCAAATTAACCTGCGAGACAGGTATTATATTTAAAACGACTTGGGTCTGGTCTGGTTGTATTCTTGGTTTTCCTTCCTGGAATACACTGAGATAACAGGACAGGAAGGGAAGTCATTTGTTCTTCTGAGTGATCAGTCCAGTTTTGCCAGATAGAGGGAAAGCCCCTTCTGGTGCTTTTTAAGGCCTTTCATTCAAAATATTCTTTATAGGAGTCATAGTTAGGGGTGAAATTTCCTGAACTCCCTCACAGTCCGCTGAGCCCCCTGCTCCCACAGACACTTCTCTCAGGCAGGACTTGTCCAACATTGTTCCTGTTCTGGAAGACACTTGGTGCCGCACTGTCCAACCTCCTTTCACCCAGGTTGCTCCTGGCTTCAGAGAATATTTAAAAGCACAGAGAGATTAAGTAGGAGGCTGAACTTTGGTCTTATCTACACTGCCTGGCAGTGCACTGGCCTTTGAAATCCAAGGTAAAGTTTTGAATTTCAATGACAGCTGCCAGTATCTGAGCACAGAGTAGCTACTTGGAGAATATTGTGTCCTTACCACCCAACAGATCATCGCTGTGTTACCTGGTGCTACAACTTTCAGTTAATGTATTAACTACAAGTTCAGGCTAAGCCTGCAGAATTCTACCACAGGTTTGTTAAGACAGAATACAGAGGTGATGTATTATACATTTTTAGAACTTCCTATTTTCCTGATGTCTCAGTGTCCCCACAAACCAGTTGTGGCACCTCATGCAGGTGACCAGGTGCACCAGTGTGACAAAGCTGGTCCCAGCCACCAGTCACTCTTCTTGCCCTGCTCTGACAGTGACCTAGAGACACTCAAACACACCAGTGAAATCCTACATGTCCTTTGCTTGTCTACTCTGCAGGCCCCCAGTAAAGGCACTAGCCCATAGGGCTGCCTTTTGTATCCCCATTGGCTTGACTTAAGCTCTCCCGGGGGGGAGGGGGGGGGTCTTCCCCAATGGGTCCCTCCATGGCCTGCCTCCCTCTTTAGGTCCTATGAGTATAATACAACCTTTAATTTCTTATACTTCTCCAAGTATAATTTTCACAGTCACATTCAATTATCCTTGAAGACCCCATAAGAAGGACCTAGTCCCCATTTAGAACACAATAAGCATTCTCAGGTTCCTCCTTGGGAGGGGACAATAGGGATTTTCTCTCTGGGTTTACTCTTCCTGGGGTTCTCCTGCCGAACCTGCTAGAAAAAGCAAAATGGACACCTGCCCACACTGGCCTGAGAAAAGAATCCATGTCCTGTTCCATTTGCTCTTCTTAGCACACACACAGAGGCACGTGTTCCCAGAGTCCCTGCTGGCCCCACGGCCTCCACTGACATCTGTGAAGAGCAAATCTCTCTCTGCACAGACTTTCTACTGTGCTGTTGCCTTTACGAGTCAAATGAACTGGAGAATTCTCTCACACCTTTGGGCAGTGCTGCTTCTTCCCCTCTTGCCTCCTTTTCTGAGATGAAGGAAGAGCCTTACTCAAATGCTAATTCACCTGCTCACAGGAGCTGTCAAATTCCACGTGCCAAAGAGCAGCTGTCAGTCCATAGGGCAGGGCAGCAGGCCTTTGTGAGGGCAGAGTCCAGGCTCTTGGAGGTATTCAGGGACGTCTTTCAGGAGGTGAAAAGCTACTTACAATCCTTCCAGACTTCCTGTCCTCAGCTGAAAACTTTGAGCTCTCAGGTTCAAGCTGATGGCTCCTTCTCCCCCCTATACCTGGAGACTTCCCTCTGGGAAACGCTCAGTGGGATTCTTTGGAGCCACAGAACAAGCCTTGGACCAGGAGCAGGGAGGCCTGATTCTAAAAGAGACAGACTAGATGGCTCAAGGACCTTTCCAGACCAGTGGCTATTCCAACACCAGGTGGGTGAAGAAGAGCATGTTAGACTCTGCCCATGACCCACCTGAGAGAAGGCTGGCTTCTTCAGGTCCTGGAACTAGATGAAGGCGGCAACACCTGGACAAGACCAAAACAAGGGGAGACCAGGAAGTGGAGAAAAACCGCAACACCATAACATCTTCAGCCGTGTTCAGGAATTTCAGTCAATGCTAAGGAAGCTCCTGGAAAAGTGAGTCTATCCCTTTAAATCACCCAAAACCTAGTCCAATGAATATTTTTACAAGTAGGAGAAAGGAGATGCTAAAAATTGTGCCATTTTCTACAAATGTCTAAACGATCTAGGTGAGACCTGGAGGAGAAGGGTAGCAAGTAGTCACACTGAGTGGGGGGGCTGGACTCCCAGGCTTGGGATCGTCTTGGTGGCCAGTGGGGACCAGCTCTCCGAGGCTGCCACCATCCTCCTCTTCACTGAGCCTTCGGAAGCACAATAGTTGTCCATCCCCTTTTTGGGTCTAGACATGACCTCTTCCCCCCTGAGGTGGACACCGTGTTCTAGTCAGCAGGGAAAAGACAACAGCAGTAGTGTTCCCATGAGAAAGGGGTGGGGGATCCCCAAATAAAACAGAAGTGGGTCCAACAGCCTCCGCAATGCCCTTTCAGTGCTGGCAAAACAACAGCTGCCTTGTTCTGATCCAATCTAATCTTTCAGAATTTATGTTCCTTAATTCTCCTACTTGGCCTCAATACAGACAAAGGAAGTACATGACCTTTGCCAAATCAGGTCCTGTCACCCTGCCAAATCACAGGCCTGACTCAAAACCCAGAAGGCTGTGTCCCTTCAAGTGACTTTCTATACACACCTGGGCACACTGGACCAGGCATTGGGTAGGTTAAAAGTGGGTCTGTCTGGGCCCAGTGGGTCAAAGGGTGATGATTTTTCTTCTTTAAGAGTCACTTGAACTCCACGGATTGACTCCAATATCCTTCCCCAGGATTAAAACCCACAAGCTGATGCCTGATGAGATATGAGGCTAGGAGAAGCTGATCTGGATACCTGACATGAGCTTGTGGCGAGCAAAGCAGAACTTACTCACCTCTGGAGGGTTAAACCAAACACCATCAACCCTCACACACCTCAAAGATAAATACAAAAGCAAGTTGGGATCCCACGAATCCTCTTTTAAGAGCTATGATCTGAAGAGGCTGCAGACTGGGATGAGTGTATCTCGAACTATTTCAAAGTAACCCCGACCCACAAGCAGGTAATATACAAAAAATTTGCTTTATCCAGACCAACTTTGAACAAATCACATCAAAGTAGCAGCTCTGCTGAGTCTGTGTTCTTTGGCCACCCCACATGGCTTTGGTGGTCATACTAGGCCATTCCAGCTGCCCAGGGGCAGGAGATCTTGGTGCAGAGCTCAAGAGTTTCAGTGAGTGAGCAATGAAAGAGAAACAAATTGCTTCTTCTCAAGACCCAATCTTCTTGATCAAAGGGAATTTGCTTCATGTGAATGAGTACATAAATGAAAGAAGGAACATATTTCTAAATCCTTCCCCACTATTGCATAAAAATGATCATGTGCCAACCCCACACTGATGCCTTGGAGAACAGGTCAAAGGCCTGGTCTTTACATAAAATTTTATGTGGCAAAGAAAAGTAAAATGACCCTCACATTTGGAAAATGTCATTTCCCACAAGTGGAAATCTGTCTAATTCCGTTGTATTAAGGATGTCTGTCCATGCTGCCCTCCCTTGTTATGAGTTTTCTTTTGAGGGTCGGAGAAGAGAGATTTAATACTTTCTATTTTCTTCTAGCAAACCATTCAAGAGGAAGGATTTGAGAAATTTGGGAAGGAATTTGAGAAAGACAGAAGAGCGCTGAAAAGAGCTTACATTGCTTGATGTAAGATGCAGAGATAGGGAAATGAGCCACTCCATGTTCCCAAAGGGAAAGAAGAGAAAATCCTTGCAAGTAGCAATGAATCCCATGGGCTGGACATTTAAAAGGAGTGGCCAGCTTTCCGAGGGTGAGGAATGATTGGAGCAATCTGGTTCTCTTTTCTTACCTAATGTCAAATTTTCTCATTGCATCAACATGAAAATCTTTTTATTAAGTGGTCCAGGAAGGTACAGAGTTCATTAATTAATTACTTGCACAAGGTAACGTGGTAAACTCTTGGTGCCAGAAGTCAGTGCAGACCACTAAATGTCCAAAACAGGCTGGGCACAGTGGCTCATGCCCATAATACCAGCACTTCGGGAAGCTGAAGGCCAGCCTGAGCAACATAGAAAGACCCCATCTCTACAATGAAAACAATAGCCAGGAATAGTGGTGCAAACCAGTAGTCTCAGCTACTCATGAGGTTGAGGCAAGAGAATCACTTGAGCCCAGGAGTTCAAGGCTGCAGTGAGCTGTGATCACACCACTGCACTCCTGGGTGACAGAGCAAGACTCTGTCTCCAAAAAAAAATAGAAAAAGAAAAGAAAAAAAGTCCAAAACATTGGGGAAATAATTTGAATCATCCAGTTTGCACAGATGAGTTTCTTGGAGGTTGACAAATACTCTCATAAGCCAATTAGGGTTGCCAGATAAGATACAAGACATTCAGATATATTTGAGTATTAGATAAACAATGCATATTTTTAGTCTGTGGATATGCTAACTATTGCACTGGACATATTTATATCAAAAATTCATTTATACCAAAAAATTCAGGGTTTTGGTTCAAATTTATGGGGTACATGTGAAATTTTGTTGCAGGTATACAATTTATGGTGATCAAGTCAGGTACTAAGGATATTTATTACCAAGTTCAGTATATTTGTGTTTAACTGTAGTCTCCCTGCCCTGCTGTTAAACACCGACTTATTCCTTCTATCTAACTGTACGTTCGCTTCTTTTACCCTCTTCATTCTCCCCTCTCACCCCTCACTCACCTTTCCTGGTCTCTGCTCTCTATTATTTTTCAACTCCCACATATAAGTGAGAACATGTGATATTTGTCTTTTTGTGTAGGGCTGCACCCAGCTGACTTCACTTAAGATAATGAACTCTACTATAATTCAAATTTACCTGGCTATCCTGTATTTTTATTTGCTAAATCTGACCATCTTAATGCCAAAGGCTTTCTTGTCCCCTGTTCATTCTGACTCTCCTGCTAGAAATGCCATCCCCTTTTCTTGTACTCATTTAAATTATGCTCATCCTGCAAGGCTTAGGTCACACCTGGTCCACTCCAGGAGTCTTCTCTCGACTTCTCCCATCCATGCTACTGTCTCCTTTTTGTGAACCCCTATGCCATATACTGATGGAACAACGTGGACCAGCAGGGGACATGCTGCTGTGTCATCTCCAAATGGTTTCATATGCTTATTTGCCCTTCTCCACTGACAATGCAAGCCACTGCACCCAGACTCTTGTCTGTTGCATCTAACATGAGGCAGATGAAACTTCTCAATAACTGATAGAAAATTCTTTGCTTTAGGACACTGAGAAGTTGACAAGGGGAAGATGATGACATGTAGGTCATTATGAAAGTTTTGAGATCAAGAAACACAAAATCCACACGGGCAAAAACAAATGAAGCCTTGCCAGCCACACGGATAAGCCAACCAAGTTGAAACTTGCCCACGTGAATCAGAAAGGGTGCTGGCAACTGTATTTCTCGAAAGTGGTAATGGGAAATAACACAGTCTGTCTCAAAACTTTTGTAGTGACCCATATTATCATTTTCTCCCAGGTTTCTCCTAAGTCTGGGAAAAAAAAAAAAAGGATGGAGAACAAAGAATCTGGAAGGCTCAAAAAATGACTTTCACATAAATTTAAAGAAAATATTTGTGTGTGAGAGAAGAAGCCACAACCAAATTGTGCATTAGGAAAATCACAAGAGCAGGTGATTCACGGACCTGTCGATTTGCTTCTATGGAAATTCTTCTCCTCATCCCACTCTCTGTGAATACTGCGAGCATTGGAGCAGGAAGGACCTTACATATCACCTGGGCTGAGCTGTCATCATACAGGAGAAGAACTGAGGCCTGGAGAGGAAGTCACTTGGGTACGGTCAGAGAGCTGATCAGTGACAGCCCCTTGTTCATTTTCAGTTTGTCCAACTGACCTGTTAGTTTCAGGGACAGAGTCTCACACCAGAGGGCAGGTTGTTAGCTGCACTTGTTTTTAAAGATAACATTCATTGTCTTTTTCTTTCTAAAAAAGATGTTTACTTTTAGTAGGAAATCTGAGAGATAGGGAAGTGTATAAAAGGAGAAAATGTAAGTTACCCAACAACCAGAAAAAAGTTATCATGAGTAGTTGATGTTATTTGCTGCCATGACTTTTCCTATTAATGCCAAACTATAAGGAGGCAGGGACAGAATTAATCTCATTCAACTATCTTCAGCACCCAGTCCGACATCCGGCACAGAAAAGGCATGCAATCCATGCTTGTTGAATAAACAGATGCCCCTGTGGACATGCACATAGGTGGGTATGTACATTATATGTGTGTATGTTTATGTGATTTTAAAATTGAAATCCTAGTATTATAGTTCACTTGATTTTTCTCATTTATTATTTAATTTCATAAATTAAATTATTTAATATCATAAATATTTTCCCATGGCATGGAATAGTAATTATATATATGTATATATATATATTTTTTTTTTTTGAGACTGAGTCTCATTACATCACCCTCAGTAGAGTGCTGTGGAGTCATAGCTCATAGCAATCTCAAACTCTTGGGCTTAAATGATTCTCTTGCCTCAACCTCCCAAGTAGCTGGCCTGGGCTGTTTAGCAGGCTCAGGCTGGGTTCAAACCCACCAGCCTCGGTGAATGTGGCGGGTGCCATAACCACTGTTCTGTGGGCACCAAGCCAAGTAACAGTATTTTCAATAGCTATATACTACTCTATTGTACGGTTAAACCATAGATTAAAAAAAAAAACAAAAACCATCAATGGATGTTTAGGTGGTTTCCAAATTATGTTGAATTACAAATAGTGCTATGATAACTACCCAGGCTGTGAATCACTGTGAGAATTAGTCTGTGGGGAAACTGGGCCTTCACTTTCACCAACGGGGAAAGTCTGGGCAGGAAAGCCACAGAGACACAACTACCTGGGGTCATGTGATCACTCTCTGTAGATCGTTTGACTCAGCTTCTCTCACGAATCCTGAGTCTTGGATTAGAACCGCAGGTCTCTCTGGTTTATTTCAATTTCCCTCTTATGTAAAAAGTCACCTTGTGTGAAGGCGATAAAGATATCTGAACCAAAGTGCATTTTAGAGTTGATTTTATCAGTCTCACCCATAGTCAAAACATAAAAAAAAGTTCCCTCTTCTCTCCAAGCAAATTCAAAATACATATTCTACTAGGAATGCGATTTTAAATTCAAGAAAAAGAAAATAGATGACCCAAATCCAAGCCTTAACAACAAAATTTTTTTAATGAAATCTTTGTTTGTAAGGTGCCCTGCAGCAGCCACACTTGGTTGAACATGTTTTAATGATTGCATATTACACGTCTGCTGATATTTAGTAACCTATAAGTCCATGTTGTCACTTTAATTTTCCCTTTTGGCTGAAACAAACAGACCCAAGCAGAGTTTTCAATGGCCAGAGGCCTGAGTTCTGAGATGCAAAGGGGATCTTCACTGCTCTGAGTACTGACATAAGATAAAGTGACCAGGGCAGACCCAGGCACAGCATGTTCCTTATTCAGCACCATGCCCTGCCTTTCTCTTCCAAGTCCAAATTCAGCTTAGTTGGTGGCCTGGAGAAAAGACATCAATCAGGTTCAGCGCCTATAGCTCAGCAGCTAGGGCACCAGCCACATACACTGGAGCTCGTGGGTTCGAATCCAGCCCAGTCCTGCCAAACAACAATGACAACTCCAACCAAAAAACAGCCAGGTGTTGTTGGGGTCACCTGTAGTTCTAGTTACTTGGGAGACTGAGGCAAGAGAATCGCTTAAGCCCAAGAGTTTGAGATTGCTGTGAGCTGTGATGCCAGGGCACTCTACCCAGGGTGACATAGTGAGACTCTGTCTCAAAAAAAAAAAAGTAAGAAAAGATAAGACAAGACATCAATCAGATTCCCAGACTGGCCTGCTGCACCCGGCAGTGAGCACTCGGGACTGATCAACTGCATGATGTCTGGGCACGGAGATCTTCTAGGTGTGACCTGGGATTACAAGCTATTGCAAGGCTGTTCACCCCCACTGTAGTGTACATTGCTGTCTCACGGTCATGGAAAGACACAGAATGCCTCTTTCATGTAACCTTCTAATAGGAATCTAACCAATGCAGAGGACCCTGATCATTGCCCATGCACACTTTATAAACTGCTTAGGATTCAGAGGTGACCAGGCACTGTGGCTCCCACCTGTCATCCCATCACATTGGGAGGCCAAGGCTGAGGATCACTTGAGCCCAGGAGTTTGAGGCTGCAGTGAGCTGTGATCCTGCGACTGCACTCCAGACTAGGTGACAGAGTAACATCCTGTTTTTAAAAAAAAAAAAAGAGTCAGAGGAAACTAGGATAGTAACATTGCTTATTTTCCATCTTACCAGCTAGTTTTAACTGACTCGTGGTAACCTTCCAGAGAACGGTGGGTCTGCAGACTATCAGAATGTCTCCGAGCATGGGGGGAAGAAAGGTTTAGTGTCACGGAGTATAGAGCAGAAGGAAAATCTAGCACACCCAAGCCCAAGCCTGGGAGCCCCGAGAGGAGACACTGATTCACCTTGTTTTCTCAGCAGCTGACACAAGGCCTGACACCACGTGGACATGATTACAAGGAGACAGATGACTACACTGAACACATAATTCAATCAATAAACAAATCATGGAAGTCTGGCCACAAGGCTTACTTATCTTTATTTTAAATTACTGCCATTAGGTATAAACAAGGAAATCCCCTCCCAACAGCAGAACATGTTGCCAACCCTTCAAAGCCATGAAAATGAACTCTAATAATCTGAAGGGCACCTTGCTGGGGCTGCTGGGAGTCACACGGCAGAGAGACCAGTGGAGAGGCTTCCGTCTCCACCCCGGGCTCTGCCCAGGAGAGGCAGAGTGTGGTCCACAGGCAAAGGAGCCAGAAAGAGTCAGTGCGTGGGTCAACTCAACTCTGACCTTTTCCTTTTGCACAAATTGCTCTCTAAGTGGCCTGATGAGTGATGTCTCCACACGATAAAATCTCACTAAGCAGTTTTGTTAACCTGATAATAATGTGGGTTACTTCCCAGCTTGGTTCTAGGATAGCAACTCATGAGAGATGGAAACTCCCTGATCTTAACTCAAGTGTCCTAGTAGACCCCTAGTTTAACTTAAGTATTCCTTTCCACTGGCCCCAGGTCTTTAGATAAAGCTTAACTCTTACAACCAAGTGTCACCTGACTTGTAAGCTCCCACTTTGAGCAAGGTGCCCTGCCTTTTGGGCAGAGCTGAAGTATACCTTCCATGTACTGATTTATGATTTTATCTGTAATTTCTGTCCCCATGAATGTATAAAACGAAAATGTAATCTGGCTACCTGGAGTGCATTTTTTCAAGACCTCTTGAGAACTTGAACCCCAGGCCATTGTCACACCCATTAGGTTCAGAATAAACATCTTCAAATGACTTTAGAGTTTGGATTTTTTCATCCACAATAGAAAAGAATGGAAAGAAGGAAAAAGGAAGAAAAGAGGGAGCTATCTTTTTATTACTGTATTTCAAATGCTAGAGTGAAGTGAGTGATGGGAAAATAAATCAGGTTCCCCATCTAGCATTTGTGGTTCCTCAAGGGTGATTTGATCATGAAAAAGATGAAATCGACCCATCTATAGGACCCCATCTGAGATCCCGGAACAAGTATTGGCTTTGAAGAAAGAACACACAGATTTTACCCATGGGTATGCCAGGAGCTACTTGCAAAATGTATAGATATATATTTTTTCTCTTCTCTTAACCTTTTTTTTTGAAAAAAAAACATAAAATTGTCCAAAGCAATGATTGTAACACTGTATTACTGAGTTTGTACCATATCTAGATGTATAATATGTGCCAACCACAGCACAAAAAGAGTGAGAGAAGTTGTAATATTATACCTGAACTAAGTCAGGATTAACCTGAAGTAGATTGTGCTGAGGTCAGATGGATACAGTAATCCCTAAAGTGACCACTGGGAAAAATAACCAGAAAACAAAACACAACACTGAGAAAACATTAAGAAAGGAATTAAAATGGGACACAAAGAAATATTTGTTTCACATGAAAGAAAGTGATCAAGGAGATGCAAATGATTATCTATTATTTTTATATATTTTTTGTTAAATCATAACTGTGTACATTAATGCATTTATGGGGGTACAATGTGCTGATTTTATACACAATTTGGAATGCTTACATCAAACTGGTTAACATAGCCTTTACCTCGCTTACTTAATTGTTGTGCTAAGACATTTATACTCTACTCTTTTTTTTTAATTGTTAAATCATAGCTGTGTACATTAGTGCTATCAAGGGGTACAATGTTCTGGTTTCATATACAATCTGAAATATTCTCATCAAACTGTTCAATGTAGCCTTCATGGCATTTTCTTAGTTATTGTATGTAGGCATTTGTATTCTGTATACTCTACTCTTAATGGATTTGACACCTACCCTTGCATTATACACAATAGGTGAGGTCCCACCAATTACCCTCCCTCTACTGGCCTCCACCTCCCCTCCCCTTACCCTCCTCTGCCCTTCCTCATTCCAGGCTATGGGACATCCTGCAATTCCTCTACTAGGTATATGTACAGATAACCAAAAATCATTTTACAACAAAGATATTTGTACCAGAATGTTTATTGCAGCCCAATTCATAATTGCCAAGTAATGGCAGCAGCCCAAGTGCCCATCCACCCATGAATGGATTAATAAATTGTGGTATATGTACACCATGGAATATTATGTGGCCTTAAAAAGATGGAGACTTTACCAATTTTATGTTTACATGGATGGAGCTGGAACATATTCTTCTTGGTAAAGTATCTCATCATTGGAAGAAAAAGTATTCAATGTACTCAGTACTATTATGAAATCAATATACAATCACCCACACTTTCATACAAATGATAAAACACAAATGATTATCTACTAAATGAGTTGATATGTGTAAAGCTCTCAGAAGGGTGCCGGCTACATGAGTGTTCCTGTCATCTTTGTTTTGTTGTCACTCAACTCTGGGAGACAAAAGAGCTTACCCAGGGAGCTTTAAAGACACCCCATCATTGTGAGGGTGTATGATGCGCCCCCTGGGTGAGGGGCTCTTGTACAAATGGAACTTTACCCTGGAAGTGAGAACAATATAACCTAAAAATTGTACCCACATATTCATTTATAAAAATAAAAAAAGTACTCAAAATAAATAAATAACATAAAGCACCCCATTAGCAGGAATGGAAAGTCCAGAAGGACAGCGGCAAACATCTAAAAACCGGTGTGGCTGATAGAAGCAGGAAGCACTCTGACCATCTTCGAATTCTTAAGAAAATGTGACCATTGTGGGAGTAGGAGGGGACGCAATGGAGATGACATTGACCTAGAGTAAACCCTGAGGTGCATGGACTCAAAAGAGACCTTGGAGTTTCAGCCCAGAGAGAAGACTTGCATATAAAGTTATAGGGTTTTTCTAACGTTGTGAGAGTGATGACAGGAATCAACCAGAGTTGAGCCTGATGGTTTCAAATTAATGAATGACAAAGAAAAAGCAGAACTCCCGCGACAGCGCTTCACTTCTGCTTTCTGAAGGAAGGAACGTTGAGGAGCTTGACTCTATGCCAAAAACTTTCCCCATCGGTTCATTGAATCTCAAACCCAGGAAGACAGGAAGTGACATCCTCCACTAAACAGGTAAAGAAGCTGGAGCCAGCAAGAAGTGACACTTTCCTGAGGGCACACAGCAGTGACCGGCAGAGTCAGATTCCAGTCTCATCTTTTTTTCTTGCACATACACCATAGCAGCTATCTTGGTCCAATAAAAAGACCTTTGGCCCCAAACTGGAAATACTGAGGGAGAGGCAGTGCTGAGGCTGAGTGAAGTGAGTGGGGAGCTGATGAGGGGACACCCAGCCTGGAATGGGATCACAGGCTCCTGACGTGGGTGAAGACTACCCAACACGTGGAGAGAACCATGTGTGAGTTTCCTAGGGCCACCACATCAAAGGAACACAAGCAGTGGCTTCAGACAACAGAAATTCATTCTCTCACAGTTGTAAAAGGGAGAAGTCCAAAATCTAGGTGCTGGCAAGGCCATGCTCTCTCTGAAGGCTCTAGAAGCATCCCCTCCGGGCCTTCCTTCTAGCTTCTGGCAGTTCCTGGCAATCCTTGGTGTTCCTTGACTTGTGGCAGCATAATTCCAATCTGTGTCTGCCTCTGTTGTCCCGTAGCATCATCCCCTTCTTCTTCTAAGGACACGCATCATGGGGTTAGGACCTCCCCTAAACCCATAGGGGCTCAACTTGATCATCTCTGCAAAGATCCTATCTCCACATGACATCATGTGGGGTTAGGACTTGAACTTATTTTTTAAAGGGACACAATTTGACCCATATCACCTGGTGGAAGAAACCACAGCTGCACAGTAGGAGGAGCCATGAGGCTGAGAAGAGACGAGCGGCTCTCACACTTGCTCTCCTGGCCCCTGCCCCTCCTCAGAGGGCCTACAGGAAGTAAACCAACCTTCACAGACCCCTTCCCACCAGGCCTTCTTCCAACTGACTCATCAGTAGAGAGAGCTATTGTGCCTCAGAAGTGAGAAACATACTCTACCCTGATTCTTTCTTCCCTGGTGTGCCCCACAGAAGGGTAACCTTGGCCAGGGCACCAGACTGGCCCATTCCTCCCGTGCAGGAACTTCACAGAAGATGCCCCTGACCTAGGAAGAGACACACCCTTTCCCACCTCCTTTGCCTGGAGCTGTTGGAATGAATTCAGTTTTAAGTGGGAGAGTGGAAAGCCTTCCTAATCAAACACTTCCTAATCAACCTTTATAGAGAGACAATGGTCCATTGGGAATAAACTTCTATTTTGTCAACACTTGTTTTTTGTCTCTGGCAGCACAGAGGGAAGAGAGGGCCAGAGTGTTCCCAGGCTGCAAGGCCATAATGCAGAGCCAGCTCCACCACCACCCCTCATTCAAGGGGAGCAAGCCGCAGGCACGGGAATGGAGAGATAATTAACCACCTGGATGTGTATCCAATTGCTTCTGCATGCATTGGTTTATTTCACTCCTGTAAGACTCACAGGTAAATCGGTAGGTATCATTATGCTCAGTTTACAGATTAAGAAAAGAGAAAGCTTAAAAATGATATTTTATTCAAGACTGCACAGACAGTAAGTAGCAACAGGACCTAAAGTCCTGCATGTGGGACCTTAAAGTCCGCGCTCTTTCCTAGATATTATTTCCCTTGTTACCAAGGACGGTCTGCTAACTACTAGACCTATTGGGTGGGGGGAATTGATCATGTAACACATTATCTTGCCCTTAGATTGCTAAGTGCCTGGACTGGATGCTATCACAGTAGGTGGGAATGTAACTGGTGAAGGGGCCAGTGTCCCCAAATGCTCACTGACAGACTGATGCCTAAACTTCTTAATATGCTCAATTCAATGGCTTTAATATCTGTCCTGTGTGCACTCTTGTCTTTCACCCATTTTTTGCCTAATCCTCCTACCCATTGTCATCTCTTATCTGGTGGCCAGGCCCCCAGCCCCACCTCCTGAATCTCCTGCCTTTAACTGAGATGGATGGACAGTGAGGTTTCAATTAAAGCTGGGGAAGTCAGGGTGGAAGGAGGGAGGGGTGCAGCGGTATTATGCAGGTAGAATCAACCCAACTTCGTGACTCACTGGGTATACGGAATGAAGGAGAAGGAGTCCAAAGTGACTCAGAAGCTCCTGCTCAGATGGCTTGGGTGGTGTTGGGGTGGGGTGGGGGTGGCATTAATCAGATTAGAGAATGCGGCAGGATGTGCAGTTTGAGAGAGAAGCGTACCATTGGGCCTACGAGCTGTCTCCCAGATGCCTCGCCATAGGCAAGAGCAGCTGGGACCAGAGACTAGGTGTCCTACGTACCTTCTAGGGTCGCCATAACAAATCACCCCAAACTGGTGGCTCACAACAATAGCAAATGTATTCTCTCACAGTTTGGAGTCTAGAACCCCCAAATCAAAGTGTCGGCAGGATTGGTTCCCTCTTGGGGGCTCTGAGGAAGCACATGGCGGTGCCTCTGTCCTACCTTCTTTCTGGTGGCTATCGGCCATACTTGGTGATCTACCTATGACCAGAGAGGCATTCATTACCCCAATCTCTGCCCTTGTCTCACGGGGCTTTCTTATAAGGGCAACCATCTTTGGATGTGGGGCCCACCCTGATCCAGGGTGCCCTCATCTTAATCTATCATATCTGAAAGACCCTGTTTCCAAATAGGGTCTTGTTTGAAGCTCTGGATGGCTGTGGCTGTGGGGGACACTGCTCCGTCCTGTAGAGGATTCTGCAGGCCAATGGAAAGGCAGGTGAATGGAAAGGCAGGCGTGGTGCACACATGACAAGCAGAGAGAGTGATGTAAAGGGGGGAGAGCGAGGGTGCAGGGCAGAGGAGGGCAGACCAGCCATAAATGGGGGTGAGGGCTAATTCCAGGTGTCAGCTTATCTGAACTGCGGGGTGTACAGGTGGCTGGGGAAGCATTGTTTCTGGGTGTGTCTGCAAGAATGTTTGCAAACGAGACCAGCATGTTGTGGGCTGAGAGGAGGACCAGACCTCAGTGTGGACAGGCACCCCCTCCAATGGGTTCAGCTGGGACAAACAGCTAAAGAAAGGAGATGATTCATATTCTGTCTCTTTTTCTCTTCCTACCTCTCCCTTCCACAAGAGGACAGCGAAACTGCCCTTTACAAATCAATAAAGGGGTGCAAAGCAAGAACTGTGGTAGGGCCTAACTGCAAAGGTCGGGCACAGCCAAAGATAATGGTAATAACCGGCCACTGTCCCCTTGTCTGCTTTCCTACAATAGCGACTCGGAGTCACGTTCTGATGGTCATAAAAAATTCTTAACAACAACCTTGTGAAACCTACGGTTAGTTTTTGAGATGTCTCCTAGGCTCTGCATTCTGGTGGATCAGCTGAACCACCCAGACCAGGGACCCAAACTGAGAAACTGACTCCAGTGGTATTACGACTCCCATCCAAAAATTGACTCAGCAGTGAAGACAATTTCTACATCCCTACAGCTCCACCCTGAACCCAGCCAGTTAGGAGATCCAATTGCCTAGGTTTTTGCCTACCAAACTGTCTTTAAAAACCCTTTCTCTCAAATCTTCAGGGAGATGGTTTTGAGACTTCCTCCCATCGCCTTGCCTGGTGCCTGTGAAATTAAACCCTTGCTCTTCTGTAACACCTGCTACCTCGGTGTATTGCTCCTCTTCAGCAGTGGGCAATGAGCCTGGTTGGACGGTAACGAGACTTATTCCCTCTGCCCTTGAACATCAGCCTCAGGTTCCTCAGCTTTTGGACTCTGGAGCTTGCACCTCCAGGGAGCCTTGACCCTTCAGCCTTGAACAGGCAGCTGCATCACTGCTTCCCTCGTTCTGAGGCTTCCAGGTATGGACTGAGCCCCACAGCCAGCTTCCCTAGTCCTCTGGGCTGCAGACGTGGGACTCTTCTGCCTCTGTGATCCTTTCAGACAATTCCAATAATAAATCCCTTTTCCTATATCCTCCTGATCCCGTGTCTCTGGAGAACTCTGACAAATAGGAGGCAAAACTCAACTCTGAGGCATGTCCTGAGAACAGGAGGAAGCAGCCGTGGAAATGGCCAGAGAAGTGTAGAGTTTCCAAAGGGAAGAAGTGGCAAATATTGCAGAAAACCCCAGCCATGAAAACCAAGCAGGCTCCCCTGGACTTGGCAATTGAAAGCTTATTAATGACCTTCCTCTAAGTCTTCAGTGGAATAATGGGAACAGAGGTCTGATGGCCATGTGTTGAAGAGAAGGATGGTGAAGGAAATTAGAAATACTTTAACCCCAGATATATTTGTTTGTCATATTTTGAGATAGCTGCCATGAGTCTCACAGATAGAAGCAACACAGCAAAGCTGTCTTTTGTGGGGGGAAGAATTTATATCTATAGTGAATCTCCATCGATATAGCCAGGTCAACCTTATCTGATCTTGGAGGATCAAGAAAAAATTAACTGAGAGTCTGGCATCTTTAAAGGTCTCAAGGAAACATTTAACATCTACTCTCTCTGAGAGCTGCTGCCCTTGAGTTTTGATTTACATAACAAACCCACCTTTGCTGGTCACTCAAGCCTCTTCCTAGTCTCTCAAATGTGTTTTTCTGCTTTCAAGCCCCCGTTCCTTAAAAATCTCTGTAGCTCATTAAAGAATTGAATCTTCATCCTTCCCCTGAATATATGTTAAAATAAAAATTTCTGTCTTTTTCCTCCTATTAATCAATCATGTCAGTGACGTTTTTTAGTGAGCCTTCAGGGCCAGGAAGCCAAGACTGCCTGTGACAGAGAGTGTGGTGGGTGGTCTACAGACCCTGTATGGTCAGGGGAGACTGTTTACTTATTTACTTTACTGTTTTGGAAATGAGACACACTTACCCTGGCAATCTGCTGAGATAAAAGAGCCTGGAGTGAAATACAGATTTCATAAGTAAATGAAGGGGAAATTGATGAAGCAGGAAACCGGAAGTGGTGACCAGCAGTAAGAATGGGGGCACTTCGGACAACAAGCTTTTGACAAAAATGAGGGCAGGCAGTATGGTATAATAATATACTTTGTGTTTTTCCCCTTGCCTAGCACAGAGCCCTCAAATCCCTTGGGATTTCCCAGTGCTAGGCATTTATGCCAGTGAGGTGACGCCTAACCCAGAAAGAACTAGTGATTAGAGGTTACAACTTTCAGCCCCATCTCCTGAACTCTGACAATGAAAGGACAAGTAGTGCAGATTAAACTCTATTAAAAACTCTTGAGCAATGACATTTGATGAGGCTCTCAGTGGCTGATGTACCCAGAGGGCACGGAAGCTCCGTGCCCTTACCATCCCCAATATTCTGTGTACTGTTTCCATCTGGCTATTCCTGAGTGAACAGTAAATATAAGTTTCCTGAATTCAATGGGCCATCCTAGCAAACCATCCAACTCAAGGAGGAGGTCGAGGGAAGCCCTGATTTACAGCTAGTCTCTGGGTCAGAAGTCCTGGAAGCCTGGCTTTCTAACTGGCATTTGAGTTGGGGGGCAATTTTGTGGGACTGAGCCCAGAACTTAAGGGAGCTGAAGCTCACTCTAGGTGTGTAGTGTCAGAATTGATTTAAATAGTAGGACTCACAGCTGGTGTTTGAAGAGTGGGCGAATTGCTGGCTGTGGAAACAAAACCCCACACATCTGGCGTCAGAAACGTTTCATGAGAATGGAGAGAAATGCCTTGCTGCTCTCTGGACTGAGAATCCCTTGAGATTCAAAACAGTCAGAAGGAAGAATGAGCACAATTTAAGAGGGACAAGACTAGGTGAACTTTGTCCTGGGGGCTTCAATCATACTGATAAGAACAATGACAGTGCTGTCATGAATACTCACTGCAAAGCTGACAGGGGGAGGCCAGGGCCTCCCCACCTCCTGTGCAGAACTACAGAGTCCCCACTGTAGTTGAAGACCTGGAATTTGCAGCCACACCCACCTACATTTCCTCCAGCTGGGCTGCTGCTGGGAAGAATTGTTGTCAGGTCCAACATTCCCACCCCAAAACTGCCACTTGAGGATAAGTCAGCTGATATATTACTGGGTGAAAATGGACTTCAGAGCATTTTAAATGCCTATCTACCAATGTCAGTGAGCAGTCTGGTCAAGATGGTATTGAAAGTTCATGTTTCCCCACACCACCTCTGGTCCAAACATAAACAATGAGACATAAAATATCAAAAGAAAAACTCACTAAAATGCAGGTGGGCTTAGAAACAAGCTAAACATACGTCTTCAAGGACCAGAAGCAGATAGAAACCAAAGCAACAGGTAGAACTGACACCTTGACCCTGCAGGGTTCTGGGGACAGAATCAAGCTACTAAGAGGTCAACTGCTACAAAAAACAGGGACAAAGCATAACACTGCATGAGGCAGAGGTAAAGCCAGGCTTATGCTAGACACGGTTCCAGAGACAGTTGGAAAAAATTGGTATCTGCATCCTGCCTGGGGCTATGGCTTTATGGAAAATGGGGAGAAAGACTCAGTCCAGGCCCAAGAGCTCAATCAACTGAATCAACCAAGACATTGGACCTGCCACACACCCCAAATCCCAGGGCATGGAGGAAGTAACTGTAGACGGAGTCATGGTCCTGGGTGGCCACTGAGGCTAAGCAGAGATGAAGACAACAGTGGATGGGGCCTTGGCATGTTAGAGCAACAGCAGGGGCCAGAGCAGGAAGGCAGAGAAAATATTGGAGCAGTAACAAGGAATAAAGATAAGGAATGGTCTAGATCACACAGGCCCCCAGACAGTGAACTTGCGGCTGGGGGTCCCAGTACAAATAACAGCAGGATTTTCAGGCAGGAGGAGCAGGTGTTTAAGATAATGGTGAAGTCAGTGTTATGGTTTGAATATGGTTTATTTGGGCCCCTGCCAAGTCTCATGTTGAAATTTGATCCCCAGGGTGCGGGCGGGGTATGGTGGGAGGTACTCAGGTCATAGGGGAGGATCACACCTGAATGGTGCGAGTGAGTTCTCACTTTTAGCTCTGGTAAAAAACAGTTGTTGAAAAGAACCTAGCATTTCCTCCTTCCACTCTCTTGCTACCTCTCTCACCATGTGATCTCTGTACTTACCTGTTCTCACCATGCACACACCTGCTCCCCTGACCCTTGCACCATGAGTGGAAGCTCCCTGTCGCCTTCACCAGAGGCAGATGCTGGTGCCAAGCTTCTTGTACAGCCTGCAGAACCATGAGTCAAATAAACCTCTTTTCTTTTCAAATTACCCAGCTTCGGGGATTGCTATATAGCAACACAAACAGACCAAGACAGTTAATATGGAAAAATTGTAAAGCTAATTTACCCAGCAGTATTTTGAAAATGAATAACAAAGGAGGAACATTAGCTCTACTAAATATTAATATATATATAAAGCCACAAGAAAGAAACTAACATCATATTAAAACATTAATAAGTAGAGGGTCTGGGTGCAGTGGCTCATGCCTGTAATCCTAGAACTCTGGAAGGCTGAGGCGGAAGGATCGCTTGAGTTCAGGAGTTTGAAACCAGCTTGAGCAAGAGTGAGAACTTGCCTCTATAAAAAAAAAAAAAAAAATAGAAAAATTAGTCAGGCATTGTGGGCACGTGTAGTCCCAGCTACTTGGGAGTCTGAGGCAGGATGATCATTTGAACCTGGGAGTTTGAGGTTGCTGTAAGTTAGGAACTCTAACCTGGGGCAACAGAGTGAGACTGTCTCAAACACACACACACACACACACACAACACATAAAACATTAATAAGCAGACAGATCAAGGTAACAAGCTTGAATTCCAAAAATAGATCTGTAAGTATTTGGTATAGGACAAAGTGGCATTTTGAATATGGTAGGAAAAATATTTGCAATTCTAACTGTAGCTAGAAGTTAACTTTCCTAAAATATAAAGACGCACCAATGTTCCAAAGAAAAACAGGCAAGGAAATCCAAATGACTCTTAAATGCATAGGAGGACATTCAGAAGAAATGACACACGAAAACACACTGAGGTGGCACGTTCCATCTATTAGACTGGCAAAGATCAAAATATTCAATGAAGCGCCATATTGGTGAATTTAACAGGCATTTGCCAATTTTGCTGTCAAGTCAATTCCCAGCTCTTTCCCACCCTGCTCATTTTACCATGTCCCCTATTACCGAGAAACATCCAGCAAAACAACCTGCTGAAAGCTCAGTGGTTCTCCAGCTGGGGAGATCCCATGGACCACACACAAAGAGGCTGGGGTGCTGTCCTAATGGATGCAGCAGGTACCTTGAACCAGGAAGCAATATAGGATGTGATTTCTCCCAGCATCAGAACACAAGGTGCCAGGAGCAGAGTGAGGAACAGTGATCACTCATCTCTCTCTCTCTACCTAATGGCCATTCCCAGAAGTTTTGCTTCCAAGCCTTGCAACTTTGGGTGCTTCCCACTTAGCAGTATTAATTTCCTAGAAAGAAATGCATGCACGAGGGACACAGTAGCTTTACAGAATGGGAAGTTGAAACCACCGTCAGGCTACTGTAGGGTCCTCATGCCACCAAACCAATAGGCAGAGAAAGGGAAAAGGAAAGTGATCGCAAAACCCCAGAGGAAACTGGTCATCACACACAATGGGGGCAGGGAGTCTACATCTAGAACTGGAGGGATTTTTTTCTGGTGCCTCTTAGTATTCCATGACTGACAGTAAAAGGCAACAGAAGGCTCTGCAGTCAAAAAGGCCAGATTGTTGAGAAATCAGACCTTTTGAGAATAAAGGTTTGAGTCACTCCACCAGGTAATGATTTCCAAACAGCCAAGTGCTGGCAGAGGGCAAAGGGATTTGCAATGAGTGGAGGAAGGAGAAAGATAAATATTGACTTCAGCCTCATGGTCAGTGACAGACATAAGGACGGAACACCTGTATTAGCCAAAGTTCCCTTTCTCTTTTCTTTCTTATTCCTTTACAATTTTGTATGAGAGATGTTCATGAGGCTGGGAGCAGGGGCTCATATCCATAATCCCAGCACTTTAGGAAGTTGAGTCAGGAGGGTTGCTTGAGGCCAGGAGTTCAAGTTCAGTCTGGGCAACACAGTGAGATCCCATCTCAAGAAAAAATTAACTGGGTGTGGTGGTCCCAGCTACTGCAGAAACTGAGGCAGGAGGATGGCTTGAGACAAGGAGTTGGAGGTTGCAGTGGGCTATGATGATGCCACAGCACTCTAGTCTGGGTGACAGAGCATGACCCTGTAGAAAGAAAGAAAGAAAAAAGAAGGAAGGAAGAAAGGAAGGAAGGAAGGGAGGGAAGGAGGGAGGGAGGGAGGGAGAGAGAGACAACTTCCAGACCTAAAGGGCAGAACCTGGACTTCCGTGGTGCATATGGTGATAAGGAACTCTATGTGTTTCCATTTGGAGGACAGGGCTCAAATGTCAGAGTTGGTACAAAGGATGTTGTCTGGAGGTTAAACATGGAGCTTAGCAACAGCAAGATTGCACTATGGCAAGCTTTATTGTTTTTTTCTCCCAGATTCATCTCCCACTTTTCTCCATTCCTTTTTGCATCATTGGAAGTGCATTTATTTCCCAAGCTGAATTCAGGTCGTTTTCAGAAATGGCAGGCATTGACAGCAAACCACAGAGCAAAGGCTGGGGTAGTATTCCTCTCACCCTCTGCTGGGCAGGGGCATCTTCAGCAGCAGCGGCAGCTACTTCTCCAGGCCCCCTCCATCCTCCCCAGAGGGCCTGCTATGGCCCTGGTTTTGGCTTTGGCTTCCTCAATGGCTCTGGCTTCTGGACCCAGAGACACTGCTGCTGCCCCTCAGCCGTGGGGGTGGCAGCTCCTACGGCTGCCCCTGCCCTGAGCTGCCTCACCAGCCCGAGTTAACTTCTCTAGCTATCCCCTCACCTAGACACTCGGTTCCCTGTTTTACATCCCTAGAGATGTCTCTCTTTCTTGACTGAATGGTAAGTGACAAAGTGGGAAACCCAGCAGGCAGAGTATAAATTAGAACATCCTTGGCTGGTGGGAATGTAAACGGGCAAGACCCTCTCCTGGAAAACAGGGCACTATCTACACGTCTATTAGAATTATAGAAGTATGATCCCTTTGTCTCAGCAATTCCACTTCTAGAAATTTCTAATGTGCATATACTTGCGCGTGTTCAAATAGTGTTTGTAAGATTATTCATTGCAGCATTGTTTGTAAAAGTAACAAGTTGGAAACTACCTAAAAGTCCAACTGATGGGTGGTGATAGGTTAAACAAATGAGGATACATAAAGGGAATGAATAGCAGCCACTTTATTAAAGAAGGAGGAAGTTCATGATGTACAGTGAAGGATAAATACTTAAGAACTGAAAAATCGAGATCCGTAACAGTGCATATAATGCTAAAATACAGGGAAGGAGCATAAAAAATACATTCACTTATATTCACTGATTATCTGGTCACCTCTGAGACTAATAATGTAGGAAGGTGGAAAAAGAAGATGAGAGGGAAATCTTTCACTGTTTACTCTTTAGGATTTTTAGAATTTGGTAGTATGTGAAGGATTATGTGTTTCAAGTATCAATAATGTTTAAATATTTAATTTTTTTTAAAATAGCTCTCTTCTGCTTCCAAGAGACACACTTAAAACACACAGACATGCATGCAGACAGGGAGACTGGAAATCAATGGATGGAGAAGACATATTATGAAAAGCTAAATAGAAATCAAAGGAGTGCTGGAGAAGAAATTTTAATCAGACATAGAAAAAGTAAAGCAAAATCACTGACAGGGACAAAGAAGGATATTATATAAAATTTAATGGGAGGCCTGGTGTGGTGGCTCACGTCTGTAATCCTAAGCCTCCGGAAGGCCATGGTGGGAGGATCCCTTGAGCTCAAGAGTTTGAGATCAGCCTGATCAAGAGAGAGACCCCATCTCTACTAAAAATACAAAATATATATACATAAAAAAAAATAGCCAAGCCATGGTGGTGGGTGTCTATAATCCCAGTGACTCAGGAGCCTGAAGCAGGAGGATCACCTGAGCCCAGGAGTTTGAGTTTGCAATGAGCTATGATGATGGTACTATACTCCAGAGAGACAGAGCAAGACTCTGTCTCAAAAACAAAATTAATGGGGAAAAAAATTCTACCAATCATAAATAAAATTTAATGGAGAAAAAAATCTACCAATCAAAAATATGCATATCTACAGGTAATAGCATAGTCTCAATATATAAAGCAAAATCTGAAATAATCACCAAGAAGAAGCAGATTGTGCCAATAAAATGTTAGTAAGGACAGAAGGCTAGAACAATAAAATTAAGATGTCTCATCTGAAAAGTAATTATAAAATCTTTCACCAGTAAATGGAGCCTCTGCATCCTTTCAGGCACACATAACACACACATAAACTGACAGTGTCCTAGAAGATAGAAGAACACGCAACACATTTCAAAGAATCCACGCCAGGGAGACCATATTCTCTGATCCCACATTGGTCAGGAATCAGCAATATCTGAAAAAGTAACATTCCATTTCCAAGAAATGAATGAACCTAAGTTGAAATCATGATGGAAACAATTACATTTTTGGAACTTGATGACAATGGAAGTGGTAAATGTTGAAATTTATGGAAAGAATATTTAGTGGGAAACTGATAACTTTCAATGGATTTCTTTAAAAAAAAAAAAAAGGAAAGATTGAAAACAAGTGAATAAACCATTCACTCCCTCAAAACTAAGAAATTCCTAGAAAATGGAAGAAAGGATTCAGGATTAAACAGGTGAATTTCATTTCTCTCCCTCTGGAGACTCCACTGACACTGTAGTGAGAGGATTTCTTAAAAGGACAGAAAGGCACAAACACAGGGAGGATTGAGGAGGAGACAACAGCAATGCAGAGGGACGAATGGGACTGACTCTGCCAATCCCACACCAGCGTGAGCAGCACTGTGGACAAAGCTGGGTGACATGGCAGCAGCTCCATGGATCTCAGACACTGGCAGGATCAGCTTCTCTTTTTTCCCCCTTTCCTTGTCTTTTACCCTAGGGAGCTCTTCCTACTCCCCAGAGATCACTCTACATTGCATATAAGCACCCTTTCCTACCGTGGCAGATGACCACAGAGTCCTCTGGCCTGGGGGCCACCAGACACAGTTGAAAATATGGGTATCCTGCTGCAAAAATGGAGATCAAGTGTCATATGCAACTTGGTGAAGACAGGAGATCCAGACTCCCCTCCAGGGAATCTGATAGGCGAAGAGGAGAGATCTGAAGAGACTGACACCAGTGGTGTCCCCCCCAAAAGCACAGCCCACACAGACCACTCTCTGGTGAAGATAAATGTTGGCCTGCCTCCCCCCTTCTCTAATGCTTCTGACCACCTTCCTGTTCTGCTACTTTTCACTAGGAGAAGCTACCTAGTCACAGGTCCCTTCCTTCACAAGAGGCTCTTACATATTCCTAAGAAATCTGAAGCCACAGCAGGACTTGGAGCCTCTATCCAATGTCTCACCTCTGGCTGTGGAACTATTGTTCTTCCTTTGCATGGCTACGTTTGGGCTGGTTACCCAATATTTCAAAATTGACTTTCAAAACATACTCAACAGGGGTACATATGTAGGTGGAAAGCTGTAATGGAACTAGGTGGCGTGTCTCTGTGAGAAGGACAAACTACAGGCGGTCAGTGCACACCTCAGGGAATGTTCTGGCCATCGTCCATCGGCACTCCCACTTGGAGCCCTTGGAGCCTTCACTGCCCTGCCCAGAGCCCCAGAAAGCTCAGTCACTACAGACCACATCACCAGGTCACTCTCGTTCTCTGGGTTTGACTCCTTTGGGGTTTGACCAATGGGAAACAATAGCAAAAAAAAAAAGAAAGAAAGAAAATTAAAGGCAGGAGATGAGAGATGTCCATAGTTGTATTCACCCACTCCCTCCCACTTTGGCACATTTCTGCTGGGGGCTACATCTACCTAGATTATCCTTCTTGTCTGGTGGCCCCTCTGCCTCAGTTCCTGATCTCTTTCCCAAACTCCACTAACGCCATTCCCACTTTTGCTCCTAGAAGTGGAATTGGATCCATAGGAGGAACTGGTATTATGCAAAAAAAATATTCTGGGGCAACTGATGATCTTTATGAAAAATACGATGAAATCAGATCCCTCCATCACATCATACACAAAAACCAATTCCAGGTTGATTTAAAAACCCGAATTAAGGTTGGAGGACCTGTTAAACTTAAGAAAATATAGAATAATGTATTCGTAACAACTGGGGAGTAGGAAGATCTCCTTAAAGAAAAACAAAAAGGGAAAAACCATTAAAGTCCATTTTATTATGTGAAAATATAAATCTTTAGTTCACCGAAGACACATAAACAAAGATAGAAGACAAGTCTGGGAGAAGATACTTGCAAAACTTAAAACTAACAAAGGGTCATGTCTACCAGTCATAAAGGATCCTACAAATGAATAAGAAAAAGATAAACATGTCCCTAGAAAAGAAGGCAAAGAATAGAAAGAGGCAAACCGCAGAAGAAAACTGAAAATAAACATATGGAAAGCCTACTCAGCTGCACTGACAATTAGGGAAATGCAAACTGAAACAGCAGTGAGATTTTCACCATCAGACTGGTGAAAAATGTTGATGTGATAACACCACAGGTGGGTGAGGATGTAGAGAAATGGTACTCTACATCCTTAGCAGGTATATATACTGCTAAGTGTATATATTTGTTAGCAATAGTAGACCCAGCAATTCTACTTCTAGGTGTACGTGCTAGTTACAAAAAATATTTTCCAGCCAGGTGGCAGTGGCTCATGTGTGAAACCTTAGCACTTTGGGGGGCTGAGGCAGGAGGATCCCTTGAACTCAGGAGATGGAGAACAGCCTGGGCAACATAGCAAGACCCCACCTCTACATAAAATATAAAAATTAGCCAGGCATGGTGGCACATGTTTGTAGTCCCAGTGACTTGAGAAGCTGAGGCAGAAGCCTAGGAGTTCCAGCTTACAGTGAGCTATGATTCTGACTGGGTGAGAGTGAGCCCCTCTCTCTAAAAAGAAAAGGGAAAAGGAAATCTTCCATTTTTACATTAGGAGATAGTATTAGAATATCTATTATGGTGTTTCATAAAAGGCAAGAAAAGAAGGGAAACAGCATGAATATCAATCAAATAGAGAGTGGATAAATAAATTATGTTATTTTCCTAAGATGCAGTACTATCCAGTAGTATCGTGAACACAAACAACATGGAGAAACAACCAAGAACAGAAAGTTTGATAAGAGGAAGTCACAGAAGCATGGTTAGCGGATGATAATATGTGCATACAATTCACAAATGTGCAGAACAATGCTGTATTTTCCAAGGACATATACACACACAACAATAGTGTAAAAAACATGCATGAGATTGAAAAATACCAAATTTGGAATAATGGGTGCTTCTGGGGAGGAAAGACAGGAGAGAGGAAAAGAGCAAGAGAGAAGGGAGAGATAAAAATAAGGGGCTTCTAGGACTTATATCAAATGTAATGCTAAGATTTTATGGCAAAGAATAAACAAGCTTCTGATAGAGCTTGAGGGGGTGGGTATGTGAGCGATTGTTAGATTGCTCTTTGTACTTTTCCGTACGTTTAAAACAGATCAAAATGAAAATGGGTAAACCTATAATGATTTAAAAAAATATTAATAGACATATAGCACAGTAGTGATGGAAATAAGACTCCTGCTCTAGGCTGTATGAGCCAGATTCCACATGAAATGCTGACTGCATACCTAGACCACACCGATAAACAGGTGCCTGACAAGCGGACCTGTCAATGGATACAAACTAGACCAGAAAAGAAATAGGGGCATGCACCTGGGATATTTATCCTTGAGTCAAAGACTTTCTGAGATTTTACAAGCAGTGGGACATACCAGCAGCTCATGGAGTATTCTGGAAAGTGGCAGCCCCCGGTGAGCACTCGGTATTCCATGAAGAGTAGAATACAGAGGAAATACAAATGCTGCCCAGTTCTCAGCCCCAGCCTAGCTACAGGGCACCTCTGGTGATTCAGATTCATCATGAAAGGAGTAAGTTCCCTGTTCACTGAGGTACATGCTAATCTAAGATGCACAGACCTTTCTGGAAAGGCCCAGGTCCCCTGGCTGCCCTTTGAGTCCTGAACCATGTCCCCTGATGGAGTTGACCTTGGGCCGACTTCTCAGGGCTGGGAGGTATCACAGCCCCATTGCTAACTCGGCGGTCTGTGGTCTTTCATTCTCACGGGGGTCTCGGTCTTGGTCCGAGCCCCGGGATGCTGTGTCTAAGTGTCTTGATGCAGCAATTCATCTACATTCGCTGGAGTGAACCACCAAATGGGCAAAGCACTAACGTGTGACACTAAGCGCAGCCTCTCTCTAACACGAACAGTCAACAACAAGCTCCCAATCATTTCTATTCCATTAAACACTGCAAATTAGAGTCCAAGGAGGAAGCTAATTTCCAATCAAACAGAAGAACCGGGGGCTCAAAATCTGTTCTCCAGTTTTTGCCCAGATGGCCACGTAGGCACACACTCACAAGCCAACTCACCCACTCAAAACATAACAGAGCAAAATGCACAGAAATAAACATGTGACTGGATCCTGTGTCATGCGCTCTTTTGCTTTTATTATAGTCATTCATTTTTAACACAATCCAAGGGGCATAATTTGAACGCTCCAGTATTTTGTGGAAAGGGCACAGGTGTCTCAAATGGGCTGGCTCATCTTCTGACTTGGGTCCTTTTGCCACCAACACCCAGGAAGCCTCCCAGCTCCTTAGAGCCTTCCCTTTGAGCTGATATTATTGTCTGCCAAGTGACAGCACGACAGCCACAGTTCAGACCAATTTATTCTACTTGAATATAATGTGTCTCATTAATCTCATCCATCTGCTGTTTATGTACATGGACAATTCCAGCGGGAAATATAAAGTCCTGATGCGGGATGGAGTGCCTCAGCCGCTGGGTGCAGGTTTAATTTGTGAGGAGTTAACTACTCCTGCCGATGGGATGCTGATATCCAAGCACTGGCTTTCCCCCAGTTGCAAGGACATTTGTGAGAACGTGCCTGTGCTAGGGCAGCATTCCCTTGGTGAGAGCCAGGCAGAGGCTCATGTGTCACTGTACCCTGGTATCATCAGAAGTCAAAGGCAGAATAGGGTTTCTAAGGCAGGAAGAGGGGGCTGCCAACTCCATTATTCAGGAACTTTCTCTCTTCCTCCCACTACTGCTTCCAGATCAATTCATTGCTTGGCATACCTGCCACTGTATGTCTGGTTGGGACAGACAAAAGTCATTGTCACCCAGTTTTGCTACTTGGAAGCAGCACAGTTGAAAGTGCTCATGCGACATTAAATTGGCTCCCATAGCACTGGAGATTACTGACTCTCCATTCTTGTAATTCCCACATCACCAGGGATAATCAGCATCTTGGAGAGAAAATTAACACCTCATGAAAAGCCAATCTGAAAACTCCCAGTATAATTAGATGAGGATAATTAAGTGTGTTTATTTGTTCAGCAAATATTTGAAGGCCCACTATGTGACATGTTTTGTGACACTGGACATCTGATGTAAATGAAACAAAATCCCTGCTTGTGCAAATGATTTAATGCAGTTGATATAATATGGGCTGAATTGGGTCCCCCAGAAACTGATATGTTGTGGTACAAACCCTCAGAACCTCAGAATGTACCCTATTTGGGGACCGAGTCTTTACAGAGACAATCAAGTTAAAATGAAATCACTGGAGGGGGCCCTAATCAAGTAAGACTGGTGTCCTTATAAAAAGGAGAAATTTGGAGACAGTATGTGAAGAGCTACGTGAAGATGAAGGCAGAGATTGGGGTGACACTTCTGTAAGCAAAGGAACGCCAAAAATCACCAGCTAACCACCAGAAGCCAGGGGAGAAGCACAGGGCATGTTCTCCCTCACAGCCCCAGAGGATCCAGCCCTGCCAACACCGTGACCTTGGACTTCCATCCTCCCGAACTTCGAGGCATACATTTCTGTTGTTTAACCCATCTAGTGTGTGGTCTTTGTCGTAGCAGCCCTAGGACTCTAAATACAAATGCCTCCTATGAAATAATGTCCCTTAAAAAGGAAGAATTCGTGAAAAATTAAAACAAAATTGGCTTCTTCCTCTTCTACCCCCTGAGGGATCCTGCTTCCAATAAATGTAGTGAACTTCCAACTTTCCTAAGGGTGGCAGTTACACAGAGTCCCAAGATACAGCCCTGGCCTAGTGTCTCTGGAGGAACAAGAGCCTGAGTAAGTACAGGCTGCTTGGGGTCCTGACCTTCCTGGGGTCAGTGAATAAAGACAGGGGGGATACACAAGAACCCGTCCAGAATTCCTCTAGGGGCGTCAGGTTAATCCTACTACTTCATTGGCTCAGCGCCCATCTCAGTGTTTAGAGCATCCTCCCGGGCCTGCTAAACAACAACGACAACTGCAACAACAACAATAAAAAATAGCCAGGCGTTGTGGTGGACGCCTGTAGCCCCAGTTACTTGGGAAGCTGAGGCAAGAGAATCGCTTAAGCCCAAGAGTTGAAGATTGATGTGAGCTGTGACACCACAGCACTCTACCGAGGACAACATAGTGAGACTCTGTCTCAAAAAAAAAAAAAAAAAAATCCTACTACTTCATTGTCTCAAAAATTTCTGGGAAATACTAACTGACTTAAAAGACATAAGACATTTCTAAATCCATCCATCAATCTATCTATATTTTTTAAGCTGAGATTTTAACCTATTTGTGCTCCTAATGAACTCTGCGACCTTGGGCAAGTCCTGTCCCCTGTCTGGACTTCAGTTCAGCCATTTATAAAGCAGGAATTTAGACGGGAAGACATCTGCATCCTCTCTTTGGACCCTGCTAGCTGTTTTGAAACTTGCACTCCACGCCAGGCAACGGGTGCGGAACAGCCTGTTATCACAATGATAGTAGTGAAAACGGGAGTGCTGACTTTCACCACATTTTGCTTTATGCCAGACGTCCTCAAACTTTTTAAACAGGGGGTCAGTTCACTGTCCCTCAGACAGTTGGAGGGCAGGACTATAGTTTAAAAAAAAAACAAAACTATGAACAAATTCCTATGCACACTGCACATATCTTATTTTGAAGTAAAAATACAAAACAGGAACAAATATAATCACACGGCCTCATGTGGCCCGCGGGCCGCAGTTTGAGGACCCCTGCTCTAGGCAGTTTTCCTGAGCCAATGCATTTAGTTTGTGCCAATTTTTTATAAGAAAAGTAAAAGCAATTATCTTTTGATAATTCTGAAATTTCTCCACATACCTGGACTCAGTGGAATAAAATAAGTTGTCACAAGAAAGAAAGCCACTGTCTCGGGCAGGGAATGAGACTTCAGAATACCAGATGGGGGTAGCTTATCTGTCCTTCATGCTACAGGTGAAGCCTGCAGTCAACTGCAGAAGCAAACGACCCTAACAACCAACGGGCCTGGGTAGCCTCTGATAAACCACTCAGAAACAATCAGGCGAAGGCCGGTGACCAAAAAGCCATTGACCAGAAAACCATTAACAGAGAAAAGAATTTGGTGTATGATCAAATCATTGCTCTTAATTCTTTCTAGCCCCAGATACAAAATTTCCTAAAACAGATTTTCCATGAAAAATTGGTCCTCTAGGCCAGGCGCAGAGGCTCACGCATGTAATCCCAGCACTCTGGGAGGCTGAGGTGGGAGGATTACTTGAGTTCACAAGTTCAAGACCAGGCTGAGCCAGAGTCAGACCCTGTCACCCCGTCACTGAAAATAGCCTGACGTGGTGGGAGCTGTAGTCCCAGCTGTTTGGGAGGCTGAGGCAAGAGGATTGCTTAAGCCCAAGAGTTTGCGGTTGCTGTGAGCAATAATGCCGCAGCACTCTACCCAGGGCGCATGAGTGAGAGTCTGTCTCAAAAAAAAAAGAAAGAAAAGAAAAATTAGTCTTCTCAAGAAGTGGCTATGGGTGGCTGCCAGGAATTGTGAGCTGTGCATGCTTTTGTCTAGAAATCCTAAGACTGAGGTAGGGTTGCAACTTTGTCGTGGAGGAAGAAGTCACTCTGCCCATCTCTCATCTCACAGAGCAGGCCTACGGGACTGAAATAGCCAGAGACACTCCACAGCTGCCAGAAAGAATGTATGAGTCTAGAAAAAAAGACTTTTTCTCTCCTTCTGTGCTGAGATGAGGGAGAATATAGTGAAAAGTCAGGAATTAGTTCAGTCTTTCACCTACACATTTTCAAGCCCCTGTTTGTGATGAGAGCAACTTTAAAACATTATATAAGTGAAAGCACTTAGGAAAGAAAGATTTTTAAATTTATTTTCTTGTTTGCTTTTGTTTAGAGACAGGATCTCACTTGTCACCCCAGCTAAAGTGCAGAGACATCAAAGCTCACCACACCCTCAAATTCCTGGGCTCCAGCGTCTGATCCTCCTGCCTCAGCCTCCTGAGTTCCTGGGTCTGTACCATCGCAGCCAGCGAATTTTTAAACTTTTTGTAGAGACAGAGTCTCTCTGTGTTGCTTAGGCTGGTCCCAAATGCCGGGCCTCAAGCATCACTAGCTCACTTCAGCTTCCCCAAATGCCAAGATTACTGGCATGAGCCATGGTGCCCATCCAAAGACTTTTTTTTTTTACATTTTATTAACACTAAAACCAAGATTTCACCCACACACACAGAGTAATCATGTGAAACACAATGTGGACATCTTGCTGTTTTTAGTCCAAACTCTGTCTTGGAGAGCTTTCTGCATTGGTGCTTACAGATTCTCCCTATTCATATATATATATTTCTTTTTTAATTAATTAATTAATTAATTTTTTGACATAGAGTCTCACTATGTCACTCTCGGCAGAGTACCATGGAGTCACAGCTCACAGCAACGTCAAACTCTTGGGCTTAACAGATTCTCTTGCCTCTGCCTCCCAAGTAGCTGGGACTACAGGTGCCCACCACAACACCCAGCTATTTCTTTTGTTGCAATTGTCATTGCTGTTTACCAGGCCCAGGCCGGGTTTGAACCTGCCAGCCCTGATGTATGTGTCAGCACCCTAACCACTGAGCTATGGGCACCGAGGCTCTCCCTATTACATTTTTTGAATGGCTGCATAGTTATCCAATTTTACATATGAACCATATTTATTTAACCAATCTTTTATTGACATATAAGTTATTCTGAGTTTTTTGATATTACAAGAATGCTGCCAGAAGTATCTTTTGTCCGGATATCCTTGGACATTGGTATGGTTTATTTTTAGAAAGTGAATTCCCTCCAGTAAAACTGCTGGACCAAAGAGTTCTTGGTCCATTTGTGTTCTTGTAACAAAATATCTGAGATGCGGTAATATGATTTGAATGTTTGTCCCCTACAAAACTCATGTTGAAAGGCAATTGCCAATGGATTCTATTTGGAAGGGAGCCTTTATGAGGTGATTAGGCCATGAGGGCTCCACCCTGATGGGGGTTTAATGATGCTTAATTAAAGGATATCTGGAGTGGGCTCTCTCTCTCTCTCTTTCTCTCAGTTCTTCTACTCTTCTGCCATGTGAGAAGGAGGATGCAATGTTCAAGGCATCCTCTTGGAAGAAGAGACCAAGGCTTCACTTCACCTTGAACTTCCCAGCCTTCAGAACTGTGCAAAATAAACTTCTATTGCTTATAAATTTCCCAGCATGTGGTGTTTTGTTATAGCAGCAGAAAATACACTGAGACACTGGGTAATTTATAAATAGTAGAAACTTATTTATTTCTCACAATTCAGAAGACTGGGAAGTCCACGACAGAGGTGCTGGCTGATTTGGTGTCTGGTGTGGGCTGCTCCCTGCTTCCAAGACAGCCCCTTCTCACTCTGCCCTCACAGGGCAGAAGGTGTGAATGCTGTGTCATCACACAGCAGAAGAAACAGAAGGGACAGGCAGCTCTCTGACGCCTGTTTGATAAGGACACTATTCCCACTCAAAAAGGTGGAACCATCATGGCCTAATCACCTTTGAAAGGCATTAGCTCTTAGTACTATCCAATTGGGTTATAGGTTCCAATATGAATTTTGGAAAGGGACAAACATTCAAATCATAGCAAAAGGGTAGTTATCTATTCTTTATTTTGATGCATATTTTCAAAAGGTAGTTCCGATTTAGATTCCCAGATTGGTAGTTTTTACAGGTACAGAGAGTGTCACTGTTGCAGTAATTATGTGTCCCAATCTTGCCGACTTGGCTTAGAAATCCTGTTCCAATCGTCACTGAAAGAACTCTATGGTGCTCTTGGCCCTTGCAGCAAGTTTACCCCTCTGCAGGTTTATTTATGGACAAGGCGACCTTCAGGAGGTATGGGGGAGGTTGTGTTTCAGAATAACAGAAGGTTGGCATGACGGGGTCCCCAGGGAGATGATTTCATCGACCTCCTCTTTTGACAGCTGAGCAAATGGAGCTGTGGGCGGATGCCGTCTATGGGTGCGCGTCACCCTGGCCCATTCTCCCGAGATGTGGGTGTGCATCAGTCATTCAGAGCTTCTGGGTCTTTCCTTTCAAACCTCAGGGGGTAAAATGTGCTCTCAGAGGTGCAGCTGCCACCCAGGCTATGAAAGATGTTCTCAAAATGCACATCGTCCCAGACAAAACCATGACGGTCTCTTTGTCGACCAGCAGATTGACGGGGGAAACTTCCTCCTGTGGCTCACGACTCACTCTTCAGCAGCTGCAGAGCGATCTGTGGGGTGCATCCTCCCCCACTCCCGGTCTTCCTGCTTCAGCCCTTAAAGTCAGAACTTCTTCCCTTCAGAAGTGAGAGAGATGCTCTACGCCATGGTGCGTCCCTGTGGTCCCAGCTACCAGGGGTGGGGGCCTGAGGCGGGAGGCTCCCTTGAGCACAGGGGTTCAGATCAGCCTGGGCAATGTAAAGAAACCCCATCTTGAAAAAAGAAAAATAATTTTCGAGGAAGAAGTCATAGAAAGAAAACTTCTATTGGTTTTCCATCTTTCACTCCTCACCCAAGTTTGGTTACTGGCATCTCTGAGTAACCAAACTGGGAAGGAGGAATGGCCACAGTTACCCCCGTCTTAGCTCTGCCATCTCTGTTCCTGGAGGAACTTTCCCCTGAAGGGAGCTCCCTGAGGCTGCTCCTGGTAGTATGGGACTGGATCATAGTTGCACACTCTAAGCTGAGTTCCCGGTCTAGCTTATCCGTAAGCTGATCTGTTCATCTGACTCCTGTTTCTATTTCTTGAGTGATACAGAACTTGCAGAAAGAAAGGGATTTTACTCATTGGCTGTCCTTAATCCACAACTTTCTCCCTCAAATACTGTGGGTTTAAAAGCTCAAGAAATGTAGGGCGGCGCCTGTGGCTCAGCGAGTAGGGCGCCGGCCCCACATGCCGAGGGTGGCGGGTTCAAACCCAGCCCCGGTCAAACTGCAACAACAAAAAAAAAATAGCCGGGCGTTGTGGCGGGCGCCTGTAGTCCCAGCTACTAGGGAGGCTGAGGCAAGAGAATCGCGGAAGCCCAGGAGTTAGAGGTTGCTGTGAGCCGTGTGACGCCACGGCACTCTACCCGAGGGCAGTACAGTGAGACTCTGTCTCTACAAAAAAAAAAAAAAAAAAAAAAGCTCAAGAAATGCGCCAGACATGGCAGCTCATGCCTATAATCCTAGCACTCTGGGAGGCCGAGGCAGGTGGATTGCCTGAGCTGAGGAGTTTGAGAATAGCCTGAAGAAGAGTGAGACCCCATCTCTACTAAAAACAGAAAAACTAGCTGGGCATGGTGGTGGGCACCTCTAGTCCCAGCGACTTGGGAGGCTGAGACAAAGAGGATCACTTGAACCCAAGAGTTTGGAGGTTGCTGTGAGCTATGACACCATGGCACTGTACACAGAGCACAGAGTGAGACTCTGTCTCAAAATAAGAAAATAAAATAAAGTAATAAAATAAAAGTTCGGGAAATGAGAGAGGGATCTGGTTATTTACCTAATAATACTGGATGGTTTTCTGTGTGCAAAAGCTACTGGATCATGGGACTCCTATTCTCCTTGGCTTCAAGGAGCCGAGATCAGGTGAGTTTGGAGCTCTCAAGTATATCCAGTTAGACGATGATGCCCTTATACCTAGACTGACGGGAGCAGGGACTAGCAACATCTTGGGATATCTGGAGGTCTATGAATAGGGACAGAGACACCAGCAAAAACAAAGTACAAATAGAAATTGTGAGACAAAACACACGAGCTCACACTCAGACACACACACACACACACACACACGTGCCTGTGAACATGTGGGGGGTGGGGGAGAAAGAAAGAGAAATTAGAAAAGAAGAAAAATTATAATTGAGTCATATCTCTTGAATAGTTAGGAATGTTCCTGAAATACTGTTGGAGGGGAAGCAAAAAACAAATTGTAGACTCATGCATTCACTTTAATTATATTTGGATAAAAACAAACCCCCAGAAGATTCTATCTCTATGTAAATGTGCATTTGCATCTGTTTGTATGAACCGGAAAAGCGTGGGAAGTATACAGCAGGTGTTAGCATTGGTAGCCGGAGGGGATGGAGCTGGAGATGATTTGCTTTTACTTTATGTGTCTTGGTACCATTTCAGTCATCATGATGAGCATGTCTTACTTTCATATCAATAAACGTCAATGAAAGAGATTAGATGAAAATAAAAAGAAAACGTCAGCTTCAAATTCATATGTTTATCTGTATTGGGGGGAAAGACAAGGAAAAACATAGTACAGAGCAGTGTCTGCATTATGATTTACTGACGTCAACAAAAAAAATTCCTTCACATATACGCTAGTGTGTGTATTCAAATATTTTTCTGTATGACGGAAAATATTTGCCACGAGTGTGTAATTCTTTCATTTTTCAAAAAATAATTCTACTGTAGAATATAAGAAAAACGGTTCAGATGTCTTAAGCAATAGGGCAGGATTTCCAACTGCTTGTGTGTTAAAATGTCTACAGTAAGGGAACAGGAGGCGGGGAATGCACGGACAGAAGGCTAGACAGAAAATGCCGAAATGTTAATAATGATGGTAAAATTGTAGGTGGCATTTCTGAAAATTAAAAGCATATGATATTGCCATGACTTTACCTCTGTGGCATGAGGGCTGGTAAAGGTTTTGCCTGGCTGTGGACAGAAGCTGGGAGAGGACCCCAGCAGCTGTTTGGTATCCTTCTGTCGTCATGAATGACGCCCTCCACCTTAGACTAGAACACACATGAGGGAGGGTACAAGACGCATAACCCTGCCAGGGTCGAGAAGAGGCAGCTGCCAGCCTCCACCCTAATGAAAGGATCAGTGCCCTTTCCACTGAGTATAAACACCATTATTAAAAATAGGAAAAAAATGCCATTGGGTCTACTAGAAGTTAGGAATATCCCATTTTAGACAGTTTCCTTTTATCAGAGTGATTCAGAATACCGACTCTGGAGTCAGGCTGCCTAGATTCAAATTCTAGCTTTGTAACCTGGGTCAGGAGTAAGTTTCTTAACTTCTCCACATCTTAGTCTTTTCATCTGTGAAGGGAATAATAACAGTCTAGGCTTCATAGGATTATTATGAGGACTCAGTGGGTTAAGATATGTAAAAATCTCAGAAAAAGGCTTTTTCTTTTCTTTTTTTATTAAATCATAGCTGTGTACATTAATGTAATCATGGGGTACCATACACTAGTTTCATAGACCGTTTGATACATTTTCATCACTCTGGTTAACATAGCCTTTCTGGCATTTTCTTAGTTACTGTGCTAAGACATTTACATTCCACATTTACTAAGTTTCACATATACCCCTGTAAGATGCACCGCAGGTGTGATCCCACTAATTCCCCTCCCTCTGCCCACCTCCCTCCTCCCTCCCCTCCCTTTCCCCTTCCCCCTATTCTTAGGTTGTAACTGGGTTATAGCTTTCATGTGAAAGCCCTAAATTAATTTCATAGTAGGGCTGAGTACATTGGATACATTTTCTTCCATTCTTGGGATACATTACTAAGAAGAATATGCTTCAGCTCCATCCATATAAACATGAAAGAGGTAAAGTCTCCATCTTTCTTCAAGGCTGCATAATATTCCATGGTGTACATATGCCACAATTTATTAATCCATTCGTGGATCGATGGGCACTTGGGCTTTTTCCATGACTTAGCAAAGAATAATGCTTTTTCATAGCACTCTATAGATCAGCATTTGCTGATATTATTATATTTTTCCACATTTAAAAGTAATAGCAATAATACTTGATTTGTGAACATTGCTTTAATAATTATTATAAGTTATTAAATGCCTACTATATGGTAGGCAGCATTAGACAATTTGTTTACTTTAGATCTAATTCTTCTTTAGAAGTACCAGGCATAAGAAAACCCTGTAACAGAGAAATTAAAGCTCAAGAAGTTTGTTTTCCTGGGGTCCATACCTAGTAATTGGCAGAAGTCAGATTCAAGTCCAAATCTGTTTGCTCTGAAGTCCAGGCTCCGTGGACCATATGCTGCCTTCTGGCATTACCCGAGGCATTTATGAATATTTACATACATATTCAGACACAGAGGTTCTCCGGATCTTTACGACCTATGAACAGACAAAAAAAGAAGCCAGTTTTGGTGTCGGCATTAGTTCATTTTGCATTGCTATAAAGGAATACCTGAGGCTGGGTGATTTATAAAGAAAAGAGTTTGGCTCACAGTTCTGCGATTGTATAAGAAGCACGGCACCGGCATCTGCTTCTGAAGGCCTCGAGGAGTTTCCTATCAAGGCAGAGGATGAAGGGGAAGCAGGTGCATCACATGGTGAGAGAGGGAACAGAAGTGGAAGGAGGGAGTGCCAGGTCCTTCAAACAACTGGCTGTCCAGCTCTCTGTGAATTGATAATGGAGAATTCAGTCATTATTGGGGAGAGGGCACGAGGCCATTCAAGAGGGATCCACCCCCATGACCTTCCCTAAACACTTCCCACCAGGCCCCACTTTCAACACTGGGAATAAAATTCCAACATGAGATGTGGCGGGGGACAAACCCGCTCATCATCCTTCCCAATAGTTCCTCTGGATGAGCAGGATTAGAGCCCAGTCCCCACCTGCCAGCTGGGCACTGGAGCCGGACTATCCTTTTTTTCTATACATGCCTCCCCTGCAATTGGCTCCGAAATGCAGGGAAGCATCACTTTACTCCATTCTGAAAACTTGTAGATAAACTAAATGTATCTAACTGATTCATTCCTTAAAATGCACTAATAATTTAAGTTCTTACTAGCTAAAATTAAAAAGTCCAGAACATACAAGCAACAAAAGAAAAATCAAGTTGAACTTCATCAAAATGAAGAATTTTGTGTTTCAAAAGATACTACCAAGAAAGTGAAAAGTCAACCTACTGAATGAGAGAAAATATTGTAAACCATATATCCAAGAAGGCATTGATACCCAGAATATATAAAGAACTACTAAAACTCAACAATTAAAAAACTCAATTCAAAAATGGGTAAAGGGCATTTCTACAAAGAAGATGTACAAATTGGCAATAAGCATGTGATAAAATTCTGAAAATTAGGTCAGAATTAGTCATTAGGGAAATACAAATCAAAATCATAAAGAGTTACCGCCTCATACCTACCAAAATGTCTATAAGCAAACAAATAAGACTCAGCAATTCCACTCCAAGATATAAATACAAAGGAATTGAAAGCAGAGACTTGAGCAGATTAGTTGTATAACGGTATATAATGACATCCATCAAAATAGCTAAAAGGTAGAAAACAACCCAAGTGTCTATCAACAAATGAATGGATAAATAAAATGTGGTGTATCAATGTAATTAGAATATTATTCAACTATAAAAAGGAATAGAATTTTGATTTATGCAACAAAATGAATGGAACTCAAAAAATATTGTTAGCAACATAAGTCAGATATAGAAGGGAAAATGTTATATGATTCCCCTTATATAAAGTACTAGGTAAATTCATAGAAACAGGAAGTAGGATACTTCAGTTATTATTTAATGTGTGTATTTTTTACTTGGGGATGATAAAAGGCTTGGAGTATAAATAGTGTTGACTGTTATACAACATTATGAATGTATTTTGATTGTAAAATTGTACATTTTTGAATGGTGAAAACAATAACTATTATGTTTTATATATACATAACCTCAACAAAAAAGAAGGAAGTCCAATAACACATCCTTTTCTGAAAATTATTAAACATTTTTATCAAAATAGATACATTTTGGCTCAGCGCCTGTGGCTCAGCAACAAGGATGCCAGCCACATACACCAGAGATGGCAGGTTCGACCCCAGCCTGGGCCTGCCAAAACAACAACAACTACAACAATAACAACAAAATAGCCGGGCATTGTGGCGGGCACCTGTAGCCCCAGCTACTTGGGAGGCTGAGGCAAGAGAATCGCTTAAGCCTAAGAGTTTGAGGTTGCTGTGAGCTGATACCATGGCACTCTACCCTGGGCAACAGCTTGAGATTTTGTCTCAAAAATAAAGACAAAAAACATAAATTTTCATGTTTAAAAATTAAAACAATACAACAATGTATCATGTAACATGAATATACACACACACCACAGGTAGTCCTAACTAGCTACAGTTTATTATGGATTGTTAGGTTTTTATGCCTCTACAAGCACATTTTTTTCTTGACAATGAACTGTAGATCTCTCTCAACATCAGCACTGACAGTGCAACCTCCTTGTTTTTCACAGCTGCATGGTCTTCTATTGATGGATCTACCATATTTCACAGTCAGTCCTATTAGTGAATCTCTGTGTAACACCAAACAACATTCCATGCTGTAGTTGTCTCAGTCTCTTATATCAGCCAATAAGCTGAGGCCACTGTTATTTATCAGGGCTCAATTATTTGTACAGGTTTGTAAGTCATTACCACCTCCGTGGTCCCTGCTTCCAACTCTGTAGGGAGAGTGGAAGACAGAGGTCAATGTTGTGCCTTGGAAAATACATTAATCTCTTCTGAGATTAATAGGTTCAAAACAGATGGTACTCAAGTGAGAGCTTCAGAAAGCTTTTCCCACGTTGGTGCTCCCACCCAAGCTTGCATTTGAGAAACTAGGGGTCCCGTGGAGAATTATCCATTCTGATAGTGGGTAAAAACAAAAACATTACCAACAGGAAATATCTCATACCAAAGGTTTGGGATTTTTCTCTAGCAGGTAAGAGAAATTTTTGTACCCTTCAATTCCTGCATTAACCAGGCAGGCCTGCAGAGCTCATTGTATTTTGGGATGTGATCTGTGTGTGTTATTTGCAACCATCTCATCACATGTTGTTTCATTCATGTTGTGAACCTATGTGGGCCTAAGAAAGTTCTAAAACTATGTCATTTGCATCTCCTTCTATAAATATACAGATATTGTTATTTATACTAATAAAAAATAAATACATAAATGTTATACATGTAGAGATACATTTTTCCCATACGTGTTTGCAGGCACTATATATAGTATTTATTTATTTGGAATGTTCAAATCCTTGTCTATCAAGCCATCGTGACCAGGTCTTCCACTGAATGTCCCCTGGTCATTTCCAGAGCCCATGGATACCCTACGGTTTGTAATTCTTAAACTTTCTAGCTAATTTACAACTACAGACTAATTTGCGTTGCTGTAGTGTTTCCCGTATGTTTATCCCTCTCATCTTGATAAATGTTTTGATAATACATGGCTAAACTTCCTTTAAATCTACTCTCTCCCTGCCCCCCAAAAAACTGAGCATACTATGAACCCCAATAGAGAGTCGTAGCTCACAGAATTCTGTGTTAAAATGGACTTGAATCTATGAAGGGACGCTTTTCATAGATGAGGAACCTGCTCTGGTGTCAGCTACTAGGATGACTATTTACCTAAACTACGGACACTGCCCATAAGCCCACACACATTCTTACTTCACCGCCCAACCCACGTCCACCCTGAAATCAAACGGGCACTGTCTACTCTGACAGAATTAGACTCCCTCCCGACAGTCACTAATCAAGCAAAGTGAAAGCTGTCATGATCTGTGAAGGCTGTTCTTTTGTACTGATTTGCCTCACACACGCAAAGGACCATGACAAGTTGTGACTAGCCCTAAAGTCTGCCAGTAAACCATGGAAACTAGTTGGCGTTAACATGTTAGTTCCTTTTAGCCACATTTAAGGGAAAACTCCATGCGTAGTTTTATACCTTTTATACTAATTAATCTTGATCTCCTTCATAAAACATGAATAGGGCTAAACATTCAGCCCACGGTAAGGTTTTGCCATTTGTGAGGAAAAAAAACCCCTGCCTTTTAGGGCAGGAGACAGGTGTACACAGACACTAGAAATTGGGCCCAAACCCTCCACTAATGGAACTGGGAAATTAGGCCCCAGTGGCTTATTGTGACTTTGGGACAAGTCAATCCCGTGCTTTTTCCCTTGCATTTTATACAACACACACAATAAGATGGAATTGGACTTGGCTGGCCACCCACAAATTTCTTGAGTCCTACAGGCTGACTGATGGTCAGAAGCATCCTTAGCAAATGAGAGAGGACTTTGAACTCCTAGTTTGGGGCTTGGGCACTTGTTTCAGAATTCTATTGTGATTAATCTCATCAAAAATCTTCCTAAAACCTACATGTATCAGATTAGAAACTGATCAGCATGTCTTACCTATCTCTGCACCCAGTAGTAGCAAAAAACTTGGCATGTGGTAAAGTGTCCAAAAGATACTGAGTGAGAACTGACCTGAAAGTGAACAGGACTGACAGCGGGCAGGCTGCGGACACCACCCAGCCCTGGCAAAACAGCACCTTCCTACTCTCCACTGACAATCATCACCCCTTTTTCTTTCTTTTTTAAAAAATTTTTAGGAAGAGTTTTTTTTTTTCTTTTTATTAAGACATATACACATAGATCATGAATACGTTTATGCATTTTTGTGGTACAAGTGTTGATTTTTTAATACAACTTGGAATGCTTACATCAAACTAATTAATACAGCTTTAACCTCATTTACTCCTTCTATCAAGTACAGAACATAAATGTCTTAACACCCCTTTTCCGTTTTGCACATCTCCTTTAGATGAGTCCACTGGCCCTGCCTACAGAGCAATCCCCAGTGACTCTCCTTCTGTTTGGAAAACTGATATTTGTTTGCAAATGATCCCAGAGGACACTTGTCTCCCACGTCCCCCAAATACCACACTTCAAAACACACTGAATACCGATATATTAATAGTAAAATGAGCACTGATTGTCCCCCTAAAGATCTTCCACATGGTGCTAGAAGAATATTAATTACATGTTCTATTTGTTCTATTTGTTTGCATATTTCTTTTTTCATAATTGCTCATTGTAATGACTAGCAGAGTATTTTACCTCTCTGTATCAATTTCTGTTTTTCAGACTGCTTACCTATGGTCCAACTCCCATACATTTGTTAAATGTATAGAATTTCAAGAACTCTTATCACATACACTAGAGAAATACTAATATCCTCAATTAGTAAGGATCGTTTTACTTACAGACCCTTAAAGACCACCGTGGGCTTAAGACCACTGTGTTGTCAATGCCTAGGTCTTCCTAGAACAATTCTGGGTATTAATACTTTTATGTTCCAGTGGTTATCCACAAATATGGAATAGTAGCTATATTTATAATTTATATTTTAGCATTTTCTGAAATTGATCTTATCAGAAATTGAGATCTTTAAAAGAAAAAAATGTATTTAAGAAAAAATATTTACCACCTAATCTCTAGAATCTGCTAATATTGGACTTTGAGAAAAATTGCTCATTTTTCTAGCAAATTTGAAAAATTCTTTCTTTTTTCTTTTTTTAGAGATAGAGTTTTGCTGTGTCACCCAAGCTAAAGAGAGCGGTGCAATCATAGTTCACTTCAGCCTCACCACTTAATGTGTTTGGAATACAGGCATGAGCCAAAATCAGTTCTTAAACCGATTTTTAGACAAGATGCAAGATTTTCTGATTATACTCTAGGAGGAAGTAATCTTGGACAGGATAAGCCTTACAAGTACTTTATTGACCTAGCTTTTAAAACACACTCAGCCCAGGGCGGCACCTGTGGCTCAAGGAGTAGGGCGCCGGTCCCATATGCCAGAGGTGGCGGGTTCAAACCTAGCCCTGGCCAAAAACAAAAAAACAAAAAAAAAAAACACACTCAGCCTGAATCGTTCCCTCTATTGTAGTTCTTTTAAAAGAACCAAATAATAGGCTTAGTGCATTAAGAAACGAAGATTATACAAACTAGTCAACCCCAAAATACAAATGGGTCTTGCCAAATGGCAATAGTTGGCCTAGATTTCCAATGTACATAAATGATCTTACACAGAGGTAAATAAGGTTGCAGCCAGCTAGCTATGCATGAGATGAACCCCAGACTTCTCTGGTGGTTCCGCACCACACAACCACCTCACTGGTGCTGTCTCATGTCACGTGTTGCTTAGCACCATGGTTCCTTGTGGGTGGTGAAACACAAACCATCACCACTGGAGAGAAAAAAGAAAAATAAAAACACATGTCATAATACACAGGGTCAGCTTTCACTGCAATTCCAATTATTCTTCCCTTACCTGTCTGTCCCCAAGGGTAGTTAGAGGGTATGAAAAGTGAGGCACATGCCTTAGAACAGAGACTCATATAGTAAATAAAAGCAGACAGCACGTAGATCATGGTTGTTTTGATTTTTTTCCTTAAGTTTTTGGTAGAATTCAATAAAACCATTTGGTCTGGTTCTTTCTGTTTGGGAAGATTATTAAGCATTGATTTAATTTATTTAATAGATGCCGTTCTAATTAGGTTATCTATTTCTCCTTGTATGAATTTTGATAGATTGTGTCTTTCATGGAATTGGTCCATTTCATCTAGGTTCTCAAATTTTTGAGCGTGGAGTTGTTCATGATATTCCTTTCTTATCCTTTTAATGTGCATGGGATCAGTAGTGATGACTCCCCTTTCATTTCTAATATTAGTAATTAGTGTCTTCCCTCTTTTTCTCTTAGTCCAGCTAGCTGTTTATAAATTTTATTGATCTTTTCAAATAACTAGCTTTTGATTTTTAAATTGATTTTCTATTTTCAATTTCACTAATCTCTGTTCTAATTTCTATTTCTTTTATCTGCTTACTTTGGGTTTAATTTCTTTTTCTTTTTCTAGTTTCCTAAGGTGAATGCATCATTGATAGTAGATCTTTCTTTTTTCTGATAAATGCATTCAATGCTATAAGTTTCCCTCTAAACACTGCTTTATCTGCATCCTTCAAATTGTGATAAGTTGTATTTTCTTACACTTCTATGTGTTTGTTTAAAAATAAATTACATCTATATGATCATCTCCAAATGGATCTGCAAACAGTTCTTTTTGGGAGTTCTGTAAGGTTATAAAAGACATAACAGGGAGGAAAAGAAACAGGACAATAGGAGACAGTGTCTTACACTGACTTTTCCTTAACTAATTATTGTGAAGAATAAGGTCCACCTCTTCTAATACATAGAGCCAAAGAGCCCAGACCCAAAACAGCCACTGTCCTCCCACCTCTGCACCTGGCCTTTCTTTTGAAAAAGGTGAAGTCTGAAACTAAGTTGTATGGTCTCGGGGGTGTCCTAAAGACAACTTGTACCTGCTCTGGAAAGTCACTTGTTAACCTAATGGTAGTTTGAAACTGGGAATGATAAAAGTATTTGCACCAGAAAAATTGGCACATACCACAAATCAGGATTTGGGTCTTTGTTTGTGTTTTGAGTACTGATCCATCAGCATAAGAAGCAAACAACTATTATATGCAAAAATCAGAGGATCAGGAGCTTCTAAACGTCACTATTCCTCCAGAGGTCATGACTACAAAGGAAGCTTTCAAACAGCAATTGACAACACAGCTCCACAACAGTTCAAAATAGATTTTCAAAGAACACTTGGTGACATATTCTATAAACATGACCAAAGATATTCTTCAATCAACTTTCAGAGGTTTAATCTTAAGGGAAGTGACTAAACATGGAGGCTGCACTTGGTTTATTACCTACTCCGTGCTGGGCAGGATCAAGACTTTCCCCCAGAAATCAGTACCACCGGTACCAGAATAAAAGCAACTACCTGAAACTTGAGGTTTGGAGCAACTGGGCAGTCACTGAGGGGAAAAGCCTGGGTGGAGGAGAAAAAAATTTCATACACAACTAAAAGTAACTTTAAGATCAATATTTGCTTTTTTTAAACATAAATGCACATTTCTAATTATAATTTGAACAGACATCTGGCCCTACAATTTAATCACTGACAAAAAGAAAAAGCATAGATATCAACTATCCTAAACCTAAAGTGACTACTCTTAATCGCTTATAAATAAAAATTTTACAAAACAAGTTATCTCATTTAATGATCATGTTATGTATTGTAAACACATGAATATAAACACAGAGAAAGAGAAAGGTGAAAATTTATTCGTACGTGTATCCCCATCTTTCTTCCACCTCCCCACCAAAATTAAATAAATTAAAATCAGTAATATTGGCATCCCTCTGTGTCCCTGGGTTCTGCACCCGCAGATGCAAGCAACTAAAGAAGGAAAATACTCAAGGGGAAAAACATTCACATCTGTACTGAAAATGTACAGATTTAATTTTTTCATCATTTCCTAAACAATACAGTATAATGACTACTTACACAGCATTTACATTAAATTAGGTAATATAGTTAATCTATACTGGAGGATGTGTGCAGATTAGATGCAAATACTCAGTCATTTATTTTCAGGGATTTCAGCATCTATGGATTTTGGTACCCAAGCAAAAGACCGGGACCCAATCTTCTGCAGATGCCAAAAGGTGACTGTATTAAATTTTTGTGCAGCAGTCATGGTTTAGGAAATAGCTCCACAAACACTATCCCATTTGCTTATCCTTTGTTAATGTCAAAAGACAAAATTACAACCAATTTAGTTAAACAGTTTAATTGGTTTTTATTTGCAATTCATGACTCTGGGTAGCATATCCTCTAAAAATTTAGAAAAGGTGCTTGGATGAGCTGAGCAGAGAAGCTTGTCTTTATCGAAAGAAAAGGGCTGAAGAAGCAGAAACAAGGAACAAATAGCAAATTGGAGGTTTCAAGTAACTTTCCTTAGAGGTCCGAAACAGAGAGGGCTTCCTTATCATGCCAGCTAAAACTGGCCTAGTTGGGGATTTGGCTATTCTTTCCCTCTCCTGGCTTCTCAGAAGGTCAGATAAATTCGTTTCAGTTTGGTGATGTGGACCTGAGGGTGGGGAACCTGCAGCCTCAAGTTCACATGTGGCCCTCCAGAACCCTGAGTGCAGCCCCTCAACCAGATCCAAACTTCACAGAACAAATCCTTCAGGAGCTCAGTCCAGATCAATGGACTCCTATAAATTTTATTTAACATTACTAATGCTGTTGCCACCCACCCCACTGCACAGAGCCAGTACACAGAGGCAGTTGGGGTTGCAATGGAGAAAGGGTTTAATTCTGCAGAGTGGGGAAATAGGAGGAATTTCTCAAATCTGCCTTCCTAAGAATTTGGGAGACAGGATTTTTAAAGATAGTTTGGCGGGCAAAGAATTAGACAATTTGGTTTGCTAATTGTTTAGGCTCTAGGCAAAATTATTGGGGTATAGAAACTGTCTTCTTGTGTTGAGTCAGTTCCTGGGTTGAGGTCACAATTCCAGTTGAGGCAGTTCTTGGTATGGGCTGCTGGTCTGGGTGGGTCAGCCAATCCACTGGAATTTGGGGCCTGGATATCTCAGGAATACCTTGAGCTTTCAAAAAGGTGATGTTATCTATGGAGAAAGTTAAGAATGTTTATGCCCATCAGCTGTGTGACTCCAGAAGCGCAGTTATGGTGGAGCAAAGAGAGGGAACAGTGGCTGATTATTATCATTTTTAGTAAGGCCTGTGCCTTTGCAAAGTGTTAGGCCCTTACCATAGTTCTCACCTTGAACCAGCTTTACTGATTTGTAAAGAGCAGTTTTAATGTAAACATTATTAACATCCTGCTTTTACAGATGAGGAAGCAGCCCCTGAGAAATTCACTGTCCTGCCCAAGGTTATACTGTAGGACAACATATAAATGAATCAGTACTAAAATGCTAGTTTTGTAAACCGAAGCCCCCATCTTCCCTTTTTGACACACAAAAACCCCTTGCTCCTTTGCTATTTTGCCTTTTTCACTGCCCCATATAAAATTTTTGCCCAGACTCCATTTGTCTTGTCATATAAAAGAGTTAGCTGTGGACAAGACTCTTTTGCCCTCTTAACACGACCTCTATCTATGGTACACTGAATATCAATCCAGAAGAGGTGGAGATTAGCTGCTGGTGCAGGACCTCAGTCCAAATCAATGACTACCATAAATTTTATTTAACGTTACTAATGTTGTTGCTACCTGACCAGGTTGTATGGGGTGAAAAAACCTAAGTGCAGAGACGAGAGAGCCTTACTAACTCATGCACACCCATTCTGCGCACAGCCCTGGTCTGGTTTTGCATATCACTGAAGGCAGCATAGACAACACTCAACTCAAAATGCTCAAAAAGAGCTTTCACTGTGTCATGGATCTTTTTGGCCTCCCCTTATACAGACACAGAGAAAAATAACCTTTTAAGTCAAATGAGTTGCTAAAAATGAAGTCATTTGGATTCCTGGTGTGTCTAAATTTGCATCTAGCTAGCTGAGGTTATTTACCTCTAAAAGAAATTTTGATTTCTCTAAAAAACTACCTGTCTAGTATCATTGGAAGGCTTAGAAATGATCCTAAGGGAATTTTTCTTTTGATGTTTCAAGATTTTAATCTGGTTGTTATTACCCATGATTTCCCTGATCTTTGTCAGTACCTTCCTCGGTATCTGAGACCTCTCGTGCAGAGGGTATTGTTCAGATTATAAAATGCAGATAGGAATAAGGACTGTATCAGCACCTATCTCAGATGTTAAGAATTTGTGACACATTTTAAGAATGGGGGAGGATAAGTAGCATTTTCTTCAAGTGTTTTGAAGTCCAGATCAAATTTAGAAGAAAGCCTTTAGATTTCGAGATTCTCTGGATTTCTTAAAGGTACAGACATATACACGTATCTGAATAGGCTGGAAACATTGCCTGGGAACCACTTGATTAGAGTCTAAATTGCCCAAATATCCCTTTACTTTGCCTCAGGCAGACACTATTTGAAACCAAACATGCTATTAAGCAACTTGGCTCACCAGCGTCAGGAACTGTTTGTCTGCCGCAGACATTGCAGGAAGACTCCTCCTTCACTGTCCAGCAGGAAAATAAGGAAAAGCATTTTCTAAAAGTAAACTCTTGTTCACTAACAGAACACCTTAGCTGAAGGAATTGCAGTCTTGTTATTTTAATTAATTTTAAAGTCCTCTCCACCTCCCCATTTTCGAATGCCTCTTTAGCTGGGCAGGATAAAATAAAAGCCAGATTGGTCCCTAAATTTATATACACACGTAAATTTGCCAGACTTATTATTCTCTCCTTACCCATCCTTTGTCAGCAAGTGGAGGGAAAGGGGAAGGGATTAGTCCATCAGCCCAGTCTATGAGATCTAGTCGGCACAGGCTGGACCCCTTGCCCTTGGGTTAGGTAGCTCACAAGGTCAGCTGGACACAGTTGCCCATAGAGAGAGCTTGGGAGGTGGGCAGAAGGAAGGACTCAGCCTCAGGGATCTGTCTTTGCTTCAATTTCTGGATATATGGAAAAGCACTTTCCACCACCACAAGTAGCAAATTTCCTTCTTTTTACAAAGTTCAGCAAAGACTCAACCATGGAATTACGTTTGCATTTTACAATAGATTTGTCCCTTATTTTGCTAGGAAAGCCCCATATTTCACTGCCTAATTTGATTGATTTTACAACCCAAAAGGTTAAAAAAAAAGTGTTAGAGGGAATTTAGGTAGGTAATAACCAGCTGAGCTCTCTGACTAGCAGAGAAACTATTGACACTAGCTCTGCTTTTTTAACTCCCTGGGGCCCATTCCCACCTCCATCCCCCAAACGTCAGTAAAATTTTGTTTTGAAAGTATGTATGTGCATTTTTATTTCTTAGGAAAAGGTCCAAAGATCTGATTGGATTTTCAAAATGTCCAAAATCCACCACCATGAAGTGGAGAAACAGAGCTACAAAGCCTTGAAAAAAATGAAAACAACTTGGTGCCACCGGAACCATTATAAAAGGAAATCTCCCTGGGTCTCTGCTCAAACCTGGAGGATTAAGGTTGCTAAAAGCAGCAGCCAGATGAGCTTCCTGTGGGCTCCCATGAGACAACACTCTTCTGAGAGTCTGGAGGATCTCTGACCTATGATGGTAGTGCATTTCCATGAGAGCAGCCAGAGATTTACCAAGAAAAAGAAATGAAACTCCCAAAAATACTTGTCTAAGTGAGACAGCATCTAACTGCACAGATAGCTGGACTGTGTGAGGCATCACTCACTAGAAAAGCCATTATGACTCTTCACTCCAGGCTTTAGAAATGTCTGAAGCCCAACTTCAGTGCATGCAAATGAATATCTGTTGTCTATCTTTGCTACTGTGAATAAAGCGCTGCAGTACACATGTGAGTGAAGTTTATCTTTTTGATACATTGATTTCTGTGTATCACTTTTTGAAAAATGTCTATTCATTTTCTTTGCCTACATTTTTTTTTATTGTTAAATCATAGCTGTGTACATTAGTACAATCAAGGAGTACAATGTGCTGCTTTCATATACAATCTGAAATATTCTCATCAAACTGTTCAATGTAGCCTTCATGGCATTTTCTTAGTTATTGTATGAAGACATTTGTATTCTGCATTTAGTAAGTTTCACCTGCACCCACTCTAAAATGCACCATAGGTGTGGCCCCACCCATTACCCTTCCTGCACCCTAACCTCCCCCCTCCCATCCCCTTCCTTGGCCCTTTCCCCATACTCTTGTTCTACAGTTGGGGTACAGCCTTCATATGAAAGCTATAAATTAGCTTCATAGTAGGGCTGAGTACATTGGATACTTTTTCTTCCATTCTTGAGATACTTTGCTAAGAAGAATATGTTCCAGCTCCATCCATGTAAACATGAAAGAGGTAAAGTCTCCATCTTTCTTTAAGGCTGCATAATATTCCATGGTATACATGTACCACAATTTGCTCGTCCATTCGTGGGTCAATGGGCACTTGGGCTTCTTCCATGACTTAGCAATTATGAATTGGGCTGCAATAAACATTCTGGCACAGATGTCTCTGTTATATTGTGATTTTTGGTCTTCTGGGTATAAACCTAGTAAAGGAATTACAGGATGGAATGGCAGGTCTATTTTTAGATCTCTAAGTATTCTCCAAACATCCTTCCAAAATGATGTTTTAGTGTACATTCCCACCAGCAGTGTAGAAGTGTGCCCTTTTCTCCACATCCACGCCAACATCTCTGGTTGGGGATTTTGTTATGTGGGCTACTCTTACTGGGGTTAGGTGATTCTCAAAGTAGTTTTGATTTGCATTTCTCTAATTATTAAGGATGATGAGCTTTTTTTCATGTGTTTGTAGATCGTGTGTCTGTCTTCTTTAGAGAAGTTTCTCTTCAAGTCCTTTGCCAACCCTGAGATGGGATCACTTGTTCTTTTCTTGCTAATACGTTTGAGTTCTCTGTGAATTCTGGTTATTAGATCTTTATTGGAGGTATAACCTGCATACATTTTCTCACATTCTCAGGGCTGTCTGCTTGCTTCACTTATTATGTTCTTGGCTGTGCAGAAGCTTTTGAGTTTGATCAGGTCCCAGTAGTGTATTTTTGATACTGCTTCAATTGCCTGGGGAGTCCTCCTCATAAAATATTCACCCAGGCCGATTCCTTCAAGAGTTTTCCCTGCACTTTCTTCAAGTATTTTTATAGTTTCATGTCTTAAGTTTAAATCTTTTATCCAGTGAGAGTCTATCTTAGTTAATGGTGAAAGGTGTGGGTCCAGTTTCAGTCTTTTACAGATCGCCAGCCAGTTCACCCAGCACCATTTGTTAAATAGGGAATCTTTTCCCCACTGAATGTTTTTAATTGGCTTGTCAAAGATCAAATAATGGTAAGTAGCTGGATTCATCTCTTGGTTCTCTATTCTGTTCCAGACATCTACTTCTCTGTTTTGTGCCAGTACCATGCTGTTTTGATCACTATCGATTTATAGTACAGTCTCAGGTCTGGTAGCGTGATTCCTCCAGCTTTGTTTTTATTTATTTTTTATTTTTATTTTTATTTTTTTGTAGAGACAGAGTCTCACTGTATCGCTCTTGGGTAGAGTGCCATGGCGTCACATGGCTCACAGCAACCTCTAACTCTTGGGCTTACGCGATTCTCTTGCCTCAGCCTCCAGAGCAGCTGGGACTACAGGCGCCCGCCACAACCATGTTTTGGCTATTTAAGGTTTTTTCTGATTCCATATAAAACGAAGTATTATTTTTTCAAGATCTTTAAAATATGACAATGGAGCTTTAATAGGAATTGCATTAAAATTATATATTGCTTTGGGTAGTGTAGACATTTTAACAATGTTAATTCTTCCCAGCCATGAGCATGGTATGTTTTTCCATTTGTTAACATCTTCAGCTATTTCTTTTCTTAAAGTTTCATAGTTCTTTTTATAGAGATCTTTCCCGTCCTTTGTTAGGTATACTCCCAAATATTTCATCTTCTTTGGCACTACTGTGAAAGGAATAGAGTCCTTGACTGTTTTTTTCGGCTTGCTTATTGTTGATATATATGAAGGCTACAGATTTATGGGTGTTGATTTTGTAGCCTGAGACATTGCTGTATTCCTTGAGCACTTCTAAAAGTTTTGTAGTAGAATCCCTAGTGTTTTCCAGATATATGATCATATCATCTGCGAAGAGTGAAAGTTTGATCTCTTCTGACTCTATGTGGATACCCTTGATCGCATTTTCTTCCTTAATTGCAATGGCTAAAACTTCCATTATAATGTTAAAGAGCAATGGAGACAATGGGCAACCTTGCCTGGTTCCTGATCTAAGTGGAAATGATTTCAATTTAATTCCATTCAATATGATATTGGCTGTGAGTTTGCTGTAGATGGCCTCTATTAGTTTAAGAAATGTCCCTTCTATACCAATTTTCTTAAGTGTTCTGATCACGAAGGGATGCTGGATATTATCAAAAGCTTTTTCTGCATCAATTGAGAGAATCATATGGTCTTTATTTTTCAGTTTGTTTATGTGCTGAATAACATTTATAGATTTACGTATATTGAATCAGCCTTGAGACCCTGGGATAAATCCCACTTGGTCATGGTGTATAATTTTTTTGATGTGTTGTTGGATTCTGTTTGTTATGATCTTATTGAGTATTTTTTCATCAATGTTCATTAGTTATATTGGTCTATAATTTTCTTTTCTTGTTGGGTCTTTCCCTGGTTTAGGGATCAAGGTGACGTTTACTTCATAGAATGTGTTGGGTAGTATTACTTCTTTTTCTATATTTTAGAAGAGGTTTAGTAATATAGGTACTAGTTCTTCTTTAAAGGTTTGGTAGAATTCTGTCATAAAGCCATCTGGTCCTGGGCTTTTCCTTTTAGGGAGATTTTGTATAGTTGATGCTATTTCAGAACTTGATATAGGCCTGTTCAACATTTCCACTTCGTTCTGGCTAAGTCTTGGTAGGTGGCATGCTTTTAAGTATTGGACAATTTCTTTCGGATTTTCATATTTCTGAGAGTAAAGTTTCTTGTCATATTTGTTAAGGATTTTTTTTAATTCCTGAGGGATCTGTTGTTATTTCATCTTTACCATTTCTGATTGATGAAATTAGAGATTTTACTCTTTTATTCCTGGTTAGGTTGGCCAAAGGTTTATCTATTTTATTGATCTTTTCAAAAAACCAACTTTTGGATTTATTGATCTGTTGTATAATTCTTTTGTTTTCAATTTCATTTAATTCTGCTCTGATTTTGGTTATTTCTTTTCTTCTACTGGGTTTCGGGTTGTAATGTTCTTCCTTCTCCAGTTTCTTGAGATGTCCCATTAAATTGTTAACTTTCTCTCTTTCCATTTTCTTGAAGAAGGCTTGCAGTGCTATAAATTTCCCTCTTAGGACTGCCTTTGCAGTATCCCAGAGGTTCTGATAATTCATGTCTTCATTGTTGTTTTGTTCCAAAAATTTGGTGAATTCCTTCTTAATCTCATCTATAATACATCTATCCTTCAGCATAAGGTTATTTAGTTTCCCTGGTTTTGTATGGGTGTGCAGATTCCTGTTGTTATTGAGTTCAACTTTTATTCCATGATGGTCTGAGAAGATGCAAGGAAAAATTTCTATTTTTTTTTTTATTTGCTGAGGTTAGATTAGTGGCCTAGGATGTGCTTGATTTTGGAGTATGTTCTATGGGCTGATGACAAGAATGTGTATTCAGTTTTCTTGGGATGAAATGTTCTATAGATGACTGTTAAGTCCAGATATTGAATGGTTACGTTTAAATCTAAAATTTCTTTGCTTAGCTTCTTTTTGGAGGATCTATCCAGCACTGCTAAAGGGGTTAAAATCTCCAACTACTATGGAACTGGAGGAAATCAAGTTGCTCATGTCTGTTAGAGTTTCTCTTATAAATTGAGGTGCATTCTGGTTGGGTGCATAAATATTAATAATTGAAATCTCATCGTATTGAGTATTACCTTTAACAAATATGAAGTGTCCATCCTTATCCTTCCTTATTTTGGTTGGTTTAAAGCCTATTGCATCTGCAAATAGAATTGCAATGCCTGCTTTTTTCTGTTTTCCATTTGCCTGGAGTATAGATGACCATCCTTTCACCTTGAGTCTGTATTTGTCTTTTAATGTAAGATGAGATTCTTGTATGCAGCAGATATCTGGCTTGAGTTTTTGTATCCAGTCATCCAAGCTGTGTCTCTTTAGAGGACAATTTAAACCATTCATATTAATTGAGAATATTGATAAGCCTTTCAAGAGTCCGGTGGACATTTTTAATCTTTTTGTGACTGTGGAAGTTGGAATCTGATCAAAATTTTCTGGGCGGGTTTACTTTTGTGGTGGAGGATTACACTGGTCTTTATGGAGGATAGGTCTGAGAATATCCTGGAGAGCTGGTTTAATTATGGTAAATTTCTTCAACATGTGAATGTAATTAAAGTATTTAATTTCTCCATCATAAATGAAACTCAGTTTAGCTGGGTTCAGGATCCTGGGTTGAAAGTTATTTTGTTTTAGGAGATTAAAAGTCAATGACTATCCTCTTTTAGCTTGAAAGGTTTCAGCAGACAGATCTGCAGTTATTCTAATATTCTTCCTCTTGTAGGTAATGGTTTTCTTTCATCTGGCTGTTTTCCGAATTTTCTCCTTCATATTAAGGAGAAATTTAGTGAAATTTAATTTCATATCATTTAATTTTCCGAATTTTCTCCTTCATATTAAGGAGAAATTTAGTGAAATTTAATTTCATATCATTTAGTGAAATTGATTATGATGTGTCCGGGGTATGTCTTAGTTGGGTTGAGTAGTGCTGGAGTTCTGAAACTGTCTGCTATCTGAATTTCAGAATCTCTTGGCAAGTCTGGAATGTTCTCCTTCATAAGCTCATGGAGAAGAGACTCTGTGCCTTGTGAAGCCACTTCATCACTTTCGGGGATCCCTATCGGATGAATATTGGTTTTCTTCGAATTATCCCAGAGCTCTCTGAGAGAGTGATCTGTTTTTGCCCTCCATTTTTCTTCCTCTTTGAGAGTTTGGGAGCATTCGAAAGCTTTGTCTTCAGTGTCAGAAAGCCTTTCTTCTGCTTGCTCCATTCTGTTACTGAGGGATTCTACTGTGTTTCTGAGATCTTTGAGGTCTACAACTTCTTGTCTCAATGTATCAAAATCTTTGGTCATTTGGTCTTTGAATTTGTTGAATTCTGAGACATCTTTTGGGTTACTGCTGGGGAAATCTAATTCGATCTTATTTGCTATCCAGATTCTGAATTTGATTTCTGACATCTCAGCTATTTATTTGTGCATGGGATCTTGTGCTGTGTCTGCCCCATTGTTCCTTGGGGGAGTTGATCTACTCTGATTATTCATATTGCCAGATTATTTCTGTTGATTTCATCTCATGATTGTTTTTCACCATTGCCTCTGGCCATCCTCAGAGTTGGGAAGGTGTCTCTCCATGGGATCACCCCATTGTTGCTGGATCTTTGTAGGGAGTGACCCTGTGTAGCTCCTCTGGGGCTGCCCCAGCCAGGGAGTTCTGGTTGTTGGAGCAGCTCCAGACTGTGACATACCCAGATCTAGCAACTGGGCAGGGGGTGGTGCATGCGGTTCTGGGAGTGCCTGGCACCCAATGACTTTGGCACAGAGGGCCCAAGGCTCCAGCAGTCTCTGGCCAGGAGAAGGGATCTGTGCAGAGGCAGGGAGGGCTCCAGAGGGCACGTAGCTACCAGAGTTTCTGGCCAGACGAGTGGGCCGGTGTGAGACAGGGAGGGTACAGGAGGGAGGATGCGGGGTTGTGCAGCTTCCGGAGTTCCTGGTCAGGGCATGCAGAGGCCCAGTGGGTGCGGCTTGCAGGTCACAGTGCAGCTCTATGGAGGTCCGGGTTTTCTTATTGGAGAGATAGTTTACCGATTGCTTCCTTTAGAGTTGCTGAGAAGTGCTTGGCTTTTCCTGGACTTTTGTTGTCTTCTCTCTTTGCCTACTTTTTAATGGGATTTTTTGTTGTTGTTTAACTTCCTTATGTATTTTAGATATTAGTCCCCTTTTAATTCCAGAAATCCTTTCATTTTATGAAAATCCTATCATTTTAATGAAAATGATGTTTTCATTGAAGTACAACAAATATATAGAAAAGTGAACAAATGCTAAGTATACACATACATCTTGTTGATAAGTTGCCCCCAAAGTGAGTATACCCATGTAACTACCACCTAGGTCAATATATATATATATTTAAAATGAAAAGCAACAGAATTCATTGTCAGCATTTTCTGTGATAATTAACGTGACTGAACGCCTTTCACATGTATATATGTACATACATATAGTTATATATGTTTTATATGTATGTTTTTGGATATTTTCTTTTATAAAGTGCCTTTTCTCTTTTCTTTTTTATATTTCAGATTAATATGAGATTACAATTAGGTTATGATGTTTGCATTTATCAGGTAAAGTCCTTGTTGTAGTTGTGTCCTCCCCTCAGGAGGTGTGCCAAGAACCCTTTACATTCTGCCCCTTGGGTGGGAGCTCACCGATCCCCTTCTGTCCTCCCGCTCCTTCCTCCCTCATCTCCCTTCCTCTCCACATGAATTGAATTGAGATTTTCTCATAGGCATATATTAGTTTGTCTGTCACAAGAATGGAAAAGGAAGTGTCCGGTGTACTCAATGACGTGCCTTTTCAAGTCCTTTACTCATTTGTGGACTCGGTGATCTGTGTTTTCTAACTGTTTTGTAAGCAATAATCTGTATATTCTAGATATGAGTCATTTGTCAGTTACAGATGTTGCAAATACATTTCCCACCATGTTAGTGGCCCTATTCTACCTTAAAGATACCCGTGATGAATACGGGGAATATTTGGTTTGTATCCCATTTAAGAAATCTTTGCTTATTCCAAGGTCATGAAAATAGTTGTTGTGTTCTAGAAAAAATATTGAATTACCATCTACATTTAAAGATACAATCTAGTCAAAATAGATTTTTATGGGTATAAGGGTCAAATTTCAATTTTTCTTTAAGGATTTCCAATTGACCAGCACTATTTTTTTAAAAGACTATTCCCCATTGCTCTGCAGTGTTCCTTTGTCATAAATCTGGTGTCTATTTATGTTTGGTTCTTACTGAACTCTGTTCATCAATTCAATCTATTTATCTATCCTGGTACCAGTTATACGCTGTATTGATTTCTGTACCTAAAGTCTTACTTGTCTTCAAGATTGTCTTGGTTTTTCTTGTCCCTTTGCATTTCCATATAGATTTTAGAATTAGCTTGTCAATTCTATCACATCCAAAATAAGCCCTATGGGGATTACACTGAATCTGCATATCAATCTTAGGAGAACTGGCAACTTTAGAATACTGAGTCTTCCTTCCTTTTACATTTTGTTTAACTTCTTTAATTTCTCCAATAATGTTACAGTTTTCTGTGTAGATGTCTTTATATATCTTTCATTAGATTTTTTCTTTAAGTAGTTGACTTTTGTGTGCCATTATAAATGGTGATATTTAATAGTTTTATTTTTAATTGTTTATTGCAATAGAAGTACTATTAGTTTTATGTATGGATTTTGTAGTTAATGATTTTACTCAATTCACTGACTAAGTCTAAAAGTGTACCTGTAGATTCATTTGCAATTTCTATGTAATATCATATCATCTTGAATAATTTTTCCTTCCTGTTAATCAATCCTAATATATCTTACTCCTCCTCTGCCTCTTCCTTCTTTGGCTTAGGACTTCAGTCCAATGTTAGATAGAAATGGTTGCAGTGAGCAATCTTCTCTCAGTCCCAATTTCAAGGGAAAGTTTCAAAGTTTTACTATCAAGTATAATGTTTGCTATGACAATTTTGTGGGCACATAACATTAAGGAAATTCCCTTTTGTGGTGCAAATATTTTTCATCTCCTGGTATTCAAGTCCTTATATAGTCTTACCTAAACTGAATGATGACTAACTTGTGTGTTCAAAAGAATATGGCAGAAATAATGGGTGACTTCCAAAATTATGTCATCAAAGACATTTTGGTTTCCACCTAATCTCTCTGGGGTTTCTTCATTTCTCTCACATCACTCATTATGAAGGAAGCCAGCCACTGTATTTTGAGAAGACCCAAGCAGCCCTGTAAAGAGGTTCACATGTGAAATAATGATAAAAGAATAATGCCTCCCACCATCAGCCAACACCAGCTTGTGAGTGAGCCACTTTGGAAGCAGATCCTCCAATTCAAACCTTGATATAACTGTAGCCCTGGCCAAAATATTGGGAGAAAACCTGATGAATGATACAGAGAAAGAACTTAAGCTGCTCCCAAGTTCTAATCCATAGAATATGTAAGGGAGATCCATGTTTATTGTTGTTTTGCATCATAAAGTTTTGGGGTAGTTTGTTAACACAACTCCGATTCTTACTTTATCAAGAAGTTGTATTTGAAGGAGGTATTAACCAATGCTTTTCCTTCATCTATTAAGATGATCATACTATTTTTCTCATATTTGCACATTTGTGAGTAGGATAAATTCCCAGAGAGAATTTCTAACTCAAAGATGATGAGCTTTTTTAATTTTGACAGAAATGGCCAAACAGCCCCTCAAAGAGTATATATCAGTTTATATTACCACCACTAAAGCCTGTTTCCCCCTAGTCTGGCCCAGTAGTGATATCAACTTACTGATTGTCCAATATATTAAGTTTTAAAGGTATTTCTTTTTTTTTTAATTTGTATTTTCTTAATGTCAGTGAGATTGAATATATGTGTGTGTGTAATTAAGTACAAACAAATGTAGAATTACTGTATTTTCCTAGTTGACTACTCTTTTATCATTATGGAATATTCCTCTAACTTTAATAATACTTCTTTTCTTAAAGCCTGTTTGATATGGGCACTTTGTCTGATATGACTGCATATCATGTCCCCATTCTTTTATTCCCAACATTTCCGTATCCTCGAATTTAATGTGTGACATTTGTGTAATTAGAGTGCTTTTTTTCTGTGACACAGTCTTACTCTGGCACTCTGGGTAGAGTCCCATGGCATCATAGCTCACAGCAACCTCAAACTCTTAGGCTCAAGCAATCCTCTTGCCTCAGCCTTCTGAGTAGCTGGACAGGTGCCCATCACAATGCCCAACTAATTTTTCTACTTTTAGTAGAGATGGGGTCTCACTCTTGTTTAGGCTGGTCTCAAACTCCTGAGCTCAGGCAATTAACCCCCCTCAGCCTCCCAGAGTACTAGGATTACAGACATGAGCCACTGCTCCCAGACTTGAGTGTTTCTTAATCCAGTCTGATTATCTTCATCTTTTAATTGGAGTAATCTCTTTATGTTTAATATAATTAGTGATGCATTTGATTTCAATATACTATATCACCATTTACTTCCTATTTGTCTCACTTGTTCTATGTTCCTTTTCTTCTCTTTTCATGTCTTTCTTTAGATTAAGTGCTTTTTATTACTCTATTTCCTCCATGTATTTGCTTTCTAATCACACTTTTTTTTTTTTTTTTTTTTTTTTTGTAGAGACAGAGTTTCACTTTATTGCCCACGGTAGAGTGCTGGGGTGTCACACAATTCACAGCAACCTCCAACTCCTGGGCTTGGGCGATTCCCTTGCCTCGGTCTCCCAAGTAGCTGGGACTACAGGCACCCACCACAATGCCTGGCTATTTTTTTGTTGCAGTTTGGCCAGGGCCAGGTTTGAATCCACCACCCTGGGTATATGGGGCTGGTGCCCTGCCTACTGAGCCACAGGCGCTGCCCTCTAATCACACTTCTTCAAAAAACAATTCTTTCAATGATTACTCTAAAGATGACTTATAAAAGCCAAATATAAATTAGTACTTTATCACTTCCCAGACAATGCAATGATTTTAAAATATTTTGATTAACTCTTCTTGCTTTTTATACCATTGTTTTGTGACTTTTAATTCTATACATAGTTGAAAACTGACAAAACATGTCAATTATTATTGTATACATTTGCTTTTTGTTCATATTTGTCTACATATTTGCCTTTTATGTTTTCCTCTTTCTGTATCTGCAAGCACCAATCTGAGAATGATTTTTGTTCTGCTGAAAAAGGGCTCTTTTCTATTTCCTTCAGTCCAGGTCTGCTGATGATAAATTGTCTCCATTTTTAAAATAAAGACTTTGTTCACTCTTCATTTCTCAATGATGTTTTCATTAGGCCTAGAATTCTGAGTTTTTAGTTACCAGCAGTGCATTGAACATATTATTCCATTATTCTCTAGCTCCCATTACGGTGGTTGGAAGTCAGCTGTCAGTCTAGTTGCTGCTCCTTTTGTTAAAAAACCCATAACAGGGGTTCAGTGTTGCTTGTGCACAGAAAGCTAACTACTTAGACAGCAAGGATTGTCAAGGAAGAAAGAATCCATTTCAGAAGACAATCAGCTTGAAAGAGGAGGCACAGACTGCCTCAAACCCACCTCTCCAACCAACAGGGTCAGGGGGATTATATGGGGGTGAAATGAATAATATATAAGGGGAATGAATATCATTATGTGTTTGAGGGAGAGTGCAGGGCATGCAAGTGCAGTGAGAAATTTTATGGTAATATATAACAAAAAATGGCTAAGTCCCTACCTGGGCAGAGATTTTTAGTATTACAATGAGCTAGAGGTTAATACTGTTCATTCTTTTAGCCTTATGCACAGGCTCAGTGAGTCCTTGGGCACAATCTGGGGTGGCCCATCACTTAGCCTATCTTTTCCAGGGAAACTAGAGGTGTAACGCTCTGTAGTTATCTCAGAGCTACAAGAAGGTTCCACCATTCCTGGGAAAAAACTCAAAAGCGAATGCATCAGTGAACAGAAAGTTACAAAGTTCTGGTCAGCAATTCTTGCTGAGAGCTCTCTCTATTCTCTGCTTACTCTGAGACTGCAGCTGCTGGGCTAACACTCGCTATTTAGTCATAATGTGACTTCAGTCATAATGTGAACACTGAAAAGTCTTTTGAAATAGGAGGGAACTGAAACACTGTGGATAACCATTAGTTTTTGTTTATGGATCTGATTACACTTTGAGGGTAGTTCATTTTTTTTCCTCAGGCTGCTTTTTAAGATTTTGCATTTGTCTTTGTAATTCGTATGACAAATGGATATATAACATATATACATATATATCCACATATCTACATATATATAAAGAGCTCCTATAAATAATTAAAAAATATAAATAAAATGAGCAATGAAGGAGAACAAAATTTACATAAAAGGAAAGCAAATGGTTTATAAACATATAAAAAGATGTTCAATGTCCCTCGTATCAAGAAAAATACAAATTAAAACAAAGAAATACCTTTTTTGAAACCTATTATATTAGACATGTTGGTAAGTTGATATCAATATGTTAGCAAGGCTATAGGGAAATAAGCATTAGTGATGGATGCTAGAAATAGGAGGTACACAAGGCCACATGAGGAAGCACCAGGGTCAGTGAAGAGGCCGAGGGAATGAGTGGAGAGCATAGGTGAGTTTTACTGTGGTTTTTATGGAAATGAATGGATCAGGCAGAGTCAGCAGGGTATGCAGGTTTAGAATAGCCTAATCTGAATGAATTATTTCAGAGGGCATAGAGCCACAATTTTCAAACAGTATACCATGGCACACTGGGGTGCCATAAGTGGATCTTCGGTGTGCCACAAAAATTTTTAAAGACCATTAATGAAATTATTTTTAAAAGCAGTTCAAAGCACAGTGAGTATATTCTTTTTTAACTCTCTTTTTTTTTTTTTATCAACATAATTTAAGTGTGCCTTGGAAGTTTAGCTATAGGTTCAAGTGTGCCATGAGATTAAAAAAAGGTTGAGAACCACTGGCATAGAGACTTCCTCTAGTTGTTACACACCTGGCTGTGGGGTAATTAAAGAAGATGGCCAGTGGCTGAGGATGGTAGAAGAGAGATGAGCTCTGGATTGACTGGTTTAATTATGAAAGGTGCACTTACAAGGGAGTCATTTGCTCTAAGAATTGGCTAGTCCTGGAGGGGTAGTCTCCCCTAGTCAGTGAGGCCCCAGACACCAGAGCATCAAGAATGTAAAATATAATAAAATACAGCTAATGCACATGTATACAAGATCATTCAATGCAGCATTGTTGCACTAGCAAAAAATAGAAAAATACCTTGAAGACTATCATTGAGGGAATGAATAAATATTTTGTGAAACATTCAATGAACTACTATAAAAATAAATAATAACTAGCACTTTATATATTGAGAGGGAGTATACCTCAGTGGCTAAGGAAATGGCTAATGGAAATGTAAGCCAATAGGATTACAGTACAGTTCCACCACCACTTTTAAAAGATTTTTTAAAAAGATTTAAAAATAAATATTATTCCATAGTAGAGAAAGTCAATCCACAAGGAAAATAAACTTTATTCCCTTTCCATCTGGGTGTTTTTGTGGAGGACAGTTGGAAATGCTTGGTCATCTATGTTTGTAATTACAGATGACCAAGGAATGAGTCCCAGAAAATACATACAACAAGCAGAACTTGGTAAGGCCCATATCAAAATGAGACTGATACAATTACCATGAACTACCTAGAACAAATTCCAGGAAGGAAATGTGAACTCCCCAGGGCAGGTCACCAAAGCACTGGTCTTGATTCTACCAGCAGGAAGTAACGGTGAGAAAGTAGGCTATTAACACAAAGTATTTGAAGCAAAAATAGACCAAGGTGTTAACACATCTCCTCCAGACTTTATTTTGCTGCCTTAATGTTGCTGATATTTTATCTGTACTTCTGATTTTGTCAGATATTTTAGCAGAGCTCTTCATAAAACCTTCTTGCTGGTTTTCAAAATTCTTCACAATGGGGAACTGACGTCAGGTGATCAAATGGAGAGAGCTGGGGGACATGGAGAAGGAAGACGTGTTCTAATTACTGACTTGGCAATAAACTATCTCTATGACCTCTAGGATCCCTCGGAGCACTTCTGTTGTAGAATAGATAACAGTGAAACCTGTTCTACTTCACAGAAGTTGTATTAATATAAAAATGACTTAATACATGTAGACATGTAAGTGAGGTATGATCCATCCATCCATCAGCCCAACTGCGGCAGAGATTGACACTTGTCAACTTAAAATCTATTTTCTCCATTTTGCTAACAGAAATTCAATTTTGGGCTGGAGGAAAATGCATTCTGCTCAGCTCAAAAAAATTATATCTCCAGCACCTCCTGGAATCTGAGAAGTGTGCTGGAGGCTTCTTAGAAATGTTTGTTTTATAAATATGGGTACTGTCTCTCTTCTCCTTTGTTCCTTCCTTCTTCCTTCTTAGAATGTGGACCCAATGTTAGCAATAGCAGAGATGTATTAGCGGGGAATAGCCAAGAGATTGCAGAGATCTCAGCCCTGATATCCTTGGGCCATTGAGTCAACAGTAAACACTACCTGTGCCCAGATTTCTTGGTGCATGAAGAATCAAAATAAACAACCAAATGTGTGGAATTTAAGCACTGGTGTCAACTCCTGGCCTTCCAAGAAAAAAAAAAACCGTGATTTTTAGCATCTGTGATTTTTTTTGTGCTATAAATTCTCCCACTAAGGCTATTGTTAAACTACCAACATGTAGTATAGTTTATTTAATCATTTATTTCCAATAATTTCCAATAATCGTAATTTCCAATATCACTTAATTTTCAATAATGGCTATATTTGACAACTGACCTGCAAAAATTTCTGAAAATTTGATAATCGGCTTTTGTCCAACACACAGCTGCATCTGAGACACCATGTTTTGTCTGTGTGATCTGTTACTCTTAGGGGAATAAAATCTTAGTACATCAGCCAGTGTTTCATTTCCCGCCTTTCTTCAGCTTGCTGCTATACAGTCCTAACCTAGTTCATTCTGGCTTTCACACTTCCTCTCACAGCTTCCTTGCGTCACATTTCATCATTTATCTACCTTTTAAAGGGATATAATGCCACATACTATGGAAGCTTTCTCAAAAACTCCATGCCTATAGCTGACAAACCCTAGGGTAACTCCCAGATTCACTTTCTCTATGAATTTGGGTGGTACCTGTGATTTGCTTCTAACCAAAAGAATATGGTGATGGGATGTCACTCCCATAATTGCCTTTGGATCCACAAAGATGAGGTTCCATCTGGTTGAATACACTAAAGATACTCTTCTTGCTGGCTTGATGAACAGCCATGTGGAGGAAACCCAGGTGCTAACGATCATCTAGCACCTGAGGCCTCCATCCCATAGTCACAAAAAGAACAGGCCGTAGTCCCATAGCCACAAGAAAACAGATTCTCCCATCAGTTGGCTTGAAAGAGGATTATTTTCCAGTCAAGCCCTTGGATGAGAGTGAAGCCTGGTCAAGACCTGAATTGCAGCTTGTGTGACATCAAGCAAAGAATCCAGCTAAGCTATGCTTAGAGTCCTGACCCACAGAAATTCTGAGTTAATGCATGTGTTGTTTCAAGCCACTAAGTCTGCAGCAATGTGCTACACAGCACAGAAAACTCATTGGATTCTCAATATTCATTCCTCCTCATGTCTCATTAACACCTAAATTCTGTACCACAAGGTCCAACACAACTTAGGGGTGCTGTGATGGTGGCTTATCATTTCTTAATTCAAGAAAGTCTCATCCATATTGAAGATGTGTACATTAGTCACCGCTGCCTGGATATAGGCAGACATGTCCTGTTCCAAGATTAATAATTTGAATGCTCCACAAATTTTCAATCTCTAACGGGCTAGCCTGAGCTTCTTTGTAGTAGTGATAGGGCTTAAAAGGAGTGGACAGCACAAATTGCAAGACCTCTTTAGATCTGGGCTTGGAAATCATATAACACTCCTCTCCAACCTTGATTATTGGCCTATTGGTCAAAGCAAGTTGGTCAAGGCCTGTCCAACTTGAAAGGGGTGGGAAAATAGATTCCACTTCTTGATGGAAGAGGCTGAAGATACAGTGACTTTTTTTTTTTTTTTTAACAGGTCCCACTTTTTCACCAAGGCTGGAGTATGATGATGTGATCATAACTCACTACAACCTCAAACTGCTGGGCTCAGCCACTCCTCCTGCCTTAGCCTTCTGAGTAGCTGGAACTACAGATGTCTGGCTAACTTTTTATTTTTCTATAGTGATGAGTTTTCACTCTATTGCCCAGTCTTATCTCAAACTACTGGCCTCAAGCAATCCTCCACCTCGGCCCGCCAAGCTGCTGAGATCACAGGTGTGAACCACCACACCCATATGGCATTAGCAGCCATTTTTAATCTACTGCATCAGTAAATCCATCCAACTTTACTATCTCTTGTACTGATGCCCGGTCTCCTGTCTGTGTCTTTTGGTGATGATAGTCCAACAGGATGGGAATGGAAATGTTTTCCAAAAAGATTCCAACTGTAATGTTGCACCTGTAGCCGCATTACTTCCTTCATAGCTGTTGATAAGGCCAGGTTTATCCTAAGGTTTGATGAAACTGAAACTGGCTGTCACCAGTATCTTGTGTGAAGAGGAGGCAGAATAATTCCAATTTGCTACCTACAACAGACTGCTAGAGAAATGGCTGCTTTCTTTCCACTCAAGTGCCCTTCTTACAGCACCCTTGCTGATAAACCAGCATTAGCCAAAGACCAATAAACATGCTGACATTTCACTAAGAGTTGTTATCTTCAGACACCTGTAGATAAATGTGCTAATGAGAGAGTTTTCTTAAGAGCTCTTCTATCCCTGATTATTCCAACCCACTGTTGAATGCAAACATCATCAGGGCAGTGTGTTGTGCTTAAAAGCCCAGAATGTTTCTGTAATACTTAATCCCCTTTATACTTGTGACAGATCAGCCTCTGAAATAGGAGCACAGCCCCAGGGGAGAGAGTGGCTTAATCATCAGTCTCAGGTAGGAATGAACCAACAGGTAATGACTTCCCAGCCCCTTGACATTTACAGAGTCTGTATATTTCTAGTCAAATCAAGACAGAGATCAATGTAATCATTTGTCATCAAACCTTGTTAATCAAACCATTTATGGGTTAATTTGCTGGGAAAGGCTAGCAGTTTTTTGTGCTCCCTTGGTAGAAAAAGAGGCCAGTGGAAAAAATTTTTGAATCATGCAAACACTTTACTCAAAGACATTTGGTGTCCCACCTCTTTAGGTCTGGGCTTGCAAGTCATATAACATCACCTCTCCAACTCTGATTACTGACTTTTTGGTCAAAGCAAGTCACAAGGACTGTCCACTTGAAAGGGGTGGAAAAATAGATTCTACTTTTTGATGGAAGAAGCTGAAGACTTAGTGACTTTTTGGCTGATGTCAAAGCATCTGGAGGGCTTTTTCTTGACATAACGTCTTGCTGTGTTGCCCAGACTGCTCTCAAACTCTTGGCCTTATAAGATAGCCTCCCTTTTCAGCCTCCTGAGTAGCTGAAATTATGAGCATGCACCTGGTGATATCTTGAGTTTGTTTAAGTTTTTGCAGGATTTTACTCACCCTGTCTTGAGTTTTTCATGTTCTGTCTGGACTGTCATCAGTTGTGGGTGTCACCTTCTTGGACACATAAAGGTGTCTCTTTCCTTTTCCTCTTGTACCTCTACTTCTCACCACCCATTCCTTTTCTCTGCTCCCTTTCTTCTTTTTTTCCCTGTAGGACTTGCTTAGTATGTAAGTTAGAATTTGGCGCTGGAAACAGAATCTACTCTAAGTATTTTAAACGCAAAGAGGTTTAATTTCAGAAGTGATGGAAAGGCTGGAAAAGTGGGACCTCGCATGAGTAGCCAGGAGAAATTCCGTACATGACAAAAAATCGACCACCAGGGAGCTACTCCTCCTGCTAAAATCAGGGAAGTGGAAAATCAGAAGGCTGCCCCAGAAACTATTGAGCTCAAGAACATTTGACCATAACTGCAAAGCAGGGATGAAGACACAAGAATCTGAAAGCCAGGATCAAAAAGTCATTGCTTCTTACCACTTGTAAAGTGAGATTGATGCTCCAGAAAATTCCGTGATCCCATGCTTGCTTGCGGAAATAGCCAAGCCAGCATGAAAATGGCCACTGTATCTCCTCCACCTTGAAAACATAAGAAAAGCCAACAAAAGGAAATAATTTTCTAGCTGAAAGAGAGTCTGGGAAATGTGGTCACTTACAGTTTTCTAACTCCTGCAGTAAAAGAAGGTGTCTTAGGAGGAGGTGAGAATGATCATGACTGCCTATTGACTGACTCCTATGGGAGATTCACTTGTCACACTTCTCTCTAGTAACATTGATTAAAACATTAGCAAGCACACAACAGCCACTCCTAAACTCATTGTCCACATTATTCCACTTAACGCCAACATCACTCCCATAAATCAGGCACTATTATTACGCCAGTTTTCCAGATGGAGAAGCAGATGCCAATGATGTTAAATAATTTACCCAGAAACACCCAGTCGGAGGGAAAGAGCTGGTAATCAAACCCAGGTTTGTGGAATGCCAAAGTTCATCAGCATCAAATCCCATCTGATCTTAGCCAGTGCACCAGACCACATTATGGAGTTACTGACTCCCTGTGCAGACCCTGGGCTCACCCCACTGAGCATATGGAAATAGCATTCCATACTCCTTTCCGGAATTTGCTTTCGTTTCATTTGCTTAACTCACTCCAAGAAGCCCTGGATCTACGAGTAGATGTTGGCTGGGTGAGTTGTGGACAATACTCTTGCCATGTGACACTAGTTTTGCCTCTCACACTCCAGTTGGTCTTCTAAGAAACCAATATCTTCACTGAGAAGTATGGAAAGCACCTAGAATTTAATTATATATATATATACGGCTAAGATGGATTTTTAGCTCCATGCTCATAATCGTCCCATGCATAATGATAGTAAGTGCTACTCATGAACATCAGGAAAAAGAACAGCCAACACACCCACTGCAGACTCCCCGAATAGGCCCTGGCAGGTGAAAATTAAGGTAAAGGAAGCCTCACCTTTTCATTGGGTGCAAAGGTTATTTAAAGCATTTTTCTCTATTCTGATGAAGAATATAATTTAGGATCTGATGAGAACTAGCCCGCTGGGAGGGCTGCTTAAACCATTTTTGTGTCACAGTTGATCACAAGGCTGGTGTTTATTGTCAGGAAAAAAAGACACAAAAGTACTATTTTTGGTATAGTATTAATACTTTTATTTATTAATTTTTTTTCATTTGAATTCGGTCTAGGTTTAAATCCTCTCAACTGAGAAATTTTTCATGCAGGGGAATGCTGCATGGGTCCCATATGGAGAGGCAGGGGAGGAAAAACTTTACCTCCAGACTCTCAGAGCTTCCAGCTGGGCCTGAGAATTAAGTCAACATAATGCAGATTAACAGGAGAAAAGAACACAGGTTTGTACCTGCGCATGGAAGCCCCCATAGGAAAATAAAGACCCCAAGAAGTGGCAAAACCTGAGCGCTTATATGGCAGATTGAACAAAGAAGAGTAAATTGTGAAAATGTAGTGAGACACAAGGGCTTGGTCAAAGGCAGTTAATCATGGAGAAGTGACTAAGACATAAGGATTCATTCAAGGTTGGTTTGTGCAATTTGGCCTCTGTATTCTTATCCATGGATTCAACCAATCTCAGATCAAAAATATTCAGAAAGAAAATGTAAAATACAGTGGAACCTGTGTAAGTTGACCACCCAAGGGACTGTAACAGACTGGTCAACATACGGAGGTGGTCATGAGTGCAGAAGGTCAACACCTAGGTCTCCTGTACTGATACATACATGCGCATGTCCGGTCTATGAAAACTAGGTCAACTGAGGGAGGTGGTCAGTGTGGGGAAGTGGTCAACTAGGTTGTATACAATAATAAAAAATAATACAAATAAAAAACAATGCAATATAACAACTATTTATATAACACATCATATTTGACATTATAAGTAATCTATTGATCATTTAAAGTATACAGAAGGATATGTGCAGGTTATGTGCAAATACAACAGTATACTTGTGCCTTTTTTTTTTTTTGAGACAGAGTCTCAAGCTATCACCCTGGGTAGAGTGCTGTGGCATCACGGCTCACAGCAACCTCCAACTCTTGGGCTTAAGTGATTCTCTTGCATCAGCCGCCCGAGTAGCTGGGATCACAGGCGCCCACCACAGTGCCTGGCTAATTTTTGGTTGCAGCTGTCATTGTTGTTTGGCAGGCCCGGGCTGGATTTGAACCTGCCAGCTTTGGTGTATGTGGCTGGCACCCTAGCCACTTCAGCTTCTGGTGCCGAGCCACTTGTGCCTTTCTATATGAGAGACTTGAGCATCCCTTCGGTATCCCTGGGGTGTCTGGGAACCAATCTCCCTCAGATCTAAGGGCCAACTATACAGGATTCCATTAGTCTCAATTCCTCATCCCTGGTTTCATCTCCTGCTTTGGGGAAGAAAAAGGTCAGAGAACTCTTCTTGCCATGGCTCTTTTCAAGTGCCTTAAACTCAAAATAATCCTTCTGCTAAAAACTGGCATATTTGGGAGTGGCGTATTCTATCACCCTTCAGAGGGAAGTGGGTGGCAGCTGAGATCTTCCGCTGGCTGCCCTGGCCATGGGCAGATTGGTCACCTCCTGAGTCTAGCTCTTCCCTTCTCAGACCCAAGTGCTTTGAGACAGCTTCCCAGCGTTGGAACCTCACTCTGTACACGCAAATGCGTCAGTAACAGATGCTTTTAGCAGGCACGCTCTTTTAAAGCTACACTGTTTTTTTCTTAAATGTAGCAAATGTTGCCCAAAAAAGGGTATTTGTATCTGAGGAATCCCATGGGCTACGCCCTCCTAAAGATGATATGATAATGAAAATGCACTTTACTTTTTCCTCTTTGAGGATCTCACAACAAACAGCCAATGTTCTTAATGAGCCATGAGGTACTCTTTCCACTTGGAAATCACCTCCGTGTGTGCAGGTCTTTGCTAAATGTCAGTAGTGATTTGTCATCGGTAAAAGCCAATGCAGTGACACGATGGACTGAGAGGATGAGTCCCTGTCATCGGTTGGATTATCTGCTCTCTATATTTCAACAGATCGTAACAAAACATCCCATGGTAGCACCCACACACTCAACTCCTTTTTTTGTTTGTTGGTTTCTACAATAAATACCCGGAAATTCTTCCTAACTCCCATACAATGCACTTGTCTCAATGGGCATTGTTACTCTATTTAAACATGAACACCTATTTATTATATTTAGCCAGTCTTCTTGGGGTTAAATAATTCTAGTTCACTTGGCTTTTCCTTAACCTCTGATATTAGAAAGCTGCTGTGTGATAAACCTCCATCCTCTCTTCTAGTTCTCTTAAAAACCCCAACCTCTAGGCTGCAGATGGTAGCGGTACCAGTCTATGGCCTGTTAGGAAATGTGGAGCCTAACACTAGGAGATGGTGTAAAGCTTCATCTGTATTTACAGCCATTCCCATCCCTGGCATCACTGCCTAAAGCTCTGCCTCGTCTCAGATCAGCAAGGTCATTAGATTCTCATAAGAGCATGAACCCTACCGTAAACTGTGCATGCCAGGGGTCTAGGGTGTGTGCTCTTGATGAGAATCCAATGCCTGATGATCTGAGGTGGAGATGTAATGTGCTTGAATCATCCTGAAACTATCCTCCCCAATCTCCCTAATACCACCTCCCCTGCTCCATGGAACTGGTCCCTGGTGCTGAAGGTTTGGGGACTGCTGCTCTAGAGATGTAAAGCTTCACATAAGTCCAACCTCTGTGTGTATAAGACTATCACCTGGTCTGAAAAGGGACCAATCCATCTTTGCAAACATGAACAAAGGGATATATCTGCCCAATTTGCCTAACAATAGAAAGGTAAATAGCAGGGCCTGGCCCAGGCTGAAATCAGAACAGTGTCAAAATATGCTGTTGATACACGCTGTACACAACTTTATTTCTGCCATGGGTCCAACAACACTGAGGCAAAACTTTCCCATTCCAAATATTTCTTTACCAGTGATTTTCCTCAATGCCTTTTTTGTAAAATACTTTAATATTAAACGTATTTACATTTAGCCTGTTTAAAAATGTAATGCTTAAATATTTTAGCCTAGTGGATGATTAACATTTTCCTAAAAATTGGTGTCTATAACTAAGTATTCAAAGTACACTGGCTTTTAAATGTCTTAAGAGGTTTTCTCATAAAATGAAAGACAAAGATCACCTGAAAGAAATTGACACTTTGTCTGTGCCGAGCATGTAATACAAGCCTGGAGCTGTCTCCAAGGGTGGGCTGTTTTATTCAACCCCATCCATGTAACTGACATCTGTGTCATAAGCTCATAAAATGATCTCCCTGTCTAAACACAAATTGTATAACATAACCAACCATCTGGAGAGTGGGGAATATATAGAAATAAATTTTTTTGTAACACATGGCTTAAAACACAAAAGATAATACAAAAGGTGTCTCACCTCACTGCTTGTGAATGAGTATTTCATTTTCTTAGCCATGCATTTGCTTCCCATGCCAAGGGTGAAGTGGAAAGGGCTGTGCAGTGTCGGTCCCATTTGGCAATGGCTACGCTATTTGAAAAACTAAAAAACACGACATCTGCCATTCCCCCATTTCCCTTACCTGCATCACTGCAAAATAAGCAGGCTGCATATAAAGGCCTGGAGAAGGCAACCGATTTTTAAAAAAATCTGATGGCTCTATGTCTTCTTTTATCACATTGGGAGGTATCAGAATAGTATTGCTTGACTTGAATATTACATGTCATTAGCATAAAATGTGTGTTGTGTCATAACTGTTGAATGAAGTTCTCAGACCCGTTGAATGAAGTTCTAGAACACCAGTCATGTATATGGATGTTTCAAACTGTTCCCAACAAAAAGTTGTCCGCCGTGATGGAAACTGTATTAATTCTCCCATTTTTACTTATCAAAGACACCAGTATCTACCCATCGGGCTTTTTGATGAGTGTGAGATGATCAGAGTTCTGTAATCAGATGATGAAACTCCAGCCAAGAGCAAGCAGTCTCGAGCTTTTGGTTCCCCTTCGGCCTTACTCTGAGTCAATGTAAAGTGGAGATAGTTTTGCACACACGCAACACCCAACTCCCACCTTTATGAGGAAGGATGAAGGGACTCTCAGCCTACAACCTCTGCTCCAGGAAGCAGACCTTGGAACGTTTTCTCAGATCTTTCTCCCACCCAGGATTCCCCAAAGTCCCAGCACACCTGTGAAAATCCTGAAGACACAAACCTGCTTCTATCGGAAGCTGAAATGTGACCTACCCCACCTCGGCTGGAAACAAGCACGCTGCAGTTGGGATTGTGATGTTGTTAATGACGGGAAGAGGGATGTTCTTCACTACTATCATTTTGGTTTGTTTCTCCACCATTTTGTTCCCTTATTGAATGATTCTGGGGACAGTCTGGGAACTATTATTTGCATGGCACTTTCCCCCAATTCACTTCCTTTCCTCTGTCTCCCACAGCCGCTGTCAAATCCCAATTGTCTTAAAGGGATCTATCTCCTCTTCCATGGCTATATTGCCCTTCCCTTGCTGTTTAGCAATAGCATGGAGGTCTCTGCTGGTTTTAGGATGAAGTGAGGATTCTGGCAGAGTTGAGGTTAAGATTTTAATATATCCAGCACATAGAATTATCCACTTTCTTCTGCTGATTTAGGCAGGAATAAGGATTCTCTAGACCTTGGACATTTTCAAGCACATCCAGAGAGTAGGGAGGGAGTAGGGAACAGACAAAAGTTAAGTTAGAAAAGAAGGTTTCAGGACTCTGAGAGAAGAAGACAAATTAGACTAACTCCTGATGGGGGGAGGAGCAGTGTACTTCTAGAACCAGTGTGGTCGATGATCCTTTTCAATCCTTTGTTGAACCACAACACTTTAATTATTTCATGTAACCTAAAATGGCTAATAAAATCATCAGGTGAGTTCATATTTATGTTTTATTCTTTTAAAACTGTAGGATAATTACAAGTAATTCACCAACCTCTTTTCCACCTAAAATAAATAAGAGATGGGAAGTATGAAGGTGGCAGAAAAGATTGGATTGGCAATTAACAATACGCTGCTGTGGCATATTGACTTTTCAGAGTTAGAGGGACTTGAAGGACCAACAGGTGCAAGAAAAGGACTCTGACTTTCCTTCTGTTTCTTAAAACTCCTGGGAGATAAAATTCCCATGTGAATGATGCCTTCTCTATGCCAGAAGGAAAGTGTCATTCTTATCATCAACAACAGGAATTTGAGGAGTAGGAAATCTGCACAGACCTTGTCAAACTAATCCTCACCCTTTTAGCCACTTCTCCACCAGTTTTACTGCTGCAGCTCAAACTCCTTGGCTTTGCTACACCCCTCTTTGTTCAATTTGCTATCTTAGCACTCACCTCCGAGTGCCTCTTGGGGTTTGTGTTTCCTTATGAAGGTGCCCGTGCCACATCAAACTTATATTAAATAAATTTTTCTGTTCCTTTCCTGTCTTATGTCCATTTAATTCTCAGTCCTGGTCAAAAATAAATAAGAAAATACCCTGAAACAGTAGAGGTAATATGTGTTTGTGCCTCTGTAGGTCTGCTCGTGTGATGCCACTATATCCGGGTATCCCAGCCACGTGTAGATTTTCTGGCTGAACCATTGAGGAAGAATTGTCCAGGCTCCTTGACAAGGGGGAAGAAGGGATAATAGAGGAGAAGAAGCGTTCACAGTCGTCTTCCATCATCCCTGAGATGTCAGTGTTACTCTGGGTTATACCCATGGCCTTCCCACCAGGACTGTGTCATCAGTTCTCACAGATCCAACTACCTGTACCCTGGGCTTCTGCTGCCCAGACGTTCCGTGTGTGTATCCGGATCTGTACACCTGGGTGCTTATTTAAACCAAGCATCATAGGGCACCATAATTTCTTTTTAATTGTATCTGTAATGCTTTTTCTTTTTTGTTGTTGTTGCTTGGGATTCATTGAGGGTACAAAGAATTAGGTTACACCGATTGCATTTGGTAGGTAAAGTCCCTCTTGGCACCATAATTTTTCAAGTCAAATTTGTTTCTTCTTCTTTTTTTTTTTTGAGACAGAGCCTCACACTGTCACCCTGGGTAGAGTGCTGTGGCATCACAGCTTGCAGCAACTTCCAATTCCTTGATTCTCCTGCCTCTGCCTCCCAAGTAGCTGGGATTACAGGTGCCTGCCACAATGCCCGGCTATTTTTTTGGTTGGAGCCATCATTGTTGTTTGGCGGGCCCAGGCTGGATTCGAACCCTCCAGTTTGGGTGTATGTGGCTGGCGCCTTAGCCGCTTGAGCCGCAGGTGCTGAGCCTTGTTTCCCTTTTTATTGATAAATTCATTTTTTAAATTTCAATAGATTTCGAGTGGTTTTTGATGACATGGATAAATGGCATAGTTGTGAAGTCTATGGTATCCATCACCTGAACGGTGTACATTGTCCCTAGCAGGTAATTTTTCTTTCTTCTCCCTTCTTCTTTCTGAGTATCCGATGTGCTCCCCATTTCTGAGTATCTAATGTCCATTGTACCTCTCTTTATGCCCCTGAATACCCACTGCTTAGCTCCCACTTACAAGTGAGAACATATGGTGTTTGGTTTTCCATTCCTGAGATACCTCTCTTAGGGTATTGGTCTCCAGCTCCATCCAAGTTGCTGTGAAAGACATCCTCTCATTCTTTGTGATGGCTGAGTGCTCCGTGGTTTATATATACCACATTTTTTTATCCACTCATCAGTGAATGGGCGCTTAGGTTGATTCTATATCTTTGTTACTGTGAATTGTGCTGTGATAAACATATACGTGCATGTATCTATTTGCTATAATAACTTCTTTTCCTTTGACTACAGAGATGCCCAGTAATAGCTTTGCTGAATCAAATGGTAGACCTACTTTAGTGCTTTGAGAAATCTCTATACTGTTTTCCATAGAGGTTATACTATTTTGCATTCTCACCAACAGTGTAGTAGCATTCCCCTTTTACAGTATCTGTGGACCAATACCTATTGTTTATTAACTTTTTGATAATGGCCATTCTGATTGGGGTAGGGTGGTATCTCATAATACTATCTTAATTGTTTTAGTTTGCATTTCCCTGATGATTACAAACTTATTTTGTATTCCCCTCCATGTTCCCCTGCAACATTCCCTTCGCCCCACAACATGTTCTTTCTCCTATGTTCCCTACTGGCTAAACGGTGTCATATTGTCCAAGTATAAACCAAAGGCTGACGGAGCTGAAAATATTATTCCCACAAGAGGAAAAAAATAGCACTGTTTAAGTGCTGGAAAAGGAGGCTATGTAATGATTATCCAAATTTGAGGAGTAAAAACTATCAGTCTTATTGGCTAAAGTGAGCCATAAGCCTGCAAACCGTTGGTAAAAACCCAGGCTCTCTGGTGATGATCAGAAATGAGTCTTCCCTTAGGTCCAGTGTACACGGGGATCACCCCGAGGGCACGGTCCTTATTGGCTTGCCCTGACTAGAACCAGTAGAGCTGAAACACAACATCCAGCTTTGCTTGCTCCTAGGCAAATGCTGCTCTAAAGAAAATTTTTCTTTTTACAACTTCTTCTCCTTCACCTTAGCAAGAAATCCAGAGGTTACATGGCTGTCTCCATCCCATGCACACTGCCTTTTATTAGACTTGACTGTGTCTTGCCTGGATTTACTAGAATTGTCTCCCAACTGCTTGGCACCTGCAATGGGGTCAAGGCCAGCAGCCCCGCATCATTCGAGAGTTGTTAGAAAAGCAGATCCCAGGCCTTGCCTCACATTTAAGCAGAGTCAGCCTTTTAACCCTATACCCAGGTAGTTTATAAAGACAGAAAAGTTTGAAAAGCACTGACCCAACTCACGTTGCCTTGGACCATACCTCCTTAACTCATCCTCCAACTCTTTCAGGAGGTAGCTATGACTGATAGTTTTATTAACACCATATCCTACACTCTGACTCCTTGGTGCCTGAGTCCTGGTGTCTCTAACGCTGGCTAAACATTAGAATCACCTGGGTTGCTTTCAGAACTACCGGTGCCTTTGCCCAATCCTTGTCAGTCTCATTTAACTGGAGATACGGCCTTGATATAATTTTAATTCCCTCAAATATTTTTTTCCCTCAAATATTTTAATGGGTTGCCAAGAATCGAGAGCCATTCACCCAAAGATGAAGTTCCAGTTCCTTATGATGACAAGTAAATTCCTCCAGGATTGAGCCAACAAGTCAGCATGGCCTTTTCTCTCTCACCACATTGGTATCCATCGGATCGTGAGCTCAGCTTACCAAACATGCACAAAAGCCCTCCCCCTGCCTCTCTATGCTCCAGCTCATGGATAAATATCCCCTCATCTTCTTCTGACCACATGACTCCCACTAGGAAAGTCCTACTGCAATTTTGAGGCCAAATCCTCCCCTTTGCCTGGGAAACCTTGCCTCCTCTCCGCCTCCCCTCCTACTGTGCTGGATGGAGTTACACCCCTGCACCTCTTCCCACAGGACCCTACGCCCCCCAGCCCAGGGCCAGGACCCAAATCTAATCCTAGCAAATATGCTCCATGAGATCAGGGATTTGTTTGGGGGGTTTTGTTGTTATTTCTTTGTTTGTTTTTGCCATTCAAGCCTAGCTGTATATGTGCACCATGGAGTACTATTCTGCCATAAGAAAAGATGGAGACTTTACATATTTTGTGTTTACCTGGATGAAGTTGAAACACATTCTTCTTAGTAAAGTATCTCAAGAATGGGGAAAAATATATCCAATGTACTCAATACTAATATGAAGCCAATGTAGAAAGGCAAAACACAAGGATAGTACAGCGAGGGCTGGAGGCGGGGGAGGGGCGAGGGAGAGAGAAAGGCAGCTGGTGGGATCCCACCTAATGTGCACAATGCGAGGGTGCTCAGCCCGTCCCTGGGGTGAAGGGCTCTTCTACAACTTAAACTTTACCTTAGAAATAAAAACAATGTAACCTAAACTTTTTTTTTTTTGAGACAGAGTCTCACTTTGTTGTCCGCAGTAGAGTGCCCTGGTGTTGTAGCTCACTGCAACCTTTAACTTTTGGGCTCAAGTGATTCTGTTGCCTCCGCCTCCAAGTAGCTAGGATCACAGGTGCTAGCTACCACAACACCTGGCTATTTTTAGAGATGGGGTCTCTCTAGTTCAGGCTGGTCTTGAACTTATGAGCTCGGCAATCCACCCAACTTGGCCTCCCAAAGTGCCAGGATTACAGGCGTGAGCCACGGTGCCTGGCCTGTAACCTAAACATTTGTACCCTCATATTAATCTAAATTTTAACAATTAAAAATAATTAAAACATTAAAGACTAGCTATATAGTTTGCAGGGCCAGTGCGGAATGAAAATGCCAATCCTCCTCCTTAAAAAAAAAAAAATTAAGAATTTCAAAAAGGCACCAACAGAGCATTAAATCAAGCAAGCCCAGGGCCCTCTGCTGAAACATAGTTGGTGCCAAAATGATTTGTCAAAGGAATGAGTTTTTGCATGTCCTGCTCCTGGTACTATGATCTGTGGAAAGCATGCAGAGTACCCCTTGCATTTGGAGGCTGGAGTGGCAGAAAGAAAGAGCAGAGGAGGAGACACGTTGTGCAATTTACGATGGAGCAAATGCCTCATCTAACAACAGCCAGACGCTGCAAACAACCACGCAGAATTCTGCTTTATGGTCCTAATGGTGCTACCCAGGAACAGATAATCTCCTTCCAGACTGGCAGGCAGAACATGAAGTGGATCTCTCCACCCAATCAAATATTTTCAGCTTTTAATTGAATAGGAACACAGCCAAAAGAGCTTTGCCAAAGGCACTTGATCCTGGGAAGAAAAACATATATATATGTTTAATTTTGCAAAATCTTTATTTTTTCCATTTGCTAAAATGTAACTAACATGCTTTTTTTTTCCTGATTATTCTTATATTCCCAACAAGTAGAGAAGTCCCTTGTACTCATACATTTTACACAACATGAATCTTACCATTTGGGTTCATTTCATGTATTTTTAAAGCAAATTCAAAGCACCATGCCATTTTATTCCTCCAAACATCTCTTAAAAAGGTGTACATTTCTTACACATCCTAATGCTGCAAAAAGTCCAGAACCGTTAGGGTTACTATGATAACAGGACTATAACCCTATTGCCATTACCACACCTAACAAAATTATCACTTCCTTTGTATCTATGGTCTGTTTCTCTCTTGAACAAGTTCCCTTGATCCCTTCTTCCTTTATTAACCTTGCCCCCAAATCTGTGTGACCTACGGTGTCCACTCAGGGTAAACCATCTGGAAAACTACCTCCTGGGAGCACCCAGCTTCAGCAGAAGAATGAGTCATGGTGAAAGTACCTTGAGAGGCCCGTTCCAGCCTTATCCATCACTCTGGGTAGAAAAGTCTCAATATTCTGATTTCTGGGAGGTTAGGTCACCTGGTTTTTCTCCCATGGAGGAAAGTCAGTGTATCAGTTGACTTTCTTCCTTCTCTATTTTTAAATGGACTTTTCCCTAGTAATTAACTTCCTTACATGTCTCACCGTGCCCACATTTCTCCTTCCTGTTCAGCCTTCTCCTCACCTGCTGAAAACTGATAGATGTGCTACTAAAAATACCAAGTTTCACCCACAAATACGTCTCTGGAAAACTTTGATTTGATTGTCAGGAACTTGGATCAAGGGTTTTTCTTAATCATTCCACTCTCGGTCTTAAACACCTTCTATTAATTATTCCATTAGTGGTGATGCATCCCTCTAGGCCTCTTCCCCCTCCGGGCGGATTTGCTGAGCAGAAGGTAGGCTTTCCACCGAGACCCATTTAAGGAAAAAGGGCATTAACATCTAAATGGATTTTTAAATGTAAAATAACATTTTCTAATACAAAATTAAGTTCTGCACAGGAATGCTCTGTGCGTGGCTGGGAAAAGATTATTGCCCACAACAGTCCAGAAATGTGGGGAAACCAGCAGAGGCAAATTCCAGAACATAGCTATTTACTACACTGTGTTTAGAATTCTACTCTGAAATTCAAAGTTACAGTGCTAATGTTCACTCAGCAATTCGTCAATCTATCAATCTTCAAAACCACCAAATGAGATAGGTACGATTCCAACTGTTGTATGATTCAAGCAGCTGGCTCTGGATTACTCAGCCGTCGGTAGCAAATCTGAGCCAAACCTCTCCTTTTCCCCAGCCAGGTGCATTATTTCCCCTGCCCTGTGCTTTTCACTCCAAGAATTGTCACTCTTTGCCTCTCCTCCTTCCTATCTCAAAGCTGCCTTGTTCCCTGAGACCTATGAAGAGGCTCGGGAAATCTGAGTTGTTTATTTGCACTTATTTATTTTTCTATGAAAAGAAGCGTGAACTTCACAGAAAAGTAAGTATTTAATTCCCATACATGACAAATATTCATCGGCCCAAGAAGTATTTTGAAGATCAAGCTTTGAACAGCCCCCATAGCAACTAAAAATACACCCACGTTGTTATGTATACATTCTTTTTTATGGTTGAGGGGTATTTCATCAGGTGGATGTTATCGATTATTGTTTATCAACTTACTAGTTGAAGGGCATTTGCATTGTTTCCAGTTGGGTCTGTTGGGAATAAAGCTGCAATGAACATTTTCATACAGGTCTTCTGATAGGCCTATGTTGCCATTTCTCTTGGAAAATACTGTACATTTAATTTCAAAGAAATTGCCAAACTGTTTTATCAAAGAGGCTGCCTAATTTTGTATTCCCACCAGCAAAGCACAAGAGCTCTGATTAATCTACATCTTTGCCAGGACTTGGTAAAATCAATCTTTCTCATTTTAGCCATTCTAGTGGGTAATTTGCATTTCCCTAATACCTAATAGTATTCAGCATCTTTTCATATGTTTGTTTGCCATAGTGAAGTGTTGTTAATGGGGTTGTGTATTTTCTTATTGTTGAACTGCAAAAAAGTTTCCATGTATTCTGAATACAAGTCTTTTATCAGACATCCACTTGGTCTGCAAATAATTGTGCCCAGATTGTGGCTTTTTATATTCTTTTACAGTATCTTTTGCAAAGCAGTTTTTAATATTGATGAAGTTAAATTTATTGATTTCTTTCTTTCATGCTTTGTACTTTTCTGTCCTATCCAAGAACTTTTTGACTCCACTGTCCCGAAAGTGTTTGAGTGAAAAATAAGGATAGGCATGATATGTGGTAGTATAGCTCAGAAGCTGGGGGGCCTTGTGGGCCTCTGAGGGCCACCGCACTCTCCTGCCTGGACCGGCCAATTCAGGAGGATCTGGAATTGAGTGGGAGTGGGTCGGAGCAGCCTCTGCCAGGCACCACAATCAGGGGAGAGGGAGGGGGGAACCAGAGGCTGGTGAGGCAAGCCAAAGGCCATGTAACATGAGGCCTAGCCGTGGGGAGAGTCCCAGGACCCCCATACAGACAGATCCTAGGGATGGCATAGCTGCTGTGAGCTGAGCAGCCTCAGAAGCTCCTGCCCCACCAGCCATGCATGCGGTCATCTCGGCCAGGGCCCCAGACATTACGGGAGGAAAGGAGCAGCCTTCATGGAGTGGGAGGCTGCAGGAGGGCCGTGAGATCGGCACATTTACCGGGGAGCATTAGCCCTCCTCAGATGTGTCTCTCCCACCAGCAACGCAGCCACTTTCTTAAAAGATAGATATTTTCCTCAAATTTGGGACCAAAAATGTGGGTGACATCTGTATATGGGAGCAAGTTCTACACATTAAAATATGGTATATTCCAAGATGCCAGTGGATTCCTGAAACTGTGGCTAATACTGAACCCTATATATACTGTGATTTTTCCTATACATACATACCTATAACAAAGCTTAATTTATAAATTAGGCACTAAGAGATTAACAACAATAACCAACAATATAATAGAATAATTATAACCATATACAGTAATAAAAGTTATGTGAATGTTCTCACTTTCTGTCTCTCAAAATATCTTATCGTATATAATATTTCTGGATCACGGTAGATCACAGGTAACTGAAACCACAGAAAGTGAAACCTTGGCTAAAGGTTGGGGAACTATCTAGTACAGCTGAACCATGTAATTTTAAACCAGGGAAAAATCTAAGAAAGATATAGATATTCCTTAATTTACAATAGGGTTACATGCTGATAAACCCATATAAGTTAAAAATATCATAAGTCGAAATGCATTTAATACATCTAGCCTATGAAACATTATAGCTCAGTCTAGCCTACCTTAAATGTGCTCAGAACAGTTACAGTACCCCACAGTTGGGCAAAAGCATCTAGAGAGCAGTGGTCCCCAACCTGTTTGGCACCAGGGACTGGTCTCATGGGAGATGTATTCGTATGGACAGTGGGAAGCAATGCTTTTGCGATGATTCAAGCACATTACACCTCCAGCTCGGATCATCATGCATGAGACAATAGATCCCTCACCTGCACAGTTTACAGAAGGGTTTATGCTCCTATGAGAATCTAATCCCATGGCTGATCTGATAGGAGGCGGAGCTCAGGTGGTGATGCGAGTGAGGAGGAGCGGCTGTAAACACAGATGAAGTTTCTCTTGCTCACCTCCTGCTGGGGGTGGGGGGGCTGCTGGTTCCTAATAGGCCACAGACTGGTACAGGACCAAGGCCTGGGGATTGGGTGACCACTTGTTCATCCTTCTGTGCCTGTGGCTGACTGGGAGCTGTGGTTCTCTGCTCCTGCCCAGCATCTGAGGGTATTGTACCACTTTCTACTGAACATGTACAGCTTTTTGCACCATCCCAAAGTTGAAGAATCCTAAGTTGAAGCATCCTACGTCAGAGCTTGCATTATTTAGCAATATATACATATAAATAATGCATGAGGAGTAAAGATTAGATCAGAAAGGAATATACAGAGGACTTCACATAAATTCTCAATATTCTAATTCCAAAGATGAGTAGTGCACATAGTTATTTCATTGATTTCTCACTAAAATTATCATTATTATGTAAAATTTACATTGCAAATGGGGTAGGCAAAGCATTACTAGGCAAAAGTAATGTGAAAAGAAAAATAGCAGTAGAAATGACCAATACCTGAAAGTATGCCACCTATCAAGACTTAGCCAGAATGAAGTGGAGATGTTGAACAGGCCTATATCAAGTTCTGAAATAGCATCAACTATACAAAATCTCCCTAAAAAAGAAAAGCCCAGGACCAGATGGCTTTACATCAGAATTCCACCAAACCTTTAAAGAAGAACTAGTACCTATACTACTAAACCTCTTCCAAAATATAGAAAAAGAAGGAATATTACCCAACACATTCTACGAAGCAAACATCACCTTGATCCCCAAACCAGGGAAAGACCCAACAAGAAAAGAAAATTATAGACAAATACCATTAATGAATATTGATGCTAAAATACTCAATAAGATCCTAACAAACAGAATCCAACAACACATCAAAAAAATTATACACCATGACCAAGTGGGATTTATCCCAGGGTCTTAAGGCTGGTTCAATATACGTAAATCTATAAATGTAATTCAGCACATAAACAAATTAAAAAATAAGGACCATATGATTCTTTCAATTGATGCAGAAAAAGCTTTTGATAATATCCAGCATCCATTCATGATCAGAACACTTAAGAAAATTGGTATAGAAGGGACATTTCTTAAACTAATAGAGGCCATCTACAGCAAACTCACAGCCAATATCGTATTGAATGGAGTTAAATTGAAATCCTTTCCACTTAGATCAGGAACCAGGCAAGGTTGCCCATTGTCTCGATTGCTCTTTAACATTATAATGGAAGTTTTAGCCAATGCAATTAGGGAAGAAAAGGCGATTAAGGGTATCCACATAGGGTCAGAAGAGGTCAAACTTTCACTCTTCGCAGATGATATGATCGTATATCTGGAAAACACTAGGGATTCTACTACAAAACTTTTAGAAGTGATCAAGGAATACAGCAATGTCTCAGGCTACAAAATCAACACCCATAAATCTGTAGCCTTTATATATACCAACAATAACCAAGCCAAAGAAACAGTCAAGGGCTCTATTCCTTTCACTGAATAGAAGGAAGATGAAATATTTGGGAGTACACCTAACAAAGGACGTGAAAGATCTCTACAAAGAGAACTGTGAAACTCTGAGAAAAGAAATAGCTGAAGATGTTAACAAAGAAAAAACATATCATGCTCATGGCTGGGAAGAATCAACATTGTTAAAATGTCTATACTACCCAAAGCAATATATAATTTTAATGCAATTCCTGTTAAAGCTCCATTGTCATATTTTAAAGATCTTGAAAAAAATAATACTTCATTTTATATGGAATCAGAAAAAACCTCGAATAGCCAAAACATTACTCAGCAATAAAAACAAAGCAGGAGGAATCACACTACCAGACCTGATACTGTACTATAAATCGATAGTGATCAAAACAGCATGATACTGGCACAAAAACAGAGAAGTAGATGTCTGGAACAGAATAGAGAACCAAGACATGAATCCAGCTACTTGCCATTATTTGATCTTTGACAAGCCAATTAAAAACATTCAGTGGGAGGCGGTGCCTGTGGCTCAAGGAATAGGGCGCCAGTCCCATATGCCGGAGGTGGTGGGTTCAAACCTAGCCCCGGCCAAAAAACAAAAAACAAAACAAAACAAAAAAAACATTCAGTGGGGAAAAGATTCCCTATTTAACAAATGGTGCTGGGAAAACTGGCTGGCAACCTGCAGAAGACTGATAGACTCTCACTGGATAAAAGATTTAAACTTAAGACACGAAACTATAAACATACTTGAAGAAAGTACAGGGAAAACTCTTGAAGGAATTGGCCTGGGTGAATATTTTATGAGGAGGACTCCCCAGGCAATTGAAGCAGTATCAAAAATACACTACTGGGACCTGATGAAACTAAAAAGCTTCTGCACAGCCAAGAACATAGTAAATAAAGCAAGCAGACAGCTCTCAGAATGGGAGAAAATATTTGCAGGTTATACCTCCGATAAAGGTCTAATAACCGGAATCCACAGAGAACTCAAACTTATTAGCAAGAAAAGAACACGTGACCCCATCTCAGGGTGGGAAAGGGACTTGAAGAGAAACTTCTCTAAAGAAGACGCACGATCTACAAACACATGAAAAAAAGCTCATCATCCTTATTCATCAGAGAAATGCAAATCAAAACTACTTTGAGATATCACCTAACCCCAGTAAGAGTAGCCCACATAACAAAATCTCAAAACCAGAGATGCTGGCGTGGATGTGGAGAAAAGGAAAAGTGAGAAAAGAAAAGTGAGCATCCCCACCACACTTCTACACTGCTGGTGGGGATGGTCACTAATACGTTCCTTCTGGAAGGATGTTTGGAGAATACTTAGAGACCTAAAAATAGACCTGCCATTCGATCCTATAATTCCTTTAGTAGGTTTATACCCAGAAGACCAAAAATCACAATATAACAAAGACATCTGTACCAGAATGTTTATTTACCAATTCATAATCGCTAAGTCATGGAAGAAGCCCAAGTGCCCATCAACCCACGAATGGACTAGCAAATTGTGGTACATGTATACCATGGAATATTATGCAGCCTTAAAGAAAGATGGGAACTTTACCTCTTTCATGTTTACATGGATGGAGCTGGAACTTTGCTTTCTTCTTAGCAAAGTATCTCAGGAATGGAAGAAAAAGTATCCAATGTACTCAGCTCTACTATGAAGCTAAATTGTAGCTTTCACATGAAGGCTATAACCCAACTATAGCACAAGACTATGGGGAAAGGGCCAAGGAAGGGGAAGGGAGGGGGGAGGTTAGGGTGGAGGGAGGGTAATGGGTGGGGCCACACCTACTGTGCATCTTAGAATGGGTACAGGCGAAACTTACTAAAGGCAGAATACAAATGTCTACATACAGTAACTAAGAAAATGCCATGAAGGCTACGTTGAACAGTTTGATGAGAATATTTCAGATTGTATATGAAACCAGCACATTGTACCCCTTGATTGCACTAATGTACACAGCTATGATTTAACAATAAAAAATAAATTAATAAAAAAAAAAGAAATAAGCATTTCAGAAAAGAAGTGAAATTTAAATTTATAACAAAATAAGATAGAGGGACATAAAATTCAAATGTTTGAAATGTTTTACTTTCCTTCTAATTTATATTAAATAGGACATTATTGGAGAAAGAGGGGGGAGAGAGAGATTATAGATGGACTCCATTTCTTTGCAAAAGTATATAGTTTTAACTTTGCATGAAACATAGTATCAGTAGAGGAAAACGTACCTATCAGAAAGTGTACAGCTCAGTGAATTTTTCAAAAATAAGACATCCATGTAGTTGGTCCCCGAGAAAGAAAGAGAACATCACCAGGGCATCACAGGTGTTCTGTGTGACCCTCACAGTCCCTGCCCCACACAAGAGAAGCACAGTCCTGACTTCTCACAGTGTAGGTGATTGTCGCCAGCTGACGAGCTCTGTGTTGGACAAGGTTTGACATGTGATCATATTGCCTTTGTACAATAGTGTGGAGATCGGTCCCATTCCTCCTCACGTATAAGCTCAGATACTGAAAATAAATGTAAGTGATTATTTGGTGCTAATGATGCATCCAGTCACCCTATACAAATGCCAAAAAGCCAACAGCTTGATGTCACAGTGGGGTGCCTTCACCATCCGCCCAACTAGAAATTTTTAGAATATTTTTTGAAGTCTTGCTAGGTGCGAGGTACTAAGGCTTACATATATAATTTTATTTTATCCTCATATAAATTCCCTTAGAACTGAGTACTACTATCATCCTTACTTTCTAAATTCTGAAATTGAGTCTCAAGGACATTTAATCAAGCAACTTCACGAAGGTCACACAGGTAATAAGTGGGCCTGGCTCACTCCAAAGTCCGGGCTACTATTCCATTAGAGTTTCTAAAGATAGTTGATCTCTCAATCTCTCAGCATGTAGATAAGGAAGTCAGAAATAGCTCCCATGTTCCCTGAGTTCCCGCAAGGTGTCTGATAAGCTGTACTCCTGGCCACAGAGAGGGCACATTAACCCTTTTAGAGATGATACACAAAGGGGAAAACCAACATAATCGCCCCACATGATCCTTGTCTACAGGCATCAAGTACCGTTTCTAATGAACCCACCCCACAACCACCCCCTCTACCCCCACCCACATATCTCTATGAGATGCCTGAAAGAGGAAAATTCCCTTGATACTTCTAGACACACCCATGATAAACATCTAGAGGAACTAAGTTATTGATAAATTTGATTTTCTTCATTTATCTTTCAACCCAAGGTAGGCACCTCCCTGTGGTTCAGAGAACTAAGACATGAATTGGGTGTTCCAGTCTGGTTATTATTTTTTTGTTTTGGTGGGGGGGGGGGTTGTGTCAGAGTCTCACTTTGTCAACCCTTGGTAGAGTGCTATGGCGTCACAGCTCACAGCAACCTCCAACTCTTGGGCTTAAGCGATTCTCTTGCCTGAGCCTCCCAATGAGTTGGGACTACAGGCACTCACTCGACTGTTTTTTTTGTTGTTGCATTAGTCATTGTTGTTCAGCTAGCCCGGGCTGAGTTTGAGCCCATCAGCCTTGGTGCATGTGGCTGGCTCCATAACCACTGTGCAATGGGCTCTGAGCCTGGTTATTGTCTTTGATAAAGGAGATTAAATTCAACTTTCATCTATGTGGCACAATGACTTCTAATGCTCTAGTTATACAATGACAAAATGACAGAAAATAATTTCCTTGTGTATGGAAGGGGTACATGTGTGTGAATTTGATTGAACTTACAGAATCAATTTAGTTTGTTTTTCAGAAACACACATCTGTCAAAAAGGATGGGCGAGAACTTCATCTGCTCAATTCAAGCTGACCTTCACCCCTGGCCCACAAAGATGATGGACTAAGGCTGAAGCCCCACCCAGTCATCATCCCAGTGGACCTCTAAACTCCACTACCTAAACACTGTTCTTCAACCCTCCAAACCAGATGAGCCTGTGGTGCTTTTTAGCAAAGAAAGGGATTAGGACAATATCATTCACCCTTTAAAAATTAGGATAAGTCCCAGCATACCAGGTGACAAAACTGTATGAGCATCCATCCTCCTTCTCAGAGAACAACCTCCAAGCCAGTCTCTACACGGCTGTGAATCCTTGGTGACTAGAGGGCTCAGAAATTGCATCTGGACAGGTAACCATACTGACATTTGTAAAAGAATCAGGATTAGACATGATGTTCCTTCTGACAGGGTCCCAGGGCTTTTCTCTCGCTGCCCAGAATGAATTTCTGTTGAGAAGGCTGGTGACTCAAGGCCATGCTTAGCCTAACAATCACCAGTAACCACCTGCCTCTTGCGATAAAAAGCATTGTGATATACATCATTTCGTTCAACCCTTACGTCCGGAGGTCATTGTTGCTGTTTGCCAAGTAAACCTAGATTTACCCTTTCCCAGGTACATGATAGGATTGCCCTTCCTGGCTCCCTTGTAGCCCTGAGGGGCCAAGTGAGTTGTTCCGGCCTATGGATTAGGAGCAAAAGAGATGTGGGCCACTTCCGGTTTAAATGATTTAATTACAGCACAAGCAATAACATTCAAGATAGGAGCAGCCTTGGTAGCCTGGGTCTTTAGTGTGTGACCTGGAGTCTCCTAATGATCAATAATGGTATCAATTGAGAACAAGAAACAGTTTTGAACTGCTGACACTTTGGGGTTATTTGGTACCAAGTTACAACCTGGCCCATCCCAATTTACACCACTGCTAGGTGGAGGAGACCATTGTCATAGTCACTTTCCAGTTACATTCATTCCTTTAAGCAACCAGCATTTACTGAGCTCCCCCCTTTCTCCAAGATTCACTCCTGCTCTGGGTACACAGAAGTGTATAAGGCAGACATCATCCTTTGCCGTAGGTCTGCAGCTACACCTATAAAAATGTGGAGGGGAAAAAAAATCTTCATTTAAGTAATTTGACTTGTCAGTTGGCCTCTCTGAGGTCCGTTCTTTCGTTTGTACAATTCACACAACACTTACCATACGAGATTTCTGGAAAAATTAGCACAATAGTACCTAGCATAGAAGAGGAGAAAACCACACAACAGTCATAAATATTGTTTTCACATTCATAACAAATTATTTTTGGCAAAGAATAAAAGATAGCAGAAAATAAGAATTTTTAATTCTCTGATCATCAATTGCCATTTTCCCATTATTCTATATCCTGGGATGTCTGGGTGTTTGTGTGTGTGTGTATGTTTTTTTTTAATTTACTAATCACCACCAGTTTATGTTCCAGCTCCCCTCTAACTATAAACTCCAAGGTCTCTAGGAACTAACCTGGGTTTTGTTGGAGACAGACCATCTTGGAGAGGCCCCTGTGCTTTCATAAGCTGGAAGGCCAAGCTACATCTTTCCACACTCATCAGGAAGAACTCTGATGTCTTAGGGTTTTCTGCATTAAAATCAGCTCAAAGACAATTAATGACAATTAAGGTTATGGGGGGGAAGCAGAAAGAGGGATGGAGGGAGGAGGGTGGGGCCTTAGTGTGTGTCACACTTTATGGGGGCAAGACATGATTGCAAGAGGGACTTTACCTAACAATTGCAATCAGTGTAACTGGCTTATTGTACCCTCAATGAATCCCCAACAATAAAAAAAAAAAAAAAATCAGCTCAAAGATGAAGAAAGTGGGAAAGAGAAAAAGATGTCCCCAGAGGATGAATTGGAAAGAAAGACGTAAGACAACAGAACCTCCTCTATTGCCCCCATATGCTCATGTTCATGAGTGTGAATGTGTCTCCATGAGTGGGTAGGTGTGACTCAGGCCATGCCCAATGTGCTAAGGATTAGTGTGCTTTCTCACCAACGTCCTCAGTGTCAAACAGAAAGTGAAATGAGAAGAGGCCTGAACATAGAGGATCTTTTCCTGAGATAATCTTCATCACCATCTCAAAATAGTCCCTCAGCCGTACAAGGGATAGAGATGACATTTGGACTGTCTAGAAAACATGCAAAATAGCTGTGAATCTACTTACTCTTTAAGAGGTGAGCAGTTATGGAGGAGCAAATGTCTGGCGCCCACGCCTTGGGAAGTTAATCAAAGCCAGAGAGCTGTTGATGAACAAAACTGAGGAATGGGCATGTCTTTGGGTGTGAAGACGATGCCTTTAATTGGGGGACGTGTGGAGTTGGCGGGGCCCATAGAACTATGAGTCTACACTGAAATGAAATGTTTGGGCTGAACGCAAATATCTCAGATTCATTTCTACATGGATGATAATTGAATCCTTATGAATGATTAAAACGAATCTAGATGCCAGAGGATGATGAAGTGAGGGCTTGTGTGAAAACCATTGGGATTACTCAGAATTTTGGGCCTCCTCCTGGGTGCTACTAGGGAAAAACAAAAGGAAACATCAGGGGCTTATCCCTGTTTTCTATTTTAACCATCCAAGGCTCAAACATGCCACTTCTACCTAGGCAACATAAAAATTAAGAGTACTAGGTTTTAGAATGAGATAGACCAGGATTTTAACTTCCCTTCTAAAATGTACCAAATATCTGATCTTGGGCAAGTGAACTAATCTCTGAGCTTTAATTTCTCCATATATAAAGTAGGTTAATAATATCTGTAACAAATAGCAACCTCTGAGAATTAGTGAATATACACACCGCACAGTGTCTCATAGGTACATGTTCAAAAGGTGATACATAAAAACATTATAAGAGAAAGAAATCTATGCATCCAACAAATATTCTGACTCCCCCTTCCATAGTGTAGAGGTGTTGGCACAAAGTAGGTCCCTGACTCGGCTTCCCAGGCTCCCTTGCAGTCAGGCGGCTAGGGGAATGTCAGCAGAAGTGATTTGCACCCCTTTCAGCTCTGGTCCCTAAAAGCTTGCCATGCAACACTCTACTACAATCTTTTTTTTCTCTTTCCAAATGTATAGAGGGGAGGTAACCTCCAGTGTGAACTTGGAAGTCGGGAGTTAGGGCTATTAGAGCCAGTAAAGCCTGGGTCCCAAAATTATTATGTAGAGGTTTGGGGAGCTGTTTGATCATCCACTGAGCTGTTCAGTCACCCACTTGTCACATGAACAAGCAATACATTTTGAATGCACTAGGGCTGTTATACACTTGGATGTCTACCTGTGACATAAATTAGCTTACCCTAATGGATTTTATTTTTCAGTGGCTTGGACCTTGAGAGCCAAGTGTCTACCAGTGAGGCACTGGTAGATAACAGTCCATTGTCATGCTTTTGGTGCCACTCTTAGACTCTTCAGGGTATCAAAAATTCAGAGATTTATACTCTTCATAAAAATCTTTTTGGAAAGCAAGAAGAAGGCAATTGTATTAGGGTCAGACATCAAAGACTGTCTATGCCATTTGAACTACAAGGCTAAAGTACAACAGAGGAAAGCAATGTAGGTCTGAAACGAGTTACAGAGTCTGTAGAAATGTGGCTGGTAAGGAATTTCTGGTGGCAACCTGCCAGGAGGACTTCTAAAAACACAGGTGCTTAATATTCATTCCTGAGCTATTTGCAGTGTGACGCTGTAAGCCCACCTTCTCAAAACCTCAACAAGTTTGATATGTACACACACCAACAACTGTGCACACACATATCATAAAGAGAGTAATGTTGAAACAAAAGTTCTAGCCTACCCTGGACCAATGTCCACTGACCAATGTTAGGGGAAAAAAAGGAGATGAGATTCTACTCAAATTTTCCAAATTAATAAATAACCTATGTCACAGGTACAAAAGTAAGGCATCTAAATTCAATGTAACAACATAAATTAATCTGAAGGCATACAGACCTTTGGTCTTCAGAATGAAGTTAACGCTTGAGGGTTAAATCTGTTAAACACACACATGCACACTCGTGCACACACATACTACATCCCTAAAGCAACACAATTTTCTGTAATGATATAGCTGAGATGCTTTGGGAAAGCTAAGATTTAGCTTTGATGATTTAGATATGGGGTCTAAATAGCTCAGTGGGTAGGGCTTCGGCCACATACACCGAGGCAGGTGGGTTCAAACCTGGCCCCAGCCAGCTAAAACAACAATAACAAACAAACAAACAAAAATAGCAAAATAGCCGGGCATTGTGGTGGGCGCCTGTAGTCCCAGCTACTTGGGAGGCTGAGGCAAGAGAATCACTTGAGCCCAAGAGTTTGAGATTGCTGTGAGCTGTGCTGCCACAGTACTCTACCAAGGTTGACATAATTAGACTCTGTCTCAAAATAAATAAATAAATTTTAGAAAGATGATTTAGATATGGTCTCAGGCACTTAACTAAAACATCATCAAAAAGATAAAATCTAATTAACTACATTGTACCCAGAAGGAAGAAAAATGGTGAACATAAAAACTGGGGCAGAGGTGGGGTGGAGAGGATGGTATAGAAGAGGGGCCAGACTTTGTCAGTGTTTTTCAGTGTCTAGAAAGAAAGTCACTGGGCCTGGTTAACAAGACTGTCCTATTCACAAGGGAGTTCGAGGCCATTGTAGGAGACGGATATTTTATTAGAGCACTTCATACTAAAAATATCCCTTCCATCATTGTTAGATAGGGAGAAGGAGGGAGAAAGCAGAGAAGATGGCATCAGGAGGTGCCTTGTCTACTAGAGGGAACAAATTGACCAGCAGGGGCTTCCAACGAGAAACAGATGCCTTGTCCCAGGGGGTCTCCAAGGACTGAACATATGTTTGGTCCATGATTGGGGGTCTCCAAGGATTAACCAGCCAGAAAGGGGCAGAGAAACCACAAAGTGGAGATATGATCAAGGCCACAAAACGGGGTCTTTGGAGCATGCATACAAGCAAAGTGGCAGTGTCCCTAACGAACCACCCTCATTAACATAGTAAAAATCCCACCCACCGGGGGCCATGACATTTACAAATGCCACGGCAACCTCTGGTGGGTCGGGAAAGAGGAGCTATTCCCAGTTCTGGGAACTCTCCATCCCTTTCCCAGAAAATTCATGAATATTCCAACCCCAGCTTAGTGTATTATTAGGGATTACCGTAAAAGGACAGACACTAACCCGGGTTTGGGGGGCTGCTGCTCCTTATTGGAATAGTCTGCTCTCCACCAACTGAGAATGTACTAACCTTACTGTGTCTTTAACGTACAATGCTTTAATAAACCTTGGCCCTCTGCCTGCTTGTATCTGCTGGGTCTGCTCATTTATTCAATCAATTCGAAACCAGTAGCCACTCATTGGTGCTGGGAACCAAGAACCTAGGAGCACGCATCTGACATCTGGTCCCCACACCTGGCATCATCTTATTCATTTCAGCAGTTTTTGTAATAACAAAAGATTGTAAGCAAGAGCTATGCCCATCAGATTATGGTGGATCTCTACGATGGAAAAATAAGCTTGGAAAGATGATCAAGATGGACTGTTAAGCGAAAAAAGCAAGACTTATAACAACACCTGCCGAATGATACTATTTACACACATAAAATGCAAGTGGAAGAAATTGACCACATGTATGTTTCTCTATATCTAGAACATCTCTGGAAGAAAGCATGAGAAACTGGTAACTGTGGATAGGAATTGGACGCCTGGAGACAAAGGTGGGAGAATGATTCAGTTTTCACTTGTGTACCTTTTGCTCTATTTGGCTTTTTTAACATTTGCATGTTTATTATTATTCAAAAAGAGTAAGACATCCTCCCACATAAAGTATCACAAGACCGGAAAAACAAGCATCCAGTGTACTTCATACTAATATGAAACCAGCAGATGAACAACTACGTGCCCACAGGAAAGAAAAACACACGTAAATTCAAGAAGGGGGAAAGTGAGGGGAGAGGAGGGAGGGGGAATGATAAGCTCTCACCTAACAAGGTACATGGCACACCTCCTGGGTGAAGGGCTCAACTACAACTTGGACTTTACCTAACAAATGTAAACAATGTAACCTCATTGTATGTACCTTTATATTAATCTGAGAATAATAATAAACAGTAATTAAAAAGAAAGACAACCGGTAACCTATAAAGTTTCCATGGTTTTGGTATTACTTTAGCAAGCCTGCTACACAGGCAAACACACACACATGGAAACAACGAAGGGTAAATAAACTGGATATATTTTAAATTCACCTCCTTTTTATCTGACTCTTCCTTTCCTAAGGCCCCTCCTAAAATTGTAACTGGCTTTGCACACACATAAGTCTACACAGAGAAGCTGAGACGGCCAGTAAACTCTCCTCTGGTCCATTTGTGGCCGTATCTCTTATTCTAAATTGATAATCTCCTTTCGAGAGTTTAATCATTATGATTATTTTGTTCCTCTTTGCCTGATCAGAATATCTGGATTCTGAAACTCCCACTGGAAGTCCAGATCCTGGCTGGGGGATTTGCCTTTGAGGCACTGCTGGTGAGGTCAGCTGGCCCCTTCATGGCAGGACCTCACCAGCTGATCTGTCTAGAACACTCTGTCCACCTCAGGCATAGTTACCAGAGAAAAGGAAAAGACAGGGTGACTCATAGGCCACACACTGGCGTCACCCTATTCCTGCTCCCCGCGAAGGGCACCCTTCTCCTCCACCATCTCCAGATCTAGCCCATTTCCAGGAGGAGAGGGAAGAATGCAAATTTTCACCAATATCCAATGGTTCTACACCTCATTTGAGGGGTGAAAATTCAGCAAAGGACCAGCTGTGAACCAAAACAAACAAATAAAACCCAAAAGAAACACAAAAACAGCAAGCCTGTGCTATTTTAGAGACCACGTCATTAAAAATGATTTCACCAGTGCTCCACTCGGGGGACGTGATTTACAAGAGGCAGTCAGCCTCCCTAGGTGGGAGCTCACTTTTAATAAATGATAGCAAGTAGGCTCCTTCCGACCTGTGACTATGAGTCACTGTGTTTGAAGCCTTATGACAAACCCCATCGGGGACAGCCAGATGACCTTGTTCATGGGACTTTTTCTTTCAGGCAAAACCAAATATGTTTCCTGACAATGAATGATACAGAGGCCCAAAAGTATCAAATCAGATCAGTGAGAGTATCGTGGGCCTATAAACTGAGAGGACCAGACCCAGCCGTCACTGGGCCCCTTTCTCCTCACAAAAGCCTGTGATTCAGTGCCCTGGGAAACCTGGTAGGAGGAATAGCATTTAATTCTGACTCAAACTGAGCTGCAGTGGGAGAGGAGGGTAAATTGGTTTTTGAAAAAAGTTGTAACTGTGTGATTCCTGCTGTCGCTAATAATACTACAAATTAATAACAGGCATATTGCTCAGCAACTGGCTTTTATTTCAGATTGCCTTTGATGGTGACAGAACAGCTTTTCCAAGGGTGAAAGGATGACAACATTCAAGGGCACACAGGAAACCTATGATGTAGTTGCCTATGGGCCATGGACGTGAAAGGAGAAGGCTGGGGTCCCAAAAGAAGGAGAAGGGAGACAGGCCACAAGGTCACCCCTTGAAGGACACTCACCTTCCACGGTCTGTGAGCTGACAGAATGCCACTTGGGAAGCATTTGGGGCCAGCTTCTTGGGGGCAGTATTGACCAGCCACCTCTAGTTTGCCTCTAGTTTGAAAGTACCATTCTACCGTCTAATATTAAATTGAGGTAGGGGGGAAGGGAAGAAGAAATGGGTGTTTGAGAATCAGAAATAAAAAGGAGTGGCTGTTTCGCCCTGAGCAGGAAGACAGAGGAAGGAAGGAAAAAATAGTAGAGATTAGAATCTGAGCGAGAAGGCACAAATCCTAGTTGCAAAGAAAAAGAATAATGATTGTGTGGCTCGGTCAAGTGGAGCAAGCTAAAATGCACTTCGTTTCCAATCTTTGTTTTATTTTTATTTTGGCCCCAAATTGCTGTGTCCGTGTGTGTGTGCTTTCTTTCATAAATAAGAAAAATCTCTAGAAAAACACACAAGAAACTGATAACATTTTTTGCTTCCAGGAAGGGAACTTCTTGTACCTTCTGAATGTTGAATGAGGTGGATCTATTACCTATTCAATCTATATAAAAAGAAAATATGCTTCTCAGCTAACGGGAGCAAGGAAACAGTAGTCCCTGTCTTAGAAGTAGTGAGTCTTATAGAAAACTCAATCTATGAGTGAATGAAACATTTATAGATGACAGTCCCAATCCGAGGTCTCACAATCAGGTGTGCACACTCACACATACACACCACTTCCAATACATGGAAAAGAGGTTTTAGGTTTGAGTCCCAAGAATATGGACATCTTTAATATTTATATTGTAATAATCACAGAAGTAACACATACCTATGTGAATGTAGAAAATATCACAAAATTTTCTTAAAAAATAAAATTGTTTTAATTGTACAATCAGAATTAATCACTTCAAGTGCTCACCCTGCCTGGACCGGAGTGAGTGCTCACATCTAACTTAACCTCTGCGTAGAGAGCAATGGCTCAGATAGAGATCATTCCCTTCTTAAAAATCTGCCAACCCAATGTTCTGGATACCTTCTATTTAATGTCCTTCAACAAATAAGACAGCGATTTTTTACTTTCTTGAGGTATTTAAGTATCTGATTTTTGCAGTATAAGAGACTCTCTTGGATCTCCCCAGAAAGGAGACTTTTCCTAATCTGAATAGACTCAGTTGAGCTTTTCCAGAAAAGAGGAAGGGGCCACCATCAACCATACCAGAAAAAATTCTCCATGGCCCGCTGGTGCTGAAGAAGGTTCAACCTTCAAAAAGGTCATCTGCACCCCTTCACCACCAACTTGCTATCCACCCAAAACTCCCCCCAAAGAAATGAAAATTCACCTTATTTTACTACATGATATTCCTTAGAGTAAACATCCTTCGGGGGGCTAAAATAAGTGCAGACATGCAACAAGCAGAAGCAATGGAAGGTGTGTTGCTCGGCCCTCTTGGAAGGCACAGCCCCCCAGCGCCTTCGCCAAAGTCCCAGCAGCAGGTGTGTAATAGCGCCATGTTGCCTTTCATCACCTCCTGAGAAACAGAGTCCATCAGTGAAAAGCAGGCCTCCAGGGTCCCACAGACAGGGATCAGTTACTGGTGGTGCCAATTATTTAATTGGGACTTTGGGCAAAATGTTTCATCTCTCTAAGTCTCTGTTTCCTCATCCATGAAATAAGGAAAATAACACCCTACCTTCCTCATAGAGTTTTTGTGGCCTTTAAATGAGAGGCTATAAAAAAAAAAAGAAAGAAAACAACCATTAACTCCATGCAGGTTCACGGTGCGCAGTGAATAAACCTTATCTGTTATCATGGCTCACATATTGTGGAGACAAGAGTGCCTATCTTGTGGGTGAGAAAACCTTGCTCGGAGTTTCCAGGGACTCAGACTGGCACAATCTACATCTCTAGGTTCTGAAGCCCTTGGCTTTTCAGAAACCGGAAAAGTAACAGCTAGTATCTTGGGCTTTCATCTAGTTTGGTTTTCAACCCCACATCCCGCATCCATGAGCAAGCACACAATACATTGCCGTAAAGGAATGGATTTTATCATTTATGAATAAGGCTAGATCCTGGGTGAGCTGTCCTTAGGAAAACTCTGAACAATAAAGAGTTGTTGGCTTTTTAAAAAAATATAAACATCTAAGATTTCAAATTGTCTGGGAAACCTGGCAAAAAGAAGGAAAGGATTTTTTTTTAATACTACGGGTCCTACCCCCAAATCTAGTAAGAGCCACTACCATTAGCTGCCTGGTTTCCCAGACATGAAAAAGGGCATCCTAGCCCTGAAAGGGCCCAGCAAGGGACTCTGGAGGACCTGGGAGTTCTCAACCCTTATTATTATTTTTTTTTAGATCATTGTTCAGAAAGTCTCAAGGTCAGAGAATTTAGGATTTTTGAAAATGACAAACAAAGCACACTTCCTATATCCCACGGCAGCGAGAAATGTCAGCATATAAGGCACTTGCATTTAAAGCGGACACTTTCCCAGCGATATAAAGAGACAGCCATGCAGATTGGCTGAATTCCAGCTTGCTTGATATGTTCTGTAAATTCTTCCACTGTGTTCCCAAAAAGACTCCATGAGAATATGTACTATACTCCCACGGCTTTTTTTCTTTCCCCTCCCAGTCCCACTCCACTCTTGTTACCAAATAACAATAACTTAAGAAAAAGAAATTCAGATGCTTTGCATTTTATTATTTTATAGTAGTCTATATCCTATTTATTTCACGGGTAGAGAAATTAGAATGAAGTAACTTGGGTCATTAACACAAGGCATTATCATATTGAATAAAATGAGGACTGTGGGATGAAATTAAGTACAATCCTCAACATCTCAACATGAAAAGAATGACTTGAACACACACACAAAAAGAAGAAAAACCCAGTCTTTTTAATCAACATTAACATGAATCTATGAGCTATGAGTCAGCCACCTGCAAGAAACCCATTGAGATGGAAAAGCAGGTAGATGGGAGGAAACGTGGGTGAATGGGGCCAGTGCCCTCCCGGAGGAATATCCCTCAGCACTGTGACCATACATCCAGTTTTCCAGACATGGTCATGGAGTATGCCCGCAGTCACAGTTTAGGGAATAATAGCACCTCCTTTCATTCTCAGAATTGTCCTTGTTTGGTTGATAAGTTATACATTCACTCAACCAGTGAGGAACATTATAGAGGTGTCAAAGGTTCCATGGAGGGGGCAGGATGATAGAGAGAGAATTTATTTCTAATGAGGGACAAAATCTCAGTGAGCTGATATTCCACAGAGGAGGATGGAAGGCATAAACACCAATGGAGAATAGTCAATGCCACACAAGGGAGCACCTAGGAGGATTACTGTCCCCTGGGGACATCATAGCACCTTATGGCCCTTTGAACTCCCTGTGTATTCTGTGCTTGGGCCATCCCCACCATTTACAACATTCTGCCTTATACTACAGCCGTGTGTCTGCATACCCACGTAGCGTAATTCTTCCACTAAGATGTAAATTCTTTAGGAAAAAGATGATGCTTTTTTCCTCTCTGTATTCTCCATGTAATGAATTCTTATACCTCCCATTGGAAGATTGTGATTGACGTTGGTGGTTGCCCACCATTTCATTCTGTTGTCTGGGCATGTAAGCAGACTACGGTTACAAGACTCCTGACCATTAGACATGCCATGGGGCTAAGTTCTCATCCAACAGAATATGAATGGAAATGATACATGTCACTTGTTGGCTTGAGCCTTTAAAACATGGCTATACCTCCTCTATATTCTTTTGTTCCTTTTTACTAATATAACTAACTGCCACCTGAGCTTCAACCATGACAACACCCTAGTTGGATGGTGAAGCAAACCATTAGAAGAAAACTGGGTCCTTGGTATCTTGCATAGAGCAGAGCTGACTGCCAAAGTGGAATGTGTCATAGGATTATTGTACAAAAAAGAAATAAACATCTATCTACTTTAACTACCACACATCAATCAATAAATACTTATAGCACGCTATGCTGTTTTACCAAGATTATTTTTTCTATCACTTTTAGGAAATCTTTATTGTTCTCCAAAAATCTTCAATAACATCCCTGTAAATGAAAGTTAGCATTGATGTATGGGGATATTTTGCCCTCTGATAATTATTCTTGATACAAATGACTAATCTCTACACAGCCTGCTTGCAGTTAAGAGGGAGTTGTCACGCATGTTATTGCAATGAACCAGCTAGTGAGTCAGAAACAGATTTAAAGAAAAATGATGTCAGGCAGGGACTCCTGTCTATAATCCTGGCTTTCTGGGAAGCCGTGATGGGAGAATTCCTTGAGCTCAGGAGTTTGAGACCAGCTTGAAGCAAAAGCAAGACCCTGTTTCTACTAAAAATAGAAAAATTATCCAGGCATTGTGGATGCCTGTAGTCCCAGCAACTTGGGAGGCAGGAGGATCACTTGAGCCCAAAAGTTTGGGGTTGCTTTGAGCTGTGACACCACAGCACTCTAGCCAGGACACAGAATGAGACTCTGTCCAAAAAAAAAAAAAAAAAAAAGGTGAGATCTTCATGTTTCTCTCTGTGTAGGACCAGAAGGGAGGCTGTAGGAAGTAGCAAGTTTCTCTGCCTCTCTATCAACTATCATTTGTGGCAGGCCATTTTCTCAGCCAGGTTTTGGGAAAGTGATTTTGGAAAATGGTATCTGCAATGGGTGAGACTCTCATCCCTGTCTATGGTTTCCTCCAAGATCTCAGAAGAATCGTCACCAAGACAGATGACTAGTACTTGGAAATGTTACCAAGCTTTCCACAGCTTTCATGCTGCAAACGACTGTGGAATGAGAATCTGTTGCACAAACTGATGCAGAAAGAACCAAATGCAACATGATAGAAGAATTTTCACTTTTGGGGGAGACTCGTGTCTCCCAGCAAAAGGCAGCTGGTGGCTCCTCCTCAGGCTTTGGCTCTGTGTTCTCCTTGTCAGCATCTTTCTTCTCCCAGATGGTCATCACGTGAGCCTCTCCAAGTCTGGTCCCCTCCAGAGACACAGCAGTGGCAATAAACCAGGGCTCCCAAAGGCCAGGGCCTGGGAGGCAGCTTCTGCATTTATAAGTCTCATTATCCAAAAGCTTCGGGGGGAAACCATTCATCCACAAACACTTCTTAGCCCCCTACAAAGTCTCAGACTGGGGCACTAAGAAGTAAGATTTGGTCCCTGACGTCAAGGATCCTTCAGACTTACGGGACAGGCAGATAAACAAAGTCAGCCCTGTGCGACAAGAGCTATCTAGAGGTATGAACCAAGTGCTTTTCCAGAAGAGGAATGGCATTTGAGCTGAGTCTTTAAGAATGGCTAGAATTATAACCAAGAAGGGAGGCCTTCTTGACAGCAGGCAAGTAGGGAAAAGAATGGCATGTTTGAAGAGCTGCAAGAAGTTTGGCGTGGCAGTGACACAGAGGGAGTAAAGGGAAGTGGAGAAGTTTCCTTGTACATTCAGCCAATATTTACTGAGTGTCATTATGAACCTTACATTTGGCCTTGGAGACATACAACAAGACCAGGCTTAGGCTCGGGTGAGCTCACCTTCCAGTGGAGGGAGACAGGCAAGAAATGAGCAAACAAATGAAAATGAATTTCAGACAGAGATAAGGACTACAAAGGGAATAAAACAGAATAATCTGATGGTGAGAGACAGGCACTCTTTAAACAGGTGGCTAGAGAGGGCCCTAATATAAGAAGCGGACATTGTATCTGGGAACTGAGTGCAAAAGAATCCGTGTAAAGTCCTAGGGAGAGAAAACCCAGGGAGAGAAGTGGCAGGCAGAGCGTGCTGTACAGGCAAGTGTGAACACGGTGATGAGGGATGACAATGGCCTTGCACACTGAGGCAGTAGCTTAGACATTCCCATTCTTATTAAAGTTGGCTCAGTAGTAGCAAAAGGGTGATGACTTTGAAGGTCTTCTTGGTTGCTGACCTTTTAACATACCCAGAACATATATAAAAAATTCCTGGCAAAGATAAACATCAGCCTCTTACACCTAGGTACTTCTAAGACATTTATCTTCTGAAATTTTCTAAAGAAAAGGCCACCACCAATGCAGCCGCTCAAGACAGAAGGTAAGCATTGATAAAGTAAAATCCAAAGAAAACTAAAAGGGAAAATAATGGTTTTATATCCAGAGTAGAAAGGATCTTAAAAGCTTGTCTAGTCTAAATCTTCCCCCTCACTCCCATTTCACAGATGAAAAAACAAAGAACAAGGATCAGAGGGTTGGACTCACAAACTGAATCAGTGGGTGAGCTGGGACCAGAGAGAACCCAAGTCTCTTGATTTCCAGTTTAACTTTTTGGGGGGTGGGGGGAGGGAGTCAAGTGCTTGACCAACATTAGCTTGCTCCATGACACCCAGAAGAGACGTAATACCATAGAATCACAAACAATGGCAGGGTAGAATCCTTTATGAACAGTCTTGGAGTTTATCAAGTGCACTTTTGTCTGTCTTTCTCCTGCAAGTACAAAAAACAGCACCTGCTCTCAAGGGCTTTGGAGAGTGAAGTTTTGCTGTGTACTCAATTTCAGACTTGGAAAAAATCAAGCCGAAAAGTAAATAAACATTCTGCAACCAAGTGGGAGACATTAAAACGAAGTATTGCTTACTTGCTCCATCGTTGGCTTCAGATGGTTGTAGCCACTAAAAGTTGAAAACCCATTTCCAACTTTTCCATATGGAAAATGAAGCAAATATTTTGCCTTGAGAAACTTTTGGCATTTTCCTATGCCTGGTTGTGATCCACGCAGCTTGAGAAAAGCCGGTGTCATCTATACTATTTTGGTACATCTGATCCCAGTGCTGAAAAAAAGTACAATTACTCCAAGTTGGGGAGAGAGATTTAGCCACAAGTTATGTTTGGATTGGGTTCCGTTTAGTTTTGAGGAAGAAAGGTAGTCGGGTCTCCTGTTTTGTGGGTGACTTCCCAAATGTTCTCCTTCAAAGCCCTGGGCGGTTCCTTTCTGTGATTAAAGTTACTAAGAAGTTTTATGATTGAAAACTCCCATTTGAGATACTCTTCTGCCACTCTCTCACTGACTCGGTAGTTCTGGTGGGAATTACACAAGGAAATTTACTCAGAAGTCACAAAACCAAGCTAATATGACAAGTGGAGAAGGGCCATCTGGCAAGTTGTTTGTAAAGCACTTTCCTTATATTTGTTAAATCTCGTTTCTTTGTAAGTCACTTAACAGGAGGCCTAACACACACCGTTAAACCCATTCTGAAAGTTCCTCGAACCTTTCTTGGTATCAAACCATGTTCCCATCCTCAGGAAAATGTTTAAAGCCATCCAGGTATAAAATGCAGGCGTGAGAAGGCATACATATTTCTCACTGTTAGGAGACCTAATTATGTCATTATGGAAGAGATTCAGGCATTATGAAACAATCTCAAAGGCTTCTAGAACTTTCAGAAGCAAAAGTTGACTGATGAAACAAAAGCAGCCTCTGGTAGGTTAAGTGCTAGACTCAGCTTCCCTTGGAGTTCACAAGAGGCTCAGAATACGGGGACAGAGACCACACATTCACCATCCCCCAGCCTTAAGGGGCAGAGACAGTATTCGAAGACACTCACATCACTCCACCTGGGAAAAGAGGGATGAAAATTAAAAGCCTCATGTTCCTATTCCAGCCAACAGAAGGTGGGGAGCAGAAACCATCAGAAAAATCTAATCCATCCCAGAAAAGTCTTTAACCAATAAAGCACCCTTCCTACTCCACTTCAAAGCAAAAATGGTTTCTAACTCTCTAGCTATCCTGCTTGGGCCCTGGCACTCTGACATGCTTAAACACTTTAAACAGGTCTTACATTGGTGTCTGATTATTAATAAGTGCAATTCTTGTTTCTTGCTTCTGTTTTAATTTATGGCTTAATTATGAAAGGCCATCTTGACTCTCAGGATGTCGAATGCCTGAGTAGCACTTCACCCCACACCCTGCGCCCCAGCCCACGACCCCGGCATCCCCGCCCCCCGCCTCCTCTCTGCCTCATTCCAGCCTCACTGCAGAAACCCAGTTGTGGCTCAGCCCTGACAGTGTGAGCCGGTGGTGTTACCCTTGCTCATGTCCTGAACTGCTAAGGAGAGATGCCAGAGCAGACACCTGCAGAGCAGGTCACATTTGTTTTAGCAAACCGAGGTGATTCCAATGAAGAATTTATAAAACAGGAGCTTCTGGCCCAGGGTGAATGAAACATTCCAGCAGCATCTTCAGCTCCTACCTGCCTCCCCGACACATGCAGGAAACCCCCACACCTGCTCACCCTGATGTTTCCTGAATGCTCTCCACTCCAGGGTGAGTGGTGATCCCTATGAATCCTTTAGTGCTAAGAAAACAACAGAAAGTGTTGTCAGTCATCTCCTCAAATGCCCAAGGGTCTCAGGAGGGCAAATGCCTGGCTTAAAGTCTTGTATTAAGGATCCTAAATTTTCCTACTTAATTTCTCCACCTTGAAAGCAGAGATGACCAGCGCTAACTCACTATCGCACTCTTTGAGATTTGCTACCCTTTGGAGAGGAAGAATTTATTTTTAAAGAAAGATATCTGTAAGTATGATAAATTGGAAGGATTGACAGGTTTTAGAATTAAACAATTTTGTTTCAAATAAAGTGACTAACTTCTAAGCATTCTTAGCTTGGCCTCCCAAGGCAGCTTGGCACTCAAATGCATCTTGAGAAGCTATTTTCCCAGTGAAACGTCTGCGATGTGTAGGCCATTTTCTAATTTCTACATTGATAAGGACTAGGTCTGATGACCTAAAATCCTGTTTGAGGTAATGCTCTAACTTATTTTCAAAGCAAACGTTATCCCATTTGGTCTTCTTATCAATAGTCTAATGCAGTAAAGATAATAAACTGGAACCCAGGTGTGCTCTATCTTCCAGGAGCAGAGTGGACTCGGTTTTCTGTTTGTTCAACATTCACAGTTTCTCCCTTGGAGGTTCTCCAAACCACACTCCCAACCTCAAGGCCAAACTCCTCTTCCATCCATTCACTGGAGCTGCTTTGGGACTTGAAGGTCAAAAGGTTTTTGTTCCCTGTGCTCTCTGTCTAGCCTCTGGTCAGGTGCAAAGAGTGAATAGATGGTAGAGACAGGAACAGGAAGAAACCAGTATCTCTCCGATGACGCTTTCCCTGGTCCTGCATGTGCTTGTGCCTGTGGGTCATCCACCATGTCCAGTCCTAAATTGTCTGTTATCATCACATCAAATTTTTAAAAATAGCATGTCGGGTGCAGTGGCTCACACCTGCTTGTAATCCTAATCCTTTGGGAAGCCAATGTGGGAGGGTCACTTACGGCCAGGAGCTTGAGACCAGCCTGGGTAACAGTGAGATCTCCATCTCCACAAAAAATCTTATAAATTAGCCAGGCTTGGTGATGCACACCTGTTGTCTCAGCTACTCAGGAGGCTGTGGCAGTGGGATCACTTGAGCCCAGGAGTTCAAGGCTGTAGGGAGCTATGATCGTGCCAATGTACTCCAGCCCGGGCGACAGAGCAAGGCCCCGTCTCAAAGAAAAAGCAATAAGTAGGGCAGAATACTGACCTCTAGAATACAGCCAGTCCCTGGGTTACAAACAAGATAGATTCTGTAAGTTTGTTCTTAAATTGAAGCTGTATTTAAATTGGAACAGGTACATTTACCTATTAGCCATAGTAGCCTCATTCATAAGTGTGAGTCGTATGTCGGTCAGATGTTTGAACTTGGGGATTGCCTATAATTATGAGTGAGTGGTGGGATTCTTCCTTCTGCACAGAATGTCTTTATTGTCTGAACTTTTTATAATGAACGTATATTGTATAATCATACATACCCATTCTAAATAAATTTCCACCTACAGGAAAGCAGCTGGGGCCTCCACTGGGAGCACACACATTGTTCACACCAGTTCATGGGTGTATCTGTGTCTGTCTCTCTGTTCTGTCACACGGCTGCCTCCTGACACCTAGAAGGTACCAAGCTCTGAGGACTCCACGTCTATTCCCAGCTGTTTCATAGAACAGACTCGATGACTTGTCATTTTGGCCACTCCTCAGAGCAAAATAAAAATAGCAAACGAGTCAGAGAAACTACATAAATGGAAAAAATAAATTAAACCCTCTAATCTCAAATACACAAATCTGGATTTTGATGCTATATCATTTTTCCCTGGGAGTCAAGTTTGGAATGATAAATAAAAAGAGAGAGAGAATCTGATTTCAGGTCTGTAAGACCCTCTGCTGCCAAGCTCTTTAAACTATGGTTTGCCCTGCTTGGTTACATGGTCTGGTTTCTGTTACTTCCCCAGGCAAGGACCTGGACAGGTAGATAATGTTGCCGCTGAGCCAGGTTCATCTGGCTGCTGCCCAAGAGAAAGCCAATATCCAGTGACAGCAGAGTCTACAGCAGAGAAAGAGTCTGTGCCGCATAGCACTGAGTGAGGAGAGAGGAGATATTTCTCAAATCCACATAGAACTTAGTGAGGAGAGAGGAGATATTTCTCAAATCCACCTTGCTGAGAATTGAGGAGATAGGGTTTTTAAAAACAGTTTGACAGGCAGGGGATTGGCCAATCAAGGTCTGCTAATTGGGTGGGTTCAGGGTGGGGAGCCTTCAGTCCTGGACTATGGGCCACTGCCCGAGTGGGTCAGCCAGTCCTCTGGAAGACAGGACCAAGTTTTTGAGTAGGAGTCACAAGACCAGTTGAGTCAGTTCCTTGGTCTGGAATGCAGGACCCAGAATATATTTGAAAAATCATCCCTAGGTTCTGAACAGGTGATGTTATTTAGGAGAAAAGTTAAAAATCCTTATGGCTACCATCTGTGCCCTCTAGAGTGGCAATTATAGAGAAGCAAGCAAGGGGACAGTGGCTGATTATTATCAGTATTTTAGCCAAATCTGTTCCTTCACAGCATTCTGGGGCCCCCGCTCTAGTTCTCATCTTGCACCCCTTTATCAATCTGTATGGGAAGTTTCAACAAAACCTTTCCAAGTGGGTGGAGGTGTGGGGATGAGGGAGCCACAGACAAGAGAGGAAAACAGAAACCTAAACATAGCTGGAGGCAAACCAAGTATCCCGAGGTGAACGGGGGAGGAGGGTGTTTTCTTTAGCTAAAGGGTGAAGACACAGAGATGGACCCCCAAATTCTGAAGTTCTGGCATATCTAAAGCTCATAACATCATGAGAAGAAGAGAAGGAATCTGCATGTGAGTGTAAGACCATGACCTCCATCATTCCACAGGGCGTAAGAGAGAGATAAAGAATCGCCCAGGATTCTGCAGAGAAGGTGAAGGAGCTCAGGAAATTTTACCCCAAAATATGACTCCTTGAATTAAAGGCTGTTAGAGATCAACAGGCTTTGGAAGGGACTTTCCCCCTATCTGCATAACCAGACAGACCCATAAAAAGAACACATCTCCTCTTCCCTGTTATCTCGCCATATTATGGGAAAGAAAATGAAGAATGCAACCACACCTGGCCCAAATCATTTAAAACATACTACCTCTCAGGTTAATTTACAAGAGAATCTGTTTGCCCCCATCTACTAATTCTCCCAAACATTTATTCTTTCTCCCTAGCAACCATTTATTGCCCCTAAACAGAATGACCTATATGCCTGAGCTCTTTCCTCCCCTCTAAAAAGAGAATATAAAAATATCTAGATCCCACTTGGATATTGGGTAATCACTCTGTGACCTTCTCCATGGGCACAGTAAATAAAACTCTTCCTCCTATTAATCTGCCTTAATTGTGAGTTGACCTTTCAGCAAACTTTGGGGGAAAGTGGAAGTTTCCCCTCACTCCCACAAAGGAGAAAAAGAAGGAAGCTAAATTTCTCTCCAAACACTCAGACAAGGGTCTCTTTCTGGAAACAGACAAGGGACTCTTTCTGGAAGCAAGGCAAGAAATGCTGCAGGTGGCTCTGGTCTGGAAAGGAGGCTCTAGCAACACCCAGGGACTTGGCCAGGCTGTGATGTGCACAGGCCTGCCGACCTAAAGGCCTTCACCTATCTTCAGTCAGAGAGTGGGAAGGGGATGGTGCAGAAGGAAGTGTCCAGCTGTCCACTCCCTATTTCCTTTCCTGGTACTCGTACTTCCTTTTCCCATACTCTGTCTTAAGAAACACAACTTCCTCTCTGAACCACTAACCCAACCCGAGGCCTTACCCAGATGGCTGACATGGTCTCAGCTTTTCCTTGTCAAAGATTAAAAATCAGAAAAGCAGTTTTAGAAAAACATTTTTCAACAAATGTCAGCTAATGGTCTATGAAAGCCCATGTAATACATACACATACATTATAACATATGAAGGGATCTAGAAGGGGACTTCTGGTGTCACTGAACCCCTTATTTTGAGGAGACTCTGGTCTTCCTCATGAAGCCCAAAGAGTCATGGTAAAGTTCTTCCCAGGTCTAAAGCTCTGCTTTCTTTTACATTAAGCTTCTTGATATCTTTGATGTTTGGATACATGTGTGTTATATGTTGTGTCTACATGTATGTGTATGTATCACATACATTGTCTACATGGTACCAAATTGACTTATAAATACATGAATATGCATAAATTGCATAACTAGCCTAAATGATTTTCAAATTCACATGACTTTAGTAATCTTTCATAAATAAAGCTAGTTTAAAATTTGTTGGTCAAATAAAATAAAGATGTCTTCAAAATTTAAATCATACATTTTTGCCTGGGTCTACTCATCAGATAAATTTTTGCTGTATCTGCTAAATGTTTTCAGGTTATAAAATTGTTATTCTATGATGCTTTTGATCCTTGCTTGACTTATTTGTATGCTAAAGCTGTGAGGGATGGCTACTGGGCTCCTCTGATGCCATATACACATATTACTGTGAATGTATGTCTCTGATTTTAAGCATTTGTGTTCTGGGGACTCTAGACATATGGGGACTGGGGATATAAGTGTCCATAGCACCTGGTCCATTTGCTGCAGGGGAGAGCCAAGTTCAGACCTAGTTTTGTCTTTTGGTCATGTTGGGAGAGGTTGGTTCTTCCAGACATTGTCCTGGGCTCTACACTTGATTTATAAATTCAGGACCCAGACAGGCCCTACCCTTCATAGCTACCATGGATGCCATGTGAGTACTTGGGGCCCAGGATAACAGTTGGGGGAGGATATTGAGGGGAAGTACTTGTGTCCAGCATCTTAAAGACTTTGGTTAAGATGAGACTGGCTGAGTCAGTGTACACAGCTGACTGATTTTGATTTCTCAAAAGAAAAAAAGTGGCTAGCTTATTGTTCTGTGAACAATTCAAATAACATTGTTAAGAATGAGTAAAATAGTTAAAAGTAAATAGGGATAAATGTTTATAAATGAAATTGTCAGTTTCAAAAGTCTATTGAGCAATTAAAATTTAAAGTCATGATGTATTAATTATTGATATAAAAAGTTTTTTCACTGAGAATTAGGGTAACCTAGAGTTAAAATTACAAAATATATGTAATTAAAGCAACTACGTACAACAAATAATTCTGTATACAGCATGTTCAAGGAAAGTGAGATGTTATAAAGTATAAGATGTGTTTTTATTAAGAAAAATGATGATTTTATCTAGTTTAGAGATTATTCATAGGTTATTTCAGAATAAATGAATGGAGTAAAAATTATATAGATAAAACTAAATCGTATAAAAAGTTGTGCAAAGGAAGATAATTTTAAAATGTAAAAGGTTATGAAAGATTTATAGAAATTTTATTTTGTATGGTCAAAGCTGACTGAAATTGGATGAATTTATTTATAAGTTTTTATTAAAACTAGCTATATTATTTAGAAGTACACCAGACCAGGTGTGGTGGCTTATGCCCATAATTTTAGCCCTATCGGAGGCCAAGGCAGGAGAATTGTTTGAGGCCAGGAGTTTGAGACCAGCCTGAGTGAGACTCCCATCTCTACAAAAATGTAGAAAAATTAACCAGGTGTGGTGGTGCCCATATGTAGTCCCAGCTACTTGGGAGGCTGAGGCAGGAGGATTGCTTACGCCCAGGATTTTGAGGTAATGGTGAGTTGTGATGATGCCATTGTACTTTAGATCTGGGCAATAGAGTAAGACCAAGACTTAAAAAAAAAGTACATTAATACAAATCTAGAATCTTTTAAATAAGATTTTCATGTAGTATTGATTTTAAACATAAGAGATTTTTGTTTACTCTTTGGAGAAACAGGTACTACGTGTCTCTCACTGTCTTTATTCAGTCTTTTGATCCTTCAGAAAAATGAATCTCCTCCCTCTATCAAAAAGTAAAAGTTTTTGCTTTCTGAAATTTTTAATAGTCATTTTGGCTAAATGTCTGACTATTATTTTAGAGTGACCTGTAATCCTATTTTCATCAAGTGTTTTAAACTTTTGACATATTTTGGCAGGCCTCCCAAAATCAAATTTCAAGTTCTAAAATTAAGTTTTTGTGACCGCAAACTAACTTTGGAATGTTTCAAACGGCCCCTAAAGCATCCAAAAAAAGAAACAATAAATAGGCTTATTTGATATGTTTATATGGGAAACATTATAAAATTAGAAATGTTTAATTTTTTTTGAGTTATATTTGGATGTCTATGTTATTAAATATGTATCTCAAAATTGTCTGAGATTTCTGAAAGTCTTATATGTCTTCATTATGTTACCAATGATAATTATGATTATGTTTAATTGTTGCAGACCACAAAAAAAAAAAAGTCAAATTTTCATCTCAGCTGAAATTTTCATCTCAACTGTGTCCTTAACCATGGACATTTTAAGTCTGCCAGCACACAGTTCATAGCTAAATACAACAGAACAGACTTTTGCTTCATTGTCTTCGGGTTGGGTTCCATTCAGTATTTCAAAGAGAATCCTTTACCAGCCATTGTCTCCTCAGTGGACTCAACAGATTCTGTCCTAGACCATTGTATATTCTCCAAATCCACTGAATTCCCCTGACAATCATCCACATTTCCCTATCTCCCTGTGCCCCATGAGAAAGGGTGTACAAGTGTCTGTACTGCAGTGGGTCATGAGGTAATCACTCACCTGTGATTCCCCCACCCACACAAGTTAAAATAAATGTTGTACACCTTCTTTCCCATAAATCTGCCTTTTGTCAGTTGACTCTCTGTGAACCTTCAGGGGCAAAGGGGAAGTTTTCCCTTGGGCCCTTCAAAGTAAACAAACAAAACTTTGAGGCCAACAGTTCTGTCAGTCAACAAACAGGAGGAAAAAAAAAAATCTTTTTTTACTGACTGAATGATCTTTAATTTTTAGGATCTTCCATAAGTGAATCCTTAGAAATCCTACTCGTGTCATAAGTTCTGGAAAGGTCAGGCTGAATATATAAACCTCTTTAAGCCCTAACAGGAAATAAATGATGTTGAGCTTGAAGTGTGTACTTAGATACTCCATATGAAATTCAGCACACAGCCATAAAAATGAGAGAGGAGGGGGAAGCTGTGGACACAGTTTCTCAGTGTTCTTTTGCAAAAGGTCAACTTTATTTTAATCGTGGTGTCCTGGGCCCAGCCAGGGCAGTGTACCCTTCTCTTTCATGTAGTGACACTCCAGGCTGCTACTTTTTTGAGCAATCAGATTATCCAGATTGTCCACAGGGACTTATTTTTAGCCGCGAGGGATGAGAATTTCCTCCCCTTCCACCATCCTCTGAAGGCGATGGGGCCTTGTTTGTGAGTATTATCAGCAAGGATATAAAACAGAAAATCTTCCAGATTTTTTTTCCACCCACGCTGACATGTTGACTGAAAACATTTCTGAACAGGACTCAAAAAGAGAAAACACGGGCAGGAAAATCTCAATGGGAATGAACGTTGAAGTCTTTAAAATATTCATGTCAGGCTTTAAAATACATGAGCCCCCTGCCAGAGACTGCTGGGAAGTTGCCCCTAGAAACATTTATAGTGGTGAGATCAACCATATTTGTGCTTAGAGTTTGGAATACTAGAAGCACGGGCTTCAAAGCCGGAAAAAGTCTTACAGACCATCTAATCTGACATCCTTATGGTACAGATGAGGAAACCCACTTAGCTGAGGTCCTGTCGTAGCTACAGCCAGAACCAGAGGAATGCAGGAGTTTGGAACCCCAGTCTCCTTTTTCCAATACCTCTTATTAGAAACTAAGTTGCCTGTGAGCTCAAGACAAGTTAGGGGAATGAATAGGTAAAAATCTCTAGATGCCTTTATACTGATCCTTACATGGTAAAGAGTCACACTGCGGTCAGAGTTCAAATAAATAAGCCTCCTCTTCTCCACAATTCTCTTAATATCTTTAGCTCCTGCGAAGACTTGAAGTTTTCAAAATTTGTCATTTAAGGAAATAACAAATCCCTTCATTGGAACAAACATAACTGAAGTCTCGAGGCTACATTTTTTATTCCTTGTAAAATCGATTTCCTACCTAAAGCCAAATGTCTGGTTTTCTGTGGACCTGAATGGTCAGAGACCCTGGATGGGGTGGGTGGGGAGGATGAAAAGCTATTTACCACCTGCCTGTCTGATGCCTCCATGAGGATCTGAACATCAGCCTGAAACCACCATGGAAAGTGGGTGAGACACTCTGTCCTACACATGACGGTGGGGACGGGTGAGACTCAGGCGTCCTCAAACTTTTTAAACAGGGGGCCAGTTCGCTGTCCCTCACACCATTGGAGGGCTGGTCTATAGTTAAAAAAAAAAAAAAACTATGAACAAATTCCTATGCACACTGCACATATCTTATTTTGAAGTAAAAAAACAAAACGGGAAAAAATACAATCACATCGCCTCATGTGGCCCTTGCGGGCCACAGCTTGAGGACCCCTGTAATGCTAGTAATGCTAGGCGTGGGTCTATTGGTGTGCAGGGACAAGTTACCTTAACTCTCTTATCCCTGCATACTGAGAGACCCACGCATAGCATTAAAGAAATAAAACCTCATTTACTTTTTATTCTGGAAACTCTTGATCTCTTTGTCCTTACCTCCAGAGAATGGCCTTAGCCCTTTCTCCCTATTTGACAATATCCTTTTTTCCCTGTACCCTGGAAGGGTTGTCTTTCCAAACAGTAAGGATAACCTGGGGGCAAGAGAACTGAGTGATTTTCACAGTGCATCATTCATTCATTCAGTATGTATATTTTTCATTCATTCATCATGCATATTCTGAATAGTTATTACTTGCTGGGCTCTGTGCCTAGCACTGAGGCTATGCTGTGAACTAACACATTTTTCCTGCTAATACTCTGACTTATTCCTGAAAGAGGGAGACAGCAAACCTAGAGCCAGGCCAGTTAGGAGCTGCCCAGGACTGATCCTTACCCCCGTCTTTAGACTGGGCTGGGAGAACTCTGCACTCTCTTCCTCCTGTCCTCTTATGCATCTAATGGATGTATTAATAACCTACAATGTTTGAAACACAGGCGAATCAGGTAAGCACCGTGGTCTCATTGTCTGGGCGAAGGATGCCATATAAAAACAAAATACAAATCTGAGTTGTTTCCAGTTTGGAACTATTATGAAAAAAGTTACAATGAATATTCCTGTACTGTTCATTTGTTTTCATTCATCTTAGGTAAACACATTATCCGAAGATTTGTTACTAGACCAACAGGTAAATCATGGCATGGTCCTTCATTCAAGGGAATATTATTTAAAAATAAAGAGGACTGAACCGCTGTCGTGGAAGAATTCTAAAAACATTGCAATGAGCAAAGAAAGCCAGGCACAAAAAGAGTTCATTCTGTGTGATTCTATTTATATAAAGTTCTAGAACAGGCAAAACTGATCTATGTTGAGAGAAATTAGGACAGTGGTTGCCTCTGGCAGGGGGGATTGACTAGAGAAGATTCATGAGGGAAGTTCTATATCTTGTTCAGGGAGCTGATTGCCCAGATGGCACATTTGTCATAATTCACTACTGTGTACATGTGAAATCCCTTCATTTGATTATATGTAAATCATACCTTAATAAATATGCCATTGAAAAAACAAATATGCACAAGGTTCATTTGTTTTGGGAACAAATATGACAATTAGGTAGCAGTTTGTTATTTGTTTGTTTTACACGTTAGTTACTTGTATTATTTTTGTACTTTTTAGTATGCTTGAAACAACTCAAAAAAAAATGTAAAAGTTTGAAAGTAAGAAAAAGGTATAGAATAATCAAATCCCAAGGTTAGAAGGACTCTTTATTTGTTTGGTTTTTTGTTTGGGAGGGGGTTTGGCTGCATTGTCTAGTCTAGTCTCAAACTCCTGGCCTCAATCCATCCTCCTGCCTTGGACTCTCAAAGTGCTGGGACCACAGGCTGACATCACCACACCAGGCTCAGAAGGGATCTTAACATTCATGGAGTCCAATTTCCCACTTGGAACTTGGATGCCTGTAAAACATCCTGGTCAGGTGGTCTCCCAAAATGGACTTGAACCTATGGAAGGAAAGTACATCTTACTGTCTGGGGATACATGTTCCAGTGGTCAGCATAGCAGCCAGGGGGTAGGAACAAGGTGCTATGGACAATCAGGGCAGCAAGGGCAGACCCCTAGGGAGCCTGCCCATCTTAGGAGCAGGTCTGTTGGACAACTGCCAGCAACTGGCACTGGAGATGCCACAGTGAGCACAGCTGACCCATTCTTGCATGTGGCAGAGCAACAAGCTGTGTCTAACTTAAGGGTCTGGTTCTTTCCCATCTGCCTGACCCTGTCCCCATCTCCTAGCACTGACCTAACTTCAGGGCCCTTAGGAGAAAGTGAAAGAGGGAGACAGCAAACTGAGAGCCAGGCCAGTTAGGAGTAAGAGGCAGAGGCCAGGCTGGATGCTGGGTATGTGCAGAGAGGGCCTTCTCCCTCCCCTCCATCCAGAACATGGGCAAGGCAAAGACAACATCCAAGAAACTGTGGTCCAGAATATGAAGAAATATTCCCAACTGCAATAATTGACTACACAGCAGAAGGGTAAGTAGGGGCAGTCCCTCTGTCCCTCGACATCACAAGCAGCCGAGTGGCTCTGCTAGCAGCCTTCCTCCTGCACTGGGGAAAGTAGGACTCTGAGGCCTGGAAGCCTGACTGTCTTGTATGAGCCTCTCCCCATGCAGGATTAGGTACACAGACAAGTGCAGATTAGCTTTCCTATCTCCTAGGATTCTTGGGTTGCCAGCAACAGAAAACAACTCAATCTAAGCAAGAAATTGAATTCATTACGGATACTGGGTAGCTCCCAAATTACAAGGAAGAACACCACAACCAGCCACAGAAGAATAGGAACCAGAGCCATCTGATGGTCCCTCTGGGATAAATCTGTGCCAGCTGTCCCCATGTCTGTTGAAGAGAGTAAGAGAGATGGGCTGGCCTGGAGGTTGTGTCCACCACAGGCAGACACCTTAACTAACAGTCCCACTAAGGCCAGAGGATTTCTCCAATGGAAAATCATGGTTCTATAGTCTAAAGAAGAAGTTCTGGGCAGGAGAAATGCCTGACATCCTTCCACTGCCCTCAATGTCCGTCTCATGCCCTCATCTGGGAGAGGGTATTTGCCAGGTACTGTGGTGTCACAGGACTGCCTGGCCCACAGCCTCAATGACACAACTACGTTGCATCTCTCCCGGTGTCAATCTCCCTTCCTGAATCCCAAATTGTCAACAGAAGAGATATAGAAAATGTGGACTTCAGAATGAACTTCTCCCCCAATCCACCAGCCAAGTTATGGTCCATGAATGTGAGTTGCCCAGGATACCCACATTTTGTCCCAGCCTAAGCTCCGACTGAGCGGGAGTATGCCCTCTGCAAACTCTGGGCTGACTTCCAGAGGTGCTGTCTCCACGAGGCTGAGCAGTATAGGTCTCCCCTTTGCAAGCTCTACCTGAAACTGGGAGGTCTGTCCCTCCTAGAGGCTGTGATGGGAGCATACGCAGAGAGAGAAGGCCCACAGACCCGGATCTAATCTTGGCCTGACTCCTGGGGTGACCAGGGCCAGGACGAAGGATAAGGAAACAGGCAAGACACAGGATGGTGGATGCCCCACTGGGAACCCCAGCTCCAGCTGCATATAGCTCTTATTAATCCAGTAGCATTGCTCATTCATTCACTGGAACGTGAACTTGCCAAGAGCAGGGTCTTGGTTTTACACCAGAGCAGTGCCTGGCCTACTGGGGACTCACCAAGTCTTTGCAGCATGACTGGGCGTTAACATTTTGTTGTCTTCTTTGGAAAGTTAATCTGGGATTCTCTCCCCAGGGGCTAGGCCTGCCTGTGGAAGGGGCTAAAAAGGACCCACTTCTGCGGGGTTCTGGCCTTCAGAGGCAGCCTTGTGACCAGGCCAGGCAGTTGGCCAGCTGCTCTGTAGTGCTCAGGGCTGAGGATGAGTCAGGAGCTCTTCCACCCTCAGCACAAGAGGCTGTGACGTGCTCGGTGGCCCCTCTGGGCAGCGGAAACGCACAGACAGGCTGGGCTTCGGCTGAGGAGGGCCAGGAGAGGGCAAGCTGTTACATAAGGGACAGAGGGGGACTCACAGGCCTTCTCCCTTTCTTCCTTGACTCCTGAGGATGTGAGGAAAAGGGGAGAGGAAACCTCCTGCAGCTGGAGAAGCTGCATCACCCAGCCTGGGAGACAAACTCTCACCTGAGCTCCGGGGCTGCCTGCGTACCCCACCCTCAGGAGGCACCTTGCAGGAGCCCTACGGGCCATGCCCCTCATCAGTCAGCACCTCCTCCCCTTCCCTTACCCCTGCAGGCTGGGCACCTCCCTGCAGCTTCCTCTCCGCATCCTTCCCTTCTGTTCCTCCCCAGGTCTGGAAGGTCTCCTTGGTAACCCACTATCCAGGGGTGCAGAGGGCTGCCTGCCAAAGCTGTCCCCCAGCAGCTTGTCTGAACTGGCCTCCTGCTACCTGTGGTGACACCAGAGGAGTGTCCGAGCCAGACCCCTGGAGCCACCATCCTGGCCCTGCCACTGGTGAGCTCCTACCAAGGAGGGACCTAAGCTCTGTGGGCCTCACTGTCCTCATCTGTAAATTGGGAGCAATCCCAGGGGACCACCTCACAAGCTCATGGTGAAGATCAGCCCAGTTCACATAGCACTCGGGAAGCTTCTGGTGCACAGCAAATGTGTGATTACTACTCACCGTCATTATGACACCTGTCCTGGACCTTTTCAACGCCGACTTGCAAGTCTCACTGTGGTCTCTCCCCCTTCCATATTCCCAGAGTCCTTCCTGTCAGAAGCACACAAGATAACTCTTGACGTCACATTATGTCAAAGGGATTTGTCACTCAGTGTGGCTCCAGTTAAGGCTCCAGGAGATCGTGAGTATAAGGCCTCTCACAGTTGCTGGCTACCCTGACCACTGCCCAGAATGTCCATGAACTTGGTCGTTCTGTGTGCTGGGCCCCTGATTTCTCACAAGCTTATTTCAAAACTCACTTAAGGCTTTTTATATTTAAGTGCAAACAACCAAGGAACATTTTTCAGGATGTTACATGTTAAGCGCTCTGGAGATAAAAAGATCCATCAACCCATCTGCTCAGTCACACCAGAAACCTGTGAGTCATTCATACCTCCCCCTATCAGTCCCCACGTCCAGCAGTCACTGAGCCCTGTGGCTGTCACCACATCCTTCGCCTCCTGAACTTCCTCACGGCCACTGCCATCATCCAGGCCTCTCTATTTTTTGTGTAGACTGTGGCCCAAACTCCTCAGGTCTGTCTGCCTCCAGTGTCTGCCCCTTAACCCTAAGACCCCAGAAGTATTTTCCCCAAATCTGAGTCAGAGCCTGACACACTTTTATCTCACTCCTATGTGAAATCTAAAAAAGATAAACAGAAGCAGGGAAATCGTGCAGGGGAGAACGATGGTCACCAGCCACTGATGGACAGGAGAGAAACTGGGGAGATGCTGGTCACAGGACACAAAATTTCAGTTAGAGGGAATAAGTTCAAGAACTCTATTGTACCACATCGTGACTATCATCAATAAGAAGGTATCGTATACTTGAAAATTGCTCAAAGAGTAGATTTTAAGGGTCTTCACCACAAAAAAATGATAAGTAGGTGAGGTAATGCATGTAAATGAGCTCCTGCTCATGTATACATGTTTCAAAACATCACGGTGTGTACCATAAATATGTACTATTCTTATTTGTTGATTTAATTATTAATTAATTTTAAAAAGACTCCCAGTATTTTTTGTTGTCTACAGCAGTGGTCCCCAACCTTTCTGGCACCAGGGACGAGTTTCACGGAAGACAATTTTTCCATGGAGCAGGGGGTAGGGGAGGGTGGGGTGAGGGGAATGAGCTCAGGTGGTGATGCAAACAATGGGAGCGGCTGTAAACACAGAGGAAACATCACTCACTCACCCGCCCCTCGCCTCCTGCTGCATGGCCCGCCTCCTAACAGGTGCCTGGAAATTTTTTGGCACCAAGGGCTGGTTTCATGGAAGACAATTTTTCCAGAGGGTGGGGGGGGTTGAGGAAATGGGACAAGAGGCAGAGCTTAGGCGGTGCCCAATTCCTAACAGACCCCAGACCGACTACCGGTCTGTGGCTTGGAGATTGGGGACCATAGGTCTAGAGGATGTAAGTCCAACTTCCACCCAAGGCCATCATCAATGTGGTCTACACTCTCCCCTGCCTCAGCCCAGCCCCCCGCGGCACACATTCCAGGCATCTCCCCCCAGTGCCTGACACGCTCTCTCTCTTCTGCTGAGAACAACCTGCTTCCCCAGCTCCGCCTGGCAGCCACCACACTTCCTTCACAACCAGCTCAAATGCCACTTTACCCTGAACTTCCCCGAAGTTTGCTTCTGCCTCTTTATGCTCCCAGAGAACTTAGAACAATCCTTGTCACTCAGAACTGTCACGGTCTGCAGAAGAGTTTGTTCTGCGGGGTGCTGGCAGCTACCTTGCTTGTTTGGCACCCATTGTTGGCATGCACTGAATGATCAGGAAATATGAACTTGGCCTCTCGAACATGGCATTTGGTCAATTCCGTACTGATCAAAGTGGAAGGTAACTCAAGGGACTTGCCTCCCGTTTTTCTCTTACCCTTCTCCACAGTCCTGCTCGGAGGAGTGGTTCCTCCCTCTGAGTCTGTTCTTGTCAGCTCTCCGGGATCCACCAACTGTATCTGCACTGCTCCTCGCCCAGGACACCGGCCACCCCACGTCGTTAGCCCCGTGCTCAGACCGCTGTCCCCCTCTTCCACAGCTGATCCCTCCTTTTCTTGGTCACGTGCTTCTCTGGGTCCCGAGACACACACTCTCCTGGTGTCCCTCCTGTCACACGGGTCGCTTCTCAGACTTTACCTCTTCCTTCTTCTCTGACCTTGTCATGTCAGAGAGTTTCAGAGCTTGGTCCTGGGCCTCTTCTCTTTTCTATTTGCAACCAATTTTTCAATTACTGCACCCAGATGCCTGGCTTTAAATGCTGTTTCTATGTCAATTGCTCCCAAATGGTGACTCTTGCCCAGTCCTCTCTTGAACCTATGTGCAACCACACACGCACCATCCCACTCCACCCCCCAGGCTTGTGCAACTGACACGCTGACCTTCCCCTCCCAGGACTTCTGCCTGTGCAGAGAAATTCACTGCTTGTCAGTGAATTTCAACTGCTGTCTTCTGCTTGCCCAGCTGAACATCGTGAGGCAGCTTTGAGCTCTTTCTTTCTTTTGCACGTCACCCTCCGTTCACTGCCAAATCCTGTCACTCTACTTTCAATTCTTCTACAGAAGCCTCTGTGTCACTCCCCTGGCCAGTCCCAGCAGGACTATTTCACTGCCCTCCTTCTAGGCAACCACTTTGGCCTTCATTGCCTCCAGTCAATTCTCAGCACAGCCGCCTGATTGATCCTGAGAAACCTCAGACCACATCACTCCTGTGCCAGACTCTCCAATGTCTCCCAACACCCAATCACCCATGTGGTGTGGCCCCTACTGCCTCTCTGACCCCACCTGTCCTGATTTCTGCTCCCTCCTTGACTCAGCTTCAGTCACACTGGTCTCCTTCCTTACTGTCCCTCAGACAGGACAGCCCCACTCCTGCTGAGCTGACTGTTGTAAGAACTGTTCCATCAGCCTTGCATGCTTCCCAAAGGATAGGCTCACTCCTCCACCTCCTTTTAGTCTTCCCCAGCCACCTGTTACAATATTTGTAATTCACTATAAAATGTCTTAGTGCAACCCCTGGGGTATTACACATGCGCCGTTCATCCAAGCTTTAATTCCAGGATCGTCAGCCAATGTGTAACCAAGAGTACCCAGTCGGCTTGTGTTCTACTGAAAAAAGCCACACTCCAAGGGCTCTAAGATTTCCTCTTACCTGTATTGTTATTTAAGCAATAACTCACATTTTGCCAATCGGCACAGTAGATGTTATAGTAAAAGTGTCTATTGGTAAAACTAGCAAAATGTTAAATAACATACAGTTAAAAATCAATTTTCTTAGGTCAAATTAAAATTATTTTGTGGATTGGCTCAAATAGTTAGCTACAGTCTTGTAGGGATACTTCCTACTTTTATGCAAAAAGGACGTAAGAATTCCAGAAGGCTTGTAATTTGTAGCTATCAGGAGAGCTAATAATCTCCTCTGTACCCAGCTGTTGGTTTAGAACAGAGGTTCTCAACCTGTGGGTTGTGACCCACAGGAACTGTATTAAAGGGTTGCAGCATTAGGAAGGTTGAGAACCACTGGTTTAGAAAGATTTGTGGCTACATGATTCTATCTAGAGGGCACAGAACCTCGGAAATGTAGAGATTGATGAGAATTCAGAACAGATTGTATGCAGAATTTCGGGTCGAATAAATATTTGGTTAATACATTTTCTAATCAGTATCCAGTTTGAAATGTGCTTTGATTGTCCCCTGATAGTGACACTATGTAGAATGGGTCCCTGTCTCACTTTCCTCAAACTTCTTAGTGCTTATCATTGTTTACCAAAAAGAACTTAAGAATTATGCCTGTCCAAACCGATTTATGTCAAGTTTACAGGACCTTCCTATTTAAAACTTCAAGCATTCTCCCACATTCTCTACCTGTTTTATTTTTCTCCACACCCTCCCAATACCTAACGCACTATACGTGTTACTTTCTTGTGTTGTGTGTGTGGTTTGCCTCTATCCATAGATGACACGAGCTTCATGAGCTTAGGGATTTGGGCCTATATTTGTTTGCTTTGTTTAATATCACACCTATTACAAATAACAGTGCTTGGTTTAAGACCAATCTCTGCATAGCTGTTAAGTGAATGAATAAAAGCAGAGGAGGGAACGCTTTGAGACAACAAAATGATGAAGAATTTAAAAGAAAGTCCTTGGGGGCAGTGCCTGTGGCTTGGTGGGTAGGGCACCGGCCCCATATACCAAGAGTGGCAGGTTTGAATCCGGGCCCAGCCAAGCTGCAATGGAAAATAGCCAGGCATTGTGACGGGTGCTATAGTTCTATCTACTTGAGAGGCTGAGGCAAGAGAATCACCTAAGCCCAGGAGTTAAAGAGGTTGCTGTGAGCTGTGATGCCACAGCACTCTACCAAGGGCAAGAGCGACAAAATGAGACTCTGTTTCTAAAAAAAAGAAAGAAAGAAAGAAAGTCCTTGGCTGGAATATCAAGAAAACATAGAATTTAGTAAATGTAGTATTGTTGTGAAACAAATATAACCAGTGTCGTCTAAATATGTATAGGCACGAATTTATTGCTTGTCCAGCAAGGAGAGTCACGTCCTTCGGAAAAGACCAATCAGCCTCCCTGAACTGAAAGTGAGAGACAGGCCTGATGTGGAAAAGAAGTTTTGCCCAAATTTCCAATTGATTCAAAAGTAAAGTTTAAAGTCCCTCCTGAGACGGTTCTTATTCTGGTTTTGCATCACTAAGGAGGGGAGCAATTGTCAAATGGACCCAGGATTTGCAGGAGGGTTTTGGGGGGGGCGTGGTTTGGGAGTAACATGGGGCAAATTCATGCCTGCACGTTTGGACCTTGGTGAAATCCTCCTTGAACTGTCTCGGGAGATTCAGAAGAAGAGTGTCTGGGGCAGAGAGAACAGGGTGAGCCAACACATTCAGGAAAGAGAAGCAGCGTATGTCTGGAAAGACACAAGCTCAGGAAGGAGGGGAGGGTTGTTAGGGAGGGAGGGAGAGGTCCTACTGCAGATCCCGTGAACACGGGAGGACGGAGGGAGCCCTGACACGTTTGTGTTCAGGGAGCAGGATCAGAGCTGAGAGTCAGGGAGTGAACGGACTAGTTGGGAGGCTGGTGCTATATTCCAGGTAAGAGGTAAAAAAGCCCAGACTAAGAGATAGTGAGATTTGACCGCTGCCCATGGGCTCTAGACTGATGCCAGAGACGTGGTCACAAAAGGGGGCAGGAGAAGTCACAGTTGGCTGTCGAGAAGCTGTGGTCAGCCTGGAGCCCACAGACACGGGCCCTTCTTCACGCTGACACTGCCTGGTCACAGGTGTGCGCTAAGCCAGGAAGCACGCTGGACTTCACAGGGGCAGGTTGGGGGCCTGGAGGGATTAACCTGTTTTGGCTCAGCTGTCCACTGGGTGGAGGTGGAGGGAAGGAAGGGCAGGACATGCAAACCCCAGTGGTCAGTGTCAGTGTGTCCAGTCACTCCTAGGGGCTCAGGGCCTGGTTGTCCAGCCGAAGGTCCAGCCCTCCTTCCCCACCCCTGTCCAGGAGGGAGGAGGCCAATGAGAGCATCTAGCTCCACCTGGGAAAGTGCAGGCCTCTGGATCTAGCCAAGGAAATAAGATTCAGGCAGCAAGAACCCAGGCCCAGGAGGGAGGAGGGACTTAGAGCAGAAATCCAGAAATCACGGGGATAGGTCAGGCCTGGATCCTGGGCAGAAAGGCCACCAAATCCACCCCGTGGCTCCCAGCAGCAGGGTAAGAGACTCTAGGCACCCAGCCAGGCTTGCTGAGGGGCCACAGGAATAAATGTCTTAGAGGAGCAAGGGGAGAAGCTGTGATGTCCAATCCCAAGCCCACCTTCCCTCTCCCTCCCGGGCAAAGCTCTAGGCTATGGATTGAGTAATGTTCACTGAACCTTTGTCTATTTCCTGCTGAATCATGAAGAAAGAGGGTGCATCTGAGTTCACAACACCCAAGAAACTCTAACATGGCTGTACCTACCAAGAGAGGGGACTTGCCCTGTCACCTCACCCTTTTTCTGCACTTTCCGGAGAAGCTGAGAACCAGTGGTAAAAAGACAAAATGGAGAGGTGGCAGAATGGGGCTGCAGCCACCGGCGGGCTGGCCGCCCAGGCAGGGCCAGGCTCAAGCTTGCTGGGAAGCTGCCCTTTGCCCAGTGAACTCTTCCCTCTCCCGCTGCTCCCAGAGCCCAGCTCCCTCTAGGGAGTCCCAACTCTCAGCAGCACAGACAAGCCACGGGAAAGATGTAGGGGTGGCATCGACTCTAGCAGCTTCTCCAGGCCCAGGAACCCCTTCCCGGCTTCAGGGGTGTCCTCCGCATACTAGAACCAGGAGGCCCAAGCTCCCCCAGCTCCCCTGGCACCCTCTCCCTGCCCCCTTGCTTTCTTCCACTGCTCTTAGCAATTGTTCGTGACTCCTGATGAAGATACAGTCACCTTACCCAGGCTGGGAAATTGCTAATCACTGGAATCCGACAACTAGTGCAAGTGGCATTTGTCCTGGCCCCAATCCAAGGCTGCATGGCTCCTGTTTCAGTCTGCAGCCACTCTGGCCTCCCTCCAGGCCTCTGCCCCTTCCCTGCTTATCTTGAGTAGAATGTCCTTGGGGTCCTCCCCACCCCCAAACCCAGCAGGAAAAAAAGCTTTGTAGGGAAGGCCCTGAGGGGTAAGGCAAGGCAGGAAGCCTGCTCAGCTGTGCTTGTGGGAACCTAGAAGAGAAAAGGGCCTCAAGAGAGGTCTTCCCTGGAGATGGAGAGATGTCATGAGAAGGACACAAGTGATGGACCCAGGAGATGGTCGCTCCCCTTATCAGAAATAGACGCATCTGTCTGGCGTGTGGGTGGACAGGTCCTTGGGGACCTCAGAGAAGTGGCTGCAGGCTCCCACGTGTCTCGAGTCAAGGGACTGGGGAGTGGACCAAGTCCCATGCCAGGCTTTTCTGCATAATCTCAAGGAGGCCTTTGGCTCACCCTCAGGTGTTATATTTTGTCTTTGTTTTACAGCAGAGGAAACTGGAGTTCAGAGATGTCAGGTAACTGGCCTGAGGTCACACAGCTGGAAGCAGCAGAGTTGGGGTCTAAATCCAGTTCTGACTCTAGAACATATATATTCTCCCCCCTACATAAAAGTACCTCCAAGTGAGGGAATAAGGAAAAATAGAGTTCTTCCTCCTTCTGGGACAATAACAACAGTTCCCTTATGTCCTCTCAAAATTCATATATTGAAGTCCTAACCCCCAGCACCCCAGAATGTGATATATTTGGAGATTTGGAGATAAGCTTTTTTTTTTTTTTTTGAGTCAAGGTCATGCACTATCATGTAAGCTGAAGTAAAATGGCACAGTCTTAGCTCTCTGCAGCCTCAAAACCCTGGGCCCAAGCCATCCTCCTGTCTTAGCCTCCCAAATAGCAGGACTACAGGTGCATGCCACCACACCACACCCAAGTAATTTTTCTTTTTCTTTAGAGACGGGGTCTTCCTATGCTGTTCAGGCTAGGCTTAAACTCTTGGACTCAAGTGATCCTCCCACCTCAGTTTTCCAAAGTGCTGACATTACAGGCATGAGTCACAGTGCCCAGCCTGGAGATAAGGACTTTAGAGAGATAATTAAGTTAAAAAGAGGTCATTCGGAATAGGCTAATCCATTACGACTGGTATCCTTGTAAGAGAAGATTAGGTCATGCGCACACAGAAGGAGGCCACATGAAGACACAGGGAGCAGACAGCCATCTACAAGCCAAAGAGAAAGGCCTTGAAAGAAACAATTCCTGTGACATTTTGACCTTGGACTTCCAACCTCCAGAACTGTGAGAAATTAAATTTCTCTTTTTTTTAATGTTTTTTTTTTCTTTTTTTTTAGAGACATAGTCTCACTTTATTGCCCTTTATTGCACTTTAGGCTAATCCTTTACTACTGGCATCCTTGTAAGAGAAGATTAGGTCATGGGCACACAGAAGGAGGCCACATGAAGACACAGGGAGCAGACAGCCATCTACAAGCCAAAGAGAAAGGCGTTGAAAGAAACAATTCCTGTGACATTTTGACCTTGGACTTCCAACCTCCAGAACTGTGAGAAATTAAATTTCTCTTTTTTTTTAAGTTTTTTTTTTTTTTTTTTAAGAGACACAGTCTCACTTTATTGCCCTTGATGTGGTGTCACAGCTCACAGCAACCTCCAACTCCTGGGCTTAGGCGATTCCTTTGCCTCAGCCTCCTGAGTAGCTGGGACCACAGGCGCCCACCACAACGCCCAGCTATTTTCTTGTTGCAGTTCATCCAGGGCTGGGTTTGAACCCACCACCCTTGGTATATGGGGCCGGCGTCCTACCAGCTGAGCCACAATTTCTCTTATTGTAGGCAGCACCAGGAAACTAATACAAATTCCCATGTTAGTGGGTGCTGTTTGTTTTCTAGAACCTGTTTGAGGGATTTACATGGAGTTACCTTTAGAATGGAATCCTTCTCAAGAAGTAGTGTTATGGTTTGAACGTGTCCCCTAAAAAGCACCTGTTGGAAATACAGTACCCAATGAAGTCGTGTTGGGAGGTGGGGCCTAATGGGAGGTAGTTTGGTCAGGAGGGCTCCACCTTCACAAATGGAGCAATGCCCATTATAAAAGGGTCTGAAACTGCTAATCCCTCTCTTTCCATTCCCTTTGCTCATTCACCGTAAGATGGTGCATCACCAGATGCTGGTCCTTCAATCTTGAACTTCCCAGCCTCCAGAACCATGGCCCAGATAAATTTCTGTTCCTTGGAAATTACCCAGTCTGTGGCATTCTGTTACAGCAGCACAAAATGGACTAAGACATGTGGGCAGGGAGGTGGAGAAATGGCAGGTGTCCACAAAACCACTTATGGATTCATTTGGTGCCTCTGTCAATCATCTTTCCATCTTGGATCTCCTGGCAACTACCTGCAGAAGCCGGTTGGAGAGACAGACTGACCCTTCTTGACTGCAGGCCCAAGCTGACCTTGCAGGCATTGGCTGGGAGGGATGCCAGGCACTTCTTCCCTGGGCCTCATTTAAGCAATGATTTTCCTCCTCCATAAAAATCACAATGAAATGCAACATGTCCCACTCCTGGTGTCCCCTATTCCCGCCTACCCATCACCACCCAGCGCTGGCCACTGATCTTCCATAACGATGACTGACCACAGACGCCTTGACAGTGAGAGGCCCAGACTGGAGGTGGAAAGAAATCAGTGTCTGGATTTTGTGAGCTTCTTATTGGAGTATATCCTGCCATGACTATGAGTTAACACTCACAGAAAGGGGGAAAAAGAAAGTCCCTTTGAATTGCAAGGGGTAGAGAAGAAATCAGGTGATTTTATAAAAATTAGTCTAGGGATAGAGGGGGAGGTTGGAAATGGGTGTTTCAAGCAGAAAAACAAATGGTCTTAGGGAATATTATACCTGGGAAGAAGGCCTTGCCCAGGGCTGCTCTGCAGGGAAGGTGTAAGCCTACCTCCAGCATTTTTTCTTGATTCTTCAGTCAATTGTAAACAAAAAGACAGAGGAACCAGAACGCTCATAAATCTGTGTTTTTAGCATTCTGCTATTTGATATTCTTTACATTTGGTAAATTCCAAGTGGAAATTCTGGTCATTTTTAGAAACTATTTCTGTGTTTTATCTGACCCAAAGACCTGATGGTCCTGCCAAAGGCACAACTTAATCCTCTTTCACCTCAAACCAATAACAGAGATCTTTCGTTACATCTTAAAACATCCCAGAAATAATTCTGCTCTAGAATTGGCTATCTGGACTTATCTACAAAGTATCTAACAGCATGTTTTTTTAAAATTCCATCTTTATTCACATAAACAGAAGGGGAAAGAAATTTGCCTGACCTAATATTCTAGAAAATATGTTCTAACCACACTTCCTTACAAGCATGAAAAATATCCCTTCTGAAAGGAAAAAATATATATGTGGTGTTTATGCCTTGGGCCAGGAAGTCTACCTTTTTGCTCAGGTTCTGCTCTGAAACTCGGTCTACACACACAAGCACATTTCAGTGTGACCACCTAGTACGCTTCAGTCGAGCGGAAGCAGCAGGTTTTGTCAGAGGTTCCCAGAAAGCAAGTGAGAGGATTAAACCTGCCTATCTGGGGTAAGCTTGGAAGTGCCCGAAGTTCTTGGACTGTTGATGAAGCCATGACAGCCTAGGGGCAGTTGGCCTGGACACCCCAGTCTGAGGCTGAGGGTCTGTACCCCCGTTTTCCAACCTTTTTTATCTCACGGCACTCTTGAACCTATAGTTTAATTTCCAAGGCACACTTAAATTATGTTGATCAAAAAAAAAAAAAAGAGTGAGAAAAAAGAATATACTTTCTTAATTTAAATTAAGTTCATATTAATGTATTTAATTAATCATTTTAAAAATTTTTCGCTGCACACCTAGGATCCTCTCACAGCACACTGGTTGAAAATCACTGGTCTGGATGGTGTGTGAGCTGTCGCCCTGCGTGTCCAGGCAGCAAAACTCAAAGCCACGTAAGAGGACCAGGAAGTGGTGGCCAGCAACAGTGATGGCAGGTGTGTCAAAGCATGGGAATCCTACAGAGGATTTAAAAGCATGTGAGCAGCAGAGACAGAGCAGAGTCACTGGCAAGGGGGGGCAAATGAGTAGGAGAAGGCTCTTGACACTTTCCCTTAGCACAAGGTCATAGTCATTAATAAGTTAGCTAATCTCTGTTCTGACTATTCTGTACATAGTTGTAGCCCAAGAATTGAAGGGCATGTGTCAACATCCAAGAACAGACTTTGTAGTGCTGCTGGGCAGATAACATGGGCAGGGGGTTGCAAGGTCAATTGCTGGCAATATTTAAGAACTGTGTATAAAAAAATAAGAAAAACCAATGTTAGCCACAGAAAAAGAGCATATGAACATAATTTTTTAAAAAAGGATAAAACTGATGGTTTCTTCGAAAAAGTTAAACAGAATTATCAAAGAATCCAGGAATTCCACTTCTAGGTACATACTCCAAAGAGGTAATAGCAGGGACTCAAACAAACTTGAACACCAAGGTTCATAGCAGCATTATTCACAATGGACAAAAGGCGGAAACCACCCAGATGTCTATCAACAACCGAATGAGTTTTTAAAAAAGCGGTATATGCACCCAATGGAAGATCATTCAGCCCTGAGAAGAAATGACATTTTGATATACGCTGCAACATAGGTGAACCTCAGGAACATTATGTTGAGTATTGAAATAAAGTATCTTGAATGGCGAAATTTATAGATATAGAAAGTAGAGGGCGGTGCCTGTGGCTCAGTGAGTAGGGCACCAGCCCCATATACTGAGGGTGGCAGGTTCGAACTCGGCCCCGGCCATATTGCAACAACAACAACAACAAAAATAGCTGGGTGTTGTGGCGGGTGCCTGTAGTCCCAGTTATTTGGGAGGCTGAGGCAAGAGAATCACCTAAGCCCAAGAGCTGGAGGTTGCTGTGAGCTGTGACACCACAGCACTCTACAGAGGGCAACAAAGTGAGAGTCTGTCTCTTAAAAAAAAAAAGAAAGAAAGTAGAATGGAAGTTGCCATGGGCTGCAGGGAGGAGTAATGGGAAGTTACAGGCAGTCCCTCCCCAAGTTACAAACATCTGACTGACAGACAACTCACACTTATGAATGGGTGCTATGACAGTAAGTCCCTGAGTTACGGATGTTAGACTGATATACAATGTGCACTTACGAACAGAGGTTTTATGGGTAATAGGTAAATATACCTGTTCCAACTTGCACACAAATTCAATTTAAGAATAAACCTACTGAACTTACTTTGTCTGTAACCCAGGCACTGCTGATACTGTTCAACAGAGTTTCGGTTTAAGACGATACAGAAGTTTTGGAAATGAATAATGGTAATGGTTGCACTTACTGCCACTGAATCATCCACCAAAAATGGTCGAAATGATAAAGTTTATGTTATGTGTATTTTATGGCTAGTTTTTAGAAAGGATAAAACAAATAAGATTGGTTATAGACAGAAAAAGATGGGAGGACTGAGTTATAAGGTATAAGTTATGCCACCTCTGGTATGACAGGTACGTTACCCCTAAATTGTATATCATTGGTGACACCATATTGGTCCCTTCTATCTCCTCTTGGACTTCCTCCTAGAAACACAGAACACCCCCGTGGTGGTTTACAAGCTGCTTCCTGCCCGGGCAGCCTTGTGTCTTCATCTTCAGTACTGCAAGACTGTGGGGCTTCGGGCAGTGTTCTCTGCAGAGCTTCCTTGCCCCCATCTTAACGCTTGCTGTGTAACTATCCACAGTCTGGGATGACTGACGTGACAGAGAAAGAGGGTCATGTGTACACTGACTCACTGAGGACCAGGTCATGAGGTCCTTCCAGCCGCTTGCACTCTAACCTAAGTGGGTAAACCTACCTCCTATCTTCCCCTTTGAAAACACTAGGTGTTTTCAACTGATTTAATAGACCTTGTAGTTCAAGTTCTTGATTTGGGCTGAGAGCCTTTCTGTTCCTGACCTCTGGGACGGTTTGCCTGGCAGCATAAGGAGGCTGCCACTGCACACCACACTGTAGAGAGGCCAAGTTCTGTGCAGGAAATGGTAAGAAGTAAATGTGAACAGCAGGAAAGGTGAGAGAAAGCTCGCAGGGAGAAGGGGTGACTTTCCTGCTGGAGTTGTCACAGGCTTCACTGAGGCTGTCAGGTTTTGTCCTTGGAATGAAGGGGGCTGGCATGGAGAAAAAGCAAGGGGACTGAAGAGCGAGGGGTGGGGCAGCCCAGGACGGTGGCAAGCAGCCAGAAGAATCCAGGGGCCTTTCATGTTACATTGACAGATGAGAAAACACCTGGGCAGACACCTGTGCTAACAGCTGGGCCTGATGACTCGGGAACCCACCTGTGCTCTCCCATACGTCTGCAGCTTTGCCAAGTTCACCTCCGTGGAGAGAATGATATATATATATATAAAATGCAGCCTCACTGACATCTCCTAAAAAAATTGTCTAAGAGAAAGGGAATAATGTTTGTTGAAAAATGTTCCTGATGATTAATCCAGGTGTTAGTAACATTCCTGGTTACTAAGATGTGGGAAGCAAAGGTCACAACTGACCCAAAGTTCAGCTGCCAAATGGCTGATCTGGCATCAAAACCCACATCTGTCTGGCTATAAAGCCTGTGCCCTTTTTCAATGCAACACACTAAACCGAGGTCTGCAGAAGACAAAGCTCAGACTTAGGCCAGAGCATCCTGGATGATGGTCCTTGTAAAGGGACCTTGGTCACTTAGAAGAGAATATAAACCTCATCACTGTGTGACAGTGTGACAGAGAAGACATGACACTGTGAATCTGGGGAAGAAGGCAGAAAAATAGATTAGATGAAAGTGGAGCTGGCTGGGTGCTAATTAGTTAACCTCTAGTAAATGGGATAAATAGACGGATGTAATTGCCAGTTGCTTAAAAGGGACCCTAGGTGTTTCTTCCATGGGTAAATCCCTGTGAACTGTCATGCTAATTCCATCTGAAAAGGTAGAGAGAGAGATTATAGTTCCTTCCCACAAAAGAAAACAGCACATTTTGTATGCTGATTTTGGAAAGCCCCAATTTTCTTTTATATAAAGTAAAAAACTGGATTACATAAGTGAAATAAGTCAGGCACAGAGAGTTCAAGATCATATGTGAAAGCTTAAAAAAAAACTGAGCTCTCAATTCTAGAGAGTAGAATTGTGGTTATCAGAGGCTGGGAAGGAGAGGGAGGCAGGGGCTGGGGAGAGGTGGGCTAATGGGTATAAACTACAGCCAGATGGGAGGAGCATTCTAATATTCTATAGCCCCTAGGAAGAACACGGCTAACAAGAACTTATTGTATACTTTCAAAAAGAGAAGATTTTTAAATATTCCCAGCATAAAGAAATGAGAAATGTTTGAAGTGACAGATTTGCTAATTACCCTGATTTGATCACTCTGTGTCCCATATATATGTACAATTATTACAGGCCAACTAAAAAGAAAAAGGGAAAATTAGAAATTTAAGAACTGGATTATATAGATGAAATCACATTATGGAGACCCGAGCAGCTGATGTCACAGAGGAATAAAGGCTGCTCCGGGTGCCCGGGCAGGGGAGGCGGTGGCTCTTCAGGGGCCGTCTCAGAACGGCAGCCCACTGAGAAGTGTGGGGGACTGGGGAGGTCCTTCTAGTCCTCAACCCTGCTTCTCCTTTCATTTCTTCCAGGGCTAGTAATCTGAGTGTCCCATCTCGCTAGGAAGGGTGTTCATATCTGATGTTCAGAAAACCATATTTCAACTGAAATAAGTTGATCAAATTCATATACAATCAAAAATGTTTGCTTTTTGCTAAGGTAGTTCACTAAAGGTAGATTTTTTTCTTTTTTCTTTAGAAATTGTCGGCTTAGCTGGGCGAGGTGGCTCATACCTGTAATCATAGCACTCTGGGAGGCCGAGGCGGGTGGATTGCTTGAACTCACAAATTCAAGACCAGCCTGAGCAAAAAGTGAGACCCCATGTCTACTAAAAGTAGAAAAACTGAAGCAAGAAGATCACTTGAGTCCAAGAGTTGGAGGTTGCTGTGAGGGATGATGTCATGGCACTCAACCCAGGGTGACAGCTTGAGACTCTGTCTCAAAAAAAGGAAAAAAAAAATTGTTGGCTCTTGGCCTCTTCCTTATGTCTACCTGAAAATTCGCAAGTAGGGACTTCCGGGTTTCTAAAAGACCTACAGAATTTCTAAAGCCATTGATTAGCTTGAAGGGACCTGTCGGTCACCCAGCCAAAGCTCAAGCTGAAAGCTCTGGCACCTATCTTTGCACTGCACGGCATGTGGTCAAGTTGTGGATGTGACTATAATAAGAATTCACTGATCATTACACAAAAACCCATCAATGAGGCCAAGACGTGGACGTGAAAAACAACTAACTTGAACAGCAGGACACACACGCCTGTGTTTACTGGGCACATGTCCAGGACCCTCTGTGGCACTCATATGGAGACACCAGTGGATGATGATGACCTGAGCTCTGGTGACAAACAGGTGGCATGACAGAGATCTCCTATTAACTTTGTTGCCTTTACCGTTTCACCAGTAAAGAACCAACACCCCAAAGTCCCAGATTTTCTCTGATAGATCACAGGTCATCTTATTGTTTTTCATAAAAGAAATATGAATAAACATATAAGTCAATGGGATAATATGTTTACTCCTTACTAAGACTTTTTGGGTAAGAAATTTCCCAAGTCCCAAAGAAATCTTTTCTGACTACATACTCCAATATTTGGTTTGGAAATATGTTTCTTGTCAGATCCTTAGAAAGGTGGCTTAGACATTTTGTTGTCAAAAAAAAAAAGAGTAAATAATAATTACATTATTTTCCCTACTTTTAGAGATGGTAAAAGTTAAGACATAGAACAAATGACTTACTTAAAAACGACAATGAAAGTTACAGTCAGGCCCATACCTAGGTCATCTTGCAACTAGGTTGGCTACCGTCCATGGCACAGATTTTCCGCAGAGCCTTTGCATCATCTTGGCTTCCTAGTAGTTTCGGACCAATCGCTCATCTATTTTTAGCAGGCAAACCCACTGGGGAAGAGAGATGCTAACAATTGAAAGGAAAAGAATACAAGGCACAAGGGCAGAATGAATGTCAGAGGTGAGATAACAGTTAAAAAAATAAAAAGGATCCACAAGAGAAGTCAAGGCCAACATTTCAAGGCCAACATTTAAGTAAATGAAATGCACTTTATTCATGAGGGCCTTTCTTGAATTTCCCTAATCCAACAACATAGTTTGATCCTGTTCTTTTCTGAATCTTCCTAACACTTTGTTCATCTCTAATAACATTTATTAGACCCTGTTCTATAGCAACGTACAGGACCAGTCACACCCTGACTAGACACATGAGATTGCAAACTCTTCGAAGGCACAGTTAGGGTTTTGGATAACTTTGTTTCTCTGGCTGAGTTTTAATGTGTTTGTTGAATGCATGTATAAATAATAAGAAAATATGTACAACTAGAGTGACCAGAAAAAGCTAAGCCCATGTTTATCTCTTATTTAAAGCAGCTTTTGTTTCCAAAATGTTTGTTTTTGAAAACCTGAAAAAGTTTTATACCAATGCTTGGGCCATTAACACTCACCTAAACAAATAAAAACTATGAACTTTGTTCCCCATGACTTTATATTCTAAAGGAGGGACAGGGAGGAGCTAGAGATTGTGCTTTACCCTGTAGCATTTTAGCAGGCATGGCTTTAGGAAGGGTGAGAGAAGGCTGGTGAAGCTGTTCTTGGAGCTGACAAGGTCTCTCCTGCTCAGAATCATGCTGGGTGGGAAACAGATCAGACCTGAGGAAAGGTCCTGCCCAAACTCTTCAATCTGCAGGTGAAGAAATTGAGGTCAAGGGAGACTGTATTGCCCAAGGCCACCAACCAAGATGGTGGCGTAGCCTAAATTGCGTGGTGGTTTTCAGAAAAGTAGTATGCAAAGCAATGCATTAAAACCTTTCTGCAGAGACCTTGGGCTAGAAACCTAGCCTTTGAAATCATGACTAAGTGCTACAGAAAATAGCACCTAAAAAATAAATGGAGGCTACTGAACATACCAGTGACAAAGTTAGGACTTAAAAAACAAACCTTCAGTCTGTGTTTGAGGTTTCTGGGGGATGTTCATTCTAGATGTTGAAGACTTGCCATTGCGTGTAATTATGGACTTAATGGGCAGAGGACAGACATTTCTCAATTTCTTTAGTAAATGTTGCCTAATAACACACAGCACTGACACAGACTGTCCTGCTTTGAGAAGCCTGAGATGACTTCCCAGTTCTTTCCAACATTCTCACTACTGAAACCTAGCCAACAGTTCCAGGCAAGACGGATCATTCCTATTCCATTGGGAGTAATAAGCAAGGCCCCCTCTTCACCCAGGAAAGGAAAATCCTAAGGTCTTTTCTTCTCAGCACCACCTTGATTAATTCATTAACGATTTTTCAGGCAAGTTTTATTCAGGCACTTGGGGACAGGGCAATGAGTCAGAGGTTGGCATCAAAACCAGAATAGAAGCCATAACTCTCTCTGGACTTTAAATTCCCAGATCACACAACTTCCTAATTGGAAAGAAATTTTCTTAAACAAGAGCAGGGAGTTTGGGGGAGCCTGACAGTGACTAAGTTTAGTCTATGGACTGTCTGATAAGGGGAAGCGGGATTTACATGTCACAGTGATTTTTTTAAAGTTATTTTCACTCAAGGTTTAACTGCTGTATATAAACAAAATACCTATCCTTGTTGGGTAATCACACCCCAATTCCTGCAGATATGCCTTAGTTAATTAAATTAACTCTGAAATGACGTTCACGCAATGTCTTCCCCTCCAAATGCCTCTGTTTTCACTAAGGTTGGCTTATTGAGATGCCATTTCACTGGTTCCTGTGTAAACCGACTGTGTTTGCCACCCACAGCCCAGAGACCAATTGGAGACAAGTTTTATCATAATCTCTGCAGTGGGTATGGCGGTAGCTCTCGCATCGTATTCATTTAACTCTGAACCAGATGACCCACAAATTTAACAATTAAAAATGTACTTGTATCTAGGGTGATAACATAATATTTGGTTAACTACAATACGCTAATTTAAGTGTCCTTTGCTGAAATTCACATAACTGAAGGCTAATTCCTGGGTCGGGGCAGGGGATTTTTAAAATTAGTTTTGTTCAAACATCAGGTCTATGCATTCGGAATTCAAGTCGCTTTTGGCTTCAATACATTAGCTCTGGAGCTGCGGGAGTTTGGGGGCCTCCAGGGAGCAGGAGCGCCGGGTCTGGAGCGCACACGTGCACACCCTCGCAGGGGCCCTCCCACGTCCCCTTCTGTGTGAATTGCTGTGGGATTTACCGGCTTCGCCAGCACAGATTACTGTCAGGTGCAGAAAAGAAGCCTCTTTGTTCCGTGGGCATCTTCCTCCCCCCGGATTTGACTGTTATTTATCGCCCACGTGAGCGCCAGGCGCGGGTCGCGCGGGAGGGAAGACTCCTCCAGCGCCGGGGAGACAAAGGCTGTGTAGAGCTAGGCCAGGGCGGTCCAGGGATCAGCTCCCGCTACACGCGTGAAATTGGCTTGGTTGTGGCTCCACCTGAGAGGCTCTTTCAAGAAATGTCCTGGCCAAGTCTATTTAAAAGGAATTGGTATTTCCTTGTGCCGGGAAAGCTCCAGCCCTGGGTCCTGGCAGCGGTCGGGTTTCTGAGCTTCTGCAGAGCAAAAGCGGATCAGCCTGGCACTATCCGGGCATAGAGGGCTCCCTGGACTGGGCGCGCCCCTGTATGTTAGCGTCCAGCGAGTCGCTACGCAGTCTCCCAGCCACCTCAGCAGAATGCGAAACTGGCCTCAGGCTTCTTTTGCTCTCCCCACTGGAGGGGTCACCCCGCGTGCCTTTGATTGCTAACCTGCTTGCGGTGCCCGGCTCGCAAGGCCTCGGCATCGGCGACCTCGATCAGTCCACGAACGTGACCTCTTCCACAGCTGAGATTACTAGGGACAGAAAGCGCCTTAGGCGCAAAATCTAAGAGGGAAGGGAGTGCAAAAAGTCAGTAATCAAAATACCTTAATGCAATGCTTTTAAAATAAAAACATAATGCAAAAGTCTACGATGAATAGATTACATGTTAAATAGGGACAAGCTCAATGCAGTGCCGTAGTGAGCTATTTTGGAGCCTGATCCCACAGGAACGATCCCTTTGGGCACGCGGTGCCCACAGCCCACCGAACCAGGGCTCTGGTGTGGGGGATTCTGCGCGCAGGGGGAAGCCAGCGCCGGTCCAAGATCTCGGAAGTGGAGGCCCCGCCGAGCCCGGATCCGGGAGTGCAAGGATGGCCTGGGGGCGGGAGAAGAGGGCTCCCGGGCGCCGCTCTGCCCGGAACAAAGGCAGAGGGGGAAAAAGTGGGGAGCGCTGAGCTGGGGCGGGAGGGACCTGGTCGTTCAGCAGCCCTCCCTGCCTCTGTCGAGCTTCGGTGAGCGACCTGCAATGGAATATTCGATCCCGCTGCCGCCAAGAGCGAGAGCGAGTCCCGTAGTTCCCTCGCTCTTCGACTAATTCACACTAACAAGACTTGGCAAGATGTCGGGCGAATAATTTTTGGCTCTGTGAGGTCCCCACCGCGCGCGTGCACAAACTTCCAGCCAAAAGCTGCCTCTGGGAAATTAAATGCATGAGACAAGCGGTGGGGGGCGGAATGCTAAGTGACCTGGAAAGCGGGATGCAAGGAAAACCTGAGTCGGCTCCAGAGATTACCAAGTCCTTTCAAAAGGTCACTCTTCGTGGGTACAGTTTCCAGGGTCTAGCTCTGAACCAAATGTGACCCTGTCATTTCCCAAGAAGACAATTCACAAGTAAGCACGATGGAGTGAAGACTTTCCTCAAAGCGGAAAACAGCGTCTCTTCCCCCACCAGGGTTAAATAAACATCTTTTAGGAAGCGTGGCCCAGAGTACAGCCAGCTTTCCCCCACAGGAACAACATTCCTGCAATTCATGCCTCCCTCTGGTCGTAAAACAACAAACCCCGCACCTCACCCCTATTACCGGGCTTGGGCGGGAGCACTTTCTCTTTTATCTTCTAAATTGGGGTTTGCCCACATTCCTCGGGAAGCTATAAAGCTCGTTTAATGGCTTGGGATGAAAATTGATCGCATTGATGCGTAAGCCAACGTCTGAGAAATCTGGTTTTTAAGAAACGACTGTCCGGACCTAACGCGCTCGGGAAGTCTAGGGCTAGAGGTTCCAGCCCCGCCCGGTGGGCAGCGGTGCGGCGTTCCCTCCCCACGCGGGTACCCGGGAGAGCCCTGCGAGACTGTTGAGCCGGGACGCGCGAAGGCGCCCCGGGGTAAGACAGAGTCCTGGCCTCCGCGAGGCCGGCTTCTCGGCCGAGTCTGGCCGCGGGCCGCACAGCTCCCGGCAGCGGCCAGAAGGCGCGTGGCGCAGGCCCCAGCGGCGGACGGACGGCGAGAGGTGCCGCCGCGCTCCATTCACAAAGTCCGGCGCAGCCGCTCGGCGGCTGGTCGCAGGCCGCCTCCCTCTTCCTCTCCGGCTCGGTTTTATGAATGGGCCTAGCGTTGAGCACCCGGCGCCCTGTTTACTCCGCTTTTTGTGACGTCCAGATCCCGTGACACTGGGCGCGAGCAGCGGCGCTCCATTCAAGCTCCCGGGCGGGGGCGGGGCGCAGCGCGGGGGGCGGGGAGGGCGCGGGGCCGGGAATGGAAAGAGGCGGGGCCTGGTAGGGTAGTACCGACCCCCCTCCCGAGGGAGCGCGTTGAAGCATTAATAAATCTGTAAGCCGAGGAGGGAACTAAGGCTGAGGCAGAGCGCGCAGCTCCGGCGGTGCGTGGAGATCGGTCGCGCCGGCGCCAGTGGCAGCAGTAGCGGCACAACCGGCCAACACTAGAGGCCACCACGGACGGGAGATCGTGGTCCTCTCCCGTAAACACACTCGCCTCCTCCACCGCCTCCCCCTCCGCGCTGCGCGCCCTCCTGCTTGGCGCCCAAGGCCGCTCCGACTGCTATGTGACCGCCAGGCTGCGGAAGAAAGGGAGACCAGGCTCGCTCCGGGAGCACCTGGGGCCAAGTTTGCGGCCACTTCTGCAGGCGCTCCCTCTTAGCTTCTCCCGCCCGTTCTTGCAGCCTAGCTAGCCAGAGCGCCCTTCGCTTTCTCGCGCGCCTAGTTAGCCTCAGGTCCCGGCGACCATGGTGACGATGGAGGAGCTGCGGGAGATGGACTGCAGTGTGCTCAAAAGGCTGATGAACCGGGACGAGAGCGGCGGCAGCGCGGGCGGCAGCGGCGGCCACGGCACTCTGGGGCTACTGAGTGGTGGCAAGTGTCTGCTGCTGGACTGCAGACCGTTCCTGGCGCACAGCGCGGGCTACATCCGAGGCTCGGTCAACGTGCGCTGCAACACCATCGTGCGACGGCGGGCCAAGGGCTCGGTGAGCCTGGAGCAGATCCTGCCCGCCGAGGAGGAGGTGCGCGCCCGCCTGCGCTCTGGCCTCTACTCGGCGGTCATCGTTTACGACGAGCGCAGTCCGCGCGCCGAGAGCCTCCGCGAGGACAGCACAGTGTCGCTGGTGGTACAGGCGCTGCGCCGAAACGCCGAGCGCACCGATATCTGCCTGCTCAAAGGTAAACTAGGGCTCCGGCAGCCAGCCGGAGGGTGGGCGTTGAGGGGGCTGGGCGGCCTGTGCCTTTTTGGCTTGGGAAGGAGTACTCGGAGTGGAATCCCCGCGCGCCCCTTTGTGAGTGTTGGTCGGCACAGGTTTGAAAGGGTTTTTTGCGAGCTCCAAGTCCTCCTCGGAGACAGTGCGAGAGCGTTCACCCCGTCACCCGCAATCCCGCAGGGTCGTAGCCATTCCGCGTTTATTTACACTCACTAACGGTCCTGTCTGCAAAGGTGAGTCCGCTACTCTGCATGGCCGGTCTTCTAGTCCCAGGAAGTGCCCCGAAGTACCACCGGGCAGGTGGGGACGAGATAAGTCTGTTGGTTTGGCCGGCCAGGGCCCTACACTGAGTCCGACTGGGAGAACCCGAGAGGTGGGGAAGAGGTGAAGGGAGGGGGGGCACCGAGGTGAAATCGGCCCTACTGTTGGTCTGAAAACAAGACCTTGGTAACGTAGACGGGGAGGATAGGGTTGCACACATTGTGTGCCGCGATCTCTATCTCGTCTGCTGCGGTTCCGAGCTCCTGCTGGAAGGTGGCCAGTCCACCAACGCGGGCTAACGCCGGCTCCGGGAGCCGGAGCCTGGGAGGCCTGGGAGTCCGGGGACGCCGGGCGGAACTGTGCCTTTGCCGCCGGCACATCTTGGCCGCCGGGACTGACCTTTTGTTCAGAACCGATTTCCGACTATCCGGTGGTGGCGTGTGCCTGATTTAAGGGAACGCTGGCGAAACTCGGCGACTCGGGTGTCTTTTCACATTTGAAAGTCGGAAACCCCGAAAGGACCGCGTGGTCTCCGAGTCACCGGAGGAAGCTCGCGCCCGCCGCACCTGCTGGGCCGGGTCTGCAGCCTCCCCGGGGCCGGGAGCAGTCAGGGCGCTTGGGGTTGGGGCGCCCCCTGCCGTGCTGCTCCCCACCCCCATCGGCGGCGCAGTTTAGCGCGTTCTTCGGCGCGGGTCGGGTCCCAGCTTCCGAACCCCGGAGGCGTTTCCTACTCCCGTCCCATCAAAGGACAGCCTCTGTCCCCGAGGGCGCCCCTAGCCCTCCTCCCAACTTTCCTCTCCTGACCTGTCCGCTGGAGAGGAAGAGAGCTGGAGGGGGCGGAAACCTCCCTCCGCCACCCCTTCCAAAAAGCACAACAAAAATGGCTAAGTGCTGGCGAGCCCGGTTTGTCCCCGCCGCACAGCGGGGGGCTTTGTTCTCGGCAGTTGTTTCCTGCCCATTTGACCCGTCAGCTGCTGGGGACGTGCTGCTGGTGCCCTCTGGTTGAACTGCTAAGGCGATTTTGCGGATTTTTCTTTTATTTTCCGTGAGGGCCGCCTTTTACACCTCTAGTTGAGCCCGGGCCTCCTCCCTTGTCGCCAAAGAGCTCTAAGAGAAAATGCCGGGAAGGAGCTTGTCCCGGAAGGCCTGACCCCGAGCTGTGCCAGCGGCGCGCAGGGAAGGGCCGGCGTCTCCTGCCCTGGGCACCGAGGGGTGCCGGGTCCTGCGTAGACCACGAGGTTGGGAGACTAGGCTATTGTTTGATCTTGTCGGCACTGATGGGAGAGATGAGAGAAATTCCCCGGGGACGCAAGTCCCTCGGAGGGGCCCGGGCTGGCCGGAGTGTCTTGCGTACCGCGCTGCCTGCAAGTCCCCCCCACCCCCCGATTCCGACTGCGAGCGCGCGCCTTCCTTCGCGGGCCTCTGAATCCAGGACGGCGGTAGGGCTCGAGCCCACGTGGAGGCTGAGTTTGTTTTGTTTTCTTTTCCTTCCTGGGAGAAATCCGGAGTGGACCGCCTTAGAGCGGCAGCTCCGGGACCTGAGCACTTAGGCTTCCCCGGAGCTCGGAGCTTAAGCCCAGTCTTGGGGAGGGAGGCGTTATTTTTAAGGTTTACCCTTCAGGGCTTTTGGCACCATCCTGCGCCTTCTAAAGCTTTTCTGGCGTAACCCAGAGCCGCTGACAAGCCTCTCAGCGATGGAGTTTCCAGGCAAGGGAAATGCCTGGATAGGACAGACTACCTCTGGGGAAGATGACAGTCCTTTGGTGGGGGGCAAGGGCCTGGCCAACGGAAAGGGGGCGTACTAAGGGCTGTTCCTTCCCCAGGCACAAACTGCCTCTTGTTGTCTGCCCCGTGCGGGCAGGGGGCACCATCCTGTGTCTCAAAGATGGATCGTCTCTAAGCCTGGACCCAGGGTTTAGCTTCTGTTTCTCCAGAAACAACCCCCTACCACCACCTCCTGTCCCCAATAGCCACTTCAGCTGCATCTCTTCACAAACACCAGGAGCTGCCCTTGGAAGCAAGCGCCTAAAGGCGGTGCGGGGATCTTCCGCGCACTCTCTCGGTGGTTAACATCTGCCTGGTCAACTGGGCGGTATTGTGTTCAGCTTAGCTGATCTTGACGTATGCGCTAGGCAGAGGCCATCTTCCCCCTGTTAGTTCTCTAATGAAATGTCATCCTAGAGAGGACAGAAAAAATATCTGCTCCTACAGCCCTGGGGAAGGCGCCGCCGTCTGGAACAGGAAAAGTGTCTCCTAAATCCCCAGAGACACCTCCCTTCCATGCCCAGAAGCCAGGGCAGCCCAAGGAATGTGCTTTCACGCAAGGGGGCTGTGGAATAAGGATCTAAAGGGGAATATTTAGAAGCAAAGGAAGATAAATTCGCCCCTTAGATTATCTTTCATAAATGCCTGAATTAAGGCATTTGGTTCCCACCGGAATTGTTCATTTTATTTTCCACCATGAGGGTCTTTATTTCATGTGCGCTGGTGCATGTGGGTAAGCAGTGGGCTGGACAGGAGGCTGTCCGAAGGCCTAATGGTTGGTATCTGCCACCCTGGGGGAGGAAGACTGGGCAGTAAAAACAGCAGGATATTTTCAGAAGTGGCATTGTCTTTCCCAGACAAAGCTATCTAATTCTACTACTTAGTTGCATTAAAAATTCAGTCTATTTATGCTACACTGAATATGTGACTTGGTGCAGGTAGTTACTACCAAATATCAGAATCGAAAATTCATAAAGACAGGAATAAACTTAGACCAAACACTGCTACCTGAACTCTGCGTTTCCTAATATTACCCAAGATTTGCTAAAGGCTATCACTAAAATCCTATACTATTTTAGTCTTTTTGCTAGTAAAAGCTTCCCAATGGGGTAATTTTTTTAAAAGCTCATTTAGTTTAAAATTCTGTAAGGCATTGTTAGGGTCAGTTTAGAAATTTCAGGTTTCAGATTTTATCACAGTACACACACCTCTTTGAAACCCCTGTCTGTCTTCTTTTAAAATCCTTGGAGTAGAGGTTTAGGCTTCCCTGGTTGTTAGAGACAAACAAAAAAAGCATTTTCTTACCCTAATAGAAGTCATTCTTTATGTCCAATATCCCCAAATAAATCAATCTGCTACACAAAAGATTTCAGGTATAAGGATGTGATCTTTTTTTTTGTCCTTCTGTCTAAAATTTGCCTCAGTTCATTCTTATTCAAGTCCTGCTCTAAAGGTTGTCCTGGAACAGTTTAAGAAATTGGAAGGATCACCTAGACATTCTGATTTCTCCCTCCAGGTTGCAACTCGAAGTACTCTGCAGTACTCAATAGCCAAGGGCTTGACTGTCACCTCTGATGTCACCCTTCCTGTAGAAAACAGCTGGTAAGGCCAGTGGGGACTTGTCTGCTTGTCATCTCCTGACCCCCATCTTTGCCTTCTCATTATCTGTGGTTCCCCAGTTCAGTGGCATTAAACAGCATAGCCCTGGGGAGTGCCAACATTGCACACCTTTTCCACCCAATAGGACAATAACTAGCTTTTCAGTTTGCAAATGTAACATAATGCCAATGGCAGTTAAAGATTAGAATTACTAAATGGTAGCCCTTAAAGATAATTTCCAACCTCTATTGTAATTCATTAAATAATTACAATGAATGAAGCAAACTTAACTGCCCTTGGCATCATTTAAATTGCATGTTTCCAGCCCACAAAAGTAACTGAAGACTGGGGGCAAAGGTAAGTTGAGAATGTGAACTTGATCCCCAGTGAGGCCGTAACAGTTTCCGTGGGCTTGTCCCAGATACTTAGAGGTGAGGTGGGTTGCACCTACTAAAAGGGGCTGCACCCACAGAAACTGAAGGAGAAAGGGTGGCCATTTTAAGTAGCCAAGACATTCTTCTGAAAAATTAGAACATCTGAAACCAGAGAGCTGGTTTCCTTCATGGGAGGCTGTTGCTGGCTCACAAAGAGGAAGCATGACAGGAAGAAAAGTTCACTCTCCAGCGGAAGCCAGTTTGCTGAACGTAGCAAATCTCACAGAAGGACTGGGAGGGGCTGCAAATCAAATCTAGCCCCCAGCTTTGTGTTAGGTGTCAGCCAGCTGGCAGGAAGGTACAGGTGTCTCTACATGCAGAGCCCTAAAGTGAGAAGCTTGGTTAGATAGATTTTAAATACTGCTCAGCATTTACATGAATGCTTAGTAAGTCAGCACTCACATAAAATGAAGTTCCCAAAGACCTTCAGACAACCCCAGGCTCTCTTGCTGGGCAAGGGCAAGGCCATGAGCCCTGTCTGGGAACAGGTGCTATTCTGAGTGTTGAAAGGGGAATGGTGGAAAGTGGCAGCCCCACAAAGATGCGTGATGACAGTCATCATCTAGTGATAGTCTTCCCATCACAGATGCATTAAGAGTCCTATTATGATGATATAATCAGCACTATATCACTGTACCCTTTGTAAAGTACTTACACATACATTATCTCCCTGGGGTGGGGGGTGTGGTGACAAGCTTGTGACCAGAGGTCATTATTTCCATTAAACTTTGAAAATTGCCTCCTTGCTCTGCCCGCAGAGTTAAACAGTAGATGGATTGATTCCACAAGTAAAGTTGGTGAAAATTGTACTTTTCCCCTAGACTTTCAAGTTTGAAAATTAATATGAGAAAACGAGAGCTTTAAGAATGGGAAATAGATTCTTAAATAAGGACATGCGAAAAACAGGTTAAAATTTGTAAGGAATATCTTATGGAATTGTGTTCAATAGGATGTTTAAGAAATTCAATTCATACATTCAGCAGGACATAGGAAAAACAGGTCGACATTCGTTGGCATATATGTTAGGAAATTTTATTTAGAAAATAGAAATGTAGATTTCAGGCAACTGTTGCACGGGAGCTGGCAAAACTAGGCAATAAGTGGATCCTGGTTTCTTAGAATCAGAGAATATTAGAATCGGAGTTCTTAAATTTTGAGGGTGCGGATAAAAGAGGGCTTAGGAAAGAATGTTCTTGCCACAGTTAGAGCTGAGTCTTTCACCTGCCGCTGGTGCCACCTGTTTCCCTTGCAGGGGGTAGAAACCCAATTCCTTCATATGCAATAGGATGGAGCTTTTCCTTTCGTGAATTTTGGATAAAACTTGGTGATCTAAAACTACTTCTTGGCAAAGAGCTGTGATTATGGGACTTGCACCCAGTTGGGGAAGGTAAGAGGGACTGAGGGGAAGAAGTGTTAGAATAGTCTTTTCTGCACCCACAGTAAGACATACATTTTAATTTACATCACGGCCCAGGGGAGGCGGCTAGCACACCTGAAACAAAAGTTCATGAAATGGTACCCTCTTCAAATGCAATGCATTCCACCAATTCCTCTTCTACTATATTCTATTTTTTGAAAAAATGCTGGTCATTCATGATTTGTTCATGGCAGCCTGTATAGAAAATCATGGGATAGAAGCAGAGTTTGGTGAAATGTCAGGATTAGTTCTGCTTTTGCATGAAAAATTCATCTTTACCAGACAAAACCAACAGTGCCCCCAGGGGAAAGAAGAGCCACCAGGAAGGGGTGAAAAGCAGAGATGGCCAAGCTGGAATGAAAGTAAGGTTAGACGGCTGGCTTTGGGGCCACCAGGCTAAGAGCTGACCCTGCCCTCTGCCGTGTGTGCCTGTTTCCTATTCTGTAAAATGGGAGTAATCATGCTTTCCACAGGGGCTGGTTGGACACAGATGTGGAAAGAGGCTGGTACAAAGTAAGCATTCCTTCTCACAGGGGCTATAATTTAATATCTGTCTGATACCCAGACACCATTTTCGGTGGTGTGAACTTGGGTGGTTTCTTCCACCTGGTGGACAGACTCTGATTTGCAGACATCCTTGTGCGTGACCTTGACAATATCCTGCAGGGCATGTTGGTCTCATTGATGGTCCTGGCCTGAGGGCAGCTCAGGGCCCACTAGAAGGAAATCCCACTGTCAGTAGTGAAATTCTTCCAGTCGCCCATCCCTTAAATTCATCTTCAGTTTGTAACTTTATGCTTGATTCCGCTATAGGGAAGTGACTTTTCAGTAATCATTTTTCTGCTCCAATCTAATGGTGTCTGTTCCAAACAGTGGGTGTCTCTCTATTATGATCAGCCTGGGGGAGAAGGACAAGTGGCCCCTGCAAACCTGCTCTAGCCTGTCCTCCACTTTCTGGGCCACTTGGGTCCTCCCCACTCAGCTGCCTGTCCTTCCTGCCACACCATGCCAAGGTCAGCAGCTGCCTCCAGGTCCACCAAGAGGTTTCTGCTGAGCCAGCAGCAGGACTGGGAAGGGAGGGTAGAAAATGCCAGGTGTTACCTGCCCGTCCTCTCTGTCTTCTCTATCGGGTCTCGAGCCCAAGAAAGTATTGTCATTACCCAGCCCACTTGCTCCTCTTTGGTCTTTGGGAACCTTCGAAGGCATCGCTGGATGCAGGCTCCAAGAAGGGCCAGTTTCGCCGTGTGTTGCCTGGTGACAGGCGTGGAGCCCTGGCTGCAGGAATTAGTCCTCCAAGGACTCTGGGCAGGGAACTTTTCACCATCACCGCGCACAGGCACCACCTGAATCTTACCTTTCTTTTTAAAAACATGCTTTGATTGCTCAAATTACGTAACAAATAAGGGTCATTTTGTTAAACGCTTCCAGATCCTGTGGAAGTGCTCGATGCGTGAAGGCTTTTGTTCAGCACCCACTTGGTACGACTATGGTTTGTTAATCTGTGCGGTTCTCCTTCCATTTTCTCCCAGGAAGAGCTCTGACCCATGCACACATGGCAGAGGCCTGCCAGGGCCTCCAGCTTCGGACATTTGCTGACTCCTCTTACCCTGAACGATCACTGCATTTTGGGCCGCAGTGCTGGCAGCCTTATAAGGACAGGGGGCAGGGAATGGGGGCTACCATGGGAAGGAAGGGGTGCTCCTCTGATGTGGCCCCTAAAGCCACCAGCACATGTGAAGCTGTCAGCACTGGCCCCACCGGCAGGTTTTCCATCCAAGGAGGCTGTGGTCACTGTGACTCAGCAGGAATGAGTGCCTGTGACCAGAGAGAGATCCATTTATATCCTCAGAGAGGGAGTGGAGGGGAACAGAGAGGCCTCCGATCAGAGAGGAAAAAATGTATGCCCTGTTTCTGCAAGCCTTCTGATGTGTCAGAGAACCATTTTCCTTCCTCTCAGAAGCAGTAGGAAGCAGTTTTTAGGGTTGGGAATTGGGGCAAGTAATTGACTAACCATCACATGTCTGCACATTGGAAGATTCCTGTGAATGGCTCTAGGGGGATAGTAACCCTGTGTCACAGTCATCATTCAAGATGACTACATTCAAGACCACCGGTCAACTTGTCATTTTCATCAGGTGAATGGGTCCATTAGGTTGGTTGTTCTGGAACACGCAGACCCTACTGAATTAAGATAATCCACTTTTGGTCCTACCGAAGTTGCAAAATAAAAAATAAAGCGGGGCCAAACATTGTCCATACTGTAGGTTGGAAGCTGCCCATGAAGCAGAGTCCCAGAGATCATAGGAAAGTCTGTGTCTAACCCTCCTTCACCCCACCTACCTCACCCCCTGCTCTGGCTAACGCTCACACTGTCCCAGAAAATAATAAATTCCTTGTGATTGTTATTATTTAAAAGATCTCCCATTTCCGGAAGGTGATGCCACAGATAACCCTTCCAGGGCTTACCGACTCTTGTGTCAGGAAATCCTACCTTACCCCAAACCTGTATGTAGCAAGAGGGATTTATTTAGGTTTAAGCCCATTTCCTCTTGTTTTGTCCCCTTGTTGATGGAACAGCTGTTCATGAGGCCACACAACCAGCATCTGTTCCTGCTGCTGAGATCCACAAGGGCTGATGCCAGGGTCACTTTTTCCTCCCCAAAGGAAGGGCTGGAATTGGGAGAGGGGGGCTGTCCCCTCTTTCACCGAGTTTCTCTAGAAAGAGTCCCTTCTGCATACCCCTGCACATCTTCCTGTGTGTATCTTTATCTCAAACCAGTCTTCCTGAAGGTGTTGGCATCTTCGCTGCAGGAACTTGAGCTCTGCAGCCGCCGCAAGCGGCTCGATGGCCGTCATTTCTGTTCCCACAGCTCCCCCTGGTGGTCAGTGCCGCGCCAGCCCGCTCGCACCTTCCCTAAAGCGCTCTTGAGTCTGGCAGGAGCCAAGTTCCTTCCCTGCCTTAGGGACCCCATTAACCCTAACTTCTTGCTCCTTGACAGGTGGCTACGAAAGGTTTTCCACTGAGTACCCAGAATTCTGTTCCAAAACCAAGGCCCTAGCAGCCATCCCACCGCCGGTGCCCCCCAGCGCCACGGAGCCTTTGGACTTGGGCTGCGGCTCCTGCGGGACCCCACTGCACGACCAGGTAGACCCCGCGCACAGCCCTGGGCATCTGTGCTGGCAGGTTGTGGGCATCAGGGGCCTCTGAATTCAATGTTACGGGGTTTTTTCTTAGGCTTTGAAGGCAGAACCTCAATTTGGGGGAAATGTGGTAACCCTGAGTGTTAAGATGGGGTGATAAATAGGGCCCACTCATCCCCTGGAATTCTTCTCTTTCCTCTCCTTTCCGCCCCCCTGAAGACAGAAATGTAGAGATAGGACTCCCCAGTTTAGCCTGTAGAGGTTTGTGTGGCCCGGAGGAGGCCTGCATGATGCCCGGGGAAACCAGTGCAGGAAGCTGAGATCACCCCTTTCCCAGGGAGTGGGTCGTGGAACACATCCCTGGACCCCAACCATCAGGCCGCCCCTCACCACCAGCCAGTTAGCCAGTTGCAAATGCTACATGGATGTAGCCACCACCACATCCCTCTGAGAAAAGTGCCTAGATGCAGGCGTCCTCAAAACTTTTTAAACAGGAGGCCAATTCACTGTCCCTCAGACTGTTGGAGGGCCGGACCATAGTTTAAACAAAAAAACTATGAACTAATTCCTATGCACACTGCACATATCTTATTTTGAAGTAAAAAAACAAAACGGGAACAAATACAATCACACCGCCTCATGTGGGCCGCGGGCCGCAGTCTGAGGACCCCTGGTAGAGCCACGGCCTTTCTTAGGAGCCCACCCCCTCCATCCCTTCCATCAGTGTGGGGGTGGAGCACGCCTCTATTCTCTGCATGGCTGGTCTTAAACTTAAGCCAGTATATAGCCTCAGTTTGCCATCAAGATGGCATCTGTTTCTCTCTTTTTTTTTTTTTTTTTGAGACAGTCTCACTTGGTCACCCTTAGTAAAATGCCATGGCATCACAGCTCATAGCAACCCCAGACTCTTTGGTTCAAATGATCCTCTTGCTTCAGCCTCCCAAGTAGCTGGGACTACAGGCATCTGCCACAACACCTGGCTACTTTTTGGAGATGGGGGTCTTGCTCTGGCTCAAGCTGGTCTCAAACCTGTGAGCTTAGGCAATCCACCTGCCTGGGCCTCCCAAGTGCTGGAATTATAGGTGTGAGTCACCGCGCCCAGCCCGATGGCACCTGTTTCTAATGGGCTAAATTAAGGTGTGTCCAATCCAACAGGTGCCTACACCACACAGCAATGGCTCATGGCTGGCTGGTGTGAACCCTCCATGTGGCAGACCTTGTGCTGCTTCCTCCACCGGGGAGGCAGACTGCTGGGGCCAGGGCTGGGAGGTACCCATGAGGCTTCCCTTGCCTAGGAGCAGACAGCAAAGGCTGGAGAAGTCCATGGGTTCCATTGCCCCTCTCCAGGAGGCCAAGGGAGAAGCCCAGAGGGCAGTGCCCAGCAGGCGTCTTTCCTAGGACCTGGAAGTACCTGTCCCTCCCACCCCAGGCTTCCCTCCTTGTCCCCACACCTTAGCTTTTTGCTGGTGGCCTCAGGCTCATGTTGTTTGGGGGCCGTTGTTCTCTTTTCTGGTGCAGGGGGGTCCTGTGGAGATCCTCCCCTTCCTCTACCTCGGCAGTGCCTACCACGCTGCGCGAAGAGACATGCTGGACGCCTTGGGCATCACTGCCCTGCTGAATGTCTCCTCGGACTGCCCCAACCACTTTGAAGGGCACTATCAGTACAAGTGCATCCCGGTGGAAGACAACCACAAGGCCGACATCAGCTCCTGGTTCATGGAAGCCATCGAGTACATCGGTAGGCTGGCCCTGGCCTTGGGCTCCTGGGTCCGAGGGCTGGTATAGGGAAAGAGTGGGGAGGACACTGTACCCTTGTCCTCAGTTGGAAGACCTGTTCCTGGGATGTTGGGTTGGCTGGGAGTGCGAAGGTGACCACCTCTACACTGAGCTTAGCTTGCAGAGCCAGTGGCCTTTCCATGGTCTCTGATGTTCAAATCATAAGACTTCTTGGATGGGCAGGACGACAAAGGGAGAATTAGGTCATGGTTTTGTTTCTGTAAATGGAAAGCCTTTAATGTATGGTGGGATTCAACTGGAAGACTCCAAAGGAGTAGAATTGCAGAGTCCCTTCCATGTGGATTTTTCTTAGCTCCCCTCCCAGCCTAACTTGGCCATCCCTGAGTAGGAATGCTGTCCCCCCATCCCCTTCCCTGCCCTGGTACTGGTGCCACCTGGCGAGGGAGGAAGGGCTGTGCAGGAACACTGACGTGTGGCCCTCTCTGCCCCAGATGCAGTGAAGGACTGCCGCGGGCGGGTGCTGGTGCACTGCCAGGCGGGCATCTCGCGCTCGGCCACCATCTGCCTGGCCTACCTGATGATGAAGAAGCGGGTGAGGCTGGAGGAGGCCTTTGAATTCGTGAAGCAGCGCCGCAGCATCATCTCACCCAACTTCAGCTTCATGGGGCAGCTGCTGCAGTTTGAGTCCCAGGTGCTGGCCACGTCCTGTGCCGCAGAGGCCGCCAGCCCCTCAGGCCCTCTGCGGGAGCGTGGCAAGGCCACCCCGACCCCCACGTCACAGTTCGTCTTCAGCTTCCCCGTCTCTGTGGGCGTGCACTCGGCCCCCAGCAGCCTGCCCTACTTGCACAGCCCCATCACCACCTCCCCCAGCTGTTAGAGGCACCCAGGACCCCCCCAAACCGGAGTTGGCTCCCAGCAAGTTTGGGGCGACTGTGTGCAGGCAGCCAGTGGGGACTGACCAGCTGGGGGCAGGCGACCAAGCTCCTTCCCTGTGCATTTCTCCTGGGCCAACCCCGGGGCCAGCCAGGCAATAAGGACTCTGAATCCACATAAAAAGCAAACAAACAAAATACTCCAACCTAGAGCAATAATGGCTGTCTCCGCAGCCGGGGAAGACCTTGGTTTGGTTTCTGTGTCAGTTTTGCTTTTCCGATAGAAATTTCTTACCTCATTTTTTTAAGGCTTGAAGTTAGGAAACCCACAGATCCTGGCAAATGTGCCCAACCAATTTTATTAAGGGGGGAGGGAGGGCGGGTGGGAAAAGATAAGAAGAAAACAAGTTTGCCAGAAGTGCCTGGTCTGTGTGCGTGTCCCTTCCTCGTCATCGTCGTCGTCATTTGTTGTAGTTACAGGAGTTTTGTTTTTTAAAAGAAATCTTCGAGGACATGGTTTTCATTTCTGAGTCTCCCATGGGTGAATAATTATGCTTAATAATAAATAAAGGTATTTATTAAGAATTTCTTTGGAGTATGTAAGTACAAGGAGTCTCGTGACAGTGAACTTTAGAATATATTCATGTTGATGTCCAACAGCACAGCACAACAGCATGCAAACGTCAGAATGGTTAGGAAGCAAATGTCTTGTAGGAGTGTACAAGGCAGCATGGTAATCAACTTGGATTTGTTGCCACTGAAAAGCAGGCAGGATGAGTGGGAGGAGAAAGAAAGAGAAGAATGACTTTTTAATTACTTTTCAAGCTGATTGCTGGGCAGGTACATCACCAAAGCAATTTTAACCACAAGGCAACCTGTTCTCTCCAATGATCAGTTTGGTGTTTGGAGCATCTTTCTCCCAAGATCTGCCTAAGACTTGTCTATCATCTGTGATAAATGCCATATCTTAATAAGGTGCTCCTGGAAAATTGGGTGCTGTTCAGATTTTCCTACAGCGAACCATTTGGCGAGGCCATCAGGGGAACCAGATAACTAGAGGTATACCCGAGATGAATCTTTTTGTGAGTTGAAGCCCCATCTTTTTCTCTTTTGCATAAATCAACAATTTTGATTTTAGGGGCTTTACTTGAAATGAATATGCCAGCAGATTCTTGCAATTCCCTGGTTAGGTGAATATTTTTAAAGGCCCTCTTTTGAATAAGGGGAGAAGTAGACACCACATTTCAGAATTGTGGGCACACGACCGCCATTTTGAATCCTTGGGCCTTTCCAAATGGTGGAATGGCTTTAGAAAGAAGAGGCTATGTTTTTGTGAGGGAGGAGGGTGGGGAGAGGGAGGAGGGAACAAGGTCCGTGTCATTTCATTTGTAGTATTGTGGAACAGTGCTGTCATGGAGTGCCAGATTAGCGGTGATTGCAGACTTGTCCAGGTTTTCTTTTGTTCTTGTTTTTTGCCCTTAGAGAGTCTAGATCTAAACACATTCTTGCTAACCCATAAATAATGTTAAGCCTCAGTGTCCAATCGTGTTGGAATGCTTTCTCATCAGTATCCCAGACAGTTTGGTTACCTTTCCTTCTGTGAACTATCAACCTGTGTCCTCATGGTTGGGCCAGACTTTGTCAGGCCCTCCCTTTGGTTGAGGCCAGAGTTCCTGTTGCCTGTTTTGAAGAAAAAAACAGAAGCTCCCTGCTTCCTTGAAGAACTGCTTAGCTGAAAAGTTGAGGGTGAGGCATGGAAAGGTTGAGTTCCCAGACTAGGGATGCATTTAGGCAATTGGACATCCCTGTTTTTCCCTTGATTCTTGGAAGTCAAGTGGGGTTCTGTAGCTGAAACAGCCCCGGGTTCTAGCAGCAAGAGGGCGCAAGTGAAGGGGCTACTTGAGCAGGGAGGGAAGGGAATTGTGGAACAGATGTGCTTTTTGTAGAGTAAGTGTTCATTTGCCAAAACTGTCCTGCTTTCCCAGATTGGATTCCAGCCCCATAGAGAGTCGGAACTCAGGACTGCCCCAAGATACATCTTTTCCCCACTTTCCGATTTAAGTCTTTTGTCACCACATCAAACAGCTGTGTACAAAGCCATTTTCTTTGTACTTGATGACATGAGTCCCCAAACTCTTAGAAATAAAACAGGACATTGGCTTGACTGGGAAAGGGGGGCTTTTTAAATTGTCAGTCTCCTATCAGAAGCTCTTGAATGACTTAGCATAGCTCTGGTGAAGACCCCGCGTCAGGGTCAGCACAAGGCACTGCCCCTCCCAGAAAGTGATTTCTGGTGATGGAGATTTCTGTTAACTGACCTCTCACTGATTAGCCGCTTTGCTGTTGGTCACAGAAGGCAGGGTACTCCCTGGATATTCCTGTAGGGAATGAGGGGTGCTGCAGGTTCCTTTCCAGAATCTTGTCTGACCCAAGGGGGTGTGTGCGGGAACCCTGGGGGAGATGGACCAAGCAGTCTTAGGCATGGGTATGGGGGAGTAGCAGGTGCCAGCTTTTGTCATTCCCTCCAGAGGACCTTTCGCTCAGTTGCTCATTCCCCTGAATCTCTGAGAGTTTTCAAGTTGGGAAAGCCACGAGAAAAATGTTTAAGTCCTTGGGAAGTTAGGGAAGTAGGATGTAGATTCAAATTCCAGGGGGAAAGGGCTAGAGATTGGGAGTTGGCCATCCAGCCTGTGGCGATAAAGCCATGACTTAGCCTTAGGGTCCCCTGGGGAGCTTTCAGGATCCTGACGCCAGGCTGGTCCAGACCATTGAAACCAGCAGGCCTGCCTGTGGTTGGGTCCCCGGCCCTGGTGCGTTTCAGAGCGTCCCAGGTGCTTTCCAGGTGCAGCCAAGTTTGGGAAACCACCTTGCTTTCTAGATGCTAAGAAGTTGCTGGAGGCTGGGTGTGATAACTCATAGGTGGCTTGCCGTGCCACCTCCACAGCCAGGGGTTTGCCACTGGCTCAGCTGGTCTCATGCCACTCCCAGCCCTGCTGAGGAACCAGATGGTATCTCTCCGGGTTCTTCCGGGATCCTTGTAAACCCAGCCAGCCTGCCTGCGGCTTTGTGAGGGGACTCGGTGATGAATGGATGTTGATGTTTTTCCTTGAAACTGTCCTGTCCATCGATAAAGATGAAGTTGTCTCCTCTTTGAAGGCTCCCTCCGTGCTGACACCCTGAGCTTCCTTAGAGTTTACCAGCCATTCAAGGAAGAGACTTCTCAAAGACAGCAATGCAATCAATCAGTCCTTGTAACTTGTGTAAATAGCCCCATATTTCAGAGCGATGTCATTTCTACATTTGATATGCCTGTTATTTCTGTAGGATGTATATAGTTTAGGGGATTCTTTTTTCATTTGGTTTTGTTTTCTAGAAACGTCAATGTGTCCGTTTTTATTTATTGCTTGAAAAAGATCATTTGAAGAAAAATAAATACATTTTCAACCACCTCTGGCTTGGTTTAGTTTTTTCCTGAAAACTGTCCTGCTGCTACGATTTGGTGTGGAGGGAAAGAAAACCTGGATTGTTTAACCATCTTGTCCACTTAGCAGCATCTGCAGTGGGGCTGAGCCCACTTCTGCTGCCTGAGCACCACTCCAGGCAGGTGAGCAAACTGAGCGGGTATTCATTTCTCAGAGCCCTCTTGCTCCAGGCTGTTCTCTAGGAGCAGAGACGGGGAAAAACTGAGTGACAAGGGACAAGTTGGCTATTTTCATCTGCAAATCTATGTGCCAAACAGGCTATAGAGATAGTGACAATGGCTATTTGGTAAGAGAGATCGATCTTAAACATTTAAGTACCAAAGTGATCAGGGCTATAACTGAAGAATGTTGAAGGAATTTCTGCTGCTGGGAAATACCTGTTGGCAAGGAGGTCCAGTTTGGCTCCCAGAATCTGAGGAAATGTTACTGACCTCATATGCTGTTGGGATCATGGAAATAAGCAATATGTTTCAAGGCCAGGCTGAGGAGATGCCCTGATAAAGCTTACATCACCTGCTAGTGCTGATCTGTGAATCTCTTGTATCAGATTCCATTGGTATGAATTCCCACCTGGGCATCAAGCATGCATTTCCACTGTGTCATGATTTTTACGTTATTCTAGAAGCCCAGCTAATGCAATTTGCAGGTGAAAGAAATGAGGAACACAGTTTGGAAAAGTGGGAGGCCGAATTGTTTGCAGATGGCATGAATATAGAACACAAAAAGAATCAACTGAAATAAACTTATCAGAAATAAGACAATTCAGGAAGTGGTTGATTACAAAATGAATACAAAAATGGCTTTCCTGTGGGAAAATATGGATTAAAACTTAGAGGTAGTAGAAGATCCCATTTATAATAATAAAGATAAAATGCCTACAATAAACTTCACTAGAAATAGGTGAGATGTACATGATGGATGAGGCGCAGCTCTGCCCAAGGACATAAGAAACACTTGGAAAAGGCAGAAGGGTTAGGATAGATAGATGGTCCCTGACTCACCTCAGTTCAGCTTAAAAGTTCAACTTTACAATGGTGCGTGAATAACGTGCACTTCTCACGTGGGGGCTCTCTAGGGCTTGTGGTGGAGTGGTGGGTGGACTGCTGAAATCTGAAGGTACGGCTGCACTGGCCTCCCAGCATGCCTTGCTTACCAGACTGGCAGTTCAAGCCAGCTGTCGCCAAGTTCAATGGTGAATGTTGACTTGAGTGCCTATAAAAGCTCTCTCCACTACTGTGGTCCCACAGTAGTCAGATTTCATATGTGACCGATCAGAGTGAGTCTGTGCTACCAACATGGAACCTACCCCCCCTTTATGATGTAGTTTCAGAAGTCCCATCACATCACTTCCTCTCTACCAACTGGTTGAAGAGTTTCAATTCTGCCCAGATTCAAGGGAGGGGAGACAGATCCTGCCTCACTATGGGAAGAATTTAAAAAGGGTTTTGTAGCCATTTTTAAACCACCACACCAGTATTCACTAGAAACAATATGTGAGGGCCCATTCAAAACCCATTCTGCTTTTTACTTTTAGTACAGTATTCAATAAATTTACTGAACATTTTCTAATAAAATAGGCTTGGGGTTAGATGATATTAACACATGGGCAAAATCATCTAGGTCAGTGGTTCTCAACCTGTGGGTCATGACCCCTCTGTAATAATGAAAATACATCCTGCATATCAGATATTTACATTACGATTCATAACAGTAGCAAAATTACAGTTATGAAGTAGCAATGAAAATAATTTTATGGTCGGGGGTCACCATACCATGAGGAACTCTATTAAAGGGTGGCGGCATCAGGAAGGTTGAGAACCACTGCTCTAGGTGGTCAGAGCACATTTAAGGTAGGCTGGGCCAAGCTATGGTGTTTGGTAGGTCAAGTGTAGTAAATGCATTTTTGACTTACTATATTTTCAATTTACAATGGGTTTATCAGGACATGATTCCATCACAAATTGGAGCATCTGGAAACTGTGTCCTGGGAAAAAGAAGACTGAGTATTGAAAAGATGATTTCTCCATAAATTAACCTATATGTTTAATGTGAGCTCAATGAAAAAAATACCAACAGGATTTTGGGAGGAATACGGCAAAATGATCCTGAATTTCAACCTAAGAAATAAATATGTGGGAATGGACTTTGAATAAAGAACAAGAGGAGGAGTCCCTTTTGTTCTGTGTTTCTATTGTTATTGACAGTTTTCACAGGAAATTATTTTAAAAATAAACGTTCTCAGGTGCACCTTAGACTTGAGAGACTATAAACTCCCACAAGAGTTCAGCCAGTTCAGGAATGTCTGGCCCAGGCTTCTCCTCTTCCATGTCCCTTCCATGTAGTCAGTCCCCTCCCAGTATAACAACCCACAAATTGTGACTATTCTGATTATTGTTGCTGCAGAACAATGAACCCAAGAACTTAGTTGTGTAAACTAACAGCTGCTTTGGCTGTTTGGTTTTACTCACAAAATTGTTCATTAAGTATCCCAGCAGGGCTCCCCTGAGCACTTCTCACTTCTCACATGGGGGCTCTCTAGGGCTTGTGGTGGAATGGTGGGTGGACTGCTGAAATCTGAAGGTACAGCTGCACTGGCCTCCCAGCATGCCTTGCTTACCAGACTGGCAGTTCAAGCCAGCTGTCGCTAAGTTCAATGGTGAATGTTGACTTGAGTGCCTATAAAAGCTCTCTCCACTACCTTGGTCCCACAGTAGTCAGATTTCATATGTGACCGATCAGAGTGAGTCTGTGCTAGTAACATGGAACCTACCCCCCCTTTATGATGTAGTTTCAGAAGTCCCAGCACATCACTTCCTCTCTACCACTGGTTGAGAGTTTCAAATCTGCCCAGATTCAAGGGAGGGGAGACAGATCCTGCCTCACTATGGGAAGAATATAAAAAGGGTTTTTGTAGCCATTTTTAAAACCACTACACCAATAAATAGTTATCCAGAAAACCTGAAAATGCAAAGTTCACCCCTAATTCAGAGATCTCATCCAAGAACTAAAGTTTCTGATAGTTTTGGCACTTGGTGGGGAAAGAACATTAGTTCTTTACAAATTCTCAGATGGATCTGGGCCCACCCTACAGGCTGATACCAAGGTCCTTGCCTTGGTTCTTTTGTAATTCAAAAAGTGTCTCAAGTTGACAGAATCAGAACAATATAGCTCTGACCTTCTGTATTGGGGTGTCCATGTGGCGGCTGACTGCTCCTGCCCCTGTAATAGATACTGCAATCAACCACAGTATTATTTTCTACTGAGCCCAGGTCTGTCCCAATGGTTTTGTTTCAAAACAGGGTCTTGTTCTTTCATCCTGAGTAGAGTGCAGTGGTATCATCATAGCTCACTGCAACCTCAAAATCCTGGGCTCAAGTGATCCTCCTGCCTCAATCTCCCGAGTGGCTGGAATTACAGGCACTCACCAGGATGCCTGGCTAAATTTCCTATTTTTTTTTTTTTTTTGCAGAGACAAGGTCTTGCTCTTGCTTAGACTAGTCTCACCTCCTGGCCTTCCTTAATTCTCTCACCTCAGCCTCCGAAAAGGGCTGGGATTACAGGCGTAGAGCCATCACGCATAGCCAGGAATAAGTTTTAACCATTAAAAACACAAATCCTGTCAAATGAAGGACTCAGTAACTACTGTGCACATCCATATCATTTCCAGAATTTTCAGGTTGGGGCAGCTTGAGTGATCGCAACAGTATAAAGTACCTGTGCAGAAAAGGAACTCAAGTGGTCATCAGGGCCATTGGTGCCATCTTTAAACCTTCAGAAAGGTTTGTTAGACTTGGTTGGTGGCCTCAAGTATAGGAAATATGAAAAAAAAAATGTTATCACTGTGCAACTAAACGAAAATAGAAATGCTAGCTAGGTTATACCAGATGGTTAGAGCATCCATAGGAGCTGGAGGCCTCTTTAGACCCCATTCAGACTTCTCCGAAGCTGTTTAGTTCCCACTCCAATACTCACATGGTTTAGAGTCAGCCAATCTCTCCATTTTTTATCTTTGTGTCTCTGCATAGCACAGGTTAGTCTGAGTGGGTCTGGACTGACCACAGGCCTATCTCCAAGATTACTGACTCTTGGCCAATGCCATACAATGAATTAACTGAAGAGGAAGGAGACTCCACAACCATATGCCCGTGAGTTGTTTTGCAGCCGTTATCTGTCTGTTGGCATTATTTAGTAATAGGAACTCAAGTTTTGATTTGCACTGGGTTTTAGTGGAGAATGTGGAGGGGTCACATAGGGAGAACGTGCCAGTAGACCAGCTCACTATAAAAGACTCTTCGTGAGGAACTGACTTTGGACTGTTGATATTGAGACACTTCACTGACATTCTGGCGGTGGCCAACACCTGGGGACCACACAGTGTGACTCAGTCCAGGGGTGAGAAGTCCAAGCTGCCTGTGCCTGAGATTTCCAGGCCCTCCAGCGTGCACCCTTCTGCCGCCCAGACCTGAGATCTCAGGCCCCCTTTAGCCCACACCCTTCTCCTATGGCCTGGGCCTGAGATCTCCCGGCCTTCCAGCGAGCACCCTTCTGGGCGGCCTGGGCCTGAGCTCTCAGAGCCCCTCCAGCGCGCACACTTCTTCTGCTTCCTGGGTCTGAGATTTCAGACCCCCTTCAGCGTACACCCTTCTCCTGCAGCCTGAGCCTGAGATGTTTGGGCCCTTCAGTGCACATCCTTCTGCGATTGCTGTGCTCCATCCTTTGCCTGCAATGAAGTTGCTGAGTATAAACTGAGTCCTGCAAGTCCTTTCAGCAGACCTGAACATCTAAGGTGATCAATGGAGCCTTTCAGCCTTTTCTTTCTACCCCTTTACGTCTTGAGTTCAGATTCACGAGAAATAGCACTTGATTAAACTAACTGGTCAGCGTTGTTCCTATAGAGTTTTCCCACTGAATCACCTCCTGCATCAGAGTCCCCCTTTTGTTAAATCACATGTGGCTAAGGTAACAGTGTCGTAGGTACGGCACAGAGGGAGCTCCAGGGGAAGCTGTAGGTTAGAATAACCTAGAGCTTCCAGTTACTAAGTCTTCTTGTGGCTCAGATAATCCCTCTGGCAAAGGAAGTTACTGTACAGATTCACCCAGCTTCTACTTGGTAGTCTCATGGCTCACTAGCCATGGAAAAGGAGAGGGGAATAGAAAGTGCTCCTTGGCCCTCGTGCTGGGCACATCCTATTTGCGAGCAGGACCCGGGTATTCTCTCTGCTTTCCTCCTGTACGGGCATGGGGAGAATAAGCCTCTTGAGCAGCACAGTCTCTGAGCTGCCCCCTGGCACTGCTGAGGCCTAACTCCAAAGCCCAAGCCTGTGTGTTTAAGAGAGATTTCTAAGAGGAACTCATGTTTCTCCTGCTATCACTGTACTTCTGCAACTCCCACATGGGCTTAGAGGGGAGGATAAGCCACTTCAAACCCAGATCTCCTCAGCAAGACACGGAGGGAGGGTTGTTATTTGTATTCTGACAGTTGTAAGTCAGTTAAGGTTGGGCCGGCTGAAATGGACAAACAGGGCAAAACGGAAACTCAAGAACTAACTGCTATCCATACACATTGTACTTTAAAAACGTTTTTATTGAATATTAATCAATTACAAGTAGTGTAAGTTAGACATTAAGCCAAAGCACAATTACAGGTTAAATATAATCACAAAGATCTCTTAAATAGAAACCCACCGTGCAGGCAGGTGGAGTTCCTTGATGCCCTCCTTTAGAAATAAGTAGAAGGTGAGGGAAAAAAGGACTTCTGTTTCAGGTGAGAGGTGAAGCCAGAAGAATTTACATGCTATAAAGTGATTTTTCATGAACAAATCAGGATTGACAGATTTAGAAAAACAAAACAAAGCAAAAACCAAGGATGCTCAGTTAAATCTGAATTTCAAATAATGAATACTTTCACTTAAGTATGTGTCAGATACTGCTTGAAACATACTTACGCTAAAAACTGTTATCTGAAATTCAAACCTCATGGGGCATCTTGTATTTCATCTGACAATCCTACAAATAGATACGAAGAAGAAAGGGGAGGGGATTGGACCCCCCTCACCCCCACCCCGTCACCAGTGGTGGGTCGCACAGAGACTAAAGAGAAAAACAACACCAGTAATGAACCAAAGAGTCACCACGCTGGTCACTTACACAGACCAACGTCACAGTGACCAGTAATGAACCAAAGAGTCACCACACTGGTCATTTACACAGACCAACATCACAGTGACCAGTAATGAACCAAAGAGTCACTACGCTGGTCACCTACACAGACCAACATCACAGTGAGAAAACACAATCGCTACTTCAAATGCTGTTACCAGGAAACAGTCTACATTTCCTCAAAGCTGGTTTTGTAAATGTGTTTGAGAAATATGTTGATAAAAGTACCTTTTTTGTTTCTAAGTATCAAAGACAAATATTACCACCACAAAGATAAGATGAGCTGGAGACAATGGGAGCAGAAGCAGGTATTCTATGCAGTCGAAGAGTTTCCTGTGCTGTGTATGAATACAATACAACGGGCTGCCTAGTCAAGGTCATCTTCTGGGTTTAGGCTATTAGCTTCAAAGATTTCCGTTCCTTCCTAACGTTGCCAGTTTTATCATTTTAGCTCTTCATCCTGAACTTTGGGCAGGGCATGGGGGTGTGAGAGGGACATCCTACTACTGGAGGCCAGTGTTTCTCTGTGATTGTATGGCTGCCAGCAGAAATGGGTAGACAGATAAACACTAACACAACCACCCAAATTCTGAAGCAGGAGAGACTGTCTTTGAAAGGCTGGGTGGTAGGGCAGGTGTGGAAGGGTAATGTATAAAACAAAAAAGAGAAAGTGATGCAAAGAAAGTAAAAAAATGGAATCATAATCAACTTTACCGTGTAAATGTTATTTCAAAGGAGGCAGAACTCTCTGGCTAATGTATAAAATTGGTCACACCATGACCATGTTTGGTCTTACAGAGTATATGAAATCTCAGCTTCCTACGTTTTCACTTTTAATATAACTACAGTTTGTATTTTAAAATCACTAAAAAACAGCTTTCCTGTCCCTCTGATTTTACCTGTTAGTGACGGTTGTTGCTGTATTCTCACAGACACAACTTAACAGGGTTTGAACTCTTTCTAGCATTTCTTCAAACCAGAATTCCTCTAGCTGAGGAATTTCACACATATAGAAATTTGAAAAGATTGACTCTTATTAGCTCTGCTGTAGGTAATGGGAGTATTACTCATGAAATATACCCTCATAAAATAAGCTTAACAAGTATGAAATACTGGACTCACCGACCCTTTTCAAACAGTAGGAAATGGAATGACAAGGTTTTATTTGTTAGCATATAAAAGGTTAAAAGTTTCTGCCATAGTTAAGGCTTTCTTCGGAAGGAGAATTTAATTATCTCTTCATTGCAGAATACGCAAGTTATCTGCAGAAGTCTCACTTTGGCGAGTGGTAGTTTTGAACGCATTTCCTTTTCATGTGCTACATGGGTCCAATAATAGCTCAAATATTACATTCACAATTACTTTCTTTTCATTTCTCTGTCTTGATTTGACAAACAAATTTAATTTCAGTCTTTAAATAAATTTCTGACGCATGAAATCCTATTTTAATGTCAGTTTTGAGTGTCTGCTGAATGAGTAAAGTCTATAGTGCTATACAAGGTAATTAGTCAAATAGAAAACATGGTAAGGAGGTGAATTATACAGATACCACACAGATAGGCTATGAGCACACAGGGGGAAAAGTGAAAACACACACTTCTGTTTGCAAGGCCATTTGTAGGAATCCAGACAGTGCACGTGTTTAAAAAGGGAGAGGGAGCATTGTCTAATAACCCTTTGTGAACCTGGGAGATACACCGAAATACAGAAAAACCTGGACAACTTTATTTACTTTCCAAAAACAGGTATTTCTCTGTATATTTTAATACACTTCAGTCTAGCCAGTGGCTAGTACGTGAAAACATCGTAATATTATTTATTTTACTCATGTTGTTTCAAACGCTAGGAATTCCAAACTCCAAGAAAGAAAAGGAAAATAAGAATCCTAGTTGTACTGCTATTATTTTGCATAGAGTTAAAACTCTGGGTTCCATGTTACTATTTGTTAACAAGGTGGCAGCATCTTCTGAGCAAAGAGCAGGAGGCCTGATACCCATTTGTGGTTGTGACAGAAAAATGGAGAGGGACCTTTTCTCCTTGTGTCAAGACCCAAGATGGAGAAAGGAGGAAAGTGACTGGCGTCAAAGGCAACTGTCAGAGCTAATTTAAACTCCAGACTAGCAATCTGGGGTAAAGGGAAGTGGGTCGAGTCCAAGGAGAAAGTGTCTCATCTAGGGCACCTTAATTTACGCCTGACACAAGTATCCAGTTGGCTAATACCTGGTAAACTGGAACCATCAGGTCTAGAGAAGCCCTTTGACTTTGGGACTCCAGTAAAGCTGGTAGAGATGCTCATTCCCATTATGTGGTTTGGGAAGCTGAGGGGCCACATCAGGGACGCTGTACTTAAGTCCCCAACTTGCTAGTGTTTCCACACAGCACATATACAAAACAGTAAATGAATTCCAGCCTAATTTAATGCCACGCTTTTATATTGCCAAGGGTACTTCACATTGCTATGAAAATTCCAAATGTAATCAACTTTTGCTAACTTTTGAGTGCACTCATGGTGACCTTTGGTTTTCAAATTCTGAAAAAAAATATGCATTTGGCTCCTTTGATATATCCATTAACCCACTCTTAGGCAGATGAATAATACACACACATTCTTTCAAGGACCACTATATATGTCAATCATTGTAAGAAAAGAAGCACCGCAAATGTCTTCCTAACACAGTACCTTTACTCAGCACACAGAACATCAGACACATCACACTGGCAGTTTAAATACTAAACCACAGATTAACTTCTCAAATGTAAGGCCCAAGTTTAAAACTGGCACATCCATTAATCTAGTTAGTATGATGGAAACAACATACAACCACAGTTGGGTAGTGGTTTATCTTTTTAATGAAGCTATAAAGCTTTCCATGTCTATGCCATATTAACCTTTTTTACTCAACTAAAAATCACAACTGTGTTTACCGTTTTCAACTATGTCTGGGGAGGGGCGTGAGTAATACACACTTCACGGCTACCGTGAACTACACAGATGGCAACTTCTTCAACCCTTTGTTACACACAACCAAAAAAGGAGGAAAAAAAAAGCCCACTTAATGAATATCAAGTTTCAAAGCTTCATATGGATTTCTAGTGCTATTAAATCAGTAGCCAGAACACAAACACCCAGCTTGGATCACTGAAACTTCAACAGAAGCAACGACTGAGGCTGATTCTTGATTTAATTTGGATGACCCATGAAAGATTCAGCTACAAAATTCAAACTAGTCTGGATGCCTAGTTCTTGCACTGAATTCAAGCCAAAAAGGAAAGCAAAATATAAATATTTTAAGAGCCTATTTCTAGAAAATTTCATGTAACCATTTTATGTCGCTTCAGGAAATTAAGGGTGAGCACAGCTTAATCAGCCTAAATTAAAAAACAAAACAAAACCCAACCAACAAAACCCAAATTAGTTTTCAGGGCTTTAAGTTGAAACGTCAAGTTTGTGTGTTTCTCCTATTTTTCCTCCCTGTACAGAGTGGATGCACAGCATGCCAAGCAGGTAAATGAAAACACTCAATCCCATATGCCTTAAGTTGAACAGGCACATGTGGGAACCGTGATGGAGAATGTTTTGTAAGTGTCAATGTGCACTTGCCAAATACGGGTTCAAACAAGCAGTCATTTCACAAATAAAACAGTATGGTATTTCCTTATCCCCTTCATTGACAAAAATAACTGAAAGGGCTTTGGCTTCAATTTTTTTCCCTCCTTGTCTAAATATAACAAGAAGCTTGAGGAAATGTTTCAAAACTTTATACACAAATCTTTATAAACTATTTGAAGCATGTCACTCAAAATAAACCCCAAATTGGGAGTAAACAAAAAAGGTCTTGCATTTGTGTACAGCTGTCGAATGAACAGGATCTGAATCCCAGCTTTCTAAAGGAACAAAGTACTACTTTTAAGACTTTAATGAAGTACAATAATTCCACTGACTCTGGAAATAAGGCAGCTAATTTGGGTGTGGGTGTGTGTGTGTGTGACAATTCCAGTGGTATGGATATTTACTTTTGGAGGAATCTCTTGATCCATCTGGGCTACAATGACATAGAGCCATGTGCTCCGCACATCCCTTAATGCCGCGCCTCCCTCGCGGGTTTCCCTGGCCGACTGCATCTTGGCGTTCCAGCACTGTCCTGACACCTCTGCAGCAGGCTGTGTCAGGAGGAGCAAGTGGCCCTCTCTGCCTTTTAATTTTTTGAACTTCGGAGCTTCTAAGTTGTGCCTTTCCCTTATGAGATGGACCAGTTCAGAAGAGGACACAAAAACTTGGTGTTTTTCTTTTTTATCTTATGTTAATGAGAAGTACAGATACAAAATAAAACCAAATGTGTGTTTTAAAAAAGTGGAAACTGAATCCTGTTTAGCCAGAAGCTTGGGTTGCATTCCTAATGATTTTTGTTAGTGTGACTTTGTGCAAAATATCAAGAAGGCTAGTGGCTCATTTTCATAGTGACCAAAAAACAAAAGCCAATGCATGTTTAAAAAAAAAAAAAAAAAGACATGTATATTTGTTATACACATGTGCCACGCATAGCAAAGCAAATGTAGTGTGTGAACCATGAACGTGTGAGAAAGCACTGGTTATGTTTCTTTTTTCTCCAAGTCTAAAATCAAAGCAATCTTGTTTTAGAAATGGATAATTGTGATGAAAATGAGCCTGAGATATGTTAAAAGGCCGCCTCTGTAAACATTTCCTCAAAGGGAACAGTAGCAGTTGAGTGTGTATCAATTACTCATACTGTACCCATCACGATAGCAATGCTTTATAAAAGACAAACAGCTTATTTCTAGGCTGTCAGGGATTTAGAGAATATGGATTTCTTTTGTTGGAAACAATCCACTGTAATCCAGTCCCAGGTTTAAATCCCATCTGGCGTTACCAGTAGGCCTTCACTAGGTCTTCTGCTCTGCGGCTGTGGTGGTCTGTGAAGGAGCTTCCGGCTTCACGATCTGGTATGTGATGAGATACTCTGGGTAGGCCTAGAAAGAACAAGCAGATAACAAATCACCCTGCTGGTGGGTACAGTATTCAGGCCTTACTTAATGTGGAAGCCTTAGAGGCTGTTCATCCTGCCAGGATTCCACACAGGTCTGGTTAATTAACAGGTGCCTGACAGATGAGGAGGTCCACCTACTTAGCTGCCTGTAACATATATAAACCTACCATCCAGAAAACTGTTTGAATGTTACTTCTACGAAGAATACTGTAAATTAGTTACACTCCTTTCATCCCTTACTAGATGGGAGGTGCCATAAACACAAAACTGAGGCATGAATGCACCAGAGCGATTTATTAGCATAACCTTTTATTTTCTCAGATTTCTTTCTTTTTTTTTTTTTTGTAGAAACAGAGTCTCACTGTACCACCCTTGGTAGAGTGCGGTGGCGTCATACGGCTCACAGCAACCTCTAACTCTTGGGCTTACGCGATTCTCTTGCCTCAGCCTCCCGAGCAGCTGGGACCACAGGCGTATTTTCTCAGATTTCATAACAACCAAAGTATATACAAAGTCTTACAGCATTTACACCGTAAAAAGCTTCCTATTAGTTGATGTTCACTAAATGCTTGTTAAATGAAAAAATATCTGCTGAAGCAAGTTCAAATTAATCATAGAAAAAACGATATCACTCACTGAGATAGAAAGTAAGGGGGAGACGTGTTGAGTCACCAATAATGCAGAGGCAACAGTTTGGAGATCATTTTCAAAATTAACTAGTTAAAGGCATCTCTTACAGGAAAGATAATGGGTCAGATTTGGACCTGCTGCCCTCCACTCCCGCTATTCTCTCTATTTCTCTCTTCTCTGTCGCAGTTTCAGAAAGAGAAGGCTCAGTGTCTGGATGGGAAGAGGGCTTCTTTGATGTAAGGGGGAAGAAGCCGGTGACTGGAGGAAGCTGTTACGAACCTTGACCAGAAATGGAGTCAGGAAGGAGGGGTGAAACACCCCTTAGTTTGGAAATTCTGCAGGAATTCTTCAACCCTAAATAGAGCATGACGATAAAACTAGAGTGTGGTGTAGTGGCTGAAAAAAATACTTCTTGGGAGCCAAGTGTTATGGTGGCCAAAAATGATTTGTTGAATGCTGACCTACAAATTACTTGCACACAAACATGGGGTAAGAAAAAACTGGACTGTTTAAATTTTAAAACACAGAAATAAAAGTGATCAATTTACCGAGTAATCACTTTAGAATTGCATGCCTCACTCTTAGGAGACAGAAACTACAATAGTTCCGTGTCTCAGCTTTCCTCATCTACAAATGGGAACTGTAATAAAATTAGAATTCTCATGAGAACTAAATACAAAGGCTTTAGAATAGATTTGACGTAGTAAGAATTTAATATATGTTAGTTGTTACTATTCATGCTACCGTATTCATCATTATTACTATCCTACATGTATCTCCTAAAAAGAACAAAAAACATAAACGTGTTTTAAAAAGTCATAACTGATGAAACTAATTTATGGCTTTCACATAAAAGCTATAACCCAGTTATAACCTAAGAATAGGGGGAAGGGGAGAGGGAGGGGAGGGAGGGGGGAGTATGGGCAGAGGGAGGGTGATTGGTGGGATTACACCTGGCGGTGCATCTTACAAGTGTACATGTGAAACTTAGTAAATGTAGAATATAAATGTCTTAACACAATAACTAAGAAAATGCCAGGAAGGCTATTTTAACGAGTATGATGAAAATGTGTCAAACGGTCTATAAAACCAGTGTATAGTGCCCCATGATCGCATTAATGTACACAGCTATGATTTAATAAGAAAAAAGAAAAGAAAAAAGATTCTATATGCCCAAATAGATCCCAGATGGTTTAAAGAATTACACATTATCTTACAATAGAAAACCAATCAGAATGCTAATAAAAACAAAAATAGAGAGGTTTCAAAATGTAAAATAAAAAACTCATAACTATCTTTTCTATATAAGGAGACATTATGATTCATAACATTTTCCCCCTACAATTCCAGTCTGCTCTGATTAGAGTTAAAACCAGCAATGGTTTCCATCTTTAATACACTGACCTGAGAGAATCAAGACTGACAGTCTCTTCTGACTTTCCCATCTGATGCTTCAATAACTAAACAGTTAGTACTGGCATTTTTGTTGTTGTTGTTGCTACTGCAATTTGTACACCATTTCAGTGTGGGTTACTAAAACAATGGGTTGTTACTAAATGGGTTACTAAAACAAGCTAGGTCAGATGTCTATTTCCAACTCTAGAGTTGGGTATAATAAATCTAGCAAAGCTCATATACTGGTGGAAAAATGGGAATGCAAGTCAACCAATGGTTTAAAAGTCAAAAAAATTATTTATTCATCACCAATTTACATGTATGGAGTTATCTACCTTGTGAAAACACTGGTGTGAAATATGAACCCTGCTGGGAAGGAGCTTATCTAGTCTAGGAGACTAAGCCAAAGAACAGGCAAATTGAAAAATAATCCAGGTTGGCGTGTGCGATGTGTCAAAAGTGGGATGCCCACCCTATTTTCTTTTGTCTCAATGAAGTTTAATATCTATGATACTTTGCAGGACACATTTTTTTTGCTTGCAGAAGAACTGCTTAAGCAAAGGTGTCAATAACATCAGTGTTGGAATTTTGGTGGCATAAGATTTAAGGTGATCCCTGATGCATGTCAGTGTCAGTCAGGCACAATCTGAGATTCTAATGACATGAATTACTTAAAGGTCCTTATCTGAGTGCCCCGGTCCCTATCGATTAGGCTATGAAATTGTTTCTGTGTACACTTCAAGATACTGATTAATCACATCCAAGTCCTGAGGGATTTAAGGCAAGAATTACTAAACTGCAGGACTAGAAGGGCCTAGAGTGAACCAAAAAACATTATTTCCTGTCAAGTCACTTTAAATCCATGCTAGTCTAAAAACATAGAATTTATTTTTCCTTTAAGTTTCGCTAAGCACTTTGGGTACCATAATTTCATAGAATTCTTTTTAACCCAAATTCCTAATGCTAAAATTTAAACTCAGATGCTCTCAGTTTATTTTCCATAGAGATGAGAAAGGAATTGTCATCTTCCCTTAAATCACTTTGTATATTTGGAAACCATTCTCTAAATCATTCTATCATTTCGCTTCTCCAAGTTAAATAATTCTGCATTGTTCTTACCATTTCAGCAAAACAGATGGGATCTCTGTAGCAACCAGCAAAGAACGAAGTACAACAACAACAAAATACTCCTGCTATTTTAATTCTAATCGCATGTTTTCTTTTGAAATTTTAAACAGGCAAACTTGAAATATTTATTCTTTGCTTGTTTTATTTGGAAACAACTACAAACTTAATAAGTTGGAAAAATTAAAATGTTACACAAAACACCTGTATCATCTTTAGCCAGATCCACTTACTGATAAGGTTTCCTTTATCCCATTTGCTCTGTCATCTGTATTTCCCCTACCACTAGACACACACACACACACACACACACACACACACATCTTTCCCCGGGACATTTAAGTTATGTACATCATCATGATCCTTTATCCCTAAATATGCCAGAATATATTTCCTAAGAATAGATTTATTTTCTTACCTAACTACAGTATCAACCATATAATTTTACATTGAATATAATACTTTTATCTATATTCTGTCCATATTACAATTTTGTTAGCTGATCTAATAATGTCCTTTTTTTTTTTTTAGAGACAGAGTCTCACTTTGTCACCCTCAGAAGAGTGCCGGGGCATCACAGCTCACAGCAACCTCCAGCTCTTGGGCTTAGGTGATTCTCTTGCCTCAGCCTCCTGAGTAGCTGGGACTACAGGCGCCTGCCCAATGCCTGGCTATTTTTTGTTGCAGTTTGGCCGGGGCTGGGTTTGAACCCGCCACCCTTGGTATATGGGGCCGGCACCCTATCCACTGAGCCACAGGAGCCGCCCAATGTCCTTTTTTAGTACTGTATGGGGACAGGAAGTTAGTTTTTTGTCTCTTGGGCCTCATTTAATCTGGAAAGCTTTCAAAGCCTTTCTCCTTTATAATATCAACATTTTGAAGAACACAATCTTCCCACTTTTTTTTTTTTTGTCTTTTCAAGAAAGTATCTTGCTGCTCTATTGCCCAGGCTACAGTCAGTGGTGTCATCACAGCTCACCGCAATCTCAAGTGATCTGCCTTATTTATTATTTTAAGAAGCGGGCAGTCTCTCTCTGTTTCTCAGGCTGGTCTTGAACTCCTGGCCTCAAGTGATCCTCCTGCCTCAGCCTCCCAAAGTGCTAAGATTACAGATATGAACCAACCATACTTAGCCTGTTTCCCCATTTTTTAAAAAATAGAACTTCCTCATTTTGATTAGACCCAGGTTATATATTCTTGGCTGGAATACTGCCTAGATGTCGTGCCTGTCTTGGAACACCCATCTGGAGACACACACATGCTCTCTGTTCCTGCCTGTGATGTTGATTTTGAGGATCATCTGGTCAAGGCACTGCTTCCTTTCTCCAATGTATAACTACTGTAAATAAGACCGTGCAACTATTATTGTCTTTATTGAAGTTAGCCCCTAGATTTAGCATCCACTGATGATTCTTGCCTGATCTAACTTTTTCCATGATGTTTGGACAATGATTTTTCCAATTCCAGCACTCCCTCATGCACCCATTTGCTCTTGAAATTCTACTATAAACAAGAGCCCCCTTTCCCCTTCATTTATTAATATTTATCTATTATCAAATAGAATAGTGAGTGCCTATTTTTCCTAATGGAAATTCATTACTATACTTATTTTGGTGTTCAAACTGTCCCAGATTTGGCCACTGGAAGCCTTCCATCGGGCTTCTGTGATCTTGTGACATGCCCTCATGATTTGTTTTTGAGCACTTCATTGCTTTCAAGGCACAAGAGTTAGGAAGCTCACCTTGTACCTATTCTGTGCTAGCCCTGGGATCAGCTGTTTCTCCAAGAAGCCCTGATTCCTTTTAGTGGGAGATGGTATTAGCAACCTAGGTTCTAGTTTTGCTCATTGCTATTGGGTTTTTTTTTTTTTGCTGTTAGCAGACAGAGCTGAGAAATATATGCACACGCTTACACTTTACACTTACACATATGCCCATCTGTACACATACAGAATTACATGGATACGCATGTGCACATACAGAATGGATGTAAAGTTCATGTGTAATTTAAAATAGCTTAACGTTACATAAATTGCACATGAACTTTATGGTCACTCTGTATATATTAGAAATTGTGAGCTCATATTAAAAGCTCCAACTTCAATTCATCCCTGCAGGTCTTTATTCAATTCAGTTCATCCGCCATTTGCATGAGCCTTCTTCTACAGTGAGAACTTCAACTCCCAAAATTAACGTATCGACACATTTACTCATTTGCTCAATCCTGTGATACACCCTCACTGTTCTGCCCGTGCTGTCGCTACAGACTAACGGAAAGGAATTCAGGATTTCTTTACCAGTCTTCCCTCTGCTCCATACCACACCTGCCCAAGACTGATAGCATGCAATAAAATATTGTTTCATAGGGTATGTGTATTTAATTCTTCTTTATGTTTTCTCTTCTCTTTCAATGTAGTTATGGTAGTCATTTAAAATTCAATGAAGTGGGTGGCGCCTGTGGCTCAGTGAGTAGGGCGCCAGCCCCATATGCCGAGGGTGGCGGGTTCAAACCCAGCCCCGGCCAAACTGCAACAAAAAAATAGTCGGGCGTTGTGGCAGGCGCCTGTAGTCCCAGCTGCTCGGGAGGCTGAGGCAAGAGAATAGCGTAAGCCCAAGAGTTAGAGGTTGCTGTGAGCTGTGTGACGCCATGGCACTCTACCCGAGGGCGGTACAGTGAGACTCTGTCTCTACAAAAAAAATAAATAAATAAAAAATAAAATTCAATGAAGTTCAGACAAATTAATTTTTGTTTTGGTAGATATTTAATAGTACTGTGATAGTTAAGGACTGGTTGAAAACTACAGAAAATATTCTGTATGTATACATTTCTCTGTATATATATTTTCATATATATATTTATAGATAGAGTGAGAGATTTTATTTTAGTACCTCAAGCAGTTAGCAGTAATAAATGTACTGTAGTTTTATGACTCAGAAAGCTGGTAGTTCTTTATAAGTACCGTGATCAGAATTATAGAGATACAACTTAGGGGACTAGCCTGTGGCAAGTCCATCCACCAAGAAGATCCACTAACTGGCAGCTGCCCTTATCTCCTCATTTCCAGGGTGGCCGTGAAGCTGCACAAAGCATTGATTTAGAACAGAGGGCCTCAAGGACGGCATAAGATCCCAAGCCTTTGTTTCTCAGCTGCCTTCTAGTTCAGGCTGTATTACTTAGCTGACGGGTAACTGAGGGGCTCTGTATGCAAAATTGATGTCAAAGAATCATTTTGGTATCTTCGTAGTGTACCGGAAGTGACAAATACTACCAGATTATGAGGTGGATACTTCATTAAAAGCTTTTCTTAACTCTTACGTGACCTCTATGTTCCGTATTGACATGTTTAGTAACTAGGTCATGTTCATCTCACGAGTGACATACCTGTTCCCCTCTGTAGATGACATACTCGGCATACGCTAGCCCATTGACACTTGGTCTGCCAATGACTGAATGATGTCCTGGAGGAGCATGAGCCATTTTCATGGTGCTAAATTGCAGAAAGGATTTTCCAAGGGTTACTCTACAGAAAAGCATTTGTCTAAAGAAAAAAGAAAAGCACTGGTTTGAAGGAAGCTTTAAACCTTAGAATAATGCAACTGTACAGTTTATTGATTTTTAAAACAGTTTAACAGAAGGCAAGCTAATCTGAATGTCATTTTTTAATTTAAGAGTAGGGATGGGATGAGATTTGATACATTGATTTGCTATAAACAGTTACCAGGCTCAACAGCTTAAAGTTTAAAGTAGTTTTGGTGTGGCTTAGGAATCAACTATAGAAAAAAATACCTGGCAGGACGTTTTAGCAAGTGGAAAAAAGGAGATACTAGAGAAAACTGAGTTCTTGCATAGATAGATAGGTGCACTACAAAAATATAAGCAGATAGAAACAGCACCTAAAATTAAGATTGGTGTTACTCATTACGAAGAAAAAGAAAACACTGAGATTGGACACTAGAAATAGATTATGAACAAAAATACTTAGGGGTTAAATGTATGACTGGAAGTCATACCGCCTGAGTGAAACATGCATTGGGGTAAATGTTAAATATTACAGAGAGTAAGAGAGGTTGCCTGGGAAGAAAGTGTATCATGTATACACCAGCCCAGTGGTTCTCAACTTTCCTAATGCCGCGACCCTTTAATACAGTTCCTCATGTTGTGGTGACCCCAACCATAAAATTATTTTCATTGCTACTAGCAACATGTTCCACAACATGAGGAACTGTCTTATAGGGTCATGGATTAGGAAGGTTGACAAGCACTGCACTATAGGCAGGCAAACTAGAGCTCATGGGCAAATCCAGCCTGCCACCTACTTTTGTAAACAGTTTTTCTGGATCACAGCCCGCCTCTTTACATACTGGCCATTGCTTTTGCACTACAAGGGCAGAGTTGAGTTATTCTGACAAGGACTATGTGGCCTATAAAGCCTAAAATAATTATTATCTAGACTAATACAATAATTTAAAGAAAAAGCTTGCCAATTCCTAACATAGGCAATAAAGATTTTAACTGATTGGTATAACTGGTCACACTGTTAAATGTAGTTATATTATTTAGTCAAATAGTTTTGTTTTTAGTAATTAAGAATAATCTTTGTGTTGTGACTGATAACTATTCTGAGTCAACTATTAAAATCTGAGCTGGGCTCAGTCACTGGATCCTGCCTGAACTGATGTTTTTAGCAGGATGCCGTTCAGGCTCTTACTCTTGGGGGTCCCAGAGGACAGGGTTTTGTTCTACATTAGAGAGCAGCTTTCTGAGCCCCATCTCTACACTGTGGCAGCAGTCTGTCTGGAGACTGCGGCCAGCTCGCTCATGTGTCTCCCTGTGTTTGCTCTGCTGCCGTCTATACCGCCCTTCTTTCTGAGCCCCATCTCTACACTGTGGCAGTGGTGTGCACCTGTCTGGAGACTGCGGCCAGCTCGCTCATGTGTCTCCTCGTGTTTGCTCTGCTGCCGTCTACACCGCCCTTCTTTCTGAGCCCCAAATCTACACTGTGGCAGTGGTGTGCACCTGTCTGGAGACTGCGGCCAGCTCGCTCATGTGCCTCCCCGTGTTTGCTCTGCTGCCGTCTACACCGCCCTTCTTTCTGAGCCCCATCTCTACACTGTGGCAGCAGTCTGTCTGGAGACTGCGGCCAGCTCGCTCATGTGTCTCCCCGTGTTTGCTGTGCTGCCGTCTACACCGCCCTTCTTTCTGAGCCCCATCTCTACACTGTGGCAGTGGTGTGCACCTGTCTGGAGACTGCGGCCAGCTCGCTCATGTGCCTCCCCGTGTTTGCTGTGCTGCCGTCTACACCGCCCTTCTTTCTGAGCCCCATCTCTACACTGTGGCAGTGGTGTGCACCTGTCTGGAGACTGCGGCCAGCTCGCTCATGTGCCTCCCCGTGTTTGCTGTGCTGCCGTCTACACCGCCCTTCTTTCTGAGCCCCATCTCTACACTGTGGCAGTGGTGTGCACCTGTCTGGAGACTGCGGCCAGCTCGCTCATGTGCCTCCCCGTGTTTGCTGTGCTGCCGTCTACACCGCCCTTCTTTCTGAGCCCCATCTCTACACTGTGGCAGTGGTGTGCACCTGTCTGGAGACTGCGGCCAGCTCGCTCATGTGCCTCCCCGTGTTTGCTGTGCTGCCGTCTACACCGCCCTTCTTTCTGAGCCCCATCTCTACACTGTGGCAGTGGTGTGCACCTGTCTGGAGACTGCGGCCAGCTCGCTCATGTGCCTCCCCGTGTTTGCTGTGCTGCCGTCTACACCGCCCTTCTTTCTGAGCCCCATCTCTACACTGTGGCAGTGTGCACCTGTCTGGAGACTGCGGCCAGCTCGCTCATGTGCCTCCCCGTGTTTGCTGTGCTGCCGTCTACACCGCCCTTTTTTCTGGGCCCTCATTCCGGCTGCCCTGGGACTGCATTGCCAATAAAGTACTAGGCATGTGCTTATGCTTCAAGTTCTGTATTTTTCTAGGAAATTCTAGCTAAGACATAAACTTCTGCATCTAATTTATTAAGTGACAATATTCATCAAAGTTCACATTTATTGCTTACTCAGATTCATTTTGTCTCTAAAGTAGTTATGTTTAAAGCACAAAGAAACCATTTTTTACATACTATACTTTCTTAGGAATTTCTGTGTGTTTTTAACCACAGAGGTAATAATAGAAGGAAGCTTCCTTCTGGATATATGACATCCATCTTAGAGGAGATGATGATAATAATGTTTTTTTTATAATATACATAGTAACTTATCTAAGTTTTAAGGTCAATAACTTTAATGAATTTCAAGGTCATATGGGTCCTTTTAAGGTCTTTACTGAATCATAACTTACTAATCTGACTTTGCAAAAATAATGCATTGAAAAAAGAGAAATGTAATAAATCCCAATCTTCACAAAGTATAATTTGTTTGTGTTTTTCATTGGCAAGGAATGGAATAGTATTTTTTCCCCATGACTTCAGAGAGAGTACGCTATTATTGTCTCCAATTTCCGAATTTTAACAACCTATTTATAAAGCTGAAATTCATCTGTTTGCTGCTCATTCCTAAATTGACTTTTTTAAGTTACTTTTCAAGGATCATTTATTATATATTCCTCTTGAAAACAAACATCACCAACATCGGAAGTAAATTAAAGAGTCTTCTTGTTTTAGAAATTGTCCATCTTAGTTCAAATGTGACTAGAACTAAAGGTTCTTTGTTCTACAGAAACCATCCTCAACCTTTTCTTGTTCTGATTCTGTCACAAGGAAACCTTTTCCCTAGGGAAAGGGCCAAGATGCAGGCGTCTCATTCCAAGCTAGGACTGTTGGACGTTGTATCTGGTTGTCTCAGCTTAGCTGTTATTGCCCCTAGGGCAGAGGCTCAACTGGACCTGCTCAACACGCAAGCCTATATGATTTATGAGGAAGACTGTGGATAACCTGTGACTTCTGCAGAACATGAAAAACTCATCTAGTTCATGAACTGGTGATGGCTGTCATTATACTAAAAGCCAAATGCTTACCTGTGACATATATAACATGACCTGTCTTTGTGTGTAGGGCAGCCTGTTCCTCCTCCAATTCCATAAACATACTGGTTACTTTTCGAGGAGTTTTCAGCAAAATAAATCCCAGCTCCAAACATTCCTCCTATGTATGCATGTCTCTCATCAAACCCTTTGTGAATAATGGCATTAATGAAAGGAGAACCTTAAAATAGAAAGACAGAAAGATTATCACTTTTCTAGAATCTCAACTAGTTGCATAATACTTGCACTGGGCAGATTATCATTAAGAATTAATAATGCATAAATAAAAAGTTTATTTTCTAAGAGGGTCTAAAATATAATGCACTAGTACTAAATTATAAGAAAAATACTTCACTAGGTGGCTCAACTTGCAATTTAAGTTCTAAAGCAATTTCAGACAGATTATTTTCATTAAATATGCCTTGGAAAGCCTACAGAAAAATGTAATGCATTAGAAAGCTGGTACCTACAAGTAATTTACTTAAAAAAAAATAATAACAAGTCATTTTTAACACGGGCCCGTTATAGTGAATTTAACCTAGAATTTTCATGTTACTGAATTCTGTAGTAGCCCAGAGAGCTGCCCACCGCCCGCCACGCTCCTCACCGTGAAATAGCATGCGCTCGTTGTGATGGTTGTGGTTCTCCTCGGACACTTCCTTCTGTCTGTGACAGAATCGCTCTCTCAACTTCTTGTTGACCACTTTTTGAATCTTTAAGGATCAAGAAAAAAGAAACTAATTATCAGTAAAATGTATGTTTATATTTTAAAATAAAAAGCAGGTTTCTCCTTTAGGCAGGTTCAATTTTTGTTTTGTTTGTTTAAGATATCATTTAAAAATGATAAAGTCGCCATGTCGGCAGTGTCAGCCAGTTAATACTCCAGCTTTTAGCGTCATAATTTTCAGTTACAGTTTCTGTTATTTTGTATCAGGCCTGGCTGTTACCTCAAAATCATCTCAGGAGTTTTTGTTTTTTTTCTTAAGATTGCTCTAAGGCTCCTCCCCAGATTTAGTGAATTTTAAGAGATGGGGGCCTGTAGATTTGTATTGTTTAAAGAGCTTCCTGAGTAATTCTGGTGTGTACCAGTGTAACTTTCACAGGTTTATTAACTCAAAAAGGATTAAACAAGTTCTGAACAGATTTTATTCACCTTTATGATATCTCTTTTAAGAAAGCATATTAACAGTCATCTGTTAACATGTAAGCATACTGTAAATTAAGATATAAGATTAAGAGATACATAGATATGTGTTCTGGTACAATCACTGACTCAATTAGATTGAAGATCCAGGCCTTAATGTTACTTTCAAAATGACTTAAAAAAAAGTTATACTATCAGCTGTGGTCTGAATGCGTGGAGAGCAAGGAGAGAGCAGTGTCCCTGGTGTCACCAATACGAGCTGATTGGCCTTCTGTTTGTAGCTCTGGCGCTTTCAGGGTATCCTGTATTTCTAATGAAGTTTGATCTTGGGGAGTTAGAGATAGTGTAGTGAGGAGAGTCATATCTGATGGATTATCTTTGACAGTTTGAAAATAGTGAGCTTGAAAAAAATGTTTTTATTGTCTAGATCCGATTTTCATGCAACCTTTGCAATCTAATTTTCACCATGAAAATTTTTACACAACTATGGAGCACACTGCAAGTACAAGTTGGTTCTATCATGTGTAGAACACAAATGTCCTAATGCTATAATTGGGTAACTGAGATGAAAGCTATGCTGATTAGTATGATGTAAGCACTCCAGTTTGTACAAATAATCAACACACTGAAATGGGCATAAATGTATTTATGATCTATGTACAGAAGACTTAATTAAAAAAATTAAAAAAAAATTTTTAAACTTACTCGAATGACATTATATCTATTGAAGATGCCACCAGCATTACCACCATCTCTGTGTTCCCGAATTGTACTTTGCATCTATAGAACATAACAAAATAACTATCTTTATGAAAATACCCATGAATTATACCCATGTATAATTCTAAAGATATGTCTTCTATTGTTTTCAATATTTCAATTCTATTATATTATTTTACCGATGAGCCTAAAACTCAAGCACTAATAAATATATAGTTCATTATAAATCAACACGGTTAGTGGATAAGTACTTCTGGTGAGAAAACAGTCATAGCCATAAATATTAAATTTTTGCATTTTCAATTTATTTTTAAATAAAAGCTATAAAAGATTTTTCTGTAAACACAATAAGGAAACATATAGAAAAAATATCATATTAAATCATTTGCAATTGCTATTTTATGTTACTGAGAATGAGAAGAAACATGAGACAAATGAAATAAGACAAATGAAAATCACATTCAATTAATACTCCACCGGACAGTAAAAACAATAATTAAAAAAAATCAACAGCTTTGTTTCTTAGATGAAATATTCCATATTGGCGGCACCTGTAGCTCAGGCAGCAAGGGCGCCAGCCACATGCACCTAGGATGGCGGGTTCGAACCTGGCCCAGGCCTGCTAAGCAACAATGACAACTCCAACCAAAAAATAGCTGGGCATTGTGGCGGGCGCCTGTAGTCCCAGCTACTTGAGAGGCTAAGGCAAGAGACTCGCTTAAGCCCAAGAGTTGGAGGTTGCTGTGAGCTGTGATGGCACAGCACTCTACCCAGGGCGACAGCTTGAGACTCTGTCTCAAAAAAAAAAAAAAAGGAAAAAAAAGAAGCATTCCACATTATCTCAGTAGTATTTATTTATTTATTTGAAATAAGAATGGGAAATACCGCCTTTATCTGAACTTTAGGTGTTTTAACTTTTGGCAGAGCATTTTGAAACTGTTTTTATTAGTTTTTTTTTTAGTTTATTTATTTAGTTTATTGTTTATCGTCTAAATAAACTTGTAGCCCTACAGATCAAACAGCTGGTGGCACCTCTGCCAACAAACCACCTCTATCTCAGTGCTCTTTAACTTGGTCTCTAAGCATAGCTGTACAGACCAGGGACTTTGAGCATAGCATACCAATAAAAGGAATAATTTTCTTCTGACCACTGCTCATCTTTCTTTTACTTTCTAAATTAAAAGTAATTATTATGAAATAATACTTTAAAGACCTAAGTGTCTCATACAATTAACTCAGAGAGTGAATTTTTCATCTTACTGTTCTACTCGTGAAGAGAGTCAATATATTTTGACATTATGATCAGAATTTACTAACTAGCAGGAGATAAGGTAATAAGACACTGGAACAAGGTTTGAGCTACAATACTGACTCCAGGGTTATGGTCCTGAGTTCCCTAATGTGACTTCCTAGCATAGAAATGGGAATAATACGGGCAACTACTAAAAAACACACCAAAAAAAGGAGTAAGCATACCTTTTTTTTTCCCTGCTTAGGGATTTGCATAATAATGGAGTTAGGCAGCTTACTTATGGTAATAGAATTAGGCCTTTGTTTATTATGGGTAAGAGGAAATCTCCATGGCCTCTGTCTACCAGGAGGTGCATACAAATAGCCTTAATCTGGAGCTTAGATAATTCTGACTAGAGAAATGAAATGTGGCACACAATTATGAGGCAGATTCAGACACATACATAAAAATTAGGCAAATTATTTTATAATCACATTTTATACCTGCATTAATAATAAAGATTAGAAGATATTTGCTATTTATGAGGTAGGATTCTCAGTCCATATCACTCTTAGGTAGCACTAACAATGTAAGAAAATAGTTGCACTAGGATCCTTACTTGCACAAACTTCAAGAAAATCTGCAGAATAAAAGGACCGATCAGCCCTAATCATTGGAAACTCTATTTAACTTTGGCAACATTCCACCCCAGTGACTGAGGAAGACAGGCCAGCGGCTACAAGACAATGTAAAATGAGAATAATTCTCCTGGAAAAATAGGTTTAACCACAGGTTTCAGGAAAAGAAAACTAGAGATTGTTGATGTATACTACCTCTTCTTCTACTGACTGATATTCTTTATCTTCAGGAGCAAGATCCAGCAAAATAGTTCCCTGATTAACACAGTGAAAAGTCAAATAAGGATTGGTGCCTGTAGAAGAGAAAAATTAACATATAAAACTAACGTCCACACTACTCAGGCTCTATTTTAAGGAAAACACTGTCAAAAATAACTGACGTTTTGCTATTGAAAACTAATACATAGGTTATTATTAAATACCCTCAAAGATAGGAGAAGTAATGGAGATGTGTTTGGGGATCAATTTTGTCTATTCTTACAGAGCTTAACAAGTATTTTTTTGAAATGAACTAAATCATGAACACAGAAGAGAAAAATATACACTAAAATTACAATGTAGTCAGGTCTAAAACCTAAGAATTGTCCTCCAGCACTCTTAGGAGATGGCTTGAAACAGCTATTACAATAGCTTTAAAACACATTATCCTTCTTAATTTCATGGATGGGCTAAAATAGAGACAGACAAGTCTCAAGTTCAAAACCTCCTAACTTTTAGGTTGAATCATTCCTGTTATTTTTTCAGCTCCGTACATCAATGATCACACATCCAATTAATTGATGTACTCAGCCATTTCCTTTCTCTTTCCTTGCTTCCCCCCAGTGACGGTTCTTCTAACAGAGAAATGATAGGCATGGAGGGGAAAGATAAGCGGCCTGTAAAAGCAAAGAGCAGTGGGGAAAGACTGAGCTGGCAGTCTTGAGGGAGGGAGAAAGGTCCAAGATGAGGTAAAAGAGAAAGGTCGGATTGTGAAAAGCCATGTCACCAATGTCTGATTTTATCCTAAAAGCAACAGGATTCCACTGGAGGGTTTTCAGCAATGAAAGTTACATGACCACATGCTCACTTTGAAAAGAGTCTTGTGGTTATAGTGGAGGAAAAACCTTGGTACAAGGCAAAGGTCAAGGCTGGAGATAAGCTGGGAGATGTGTGACAGTTTAGGAGAGAGAGAATGGGGCTTGGATTAGGTGATAGCAGTGGGAAAGGACAGAGTTCAGAGAGGTTCCAGAGAAACTCAGGATACACAGCCTGGGGAGAATGGAAAGATTGACTCTCAGACTTACCCGGCTGGAGAGAATGGGAAGGGAGGAGGTTCCAGATTTGTTCAGTACGTAGTTCTGGGGTCATACTGCCTGAGTTCAAGTGCCAGCCTTGATATTTACCTTGTACCACTAATTTCTGAAATTGACTATTTTCTGAATCGCTTACCTTGTTGTCCACCTAAAAGTCTTTCCACTCCTTTAATTAATTTGTGGCGGTGCCCGTATGCATTGATACCTATTTCTTTCAATTCTTCGTGACCCATATCAGCTAACACATCTAATGTAATCTGAAAAACAAAACAAAATTAGTCAGTAATTTTTTTTTTTTTTTTTTTTTTGAGACAGGTTTCACTCTTTTGCCTAGGCTAGATAGAGTTCATTGCCATCATCACAGCTCACCACAACCTCAAGCTCCTGGGTTCACACGATCCTCCTGGGACTACAGGTATACACCAACATGACTGGCTAATTTTTCTATTTTTGATAGAGTTGGGGTCTCACTCTTGCTCCAGCCATTCTTTCAAACTCATGGCCTCAAGTAATCCTCTGCCTTGGTCTCTGAGAGTGTTAGGATTACAGGTGTGAGCCACACCCCCGCCTTCTTGTTAAATCTTTAACAGTTCTTTAGAGGACAAAAGCTCTTCCACCTGTGTATAGCTATGCTACTATTCAATTAAGAAAGTTCTTTTGTTTCCTGCATAGGCATAAACTTAACAATCTTTTCAAAGTTGTCTTGAGAATCTTATCAGTTTTTTTGCTCACTATTCTTTAATTTGCTTTTAGTCAATGGACAATTAAAAGGGAAAAACAGTACTATAGAAATACAAAGTAATCATTGCTATTATTTCCTTTTGATCTTTTAATTCTACCATCTTCTGCTTGCCTCCATATACAGGAGGAATCAGTAGCTGGAAAATGGGGACATACCAGATCCCAGTACCAGCAGGGAGCAGCCATGAATGGTAGGGAGAGAGAGAACTGTAAACAGAGTGTGGCAAGAGGGGTGACAGATTTTAGATAAGGATCAGAAAGAACTTTCCAGTGCTAAGAAATACTCAAGCCTGACAGATGCCTTACAAAGTAGTAAGGTTTATATCTCAAGTATTCAGTTAGATTATAGAGCATTTTATAGAGAAGCTACATTAAAAAAAAAAAATCCCAATTTGGACAAGAAAAGAGTACATGGTTTCTAAGCTCTCTTATAAATTCACAGATTTAACGATACCTGTTGCCTAAAATATATTCTATTTTTATGCAACGCAGTGTTTTTTTGTTTTATTTTATTTTATTTTTTTTGTAGAGACAGAGTCTCACTTTACTGCCCTCAGTAGAGTGCCGTGGCGTCACACGGCTCACAGCAACCTCCAACTCTTGGGCTTATGTGATTCTCTTGCCTCAGCCTCGCGAGCAGCTGGGACTACAGGCGCCCGCCACAACGCCCGGCTATTTTTTTTTGTTGCAGTTTGGCAGGGGCTGGGTTTGAACCCACCACCCTCGGTATATGGGGCCGGCGCCCTACTCACTGAGCCATAGGCACCGCCCACAACGCAGTGGTTTTTAATTTTTGGTTATTTATTCCTGTAGATCAGTAGTTCTCAACCTTCCTAATGCCGCGATGTATTTTCATTGTTACAAAGGGGTCTCAATCCACAGGTTGAGAACTGCTGCTATAGATAAAGATGACTAGTGGGCTCAAAATGACCTATTTCCTCTGTGGACCACTAACGTCACTGTGACTCTACTACCACCTAGTGGCCCTGTTCTGTACACACAAGATGACGTCTTAGCACATTTCTAAAGGGCTGAACATGTAATTTTCCAGGCAGACAAGCTGGCCCTGTGACAACCCAAATACTAGTCTACAAGATTACCCTTTGATTTTCTCTTTCCTTGGAAAACCTAGAAATCCTTTTATATAAACTCCTTTTACAACTCCAGTAAGATATTTTTATCTACCCATAGCTTTTCCTACCTTTAACTTGTATGTGACATTTTAAAAAACTGATATATTAGGCCTGGAGCTCTGCCGATTTTTATTGTCAGGATAAAATACTATATAATGAGTTTGATCTTCTCAGTGCAATGAGCATACATCACTCGTTCTTTGGAAATAATTTACTGTATTGCTTCTAAGTGGCCACTTAAGAAATAATTGCTCCATTGCACATAATGGGCAATTCACTTCCAATCACTCAAAGGAAGGTTTCAGCAGAGCTTTTAAAAAGTGACAATCCTAAAACACACATCTTTGAGACAGAATAGTTCACAAAATAATAGGAACCTTTACATTTTTATTTTTAGCTAGATGTGATTTTACTATAATTTGGAAACCATATTATCAATATCTCACTTTTTCCTTCTAACTACTCTGAACTGCAGTTTAAATAAAGTTCTTAAAAACAGGACCTCCCTCATCTATGTGGTAACCTCAACTCAAAGTAGCCGCAAACTTTTTTCAGTTGATGCACATCTAGAGCACGTGGGAAGCAGGCCAGCAAACCCAATACTCTCTACAACACTCTAAAGAAGTAAAGAGGAATATTTAACATTTGTTCAGTATATAGCTTCAATCATAAAATGAATTTATGAACTCAAACCAATGCAACGACAACTCCTGATAGACAGGTATCAAGCCACATGGTTTAGAAAGCAAGGTTGAGAGGAGGCCTCACAGCTCCTGTGGACAGCAGCACCCAGAGGGCTCAGGGAACCCCGCCCCTGGGACTGTGTCCTCATTGTAATTCGTTCCCCAGTGATGGACAGACTTAGTGACTGACTTCTAACAAACAATATAGCAGAAGTGACGGGAGATTACCTTCTCCATCAAGGAATAAAAAGACCAAGGCTTCTGCCTCGGGCACTCATTCAACTGCTTGCCCTGGGGGAAGCAGCTGCCAGGCTGGGGCAGACAGCCTCAGTGATGTCCCCCCTCCCTGTACTCACGCCCCTGCTTAGGTAGTACCCAAAAAGCCCTGGAAGTCTTTTCAGCAGAGTAACATAACCAAAGTTATATTTTGGGAGGATGAAACTGGTGACATTAGGAAAGGCACATAGGGAAGGGAAAGTGATGGGAAGAGGACAGAGTGGTGTGGAAGGGATGAATCCATGGGCAATTCTAATGGGACACCTGACAAGGCCTGGCAAACAGAAATGGGTTTTTTAAAAAAAGAATGAAAGTAGGAGTGAGAACAAGAAGGCAGCCGAGTAACAGCTTCCCTGCACCGTGAGTCTGGGGAGATAAGACTCCAGGCACCTCTGGCTGGTGGGATCTGCCTTTAACCATCCCTTTGAGGATACAGGAAGTCAGTGAGAGACTTCTGGACCCCAAGAGGAGGACAAAAACGGTAGAAAACTGGCAAGTGGTTGTGTGTGTTCGATGGGTCTAATCCCGCCGGCAGCTGTTAAGTACAGCAGCAGCGATACTGCAAACGGGAAAGGCCTTACCTGTGAACTATTTCGGTGTTTTTGGACTTGGCACTTGGTTGAACTGCCTTTCGGAGAGCTTGAGCAGGAGGGCAGAGAACTTTGGGCATTGTCTAGGGCCCTAGACTGAGCCGCTGAGCCAGACGGAGCTAATAGTGTTTGGCTGTGGGCCACAGGGAGCCATTGAGAGAGAACTGCCCCGGCAAGTTCCACCCTTAGGGTCACAAAGCAAGGAAGAGGGGGTGGGGGAGCTGCTAACCTAGTGACTGAGCAGCCTAAAAGCAGGGACTGAGTAGCCTTCCAGCATTAACCCTTAGGGGCAGAGTGAGACCAGTTTTGGCACACTGGGTAAGTCGATAACCACTTCAGCAGTGATCCCAGCAACAAGCACTTTCCTGGCAAAGCTTCTGCTTAGCCAAGTTTAGAAGTATGAAGTGCCTTTTAAGAAGGCTGCAGAGAGATTTAGGGTGTCCACACTGTGGGGTTTGAGAAATCAGCAGAGGCCTCCAGTTGTACCAACATTGTGATTAACATCTCATACCCCAGAAGACCACCTATTGCCCAGACAATATTCAACAAGATATATATACTGCTTTGTTTTTGGTTATTTTTTCTTGTTGTTGTTTGTTTTTAGTTTATTTTCTTGTTGTTGTTTTGTTTTTGAATTTCAACCCTTTCCATACCGATTTTTTCTTTCCTTTTCTTTCTCCATTTTTCTAGTTTAAATACAATTTCCCATTGCTGCCTTTTTCAATAATTAGAACTTCATTTTTGCTTGTTCCAACATACGAGTTATAGGAATCCCAAAAGGGGAAGAAGAATGCCCCAGAGGAATGGAAGCCATACTAGAGAATATTACAAACCTATTATTTGGTTTTTCACCCAATTTTATCCCATAAAGTTTTCTGTTTGCTTATTTTGATTTATAGCATTTTTGTCCTTCCTCCCTACTAGGTGGAAATGGGGTACTGTGTCCGATCAGGTTAGCAAAGAGATGCTGACCTCAAGGGAACCACCCAAACTGGCAACCCCAGAGGTTGGGGTGTTTTTAAGATTGCGTCAAAGTACCCTACTGTACACCTATATTGCTCTGTCTCCCTCTTTCTGTGCCTCTCTTCTTTTTGTCAATATTCCCTTTTACCCAACCTCTCTCTTTTCTCTATTTTCTTTTCGTTCTTTCTTTCTTTTATCCCTTCTTGCTCTTCAACCTTCTCATCCTTCTGGTCCTGTACCAAAAGGACTCATCGAAACCTTAGTCCACAGGCACGGGAACTTAAAGAGCAAGACAAGTGAAAGGAAAATCAGGGCAAGGAAACAGATAAAAGAAATCACTCATGAGGAAGAATCAGCAGAAAACTCCAGGCAACATGAAGAACCAGTCCAGAGCAACCCCTCCAAGGGACCAGGAGGTAGCAACTGTAGAGGATTCCACCTATAAATAAATGTTAGGAATGACAGAAAGGGAATTTAGAATACACATGATGAAAACAATGAAGAAAATGATGGAAACAATGAAGGAAACTGCTAATAAAGTGGAAAATAACCAAAAGGAAATCCAAAAACAGAATCAAATAAGAGATGAATGATATGAAGAATATAGAAAGGATATAGTGGAGCTGAGGGAACTGAAGCAGTCAATTAGGGAACTTAAAGATGCAATGGAAAATATCAGTAACAGGTTAGACCATGCAGAAGAAAGCAATTCAGAGGTAGAGGACAAAGTTCTTGAGATAACTCAGATAGTTAAAGAGGCAGAAAAGAAGAGAGAGAAAGCAGAACGTTCACTGTCAGAATTATGGGACTTCATGACGTGTTCCAACATACGAGTTATAGGAATCCCAGAAGGGGAAGAAGAATGCCCCAGAGGAATGGAAGCCATACTAGAGAATATTATAAATGAAAATTTCCCAAATATCACCAAAGATTCTGACGTACTGCTTTCAGAGGGATATGGGACCCCAGGTTGCTTCAACTCTAACCGAGCTTCTCCAAAACACATTGTGATGAACCTGTCCAAAGTCAAGACAAAAGAAAAGATTCTGCAAGCTGCCAGGAGTAAGCGCCAGTTAACCTACAGGGGCAAATCCATCAGAGTGACTAAAGACTTCTCTAATAAAACTTTCCAAGCAAGAAGACAATGGTCATCTACCTTTAATCTACTTAAACAGAACAATTTCCAGCCCAGAATTCTGTACCCTGTTAAGCTAAGCTTTAAAATTGATGGAGAAATCAAATCATTTACGGATATACAAACATTGAGGAAATTCGCCACAACAAGACCAGCTCTGCAGGAAATACTTCAACCTGTTCTACACACTGCCATTACAACGGAACAGCAGCAAAGTAAGAACTTAGAAATTAAAGGACAGAACCTAACTTCCACACTGATGCAAAAAATAAAACTGAGCAATAGACTCTCATAAAATAAGATGAATAGAATACTACCACACTTATCAATTATCTCAATAAATGTTAATGGCTTGAATTCCCCACTAAAGAGACATAGATGGGCTGACGGGCTTTAAAAACACAAGCCATCCATTTTCTGTCTGCAAGAAACACACCTGGCTTCAACAGACAAATTAAAACTCCGAGTCAAGGGTTGGAAGACAGTATTTCAGGCAAATGGAATTCAGAAGAAAAGAGGAGTTGTAATCTTATTTTCAGATACATGTGGATTTAAAGCAACTAAAGTCAAAAAAGACGAAGATGATCACTTTATATTGGTCAAGGGAAAAATACAACAAGAAGACGTTTCAATTCTAAATACTTATGCACCCAATTTAAATGCTCCCAGATTCTTGAAACAGACCTTACTCAGTCTGAGCAATATGATATCCGAAAATACCATAATAACAGGGGACTTTAACACTCCTCTTAGAGCTGGAAAGATCCTCTGAACAGAAATTAAACAAAGATATAAGAGATTTAAATGAGACCCTAGGACAACTGTGCTTGACAGATACATATGGAACACTCCATCCCAAAGATAAATATACATTCTTCTCATCACCCCATGGAACATTCTCCAAAATTGATCCTATCCTGGGACACAAAACAAATATCAACAGAATCAAAAGAACTGAAATTTCATCTTGTATCTTCTCAGACCATAAGGCACTAAATCTGGAACTCAACTGTAACAAAAATGTTCAACCCTACACAAAGGCATGGAAATTAAACAATCTTCTGTTGAATAATAGATGGGTGCAGGAAGACATAAAAAAGGAAATCATTAACTTCCTTGAGCATAAAAACAATGAAGACACAAGCTACCAAAACCTGTGGGATATTGCAAAAGCGGTTTTGAGAGGAAAGTTTATCACTTTAGATGCCTACATTCGAAAAACAGAAAGAGAACACATCAACAAACTCTCAAGCCATCTTATGGAATTGGAAAAACAAGGACAATCTAAGCCTAAACCCAGTAGAAGAAAAGAAATATCCAAAATCAAATCAGAGATCAATGAAATTGAAAATAAAAGAATCATTCAGAAAATTAATGAAACAAGGAGCTGGTTTTTGGAAAAAAATAAATAAAATAGATAAACCATTGGCCAGACTAATGAGAAATAGAAAAGTAAAATCTCTAGTAACCTCAATCAGAAATGATAAAGGGGAAATAACAACTGATCCCACAGAGATACAAGAGATCATCTCTGAATACTACCAGAAACTCTATGCCCAGAAATTTGACAATGTGGAGGAAATGGATCAATATTTGGAATCACACACTCTCCCTAGACTTAGCCAGGAAGACATAGAGCTCCTGAACAGACCAATTTCAAGCACTGAGATTAAAGAAACAATAAAAAATCTTGCAACCAAAAAATGCCCTGGTCCAGATGGCTTCACACCAGAATTCTATCAAACCTTCAAGGAAGAGCGTATTCCTGTACTTCAGAAATTATTCCAAAAAATTGAGGAAGAAGGAATCTTCCCCAACACATTCTATGAAGCAAACATCAACCTGATACCAATACCAGGAAATGACCCAAACAAAAAGGAGAATTTCAGACCAATTTCACTCCTGAATATAGATGCAAAAATTCTCAACAAAATCCTAGCCAACAGATTACAGCTTATCAACAAAAAAGTCATACATCATGATCAAATAGGTTTCATCCCAGAATGCAAGGCTGGTTTAACATACACAATTTCATAAATGTTATCCACTGTATTAACAGAGGCCAAAATAAAGATCACATGATCTTCTCAATAGATGCAGAAAAAGCATTCAATAAAATCCAGCATCCTTTTCTAACTAGAACACTGGAGAGTATAGGCATAGGTGGCACATTTCTAAAACTGACTGAAGCTACCTATGACAAACCCACAGCTAATATTTCACTGAATGGAGTAAAACTGAAAGCTTTTCCTCTTAGAACTGGAACCAGACAAGGCTGTCCTCTGTCACCTTTACTATTCAACGTAGTGCTGGAAGTTCTAGCCAATACAGTTAGGCAAGACAAGGAAATAAAGGGAATCCAAATGGGAGCAGAGGAGGTCAAACTCTCCCTCTTTGCTGATGACATGATCTTATACTTAGAGAATCCCAAAGACTCAACCACAAGACTCCTAGAAGTCATCAAAAATTACAGTAATGTTTCAGGATATAAAATCAACGTCTACAAGTCAGCAGCCTTTGTATACACCAATAACAGTCAAGATGAGAAGCTAATTAAGGACACAACTCCTTTCACCATAGTTTTGAAGAAAATGAAATACCTAGGAATATACCAAATAAAAGAGGTAAAGGACCTCTATAGAGAAAATTATGAAATCATCAGAAAGGAAATAGCAGAGGATATTAACAAATAGAAGAACATACCATGCTCATGGATGGGAAGAATCAACATTGTTAAAATGTCTATACTTCCCAAAGCAATCTACCTATTCAATGCCATTCCTATCAAAATACCAACGTCATACTTTCAAGATTTGGAAAAAATGATTCCACATTTTGTATGGAACCGGAAAAAACCCCGTATAGCTAATGCAGTTCTTAGTAATAAAAATAAAGCTGGGGGCATCACCATACCAGATTTTAGGCTGTACTACAAATCCATAGTGGTCAAGACAGCATGGTACTGGCACAAAAATAGAGACATAGACACTTGGAATGGAATTGAAAACCAAGAAATGAAACTAACATCTTACAACCACCTAATCTTTGATAAACCAAACAAGAACATACCCTGGGGGAAAGACTCCTTATTCAATAAATGGTGTTGGGAGAACTGGATATCCACATGTAAAAGACTGAAACTGGACCCCCACCTTTCCCCACTCACAAAACTTGATTCAAGATGAATAAAGGACTTAAATTTAAGGCATGAAACAATAAAAATCCTCAAAGAAAGCATAGGAAAAACACTGGAAGATATTGGCCTGGGGAAAGACTTCATGAAGAAGACTGCCATAGCAATTGCAACAACGAAAATAAACAAATGGGACTTCATTAAACTGAAAAGCTTCTGTACAGCTAAGGAGACAACAACCAAAGCAAATAGACAACCTACACAATGGGAAAGGATATTTGCATATTTTCAATCAGACAAAAGCTTGATAACTAGGATCTATAGAGAACTCAAATTAATCCACATGAAAAAAGCCAACAATCCCATATATCAATGGGCAAGAAACATGAATGGAACCTTCTCTAAAGAAGACAGACTAATGGCTAATAAACGTATCAAAAAATGTTCATCATCCCTATCTAATAGAGAAGTGCAAATCAAAACCACCCTGAGATACTATCTAATCCCAGCAAGAATGGCCCACATCACAAAATCTCAAAACTGCGATGCTGGCGTGGATGTGGAGAGAAGGGAACACTTTTACACTGCTGGTGGGACTGCAAACTAGTACAACCTTTCTGGAAGGAAGTATGGAGAAACCTCAATGCACTCAAGCTAGACCTCCCATTTGATCCTGCAATCTCATTACTGGGCATCTACCCAGAAGGAAAAAAATCCTTTTATCATAAGGACACTTGTACTAGACTGTTTACTACAGCTCAATTTACAATCGCCAAAATGTGGAAACAGCCTAAATGCCCACCAACCCAGGAATGGATTAACAAGCTGTGGTATATGTATACCATGGAATACTATTCAGCCATTTAAAAAAAATGGAGACTTTACATCTTTTGTATTAATCTGGATGGAAGTGGAAGACATTATTCTCAGTAAAGCATCACAAGAATGGAGAAGCATGAATCCTATGTACTCAATTTTGATATGAGGACAATTAACGACTATTAAGGTCATGGTGGGGGAAGCAGAGAGCAGAGGGAGAAAGAAGGAGGGAGGTGTGGGGAAAAGAAGAGCAGAGAGAGGGAAGGAGGGAGGGGTGGGGCCTTGGTGTGTGCCACACCTTCTAGGGGCAAGACAGGATTGCAAGAGGGACTTTACCTAACAAATGCAATCAGTGTAACCTGGTTTATTGTACCCTCAATGAATCCCCAACAATAAAAAAAAAAAAAATGAAAGTAATTAAAGGTTATTTCAAAACTCTGAAGCTGGGTGACTGACTATAAGGCTATGTTTTCTTTCTTTTTTTTTTTTTTTTTTGGCCGAGGCTGGGTTTGAACCCTCCACCTCCGGCATATGGGACCGGCGCCCTACTCCTTGAGCCACAGGCAAGACTATTTTTTCAATAAAAGAATTGGAAATATCTGGAAGGAAAGCAGGTTAACTGGATTACAGACATGTTCTAAGATGCAGGGCTTTTACAGCCCTGTATGGTGTTAGAAATGTTTTTCTGAAAATCATCTTTAAATTAACACACTTTGAAAAAACACTTTGACTTAGCGACATCCAGGAAATCCTAAGTTTGTTTGGCTATTTATATCTAGCACACAGTAAAATAAAATTATAATCTAAAGAATAAAGATTGTGGTATGTAATTTAAGTAACTGATACTTACCCAGTATCAGTTAAAATCATCTTGCATATAAGGCACTTTAAGGAGGGCTACCTCTAGCTTCTAAAATCTGTGCATTTTATGTGGGGTTGGGAGTGAAAATTAAGAGTTCCAATAAAAAGGTCTTTCTTTTACTTGGGTTTAAAAGGCTGAAGGCAAGAGTAGTGGTAATAAGAACTGACTTTACGTTCATCATGTTCAAGGGAATTTACTTGAGGCCATGCTTTTGTCTTTAAACATTTTAAAATCAAAATTTATACGGTCACTTTCTATGAAAATATAGATCATAAATACATCCACAAGTCTTCCAAGTCACAGCATTTATGTTCCAGGAATTGCAATGTAACTTGAATGGCTTTTCCATAGAAAAAGTATTCTAGGCAGGAAGCTATGTTATAAAGGAAGGGCCAAAATTACACTGCTACTACAGTTAACTAACAACAGAAGATACAGGAATATATTATTTAATATGAAACATGGCCAAGTGTCTATGGGAAATAAGACAATTTATTTTAGAGACTTCAGAGAAAATAACTGAGGAAAGGTGAGGCTATGAAGCTCTGAGGAAAGTTTCTCTGGAACCAGAAATAAAGTAACTATATTCCACACTCCACAGGGAGAGAAGTATCCATGAACAGGAACAGATACCAAAGCATCTTAGGGAACAGAATGGCTCCCTGGATTAACTAAATAAACATGAATTAAGTAGGTACAATGCATGCCCTCACTCTTCCCCTACTCCACAAATATGTTAACCATCATCACCTATTACTGGCCTGATATGGAATGTAAAAGGGAGAAAATTCTAAGGGAAGTTATGGAAGAGACGAGTGAATTTGTTACTTTATAACCGAAGGCTAGGTAAATAACATTTGCAATTAAAATAAAATATATTTGATTGCTTGACAACTGGGCCAGAGGACAGTTCCACACAGTTCCACACACAGAAAGGTAGTATCACTTGTCTGGAGGAAAGGAACTGTGCTACGTTATATACATTAAATGCAACAGTCAGCATATCGATCAAGAAAAGGATATGAAGGTTATTCTGGCCAAAAGAAAATCAGTGGGACCATTTACTCAGAACAAAACTGCAGTGAAAAAAAAGAACAATGAAATTGATAAAGCCATCGATATGATGTAAGAATCAATAAAATGAGATAAAAATGCCACAGGAAGTCAGTTATTGACAGAGAATATACAATTTAAAGTAAAAAAGAAAAAAAGAAAACATACAGCGCAAACCGAAAAAGAAAATTATGTTCTTTGGAAAACTTTCAACAGTCAATTGAAGTTATTTGTTTGAATTAGGGTTTTTAGGTTGTTAAGTAAGGTGTGTTTAAAACTTCACAATTATTGGGGGTGTGATTTAGGAAGACGAGACATGGCTCTAACAAGGTGATAATAGAATAAAATGCTTTTAAAACTGCATTCATACTTTCAGGGAGAGAATAAGGGAAAAGGGTTTTTACTGTTTAAGATATTCTCATAAGAAATCTCTAAACCAGAAGATGAATAAATGGTAGGAAAAGGAAACGATTACAGTATCTATAAAGTCCTCCTCCCCACACAGAAGGCGCATCTGCTGCTTCAGTAAAGTGTATGTTAAAAACCGACACAGAAGGCCAGGTGTGGTGGCTCACGCCTGTAGTCATAGCACTCTGGGAGGCTGAGGCGGGTGGATTGCTTGAGCTCACAGGTTCAAAGAAACCAGCCTAAGCCAGAGCGAGACCCCCGTCTCTACTAAAAATACAAAAAACTGAGGCAAGAGGACCACTTGAGCCCAACAGTTGGAGGTTGCTGTGAGCTACGAGGTCCCCATGGCACTCTACCCAGGGTAACAGCTTGAGACTCTGTCTCAAACAAACAAACAAACAAACAACAACAAAAAAAACCCCAAACTGACACAGAAGCATAATGTGAATGGAAATTTTAACTGTCTGGACATTAGTAGGTATTTTATTGGGAGGTGACAGAACAAATGTTATTTTAACCCAACTTTACACAGCCTAGTAAGAGGGTGGAAATAACTAGAATAAGTTCTTCTTTTAGTCCAACGCTATTTCTACTTAACTGTGTTGGTCAATAAGAACATTCAAGATGAGGCCAGGCTCGGTGGCTCACGCCTGTAATCTCAGCACTCTAGGAGGCCGACACAGGTGACTACTTGAGCTCGGGAGTTTGAGATGAGCCCGAGCAAGACTCCATCTCTACTAAAAATAGAAAAACTAGCTGGGCGTGGTGGTATGTGCTTATTGTCCCAGCTACTGGGGAGGCTGACGAAAGAGGATTGCTCAAACCCAAGAATTTGAGGTTGCTGTGAGCTGTGATGCCAGGCACTCTCTACCCAGGGCAACAGAATAAGAGACTGCTTCAAAAAAAAAATTACAGATGGACTACAATAAATAATATTAAAAAATTATTTAGCTAAAAAACAAAAAAGGAAAAGAAACCAGAAGAAAACCTTAACAGTATAACTATTATGAAAAAGAAAAAAAAGACCCAAGGTTTTTAATTAACTCCAAATTGACGATAAGCCTAGAAAGTAACAAGCATGGGGCAAAAAGATGGTGAAGAATTTGGAAACTATGTCATATAAAAAATATTGAAATAAACATATAAACTTATCTAAAATAGGGGAAGATCTGTTGAGGCAGGGGGTTGAAACGTCCACATTAAGTTACCAGGCCTTGAAAAGACATGAAGGGCTTTCCTGTGTTGTAGTGTAGTGGGCTCACGACAGCCCTCAAGAAAACATGCCCATGTTCTAATCGTCACCGCCTGTGAATGTTACCATGTTTGGAAAAAGGTGTTTGCAGATGTAATTAAGTTAAGGAACTGGAGACGAGGAGATCATCCTGGATTATATTGGTAGGTCCTAAATTCAACACAAATGTTCTTACAAGAGATACACCGAGGAGAAAGCAATGCATGGATGAAAGCAGAAATCGGAATAATGTGGCCAGGAGCCAAGGAAGCTGCTGACCACTGGCGTCTTGAAGAGGTAGAAGTCGGATCCTCTCCTAGACCCTCTATAGGGAGCACAGCCTGCCAAAATATTAATTTCAGACTTCTGACTCCCAGAACTGTGAGAGAATGAATTTCTGTTCTTTACCTAAGTTTAGGGTAATCTATTATGGTAGCCATACAAAACTTAATACTTCAGTCAAGGACTTGTGATTAGATTTCTAGGCAAAATTAGGTAAGCATAAATCTTAAACAAATGGATTAGATATACATTTGATACTCCTTAAATTACAAGCATTCTATTACACCTGCACCAAACCATAACCAGCTGTCTTCATTGGCTGGAGGACTGACAGGAATGCTACAGAGGTTATTCCTAAACCTGGGACAATGACTGAGTCATCTCTAAACACCTTTCCCATCCTAAGATTCTCTGTATATCAATAGTCAATTTAAACTCAGGAATTTGTTATCATTTGATATTTAATGCTATGATAATAAAACAGTATTAAGTTAAAAACTCATTATCCTGTGTAAAAACAGCACAGCAAACAGAAAGATTCTAATTCATAAGTGCCCCAATGATAGGCCTTTAAAGACATTTAAGATGTGTCTGAAAATAGAATGAATCTATTAGAGTGTGTGGCTAATTTTTGGTTCAACACTTTTTTCAGATTCCAACTGGACAAAAGAAACGTCATAAAGGAGCAATTATAAAAACGTACAAGTCCTTAAGTATTATTTGCTTTCCAAATTACAGCAATGGCAATGACTTCAGGAGTCTAGTCCCATCAATAGTGAAATGAGATGAATCAATGACAACACTTTTTAGAAACCAAAACAACAAAGAGAACTCTAAAAATATTTCTTTTGAGGTAGTCTCATGGTCTAAGTGTTGCCAAATAATAAAACAAGAGAGCCAGATTGCTTATAAAAATAACAATTAAAGACTACCACCTGCTAGTCAATTTGAGGGAGACTATAACCTACTAGGTTCCCCTGGCTTCTATAGAAATACACTGTGAGGTTTAAAATAGCTACTAAGAAGCAAAAAAGAGTGGGTGGTGATTAATAACTCTTAATATTTAACTAAAAAAGACTCAAATACTGTACAAGAAAGTTTACCTGTTCTGTTTCAAAGATATCCCGAAGGTGTTCAAGGCCAAGGCTTTTTAGGAATTGGCTGATATTCATGTCAAGACCCGCAACTAAACAGAAACATATTACAGTTTCTCAGAATTTCAAGCATCTAAAGGAAGTTTCACTATCTATTTAAAGGCAAGGCCGACACCTGTGGCCATACAGGAATTCTACATAAAATAATACAGAATGCATAATACATCAAGTTACTCTGAATTTGGTTGAGAAGTGAAAGTACTGTATCTTTATCAAATCAATAGTATTTATGTTAATTCTAATATTATAGTTAGCACATAGAATTATAGGTTATAAAATATAATTAGGATAGCAGAAATTATAATTCTAATATTACAAAATACTATTTTATTCGATATAATCTAATGCTTTCAATGAATTATATAAAAAAGTCGAAATATACCAGCTATTGTTTTAGTTTCCATCCCTTAAATAACTTCTCAGTTGTTTGCTGACATAATTTCAGTAATAAGGCCTGCTCAGTAGTTCAATAAAATACTGTGGTCGGAAATAGACATCCTTTATAAAAAAGTGGATGCTGAGGAATTTGGTAGTCTTCTATGAGGAAGTATTTCTTTATAAGATGTGTGTATGAAAGCTTACAGATAGGATGTATTTACTAAGTGAGGAGTTCAATAATTTCCAGTAGAAAAAAGTAAATCTGTTCCATAAAAAACAGCGTACATAAATGAAATGGGTGGACAGGGTATACCCACCTTCTCCTTCCTTCCTCTCTGCACCGGCTGCACCGTCTCCCGCGTTAGAGGTTCCTCCTACTGCCAACTCTGCTAAGGGGCCAGTGAGGTTATCTATGCTGCTAGCCGCAGAGAGGCAGGATGGGGTGGATGCTGGTGAGATCAAAGCAGCGCTCACTACAGTAGCTTGAGGTTTAAAACAGGTAGGTAAGGCCTCTGGGGGCATGGCATCTATCAGCAGCGCTCTGATGTCGTCAGCCTAAAAATAATAATTAAAAAAAACAAACATATTTTTAAAAGATGTCATTTTTACTAAGGATAAAAAGCTTCGTAAATATTTCCCTTAATGAATACCTCATTATTCGCTATCGATTTTAGATTATTCCTTCCTTTTTCCTTCTTTTCTCCCCAGCTCCAAAATTTCTCAGTAGTTTTAGTAGACAGAACTAGAGAAATTATGTGATCTTTAAAAATATTTCTTCTTTCATTTAAAGAGAAGCACTTTCAGAGAGTTGAATCTCATTCTTCATTAGAAGGAATTTCCGTATTTACTATGTTTGGTTTATGATTAAACAACTACAATAATCTTTGGTTATTTAGTGCGCTTTAATAATTTAATGTACGATTGACATCTGGTGAAATTTTATAGGGGTGACACTTTAACCTGGCTCATATATTTATGGATTTTACAGTTTGTAAGTATTAGTTATGACTGTTATTGCAGTACACAGGAGATCATCTCTAAGACAGCCATCAGCTCCTTCCTCCCATCCACATGTCACCTCTGTTTCCTTCGCATTAAATCTACTTTGTCCTATGAGTTGCTCTGACCAACAGAATACAGAAGTGATATCCTGAGGCTTTTCAGCCAGGCCTGAAGAGGACTGGCAGTGTCTACGCTGACTTTCTTAGAAGCCATCTGCCATGTTGTACAGAGTTGGGGCTGGAGCACTGAGAGATGACGGGATATTCCACAGAGAGAGCCCTGCAGCGTGAAAGGCTACCTTGGCAGCTCTGGCCTCAGCAGAGTTCCCAGCTGAAGGTAGCTGTATAAACAGCAGAACTGCCTGGCTCAGCTCAGAAGATTTTGGGATGGCTGTTATACAGCAATATGGAAATGACATGGAAATTGGGATGCTACTGGACATATGGCTTAGGCTGGAGCAGGACGGGTGACAGGGTGACCATCAGGGGAGACTGCTTGTGCAAGGTAGTTAGGCAAGTGTTGTCGGAGGCTGGAGAAAGGGGCATTGCTTCTGTGTTGTCAAGTGTTTGGCAACCCTCGCACATGAGACATTATGGAAGGCAGAAAGCAAACCTAAGAAACTTGGGGATTTGGCTAAGGAGATTTCCAGAGAGAAGGCTGACTTTGTCAACTGGACTGGCTTCTTTTATCTGCCTGATAAAGGACAATAAGACAGAAACGAACTAAGAAAGAAACTGTTCAGTACTCTTCAAGGAAATATATTTACCAGGATTTGACACCTTGGAAAATATATATCTGGGGTGTTGGCAGAGATGGCTAAACTGACTTTCCACCAAACAAAAGTTTCTCAAAGTAAGACAATACCTCAGGCCAAAGGACAAATTCAGGATGTTGAGATGGCCTCAGAGTAAAAATTAACTCAGAAGTATGAGTATATTACCTAAAAGTCTTAAAAAGACCTTTAAGTGGTACTTTGTGAACTCCATAGTTAATGAAAGAGCTCAGAATCTTTCGAGCCCTGCACCTTGACTTCCAATCCAAATTAGAAAGGCTCCAATCTTCTGTGTGAGGCCACGGCACTCTACCGAGGGCCATAAAGTGAGACTCTGTCTCTACAAAAAAAAACAAAAAACGAAAGGCTCCAATCTTGAAGAAATTTGTGGCTAGGACTTTTGTTTGATGTAGTGGCTTATAACTTGATGGGGAAACCCAGAAGTTTATAAAGAAGGTGTACCAGTTAGGACCAAAAGGGGCAGATAGATCAACTGAAAAAGGCTCGGGGACTCCAAATTTCTAGGAGCAGGGAACAGGTTAAGAAAGCCATTTAGCTGTAAATTCGAGCCATTTCTTATAGAAAGAAAAGGATGATTCAGAGGACACAGCCAAGAAATATGGAAAACGCCTCTCTGGGAACAGAAGGAGACCCTAATCAAGGACCATCCCCTGACCCTAGAGTGGCCAGCCCTGATAATACATGCCTCGCTGGATTTCAGACATGCCATGGACCAGTGATAGCTACCTGCCTCCTCCTGGGGAGGGGACACATATATAGTTTGAATATGAGAAAAATGTAAATAATTTTTATCCACAGGGAGAACTATGGTAGATTAAAGATGGCCACCATTTTTTTGCTTCTCCTTTTAAAGAAAGTAGAGTCTATTTTCCTGAACCCCAGAATCTGTGCTGACCTTATGACTTGCTTTGCACAGCAGAATGTGGTAAAAGGGACAGCACTGTCAGTTCCAGGCTTAACCTTAAAGAAGAACGGCAGCTTTTGCTTTTTTTCTCTTGAGATGCAATCATTCTGTAAAGAAATTCTAGCAAGACTACTTAATAATGATAGGACACCATGAGAGATAGATGGAGAGAACTCATCCTTCTAGCCATCTCTGCCAACGCCCCAGACATATGCGTGAAACCATCTTTAGGTTTCTGTTCCAGCCACCAGCTGTATGCAGCTGTACAAGTGACACCAGGTGACATCAGCCTCAGCCTTCCTTTACTTCTCTATTGTCATAAGACTAGTATACTACTAAGAGTTAATTTTTCTTTGACTATCTCATAGACAGGTAAATTATCATGAACATTAGTTGTTCAACAAAAACACAGACGTGCAAAATATTTCACTAATTGTAATTTTCTAAGGATACACGTTAGAAATGTATTTTCTTATGATTCATGTTTTCCCACCAGCCTAGGTATGACAAAATTTCATATAAATTGTATAAACCTCAGAAGTGTTCAGAAAGAAATCTTCATTCTTATTATCAGTCCTAGAATTTAATGTCATCTCTGAAAGTGTAGCGGACACTGAGTATCTGAAATGGGACTTACTGTTGCCAGGTCTAAAGGTGTCTGGCCTTCTTGGTTCTTCATAGTGGGATCTGCACCGTGCGCCAGGAGAAGGGCGCACAGCTGTGTCCTTCCCTTCTGGGCTGCTTCATGAAGAGGAGTGAATGCCCACTTGTCCGTCGCATTTACACATGTGTTGTATTTTATCAGTAATGCTGCTATGTCAACATGCTGAAGGAAAACAAAAGGATCACAGAGTTAAGAATGAAATCATGGGGGGGGGGGCACCTGTGGCTCAGTGAGTAGGGCGCCGGCCCCATATACTGAGGGTAGCAGGTTTGAACCCAGCCCCGGCCAAACTCCAAAAACAACAACAACAAAAAAAAGAATGAGATCATCTAGTTCACTGGACATACTATCAGGTAAATTTGTACATCTGTTCCTAAGTATGTATGCATGTACTTACTCAGTGAGAGTCTCACTGTGTTGCTCCAGGCTACAGCTCATAGCAACCTCAACTTCTGGGTTCAAGCAATCCTCTTGCCTCAGCCTCCTGAGTAGCTGGGACTACAGGCACCTGCTACAGCGCCCAGTTAGTTTTTCTGTTTTTAATAGAAATGGGTCTTATTCTTGCTGAGGGTGGCCTCTACCTCCTAGCCTCACGCAATCCTCCCATCTCAGCCTCCTAGCCTCAAGCAATCCTCCCAGAATGCATGAGACACCACACCTACACTTATTTAATGATTTCACCCTCTCTCTGTATTCTCATCCTTTATAGAAGTTTTCTCAGGAAAAAAAAATTTTTTGATCCATCCACCTGTACTGTGGACTCTTATCTTTTCTTGACGCCTCCAAAATCTCAATTCCTCAAGAATTCTTTCACTCTGTAATTATTTATGGGCTTTAAAAACAAATCCAGCCCTCAATATATTTAGGCTTATCTTAAACGTGAAGTGAAACTAGTACCTGATCTCAAGGCTTCTATCAATGGTCTGAGCTACCTGCCCAGCTTTTCAAATGAGCATTCTATACACACGGCTCCTCTTCCTACCTTCCCATTTCTCTTTCAACCCACTGCAACCTGATCTATTTATTGAAACACTCATTTCAAAGATTCTCAATGTTTTCATCTTAGCCTTTGAAAAAGTAGCATAACCAAACAACATTGTATAAAAATTAGTTTATGGCATCCATGATTTAGGAGTGAGGAATTGTTAGCAGCAGATACACTAATAACGCGGGCAGGAGGTGATGAGAACGCTGAACTGGGATGGTAACAGAAGAATGGGAAAGAAGGATTAAATCTGAGAAAATTTGAAAGAAAAAAATTGGATTGAAAAAGACAAATTTGTAACTGAAGAAGAAAAAGATAGAAAAGTCAAAGGTGACCACAGTTTTCTGGAGGGAAGATTAAAAAGCAAAGGTAGAACTATTAACAGGACTGAAGTCATAAAAGTATAAGTAGGCGTGAAAATCTAAGACAGATAAAGTTCACTTGGGGTGGGCAGCTTTTGCAGTCCTATAAATGGTTTGACAGAAAAGACTAGAGTGCAGGTGAGAGGGCATCATTTATTTATTCACTTCACTCTCCTGCCCATTTCCCACCAAACAAACATTTGCTCAACTCCTATGAAAGGCCTGGTATTAGAGGGAGGGACTCTAGGGAGATTACAAAGTGGAAGACAGGATTCATCAATGTAAATAATGAACTCACTATGAAAAGGAATATGGAAGACAATTGCAAGGGGGATTAATGCATTGAAAACAACAATATTTTGGCAAAGAAGAATGGGAGAGAAGAGAACTAAGCACTATAGAATTACAAAAGGCAGGACATACAAGCCGGTGTAGCAGAAGTTCCAAGGAGAATGGGTTTTCTCAAATAATAAGAGCTCTGCATGGCAAAAGGTTTTAGCTTCTTCCCAAAATAAGATAATCAATTATGTATAGGTAATACTGATGTAACAATTAGGCCTTTAAGAATACCAAAAATAACTAGCATGTTTTTATAAATACATTTAAAGATGTTAGGCTGGTTACCACCAAAGTGTTTCTGAAATCTATTTCAACTTCATATTTCTATAATTTTGTGTGACTGGCACATTTATGTCCTCTATGAATACATTTCTTGGTATAACTTGGATCATTTTTGGTAATTAAATGGGAATGTATTTCTAACTCATGCTGCTGCCAACTAAAATATACTGAGTTTTTTTCAAGTGGACGTTTCTATGAGTGGGAAGAGATAGGGAAGGTGAAGAAAGAAAGATCCCAATATATAACTTAAGGCATGTTACTTTATAACTTCCTTAAGATGTAATCTTCTCTGCACTCTTGAAGACATTCACTGCAAAAAGAACAGGCACTTTTTCTGAGGTAGTATTAAAGTTTTTTATGCAACCCAAATATCTGTATTTACTAACTTTGGGGAAGTGTACTTTTGGAAAAAACAAAAAGAAAATTAAATTTAAAGGTATAGACAGTCAATTCCTAAGAAAAGTTCCACATTTGCTGACAATATAAAGTCTTCCTCCTCCAAAATATAAAGAAAAAGAAAAGAAAAGCAGCAGAATAAGACAATCAGCTTAGGGCTTCTGAGAACAGGTTATGTTTTGTGATCCTTTGGGGATTATGATATCATCATAAAACTGATTCTACAGTTGAATTATTTTTAGATTTTCTAACACAAAAGATGAAAACAGATGTATCCTTTGTGATACACATGTACTATCAAAATCACTTAAACTCAAACCTACAAATTTATCTCCCTTAATTCACAGGATTAATTCATAAGATTATTCAAAGGATATATAGAGAGCAAAGACAGTAATTTTTGTTAAGTTAATCCAAAAGCATAAAATCATTTCAAGCTTCTTCCCAGTAAAGTTATAAGCTATGTGAACAGTGTTTCTGATGATTTATTTTATTCTACTCCCATGCTAATTTGCAGAATAATACAATTTGGTAGAATAATTTACATAGGCTCCCAAAATTAGATAGTCCCAGGAAAATTATGTGTTTGTGAATGTGTACGTATGTATCAAATGAACTGTATATCTGGAATGTATTATTAAACTTTCTTTATATTGAATTTATAGTTATGCTTACAGAAAGCAATTACATGCTTGTTAAATTTGTTGACAAACGTCTGAAAGGGCAATGAATAGGAAAGAGTATATTACTACCCAAATAGACTAAAAACACAATTCTTAAGCTGTTTAATTTTTTCAAACAGCTATACCACTGAGGCAAAAATAGTAACCAAAATTTAAGGCTGACAGTGCAATAAACAAGTTCTATTCCATACACTATATAAAAGCAAAATATTAAACTGGAAGGTTTAGAAAAGGAACTGAACTCTGTTGGACGGTTTAAAAACGCCAGTTTAATATAGTTTTATAATACAGCTGTAAGACAAAATAATTTTTATGACAAATACAACATAAAAAGACTGAGAAGCCCTTAATTTAATTTTTAAAAGATGGGAAGTAAGGGGAAAAGAAATCTGCTTGGGCTCCAGTGAGAGCCATTTAATTATACAGAGCCTTTCTTACAATGATGCCATGAAATCTCCCAAATATTATGTATTTTAGAGAAAACCCTGGAAAATGAAACAGTTGAGAAAGTAAATTAATCAGCTAATTGATTTAGTCTTGTAAGAGAAAATTACTTGTTTGGGGGTAATAAATAAATGCCAATGTTTTACATTTACTGAATAGCAAAAAATGAACCGTGTCGTAAATATGCACTCAAAAATAGTACAAGGCATTACAGTACTCGTATAAAGAACACTAACCAGAATAAGGGCATATCACCATTCATATTGGCTCTCATGAAACTTGTAACTTTTATTGAAGCTTCTTAAACTACATGTTTTTCCATTTGGAAAAACTGAGGGGGCAAGGCCCAAAGACAGAGAGCAGATTGAGATCTTTAGAGAAAAGGTGTAAATATGCACCAAAGAACAATTACCAATAAATAATAGCATGTAAATAACTTTTTGTAGTTTCACAGATATCTCATATTACTATTTTATCCCCAGGCTAGTCAATTAATCTGTGACTAACGCTGACACGGAGCTGATACACACGGGTAGTATTCCTAGGCTGCAAGACGTAAGTGACATGCAGCCTTTACTCTGACTGGCTTAGTGCATCAGCCGTGGGAAGCCATTCTATAATACTAACATCAGATAACCTTGCATTGGGCCTTCAATTACAGAATGCACATTCCACATGCACAGTCTCTTTTGATCATCATAATACCCTGGTGAGAAGGTCTTAGCACTCAACTATTCAACTTTTACTAGTGAGAAAAATTAAGATTAGAAAAATTGAGGCACTTGCTGAAGACTCGTGAGTTATTGAACAGAAGAGTAAAGACTCAATCCCAGATCTCAAGTTTAGGTTTTCTATTACACTACAGATGCCTTCTATCACACAGAAGCCATTTCCCTGGCAAGCTGAAAATGGGAGCAAGTCTGATGACATTAGGTAATGCTATACCTGTAACTGCTCTATGTTTAGTTTAGAAACCTCTATTCCAGACATATGGCCACAAAACCTCTATTCCAGACAAGTGCCACAAAACCATCTACTTTCTAAAATGAATGCCTATGGCCGGGCCAGATAAAGCATCATCAGATTCACAGGATAAATAAAACATAACCAGTGTTTTGCCACCTTACAGAAAAATAAAGACTGAAGCCCTATAATTTCATTTAAATATCCAGCCAAGGCATATGTATAGAATGAATAAAAAGGAACCTAGGTTCCTTTCTTTAGAAAGACACCTAGGTTTATATACCTACAGATAATTAAAACATAGTTGTACCTACCCTTTAGCCAAGGGAAGACAAAATAGCTTTTTAAAGTTTTACACTGTTTTAACGTCAATCTTTATTTTAAGTCTATTAATTGAGATTAAGAGAAATACTGATTCAATGTGGTTACTGATAACAGATTATAAGGTTACAAATGGCATTAAATAAAATCATTTAGTAGAGCAGAGGTTCTCAATGGGGAGGATGGCAACTGAGAATCATCGTGTGTCAGGAGAGATGACTGAGGGGAGTGGGTTACACACATGAAAAATGTGATGATAAAAACAAAACAAGTCAAGAAATCACTAAATAAAGGTTTCAGTGAATAATAACAGCTCATAGTCATTGGCTCGCAAACATTTAATTTTTGAATTTCTAAGCTTAACACATGAAGAATTTTTTTTAGAGTGACTCAAATAATCCACCCACGACGGAAAAATACCTGTGATAAACACATTATCTAGCTCATTAGCATTCTTTAATACAAGGTTAGATTGAATAAAGTTAACCCAAACCTCTGTCAAATGCCCTCTAAATAGCCTAGAGAATGTTCTGTTCATTTTTACCTCATTAAGTTGCCTTCATTTACGAAGAGCTAACCATTAGAGATTTAACAAACAGGAAAGCATAAAAAGAAACAGTGATAAAATGTGTGCATTTTTTTTTTCACTTGGTATTAGAAAAGGAGAGCAGTAATAATGGAAAATGGTGAAATAAAGTAATGAGAAATGGAACAGTGGGCTTCTGGTCAGGAGATTACGCAGGACAGCTATAAGCAGGCAGGAACTAAGACACCGCTGACCTGCACATCACGTTACTCTAGCTGCAAAAGAGACCCATAGTAAATTTTATTCCCCCCACACTGGTTGTTAAATGACACACATGTAGAGTAACAGCTAAACATTTTTTCCATCAGAAGAATTAGGATCAAAACCTAAAATATTTACTTTATGAATTGAATTTTACTTTCTTTATCCTCTGTGATAGCTAAGAACATTGAGGTGACAGAACTTCCTTACATCCAATGTATGGGATCTACTGTAGTTTACACAGTTGATATCTAAGCTTTATTAGATAGGTCATTATTATAACTGCCACCACTGAGCCTTACAAATTAGTAGGTTTATAGAGAAGATAAGAGACTCTAAGTTCTACTGATCCCATCAGTTTTATAAACCCTTAACTGAAGCTAAGTAAAGAGATTAGTAGAGTACAATATGGAGAGAAGGAAGTGCTGAAAATTTGCCTCCAAATGACACCTAAGTACATGCATAGGTATAAATTAAGGGTAATAGGATTATACATAAATATATATGCAGCATATTAGCAGTCAATATTAAGCATGCCAGGGTTTTGGTAGAAATATTTGTTGTTCAGTGAAATTGAGAATCCTATGTGTAAAAAGGTTAAAAAAATCTAATAATTTTAATAAAAGAATAATCATTTTTGGAAAGGTAATTTTAAATACTACAGTTTTAAAAGAATTTCAGTACTAATGACATGTTTATTAACTATAATAGTTTCAATTAATTTATGACTTTCTTAACAGACCAACTCAAAACTGGATTGCTGGCTTTCCTCACAGTATTCCCACTCCAATTTGTCATCTCCCTGAAATCCTGGTCTTTGCAGAACGGGTCTGAGAAGATGACAGTCTCATTATGGAAGGCAAGCGAGGAGATAGCAGGGAGAGAGAACACGGAGATCAAGGTGTTTAGTTCAATTTCTATTTATAGTTTGTCAGCCTTTGGCAAATCTAGAAACCATCCTCATTAACAGCAATTTCAACTGTGAGAACACCTGGTAGGCACAATCTGGCAACTGTGGATTTTTTTTTAAGAGACAGAGTCTCACTTTATAGCCCTCAGTAGAGTGCTGTGACGTCACAGCTCAAAGCAACCTCCAACTCTGGGGCTGAGGCGGTTCTCTTGCCTCAGCCTCCTGAGTAGCTGGGACTACAGGCACCTACCATAACACCCAGCTATTTTTTTGTTGCAGTTTGGCCGGGGCCGGGTTCGAACCCACCACCTTTGGTATATGGAGCCGGCACCCCACCCACTGAACCACAGGCACCGCCTGCAACTGTGGACTTTTACCGTGAAGTAAGGATTAAGTGGATGAAGAGTCAACCAGGAGCCTCCATCTATTTCCGCCGCAGTGATCCATCAGGATTGAGGGGATCTTAGCTACTTCCTGTCAATCAGTTCCAAGAAATTGCAGTGAGGCCCTGCAACGCATTCCTCTTCCTCTTACAACTGATCATTGCAGGTACAGTACTTAAAGAATGACCCTGGACTTGCAGTGGGGGGTTTTAGCAACTCAAACTCCATGAAATCATATATACCAATTGCTCTACTAGAACTTTTTTATTTTTTTTGAAATGTAATTTTGCTGTAAACTCCTGAGCTGAAGTGATCTTCCTACCTTAGTCTCTCAAGTAGTTGGAACTACAGGTGAGCATCACGGTGCCCAGTGACTTGTACGTTTTTCAGATGCTGATAATAAACTAAGCCATTATAATTTCCAAACCTACATAGGTTTTTATAGTTCCTAAACCCTACTTGAGGGAGAGTCCAGAAATACATTTATCCGTAAATATTAACTGAGTCACATTACACACCTGTTACTGTGCTAGATAATGTGGATATACCAAAAAACTATAAAAGCATGGTCATTGGCCAAAACATAGTTAAATTTAACTAGGAAGGCAAGAAGAAGCTCTGAGTAGAGTAAAATTGTACTAACCTATGCTACTGGTTAGATTATCTACTTACTTTGTGCACAGTACATATTTTAATAAAGTAGTAAACGTTAGGGAAGTTTTCTAGAACTTTAGCAAGCTCACCCCGTAAGATGCTGCATTATGAAGAGGAATTAAACCCCCCTTGTCCTGGGCATTAACATCTGCTCCATGCTCTAGGAGATATTCAGCTACTTCCAGGTTGTTGTAGCCTGCTATTAGAGTTAAACAAAAGAAGGCAAACATGTCAGTTTAAAAAGAAAAATATACATACATGTACACAAATAATATGGACCATAAAATGTTCATTTGTTTAAAAAAAAATACTAATATCACAAAATTGAGAGCACTTATAATAAGCAATTCCTTGTATTTACTAAGTAGTCTCTTTTAGCATTGCCTTCATCTTCTAGTAAACTGTATTACGTACCCAAGAAAAATAAAAAGGAGACTTGGTAGCACTGGTGACACTTACCTGCCAGGTGCAAAGGAGTAGAGTTTCTGCCCTGGGTGTCTCTGCAGTTGATGTTCTCTGGGGTGCACAGCTTCTGTACTCTTGCCAGGCAGCCCTTTTTGGCAGCATCCAACAAGGCAGCATCCCCTCTCAGTAAGTCCTGAATGTCTGTGTCTCCTTCTTTTACCAAATCCAGAGGTGTATTTCCATCTCTGTTCTTTTTAGTTGGATCTGCTCCATGCTACAAAGAAGAAAAACCAATCAAATGGGGCTTGTATGTTCTGTAGGTAGGTCTGGCAGCATGCATGTATTTACTTATTTTGCTATTTCTCTATTCAGCAATATGTTGGGTCAGCTTTCTAACTACTACTCAATCAACGCCTCCAGATCGATGGTGATGAAGAGGAGGGTGTTAAGCATCTTTCACTTGTCATGTCATGTACTATTTCTCAGCCTTTCAGTTATCTTTGGAAAACTTTTCCTTTTAAGAACATTAATTTTGACCAGACTTCAATTACATAAGATACTTACACATATTATGAAAAAGACGACAGAAAAGGAAGTGAAAAAAGTACCTAATTCTAAATGCCTTCACCACAAAAAAAGTTTAGTAATTTTTTTATATTTTCATAGTAAGTCTCAATACATTATCATAAAATAGGTACTAATGTATTAAAAATTACTCTGATTTTAAAAGTGTAATTGCCTAATATGTATGAGATAAAGTAAATAAATGTAAAGAATTTTTATTATGGGCCTGATGTAGACTGCTGTGGAAATTAAAAATAAGCCAAGCTAGACAATTGATTCACAATGCCCTAGAAGTTATTTCTTACCAACCAGTGACAATAAAAATGAGTATTAAATATAGTGTTCTTTTCAACTTATCAGAGTATATTCAGGCTGGGCGCGGTGGCTCATGCCTGTACTCTCAGCTCTCTGGGAGGCCAAGGCGGGTGGATTGCCTGAGCTCAGGAGTTAAAGACCAGCCTAAGCAAGAGTGAGACCCCATCTCTAAAAAAGGAGCTGGGTGTGGTGGCAGGCAACTCTAGTCCCAACTAGTTGGGAGGCTGAGGCAAGTGGATCACTTGAGCCCAAGAGTTTGAGGTGTGAGGTTGCTGTCAGGCATCACACCATGGCACTCTACCAAGAGTGACAAAGTGATACACTGTCAATAAAATAAAATAATATCTATCTATCTATCTCTCTCTATATATATATACACATATATCTTCAATACCATAAAAGTGATGGGAGAATAATTTTACATATATCTAATGAGAACCTTTTTTCCTCTAGTTTAAATAAAAAGAAAAAACCACAAATATGTATGTCTGGTCATTTTAAAAATATTTTAACTTAAAAGGAATATAAAGTTATCATTAGTTTCATATAACTACTAGTTTTTACTATTTGACATTACTATTTTACATATCCTCAAAATCTGTATGAATAATTTTGTTTAGAGATAAATTTATATTTAAAATCTGATATTTAGTTCTAAGATAAAATGATTAAATAATTTTTAATAATGAAGAATGAGTTCCATAATAATAAAATATCCAGTAAGAAAAAAGTCAACTTGATGGAAAAACTTGTTTCTCCTTGCATATTTTTTTCTGATATTAATACTGAATTCTGATATTAATACTGAAAGTATAAGCAATCCAAATGATTTCAACTCTTTCCAAACCCTACTTTGATGACATGCATTTAATCAAAAAAGTTCTGAAATTCACTTCAGCACTACTCAAAGATAAGTAAATATCACGGTAACACATGTAAATGGTCTCCTGTAAAACAAAAAATGCAGGCTCAGCACCTGTAGCTCAGCAGCTAGGGCGCCAGCCACTTACACAGAAGCTGGCAAGTTTGAATCCAGCCTGGGCTTGCCAAACGACAACAACTATAACCAAAAATAAATAAATAAATAAAAAATAGCCGGGGCTCAGCGCCTGTAGCTCAGTGGCTAGGGCACCAGCCACATACACCGGATTTGGCGGGTTCAAATCCAGCCCAGGCCTGCCAAACAACAATGACAACTACAACCAAAAAATAGCCGGGCGTTGTGGCAGGCGCCTGTAGTCCCAGCTACTTGGGAGGATGAGGCGAGAGAATCGCTTAAGCCCAAGAGGTAGAGGTCACTGTAAACTATGATGCCACGGCACTCTACCCAGGGTGACAGCTTGAGATGCTCTCTCCCCACCCCACCCCACAAAAAACAAAACAGAAAATGCAGTCTCTGTGGCACTTATTATTCTTAATAGGATAAAACACTCCCGATTTCATTTCAAGTAATAACCAAAATATGATACAATTACTTAATTTTTATAACTTTTTTAACTACATACTTTTAAAAGGAGCTTGCAGATTTCATATTTTCCTTTAGCTGCTGCTTCATGTAGAGGGGTAAATTTCCACAAGTCCGCCACATTCACAGAAGCCCCGTGCCTTACTAAAAGCTCAGCTACCTCATAGTGTCCATATGAACAGGCATTATGAAGGGGCACCAAGCCGCTAAACAAAAGAAAATTATCTTAAAGTCATAAAACAAATCTTTGAGTTAAAATGATTCTTATAATAAAAGTACAGTAGAAACTCTGTAAGTCCCATGAGACTGTTATAAATTGGTTAACATAAAGAGGTGGTCAACATAAGGAACTAGGCCTACTCTACTAATACGTACATGTGGTGCATGTCTAGTCTATGAAAATCGGGTCAACTTAAGGAGGTGGTCAACTATGGAGGTTCTACTGAAATCCTATTCTTCTAATACACTGATTATACTGAATACTACTTAAAAAGAAACAGTTCTTTTCTGTTCTTTAAGAAATAATCATCCATTTTTAAATAAGGATTAATGATTTCAAAAATGTCTTTTCAATGTAAGGACTTTTTATACGTTTTGGGTGGATGGATATGTATGTTAAAGCAATCCTTATCCTTACAATATTATATATGTATACATATTCACATATGCATGAGATAAAGCTCCATCACAATACTTTTAATTCAGATTTTCACCTTATTGATATAAGTTACTATAAAGTGATTTCAGAAATAACTAATCAATAATCTGGCTTTATCATGTCTCAGGTTTTCTTCCATTTAATTTTACTAATGAAAAATTATGCACTTACAAAGTATATAATGCAATTCAACTTATGTAGATAAGTTCTACCCTTTATTTTTTTTTATTTTAAAAATCATAATGATTCAGCGGTGGTTTCTGTGCATAGGCTTAAACATTGAGGTGCCAAGCAATGAAAACATACAATCCAAGTGATTCAGAAAAGTATTCAGGAAGAAAAATGCTGACATCAATTAAAAATTCCAGTCAAATAAGAAATAAGGAAACTACACATATTCTGACATGACTCTAAGTTCTGATTTAGCTGACATTCTAAAAAGCCGAAAGATGTTCCAAAAAAAAACAGGATGCATCAAAAGAATAAGTTACACTTAATTAAGACAGGGCAAAAACAATGAGATCAAATGCCTTTTTTTGTTGTTTTGCAATGAAATATGCAAAATGCCAAAATGGGTAATAGAAACAAATGTTGAATGCTGTCCAATGTTTTATAGCACTTTGAAGGAATTACTAATATTGTTATTGAATGTTCGTGTCTGATGTGCACCTTTAAAAGGATAAATAAACACATGATGGTTACTTGAAGCTTTACCTGTTTAGTCTACTATTCTCTATTATGCAATTGCACAGAAAGGTGCTGGCTTACTTGAAGATGGTATGAAATGAACTCAGAATATGGAGATTCATATTAGTTAAAATTCTCTTGTCACATTTTTAAGTAGCTTCTGTGGCTGCTTTAAGCTTTGTCTAGATGAATTCAAATAATCTAGCAAACTAATATAAAAATATACGATATCTAAAGTGGTAAAAATAAAATTATATTCCTAGTAATACCGGTGACCTTGGGATGGGCAACTTTTTTTTGGACAAGAGTATACATTTTTAATAGCAAAAAACTGTGGATAAGTAATAACTTTTAAACTGTATAAAACTATAAAATATTTGTATAAAATAATAAAATAGTATATATTGGCATTAAAAGGATGAAATAAACTATGAATATGGAAAGACATTCAAGAAATACTACTAGATGGAAAGGAAATCACAAAGACTAAATAAAATGACTACCATCATTTGTGTTAAAAACCACCACCACACGACACTTACACTAGCACATACATTTAGAATATCTGGATAATTACATACAAAATTTTAATGTTATATCTCTAGGGGGTAGGCTGACAGGGAATTTTCACGGTCTGTACTGTATACTTCCAGAATCCTTTAACTTACCTTTTAAACAAAAAACATACATTACTTTTTTAATAGGGGAAAAAAATATAAGATTTCAAAATTATTTAAAACCTTTTTCCTCCCCAAAATATGAAGAGAATAAATCCCAAACAGCTAGATTCCAACACGTACCCTTTGTCTTTGGCATGGACGTCAGCACCGTGGTGCAGAAGGTACTCCACGACAGACACGCGATTGTAGCCTGCCGCGAAGTGCAGGGGTGTGGAGTGTCGGCCCTCTAAATCTCTGCAATTCACATTTTGAGGGCTGCAAAGTTGCTTTTATGGTGCACATACACAGACAAACACAAAAAGAACATTAATATTTATTCACAGATTTTGCTCCAAATAATAAAGGCTCTTGGATAAATTATAATTTTCTAATGAATATTTATTTCCTAAGATTATTAGGTAATACCAATGATGTTTAAAAATCAACATTATGCTTAGCTTTATAGTGACTAAAAGTACTTTTACTACATACAAAGTAATTTAATCTTTTTCAACATTTCCTGATCAAAGTTTTAATCAAACAGAAAAACTGACAGTACAGCAAACAATGCCTTGCTATTTCATCTTTATGAGCCTCTTCACCCTGGGACTGTCCGTCATAGCGTATCCGCTTGTTCTAGCATGCTCTCAGCCAGTCTTTCAAGTAAGACCTTCCCCAGTTGACTAGAGAAGTAGAGAGCTCTTGTCTTCTCTAATGTGGATCAAGAAAGCAAAAAGGCTCTAGAAAAATTTATTTTTCTGCTTGGGCCACTCACTTGGCCCTATGATCTAACGGTGCTTTACTTGATTTGGGGGAGTTATTTGTTAAATTTACAAGTCAAACTGATTTTAATCATACTCTAGTTTTTGGCCTTTACTTTCATCTCCCACAGAGATGTCCTCTATATCGCTTTTGTCTCCTTTTCTTTGAATGCTACCATTTCAGCAAAACCCAAATTATAAGCTAAATTTTGTTTACAAAGCAGTAGGAAGCAAAGTAAGCAATGAAAGGTTGTGTCACTGGCAGCAAGATATAGACTATGTAATAATGACAACATTTAAATAATTTACAGTTTATAAACAGCATGATATTCTTTCGGAGGGGGTTATTACACAGGGTGGCCATAAAGTTTACGTGCAATTTGAAATAGTGTGCAATTTTAAACTGCACGTGAACTTTATGGCCACCCTGTATATGAAGTTGATCATTATCTTCATTTTACAGATAAATAAACCACGTCTCAGAGACCTTAAGTGACTTATCCTTTTCAAGGAGCTGGTAAGGGGTAGAATACCCCCCATAAAGACTCACACTGTTTTACTGATTTTTAATTTCTTGGTCTTTATGCTCCATCATACATCATTGCTCACTTTCTTAATGATCTAACTTCAAGGAAACAGTAAGAAAGGTAATGAGAATCAGAAAGGGCAAATAAAGCAGAGAACATAGTGACAGAGTACAAGGTAGAACAGGGGCGGCTTTTCACCCATTTACCAGATTTACTGTTCTCCTGTCACTGTAATAAGCTATTATTATAAGAGAAAAACTAAGAACCTGAAAAGATCTCTATTTCTACTAATATACTGAGTAGGGATGCTACGGTTCAAAGTTTGTGCCCTCCCCAAATTCGTGCTGACACTTAATCCCTGTTGCAGTAGTAGTATGGAGGGCCTTTAGCAGGTGTTTAGTTCATGATGGTTCCTCCCTGATGAGTAATATTACAGTCCTTATAATAGCTGCTGCATACAGCATTTGGCCTTTTTTGCCTTCTGCCATGTGAAAATACGGCATTTGCTCCCTCTGTAAAATGGAGCAACAAGGCTCCATCTTAAAAGCAGAGACAAAGCTTAAGTGATCCCCAGCAGAAACCAGACCTGCCAGTTCCTGGATCCTGGACTTCCCAGATTCTAGAACTGTGAGAAATAAATTTTTATTCCTTATAAATTACCAAGTCTATGGTACTTTGTTAGGGTTAAATCTATAACCACTGGTTCTTATTAGAGATTCATAAAATTTTCTTGGCAAGTAGAGTTACATATAAAGAAAAATCCACCTACTGCACATGATAATTACAATGGCTGAGGGATCGCAAGAATGTTTTCCTATAATAAATGTGTAAATCTTTGGGAATGTATCAAGAAACATCATTTCAAATGTTAACCTACTAATATTTGGGCTTGAGCTAGTTTATATATTTATTAATGGGGCCAAAAATATCATTTTAATTATTGTAAGTGAAATTAAAAGTGCTTTCTTGCAACCTGAAAAAAAATGACTAAAAAGTGCGTGTGTATGTGCGTGCGTGTGTGTTTACTATGAAGGCTTTTTCCTGCCTATGAGTCTTCTTTGCCCATCCTTTTTGTTAGGATTTGAGAAGTCATTCTTAGAAGCTTAAAAAGAATTAGTTAGCAGAACTCAACAGTGCCATCCGAGACATTAAGAGCACTGTCTTACCTTCACAGTTTCCAAGTCTCCAGCTTTAGATGCCTCTAAGAGTCGATAATCAACATCAGAAGTGCGTATCGGTGTACTTTCTGCACAAAGAAAGGGAAGGTTACTGGGGGTTCTTCAACCATCTCTGAGTAGTTAAGGAGGAAAAATTACTTGGTAAGTTGAAGAAGATTAAAGGATCAAAAATTTCTGAGGTCTAATATAGGAGTTTCCCCAATCTTTTTAGGTAAGAAGTGTTTTCTTATTTAAATCTATATCCATCTCATCCTAAACCAAATTTAAATAAATTCCAGTATATGCAAATCCCTTTCTATCGCTACTGCTCCACCCCTCAAATTTGCTGCTCACAAATTTGGCAAACGGAAGTAAGAAAACCTATGACCAGAAGATCAACAACATTTTTATGATATATTGGTTTCACAAAGTGTTGTAGCAAAGCTTTGCCACGGATTTGGATTTTTCTTGCTGGAATCTCCTTATCTTCTAATGCCACAGGTTTATTATATAAATCCAGGGAAGCCACTTGACTTTTGGTACTCAAGGTTTAATTTTTCTTTTTAGTCTCAATGACTTCAATATAAAACAGAAGTACTACTCCTGAAATCAAAATGATCTTAGTATAATCAGTGAACAAAAGGCCTACCGAAACAGACATTTGTTTAATTCACATTTATTGAATGGCTTTAGGGAAATGCAATTTAAAATGTCTGTATAACTGAAAGGTATGGTATCAGTGCTAAAAATAATATAATTAAATGGGGCTATTAAATTTAGAGGCTAACAAAGGAGGTATTTTGAATAATCCTCTACAAAGAAACCAAAAATGCATTTCACACTGGCCCCAAAACAGGTTTTTAAAGAAAATAATTTCTAATGTATCAACCAAAGCATGCTTATGGGCATTAAATGTGGTTTTTAAATGGGCACACGCACAACACAAAAGGACTGAGCTCCAGGAGGCCCACATTATGCTCTGTTATCTGTAACTTTGGACAAATCATGCAACAGCTTAGTTTCTCACTTATAAAGTGAAAGTTAGAAGATTTAAGACTGTGGGAAGATCAAGTGATGCTATGAAAGGTCTCAGATTTCAGAAGAATGGCTTGGCGCCCAGAGCTCAGTGTTTAGGGCACCAGCCACCTACACCAGGGCTGGCGGGTTTGGCTGGGGCCCTGCTAAACAATAACAACCACAATAACAACAAAAAATAGCTGGGCCTTGTGGCAGGCACCTGTAGTCCCAGCTACTTGGGAGGCTGAGGCAAGAGAATCACTTAAGCCCAAGAGTTGGGAGGTTGCTGTGAGCTGTGACACCACAGTGCTTTATTGAAGTCAACAGAGTGAGACTCTGTCTCAAAAAAAAAAAAGTAAATAAAATTAAAAAAAAAAAATAGATTTCATAAGAAATATTTTAGTATTTCTAGTCTAAAGTGATTTGTTCAGGAGAGTGGCTTTTACAGAATAAACTCTAAGAATTCTTTAATGGCAGATAAACTATTTGATCATAATAATACTTAGCAGAAAAGGGGCAACACGTTACCATATATTTTTGTTTGTATTAGTTATCCAGATGAAAAAAATATGAAAAATTAAACTAAAAAGTTCTCACATGTCCTAAATTAAGCATTTAATTATCTATATAATATCTTATTTTAAAAATCAATTTTGAAAGCAGAATTTTCCAAATAATTAAAGAAAAATGTTTCATTTGTAATTCAGTATTTAATTTTCTTTTTCCAGAACTCATATATTCCAAAGGCATTCATGTAGAAGACATTTTAAAAGCAGATGGATCTAATCTGCTTGATTTATTCAATCCTTTCTTCTCCATTTTGTTAATTCTGTCTAAAAATTATGCACAGTATTATAAATTTTGATGCAATAGCTATATGTTTGCCTCATTTGTGGTTAAATGCATAAGAAATTAACTTAAAATTCAGTGGTTCTCAATAAAAATCATCACCTAAGACTGAAGTAGAATGATCACCATCTAAGAATAAACTAGAGCTGAAAAAGTAAGCCCTCAAAAGTTTTCACAATATTGTACAATTAGTTTTATGAGGCTGTTTAGCTCTGACCCAGCTCTGACAACACACACATATCAAAATCTCTATAGGCCTTGGAAGCAAATAGCAATGCTTCTCAAGTGGGCTGTTTGGTGGGGGGGGGGAGGGGCTTTAGAAATTTATGGGAATAATTTCTTTTACTCCTAGTGTACTCATGCCCAAGCAGTTACATTAATAATTACACGTTACATTCTATTATAGTTTGGGTATTTCATACAGGTTTTGGGAAGATACCTGTATAGTTAGGTCATTTTATGTGGGTCACTATGAAAGTTTTGCTACAAGCCTGTGTTATGGTCCATTATTTTACTTTCAAGAAACACAGTCAACAGCATCCTTTCTGATTCACCTATATAAGTTTCAACTTGGTCAACTTTTCATTGTTGCTGGGAGGGCTTCACTTGTCTGCAAGGATTTTATGTTTCTATCTTAAAACGTTTGTAATAAACCACATATCTATGAGTTTCATTTCTCAATAGTAAAGGGGATGCCATCAAATATTCATTATAAAAAGGCAGCACTGTGCCTGACGGAGTTAGAAACTACTGGGGGTAGAGGGAGGAAAAGATAACCAGGACTTTGGATTCCCAGTCTGTGGCCTTGTCCATCTTACATTTCTAGTTTGTTATGTTATTACTTTGCAGATATAATCCATAGACAAAATTAAAAGATTGGGAAAAGAATCATTTATACTAAATTTCTTTTGAATCTATTTTATCATTTTTTAGTAGGTTCACTGTAATTCCCTCTAATTTGGGGACTTACGAAGCCAGAGTTTATTCTCCTATCAGTTTATGTTTGCTCTCCCTCGATAAACTAAGTACAGGTAATTAAAATATCTAACGCTGTACTGGGCAGACACTGCAACGTTCAGCAAGATTTTACAATTTTAATTTAAATAGGCAAAGACAAGATAATTTCATAATAGTGCAATGAAGTTAATTAAGAATTACAAAAAGATGAGAATATTATACATAAGAATTAAAGGTCATTACCATATAAATGATTTGTAATTTTCTCTATTTGATAAATTTTATAGCTACCATAATTCTATACTGTTTATGAACTTTTAAGTCATAACATTCATGAATTAGGTTTTCAATTTAAAACTAAAAAAATTAAAAAGTGTACTTGCTTCCTTCTCTTACCTGCCTTACCCTAACAAATAAAGGAACATGTGGAAGGCCTCAGGTAAACTACAAGCAAGAAAAGGCAAAGAAAACATGGCAAAGTTTGCTTGTGTATTCAGCGGAGATGGAATAAAAGGCGTATCACACACCGCTTATCTATCAGAACTCACCACTTAGAATCTGCTGCACTGCCTCGCTTCCCATTTGCGCAGCTGTAAAGCCTTGTAAGGAGATGATGGAGGGATCAGAGCCATAGCTCAGCAGGAGGCGGCAGGTCTGCAGGTGACCTGCTAGGGCAGCTCGGTGCAAAGCAGTCTGACCAAGGGTATCCAGTGCATTCATCTAAAAACATCATTGAGTGAGCACAAGAGATGGAGCATTTCTTTTTGTTCCCTGTCATATCCAAGCAAATATATTCTTATGAGAAAAACCAATTGTTAAAGCTTTTAGAGAATTGTCAGAGATATTCATTGTTAACTTTTGCTCACTGGTTCTGAGGAAGTATCTTTTTAGTTAACCCTTTCTGGCCACTTAATTGCAAATTACAACATAGTCCTCTCTTCTTTAAATGACCATTTTCATGCCCACTTCCCATTCCCTGCCATTTCCCTTGACAACAATTAATAGAATATAAGGCCTATAAGGGCAGAGACTATCCTCTGGTGTTCACTGCTAGCCACAATGAAGATGCTCACCAAATACTTTTGAATGAATGGATTTTACCAAACTTATTCTCAGAAAATAAAGATAACAGAATAGGTACGCACAGATTGTCAAAATAGTTGATTACATTTGTTTTCTAATTCTAAGGAATGACTAATTATAGAAACACCCTAGTTGAACTACAGACACATTAAACCAAAAAAACAATTTGAAGAGTCAAATGTTCCTTTTTAAAACTTTGAAGAGTTATATAAAGAAAGAATAATAATTTAGCTAATTTGAAGATTGTTTAAGACAATATTAAACTTTGGGATTGTATTCACGATTTGGTCACACCTAACTGATCCTAACTTAATCTTCCAGAATATCCTAATACACACCCACTACTACAGTCAGATGAAAGACCATGTGCATTGTACGTGGAACCCTCTACCTGCCCTCTGCATTGACTATGAGATCCAGTGCAGGTCTCCCTACCTCTAAGAAGTCTTGACAACTACCCTCAATGAATCCCCAACAATAAAAAAAAAGAAGAAGTCTTGACGACTGCTCCCTTTCTGAACACCAATGTCAATTAAACACACAACTGTCACAGAATTATAACACTAGAGTAGTTTTCATCAAGTTAAACTAAGGTTATTGAGAATATGAACTGTATTATACAGAACTTCTGAGTCCTCTCGAAATCTGCTGCTAAGAGCAAATAGCAATTTCTCAATTATATACTGGTTGGTATTCAAAATGTTTGTGCCCACCCACAAAATACAAAGTTAAGAAAAGAAAGGATTTGAGATGATTGATCTTCCTATCTCCAGTCTTTTATCATTACCAGTAAGGCTGTTATACTTGTACAGGTAAGGGTTCATCTAAATTACAAATGGTCTTTAACAAAAGTCACTACAAAGTATCAACATATTTAGTTCTATCACTTTTGCCAGCAGAAAAAAAAAGACTGCATATACATAGCAACTCAAAAGCATAGCCATTAGCATTTATCAATGGGAAACACAAGCTGCCAAACAAAACTTGAGCTTTTACTTCTTTGTTACTTCTTTATCACACAAGAAAAATTTAAAATTGTGTACATTCTAATCGTTAATATTGTTTGTAGGTTAGAGATACACTATATTATTCAATTACAGTAATGAAAACTACCAATCCAGCTTGCTAACTCATGGGAACATGGTTGGAGAATTACTCCTCTAAAATACAGCTCTTACCAAGTTATTACTCAACGCAGAAGAAGGACTTTTCAGTACCTTCAAATAACATCGAATCTCTCAGTATGTCATTTAAAACCATCTGTAGTTTACTCTGATGGCATCTTCCTTTCTGCTGTCATTTTTCGTTACAGGCTGATGGGCCTGCATCCTCCAGTTTTGTCAGATTATACCAGACCCCATTTTAGGAAGGTGCTCCTTCTTGATACTCCTGTTTCATGCAGCAGACACCATGAGACTTCACCATTTCCTCTTCCAAGCATATAAAATGCTTAACTCTCAACTCTCCTTAACTCTCAACTCGTATTTCCATGCTTTCCCTACGAGAGACCCTACTCATTCTCATGCCAAAGACTCACCAACAGACCTTTCTAATCCTGGACCTAAAACTAACCTCTCTTTCATACTCTAGGGCCATCTTTCCAACAGCCAGTTTTACTAAATGTCCCTCTAGCACATCAACTCCAGGGTTAAAATTATCATCAAGACAGAGAAAACCAGTGTTTCTCTCTATCTTTTATTGTACCACCATATATTGTAAGTCCATTCTAACACTCAATTCATTTCCAAGTAATGCGATCATTACTCCCTAAGTGGCTTTCACCTTTCTCTTCCTTCTTCAATACTAATGCCGCTAAATTGATTCAGAATTAGAATCAAGTTTGGTAATTGTGTTAACTTGATGATGAGGAAGATATGTCAAATTGGTGTTTCCCACAGTATCCTGCAGTCTTGAGGATTTTACATGCCAATATTTGTTGAGTTAGTGGATCAAAACTAATTACAAAGGGTTTATATATATGTCTTATACAAAAATTCAGATAATTAAAGGGAAATGCACAGTACAAAAACATTTGAAAAGACAAATAAGGGAAAAATGCTCATACTCACAAGGAAACACTGTGTGTTATGCCCTATACTACATACTGATATATATAAGCATATGTATATCATTTAAAAAATTTTCTCATTTCTTTTAAAAAATTCTTATTTCATTTAAAAAATTAAACTTGCAGGGGAGGTTTTTGTCCACATGTCACTGATAAGACAACTGAGACTCAGGGAAATTTAGTACAGGGTCACAAAACTAGAAAGTGGAGGATTCTAAACACAAATATAGTTATCTAGCTTATTATATGGGCAAGATGTTTAGGTTAATGTGCTCAGGGAATCTGAACTTTGCATTTATCACCAAGCTTTAGGCAAAAGAATGTTTGACTAAGTAAGATAAATTAGTTAATGGTAATTAATTAGCCCTCCCTTTCAAATTCTTCTGCCTCAGCCTGAGAAATTGATCCTCAAGAAGGGAAGATGGGAAAGTTGTAGAAGCCGTGTAAGGGGGCTAAGTCCTAATAAAGAAGTGGTGGTACAGGTCAGAAGGTGCTTTTAGAATCAAATGGAAACCACAAGTTGCCCGAAACCAAACAAGCCATAAGTTCTCCAGAAAGAAAATGCTAAGCACATAAAAACTGTGGCCCAATCGCAGCTAAATGGGTTTTATATAGGGAGTTTTTACTAACACATTAATCACCAGATATACCACACCTGAGGGACAGCGTCCTGCCTTGAAACAGGAGAATAGGCAAATGGGAGTTGATGCGGCATTTGGTATCTATCAATGGCAATTGGTGTCTCTTGGTTCACAACTGAGTTCTCAATTTAGATGAACTACAGTAGAAAGAACAGAGAGGACACCAGTCTCAGAGTCAGTCCACACCACTGGCAGGGTGTTCACATGGAAACGTGTTGTGCACACGCTCGGCAGATAAAGACTGAGAACCACAGACCTACAAAAAGGCCGACGAGAACAGGTTGTAAAACAATGTTATTTTTCACTGAACCTTTATGAAATAAAATGTAACATGGGAGATAATAAACAGAAACTATTTTCCCAAAATGAAGGACATTATTAATAATTTTTCAAGAGCATTATAAATGTCATAAACTATTCACAAAGCAAGTCAATGATACACACACGATGTTCCTAAATGTGGCAGAAAGCTCACTTTAGGTGAGTATTTTTTGCTTGACAGAGCAACAAGACATTACTTACACAACAATGCAGTAGTTGTACCTACATTTACAGACCTATGTTCCCTTTTATTCTAGCTTGCCTTGATATTTTAATTAAAAACATCAAATGCCGCCTGTGGCTCAAGGAGTAGGGCACCGGCCCCAGATGCCGGAGGTGGCGGGTTCAAACCCAGCCTCAGCCAAAAACTGCAAAAAAAAAAAAAAAAACATCAAATGCCTGGCTCGGTGCCCATAGCACAGTGGTTACAGTGCCAGCAACATACACCAAGACTGGTGGGTTCAAACCCAGTCCAAGACAGCTAGAAACAATGGCAACTGCAACAAAAATAGCAGGCATTGTGGTGGGTGTCTGTAGTCCCTGCTCCTTGGGAGGCTGAGGCAAGAGAACTGCTTAAGCCCAAGAGTTTGAGGTTGCTGTGAGTTGTGACACCACAGCACTCTACCAAGGGCAACATAGTGAGACTCTGTCTCAGAAAAACCCATCAAATGCTCTTTTGAAGTAGTGATATACAAATTTTTGGATCACATACCTTAGGGTCTCTCTCACCCCGCTGCTAGAGTCCAGTGGCACGATCATAGCTTACTGCAACCTCCAACTCCCGGTCTCAAGTGATTCTCCCTGTCTCAGCTTCCCAAGTTGCACATCACCATGACTGCCTGATTTTTTTGTTTTTGTGGAGGTGAGATTTTGTATATTTTGCTCAGGCAAGTTTCAAACTCCTGAGCTCAAGCAATCCTCCTGCCTCAGCCTCCCAAAGTGTTAGGATTATAGGCATGAGCTACTGTACCTGGCCTTAATTTCTTTATTTTTAAATAAAAAATTATAAATTAAAATTCTAATTTTTTTTTTTTTTTTTTTTTGTAGAGACAGAGTCTCACTTTATGGCCCTCAGTAGAGTGCCGTGGCGTCACGCATCACACAGCTCACAGCAACCTCCAACTCCTGGGCTTAAGCGATTCTCTTGCCTCAGCCTCCCGAGTAGCTGGGACTACAGGCGCCCGCCACAACGCTCGGCTATTTTTTGGTTGCAGTTTTGGCCGGGGCCGGGTTTGAACCCGCCACCCTCAGTATATGGGGCCGGCGCCTTACCGACTGAGCCACAGGCGCCACCCTAAAATTCTAATTTTTTTCCCTTGCTCCCAATGGAGCTCATCTTGTACCCTCTACATACAAGTGGTATCTGTATCCTATTTTAGAGACTATTGCTTAAAAATGTACACTCTTGGGGATTAAAACATTTGCAAGTTCAAGTCTTTTCTAAAAAATAATCAATATGCTTCCTTCTTCCAATGATTCATCAGAGAGTTTCAGATGTTACCGTTCAAATAATGCCAATAAAACGTTATTCAACATTTCATATTTTTTTGGCGTAGAAGTTGAAAAAATTATTATCATTATCAATTTGAAGGAATATAACTGTTTCTTACAATAAGAACTATTCTGACTCCATTATTTAATGTAAATTATTTTCTGATAAACTATCATTGAAAATGTTGACTACCAAAATATATCAATTGTAGTATTAACTAAAATAATGTAAAGTTGAAATCTTTTTCAAATGACTGTAGCTACATTTTGCTGCTTTAAAGAGTGACAGTAAAAGACCAGGAAACATGGGTAATTACTTTTCTTAGAAACAAGATTTAAATTAGCTCTATAAGAGAATCTATGAGCTCAAATATAAGCTAATAGCCTTCTATAAAACTACTTTCTTCAGAAAATCAGGGAGAAAAGAGCAGCCCGCCGCTCAGTGTGCGTGGGTCCTTCACATCAGCTGTGCCCTCACCTTGGCTCCGTGCTTATGCAGAACTTCCATGACATCATTGTGAGCTCTTTCTGCTGCAACATGCAGCGGGGTCATGAAACTATGGAGAAGAGAAAAGGGAAAAGTGACTTTCACTTTTTTATTGTATTTCTTCTTTAACAATTGAAGGGCTTGTTCTGCAATTACACTTACTCTTTATTTTTTTCATTAACGTTTGCTCCTTTTCTAAGCAACAGTTCTGTAACTTGTTTTCGTTTGGGATGCAGGGAGGCCACAGCACAGTGCTATAAAGTAAACACAACTCAGTTAATAAAGTAAGTTTCTTTTCAAAGGCACATCTCATCTGCTGACTATGAAAAACACTGTTATCTCAAAGAGTATCACAACATTCTTATGTTTTAAATTATGCAGATGATCAATATTCCCTCTAAATACAATGAAGGTAACAAAACATGAGCCTGTAAATCAAGGTGAAGTTATGCTCTTAGTTAAGTACTGAGACACATTTCTTTTTGCTTGGATGATGAATAATTATTCAATGCATATTCCATCGAAGGAATCAGAATATTGCATCTTCAGAGCTTAGAAATCTCTACCTAAATTACTCACTCTTTTATCAGGCTATCAGCATACAAGTCAATCCTCCCCACACGCTTCCACAGAGGTACTCCCAGCACTATGGGTGGGTAAGCTTATGTTCCCAAGGACTGACAAGAAGTGATGAACTTGAAGCAGTTTAGAGAAAGAAATGTTATCAGTAATTTTATGTTTTGTAAACAATTTTTGTGTTGTTTCATTTTACTGTTTGAATTAAAATTTTAAAAATAAAAAACTCCTTACAACTGAATAAAATGAATACTCTGAAAAAGTGAGTCTGGTTTATTCTGCAGCTTTGTGTATCTCCCGGCATAATGCTGTGTTAGCGTGAATGCATCTGAATGAATCCCAGTAAAGAGACAGACATGGAAGTGGACGTACAGTGGCTTCATTTCAGTTTGGTGAATCTTTTAATGTTATTTTCAGCAGATATTGACTCAAACCTAACCTTGCTGCACCAGACACATGTACAAGGACTAACTAAAGCACGCTCAGAGGTCTGTGATACGGCCATTACACACGCTTACGTTCTAAATCACTAAGCACCCCCTTACCTGAGGCTCAATGTAGTCAGTGACAAAGAAAATAAAATAATCTTTCTGAAAGTACATTAGAAGAAAAAATACAAATAGTTTTAAGTCTGAAACAGAAAATTCATCATCCTACCATTTTCCTAGCATGAATGTAATCAGTTCTCTGAATACAATTGCTCAAAGGATGATGCCAGTATCTTTGAAACACACTTCAATCTTCTACAGAAAGACATACGGTATTTATGTAGCAGACAGAAGGAAAAAATTCTATCGGGAAAATCACGTCTAGTACCTTATGAAAGCACTGGCCACAAATGTAGATTTGTTATAAGGCTGGGTAACGACAAAGGTAAAATAATTTCTAAATCAAGGTTGAGCAAATGTCTATTCTCTCACCCATGAAAAGAATCCTCCCCTGAACCAAATTTAAAAATCAATGCAACCAACACTAAAATGCAAATTCCTGCCTTTCAGATACTAATGTTCCTTTAAGGTTTCTGACATGAAAAGCATTCCTTTATGCTTACACTCTTATTACAGACCTACCGAACAAGATTAGCAATAAAACCTTACCAGTGCTGTTTCATGGGACTGTGGTTGTTTGAAATTAATGATTTCCAAAGCAAGTGTTTTTTTAACTTTGGCTAGATCTGCTTCTCTGGCTGCTTGTAGTAAAGAATGACCTTTGAATTCATCTGTTAATGAAATAAAGGTTGACATAAAAAAGATTTAAAATTTATAAAAATCTTCATCACAATTATAAATTTAGTTTTAGAAAATTATTAATTTTACAAATTTCTCTATTTTAGCAATAGCAGCAATACGACAATGTAAAGATTAAAAATGCAAAGGATAAGGGTGTAGATTCATGAAAAATTCTGAAACATGTATGTGTCAAGGCCTGGGACTGGCCAGGTCTCGGGCCCAGCTTAACTAGGTTCCAGACTTGGACCCGCTAAGCTACCTTGCTCAAGAACAATTTCTCTTAGGTGTCTGAGGGCTATCTACTTCCGCAGGAGAGAGAGCAAGAGAGAGTTAGAGAGTGTCTTAGAGAGAGTAAAGCAGTCTTAGAATAGATAGATCTTAGTCTTTAGTAGAGTTTGGTAATCTTCAGCAGAGAGACACCATGCTGGCATTCTGCAGGCAGGAGAGGAGACAGTCAGAGTAAGTGGGTCCATGATAGAATGCGCATGCTCCCGACTGCCTTCTCCTCCAGCCTAATATTAGTCTGATCTTGTGCTTCTCAACACTACAGGTGTAGAGGTTGCCAATTCACCAATGCTCTTCATCTCGCAAGCTCTCATGCTTGTTAGGAAAGCTAAATCTCTCTCCATGCCCTTTTCACCAAGGTGTTCCATTACTGAGCTATACAGGTATTTCTTGGAACTCTCTCTCCTACTAGCCACAGGCTATACAGGCTGCTACACATATGCTCTGAAATAAGAGTATTTCATACTTTTAGAGTTCATAAGGATACACATACCAAGATGCTTACTACAGCACAGTTTTAAAACAGGCAACCTACATGTTCACCAAAAAGAAACCAGTTACATAATTTGTGAACACATGCACCGTAATACAGCTCTTAAACAAAAAAGATACATCTATGTTCACTGACATGAGTGAATATATTGCTAAATGAAAATTCAAGGAGCAAAAGAGAAAGGATAGGCTTACCCATTTATTTGCTATTATTACTAGTATTGCCAACGTAACTAAATCAAAAGAGTAGTAGAGAAAAAAATTTAGCATAACATTCACCAAAATTTGAACAGTGAGGTCTTGACGGAAGAGGAAAGAAAGGAAATATGGGAAAATTTTCAGAGTTTGAAAATTTTTAAAGAACAATATCATATTTATTATTTTTATAAGCAGGTAAGAGATTTTTAAAAAGCCATATGTAAATTGATTGCATGAATAAAAATACATATTCTTATTTATTAAAAATATGTCTTATTTTCCATTTTACAAATTTGATGTATATTTTGATATGCCCACTTATTTTTCAAAAAGCTGAAAATTATTCTAAAACAATGCAAACAGCAACGACATACTACCTAATAATTCCAGACCCTCTCACATTCAGGCTTTTGCATCTGCATGGTACTGTGTTCTCCTTTTTTTCCTTTCTCTCCTTTCCTCTGACAGCCCCATTACATTCCCTTCACTCTCTCAAGAGAGAAACAAGCACACATGTGTGCAGACACACACACACTCATGCACATACGTGGCTTATTAACTACTATTCTTTGTTCAAGGTCTCACTTTAGATACTCTGCATAAGCTTTCCTGACCTTCCTCATTACTGGGTTAGGATCCCTTCTTACGAGGGCCACAGCCATATGCTTTTAGCCATATGGCACTGTCACATTTGTGACAGTAGTTCCATCACCTAGCACAGTGGTAGGTATATGGTCGGTATTCAAGTAGGTATTTGTTGCATGGGTGCTGAATCGCTGAAAATTTATAAAATAATTCATGGCAGGTTCAGGGAAAAATATTTTCACGTAACTTCTTTTTTAGAGGTTCTTTATCATTGCTTAATTGCTCAATGTATAGGACTCCAAAAAATAAAACATCAAGGTCAAATGAAACAAAAGTAAATTCAAATAGCAAAAGTATGGATTTTCATTGTAATGATAAAATTAGGGACAATAAAGTAAGAATTATAAACTGCTACATAAAAGGAGGGGGGTCAGACAGGTGCAGAAGAAGGTGATATACTGAGAACTGATGTCTAGCAAAAGTATAGTTTTGTGGGGCTATCAGTCTAGAGAAATTTAAACTTAATGCAAATCATACTGGCCTTTATGCTAGTGACAAACATTATATGAATATCATGGTGATAAAAGCATTTCTGCCTTTTAAATTATGTGCTCTTTATGTTCAGGAAAGACATCTTGGAAGAAAATTAAATTGGCAAGGCAAATTTATGAAAAACAAATAGTAAGAATGCAGTACAAAAAAATTAAGAAATTATGATGAAATAATACAACTACACAGCATGGCATTTTCTCAAATAACAACAAATAAAATCTTTGCTCTTTAGAGAAAAGGTAAATATTTCTACCCAAATTAATTTCCAAATTCAAAATATTTTATTGAACAATACTTAAGATTAAAAGAATTTCCCAGAGAATGAAAAAAATCTATCAAGTATATAATTGCTCTTCTAAACTTCTAAATGCAAAGGTTACATAAAGGTTTGTTTTTAAAACTTCAAGGAAGTGGATAAAAAAGTAGTAAAACTATAAATTACTCAAATTGATTTTGAAAATTAATTTTATAAAATACCTAAAACTTTCTCTCTTTATGTTCATTATTTTGAAACAAGAATGAAACCAAACCATGCTCGTTTGGCTTCATAAAAACCACAAATAAAAAAAGAGTCACGGAAGAACAGAAATGTGTGGAGTGGAAATGCTGTTACCATGAACAAAATCAAAGCGCCTTTTTCCTTTGTATAATTTCCTGTAACTGTGAATGCCTCATACAAAGCAGTGGACACGACGATGGAGACCACAGACGGAGAAGGTCTGATTTTGTTCAATCCTTTGTTTCAAATAATTCATTGGTAGAATCTTACTTAATGAAACAAAGGAGATACTGAGAAGTTTGGAAAGTACTCTAATTCACAAACTACACAAATTAACACCAAATGTTAATGTCTACACTGAAATAAGACAGACTGCTAAAATAGAATGTAAAAACTTCCAATAATGTTGCTAATTTGCAAAATGGAAAAAAAATGTAAAACAATGATATAGGGAGATAAAGCTGAGCTAGTATATAAATTAAGAAAAGGAAATTAGAAAAAGAATAAGTTTTAAGTTGAGTTAAATTCAGGTCAGTAAACTTGCTGAGCACATACTGTAAGCAATGCACTCTGCTAGGCTGGAGGGAGGAAGACAGAGGCCCAAAGCCAAATTCCACTGTACATTTTTACTAGGTGTTATGATAAAGAAAAATAAAAACAAAGAGCTCTCTAAGAACTAAAAATTCACTAGAAAGATAGAACATGCAAATAGAAAACTGAATTATATTATGCACCATAGAAAGTGGCAAGAGTCACCTGGCTAGGAACGAATAAGCAACTTTGAAAAGAATTCATTACAAAGACAGCGATGTAAATGCCCAGGTACAATTAACTTGTGTTGGCCTATAATCTAGCAGATGTCACCTATTTGAATGTCAAAATAAATTGAAATTTCCCTTAAATAAGATCAAAATTGTGAAAAACTCTGTTTTGACATAAACTATCATAGTTTAAAATCAGTTTAAACAAACATGATGCCAGCATCACACCGAGTATGCCTTTTCTGAAAGTTATCACTTAGCAAAGATTTTCTTAGGTGTTATCTCATTCTTAGAATCCCCAATTTAAGAGAGAACACAGACCATGGGCCAAGGTAAAAATTAGGTAGGTGACACCTGTATGACCACATGTAGAATTATACACATTTCATTATTGTATGTGAAAACTCTATGTAAGTGGTATTGTGAATGAGATCTTAGAACAGAAAAAGGTCATTAGATAAAAACTAAGGAATTTGAATAGAGTTTGGACTTTAGTTAATAATGTACCAATGAGGGTTTATTAATTGCGACAAATGGCAAGTGTACTATACTATTGTAAAGTGATACTAATGAGGGAAACTGGATGTGGAACTCTCTGTGGTACCTTCATAAATTTCCTATATATCTAAAACGATTCTAAAGCAAACAGTTTATTTAGAAAACATTTACATACACAGTATATATTACTAAAATACATCAATATTTGAGAAGATTACTTTCGCTAAATCATAAAAACAAAATCTCACTTAAACTTGGGCAAGTGATTAATGATACTTGGGCCACACACACATAATAAATAAAAACATGATTGTGCAACATTGAAGGGCTTGGGAAATAGTAGTGCTCAATACAGTTAGATATCATCTATGACTAGTAATGGAATAAGAACATAAGCTCTGAGCTCTGAGAGATTTTTCATAGTCTGTATACTGCTGTATTTCTAGTGCCAGGCACATGGTAAGTTCTCAACCAATGGTTGTTGATTGACTCAACCTCATTAGTCTTCAAAAACACAAAGAGGGGCCTCAACATGTGAATTAGAATTAGGCTTACAGAAACACAAAATATAGTATGTGTATGTAATTCCTGAAGAAAAGTATGCAATTAACACTGAGAATTAGGAACTAATGTATTTGTAAAAATGGAAGGTTATTATTTTAATTAGACAAAACTCAATTGAAAGATATTCCAATTTATAAGAAGCCATATTGATTTCAGGATATAAACACATACATGTCAATCTCTCCCGGAGCTCAGGAGTTGGAGCCATATCCACAGCACTTTTGCCATGGCAGTTGACTAACGTAGGGTCGGCACCGTGGCTAAGTAACAAAGAGCAGACTTCTACACGATTTTTGGAAGCAGCCTCATGTAGCGGAGTAAACTGCCAGAGATCCATGGCATTAACGCAGGCTCCATGCTGCAGGGAGAGAAGACGCTTTAGGTCAGTAATCATTTCTCTGGACCAGATAAAACACAGAAAACATTTGTTGCCCTGTAAATTACAGTTATAACTTAAAAAAATGTGAACAAGTGTTTTAATTTCTTTAATTTCTCTTTGAAAAAGCTCAAATTAAGTTGAATATTTAAAAAATTTTAAGGTAATGGTAATTTTTTGAAAACTATTTTATTCTCTTAAAAGTCTAAAGAGACATTCTCGTGGCCAAGAAACGTAGGAAAAGTTTAAAAGTAAAAGCAAATGGTGCTCCACATTTTGACCTTCTCTTACCTTGAGTAGCAGCTCTGTGACTTCATAATGTCCATATGAACATGCATTATGAAGAGGCACAAGTCCACTAAATGACAAAAGGCAAAGGGAAATACTTAAATTTCCAATAACTTACAGTCATTCCTCCATGAAGTGCTGAGAAACAAAGATCTAATAAACCCCAATACAAGTATACTTAAAAATACTTTTAGGTATTCAGTAAGAGAATTCAAAGCACAGTTCATATTCATGCCTTTACCTTATTTTTTGGTATCCTTAAATATAACAATAAAAGTACCAGTTAGAGAACATTTAGGTGAAAGGAGGATCATGTGCTAATTTATAATGGCATGCTCTAAATATGTCATATTAAGTAGTTACAAAAGCAAATGTTAATTGGTAGTGAATGGAAATATTCCACCATTTTAATTCACTTTCATGATAATTTCCAGTATAGGAATTAAATATCTAAACTATTATAACTTGCATATCAAAGTATCCTGAGTCAAAAACCCCCTTTTGGCGGTGTACCTCTGTTGATGACTCACCTATTGTACGCCCATCTGTTCTCAGACATGCACAAGGAAACAGAGGTGTACAGGAACATCAGGCATTTATGCCCCTATGCTACTGGGACACCATTTATAAATGGCACGAAACCTGACGCAGGCACCAAAAAGAGCAGATGTGCAACGGATGAATTCTCCCTCTTGAAAGGGTCTCAAGTACTAAGCTCTCGTCTGTGTTTCTTGACTTGGAGAGGGGCAAAGTGAGCGACACCCTCCTCCAGGGCATCTTTTCCTTATGCTGTCAATCACAGGAGTGCAACATAATCTACTTTACCTGGGTAGTAGGGTCAATTATCTTTTAGATCTTCAGGAGGGACAATGAGAAAGGTTAGCCCATCTCATGGGATAGCAGACCCAATGTACTTACTCCCCCGGAGACTGCACAGGGAACTGATACGAAGCTTTCTAAAACTCACCTCTTTATACAATAAATGGCATGGCTGCTTTCTTGGTTCCCACCCACCCCCCCTCCCTTATGTAATTTCAACCTACGTAAGGACCTAGGTTTTCTCAGCTTAGATGTCCAAGATTTCATCAGGATAAAAAATAAGATATTGTATATTTTATCATTTTGGAGTATTAATAAGGATAATCCTTTAGTAACTGACTAATATGGTAACTGTGCTACTGGGTAATCACAATTTTCAATTTATTTTTCTAAAATGCAAACTAAGAGTTGAAAAACAAATTGCAGCTTCAAATGGCAAAACTGCAATAAAATCAAACTGTTTTCGGTAATTATTATGAGAAGTATCCCTTACCAGGTAGGTACATGAAAATAAAGTTTGAAACCACAGTTGTGAACATTCTTAAAATGCTACATAAGCTGTAATAAGTGGAATACATGGCTTCGCATAGAGCTTAAAATCTTCAGAGCAAGAGATGAGAACAGAGCATAACAATCCATGAACAAAACCATGAAAAAGGACATGAACTACGCCTACCCTTTGTCCTTGGCGTGAACATCTGCACCGTGCTGAAGAAGCAGCTGGACTATGCGAACTCTGTTGTAGCCAGCTGCTAGATGTAAAGGAGTGGACTAGAAAAGAGAAAGAAAAACATATCCCCCTCTTCAGGTAAAAAAATTCTTACATGGCCATTTAATCTGTATTTATTCATACTCAAAACAATGAAAATTAACACACAAAATACATGCTGGAAAGACCCAAAATTCACATTTCACAACTGAAAAAGAGACGGTTCATGCTTCTCAGGAGTCTATTCTAACTCCAGTACCACGCATGCATCCCATCGGGTTCCCTTACTTGTTTGTCAAGGCCTCGTCTATATTATTTCTTATTTTTTTCCACCATGAACCTCTCTACTGTTCTGAAGAGACATGTCAGAATTCATATTCCTACAACTGGAAATAGTCTTCCTTATCCTACTTAAATCCTGTCCTCCTTTAAAGTTCTAACTTTTAAATCCCAATTCTACCATAAAACCTTATCTGAAGACCTACTTCTCAAAATTTCTTTAATAGAAAAGATTGAAAAGCATCCCTGAAGAACTATATTTGAAGACAGTTTAGTGGCTACAAAAAGACAATGGACCTTATTCATTCCATATGGCTGCTAGTTATGCTCCAAACTAATTTGCTACACTGGATGCAATAAAATACGGCAACATAGTACTTAATTCTTCTATTTTATGTGCTATATAAATAGTATAAAGTCAAAAGCAAAATATAGTTTCTTCCTAACTAATTTCTGCCACATTTTAATTTGATCCAAGTTATTAAAAGGTTCTTTGCTAAAATTTAATATGGCAATTGAAATACTCAAACTTCTCACCTTTTTTTAAGGAAACTGAAATAACTTCATTTTAATTAAAAACTTCTCTGCAACCAAAGCAATTTCCAACCTTTACTAATTTACAGTTCAAACATCATCACTGTTTTTCACACAGTCCTGGTATCCTATAATGCATTGTCCTTCATTTTTCCTGCCTTTTATTTGGGGCCAAGGGATTTAATAAGATTTTCTATTTATTTTCTTCACCTTTTCTAAATGTCAAGATACAAAAGAACTGCCTCTATTAATTACTTTCAAGGCGCTCCATACACTTTAGAAAATATTTTAAACAATGCACAGCTATTAACAACAAGACTATTTTCATTAGAAGGGAGTCCTGAAGAGGAAGTCAGGAATCCCGATTACATTCATGAATCTTACGAAACCTGTGAAAATTATAGTAAATATGCATCTCCACTTTTTCATGTCTCAAATAGGGATAAAAATGTCACCCATCCCAGCTCTCTCAAAAACTTGTGACAATACAGTCGTTCCCCCTTATCTGCACAGTTACCTGCTGCTAACTATGGTCTGAAAATACTAAACGGAGAATTCCAGAAATTAACAATTCCCACTTTTTAAATTGGGTGACGTTCTAAGTAGCGTGATAAAATCTTACGCCTCTCACTCTGTCCCACCTGGGACATTTATCAAACATATCTATCCACCTTGTAGATGCTACCTATTAGTCACTTAGTAGCCCTACTTGTTATCAGATCAAAAAAATATACAAGATTCTGTGCTATCTTCAGTTTTAGGCATCCCAGAGAAGGCTTGAAATATATCCCCTGAGGCAAAGGGGAACCCACTGTGAAGTTTTCTCCCATATAGGAACACCTTTATCACGTAAACTGCTGTATAAAAATAAAGAATTAACATTTTTGTACCATCAATAGCACAGCAAGTTTCTCCCTTCAGATAACACATTAAGTGTTTTTACAAATGATACTTCTAGGGAGTATTGAGTTATTGTCAGGACTCCTATTTTACCTTCATTTTAGAAAGAAACTTTAATAGGAAAATGTAATTTAGGTCGACATCTTCCCACTCTTTTAAGAATTTAAAGATGTTGCTCCACTGTTTTGTGGCTTGCGTTGTTTAAAGACTAGAAATCTGCCATCATCCTTTGTTCCTTTGAACATGTGTTTTCCTTTGGATACTTGAATATTTTCTCTTTATCACTGACATTAAGCACTTTGATACAGCTTTCTTTGTGCTATGGTGTGCATGTGTTTGCTTGGGGCTTGCTGTGCTTCTTAGACCTGTATAGTTTCACTACATGTAGAAAAATTTTAGCTATTATTTCACCAAATGTGTTTTCTGCTCTCTCTCCCATTATTCCTTCCTCCAGAGATTTCTATTATATATGTATCAGGTTGCTTCAAGCCTGCTTGTAGGCTTTGGAAGGCAGGACTAGAGCAGCCTTTAGTACAGGACTATTTCCCTCCTACCCCTGTCCTTCTGTGATTGATAATCCAATGAATTACAAAGGTTTCCCACTCTGGCTGGTGGCAACAGAAAGTAGCACAGAATCTGTGAGTTCCTAGGTTTATTATCTCTGATCCTTTTGGGTGGTTCTTTAATCAGGCTCAGGTAGTTTCTGTACACATATGTTAATTAGTACTTAGCCCAAGACTGTAAGGGGACCTTTGGGGATGGGGTTCAGATCTCCCTCATCAGATCTTCTGCCTGCTAATGCTCAACCACCTTGGTTTCCCCAAAATCTCAATTTCACCTCCTCAATTTAGGGAGACCCATTAGGTCCCTTCTCCTGGGTTGCCCCTTGCTGAATTAAGGCCTGAAAATTCTTCCATGGCAGTAAGCTGGAACAATTGCAGTGTTCACCTGAGATTTGCTCCCTGTCTCAGGGATCACTGCCATGTACTGCCTGATACTCCACGTCTGAAAAACAATGTTTGATGTAGTTTGTTTATTTTTCTCATTGTTTCAGGAAGAAGGTAAATCTAGTCCCATCTTGACCAATTTTCTGGACTGAACTGGAGTTTACATTGCAGTTTGAAAGTTTCCCCCAGAGATAATAACTGCCTTGGATGACTAGTAAAAAGCCAGCAAGCTCTTAGAGCATGCAGCTGACATTTCAGGTTATATAAAAAGAGTGGCATCTTTACTGCTTATGAATAAAAAGTTTCTCCTCTTTCAAAGTATCTTTTATACAATTTTATTTGTATATAGTTGATTCAATAATGTCAATTTCTTATTCCTGAAAATGAACAAAGTCCCTAAATGAATGAATACATATGAAAAACCACTGTGGCTTATTTAAAGCGTCAAAATGTACAAAAAAAAAGTGGTTTCCCAATACTTTAAAATCACTTAAGAGAAATAATTTATAATGCTTTGAAATGATAATATATTTAGTTTTTAAGCTGTTGAAATTTATGTAAGTCAAATAAATTAGAAAGCTCTGTAATTAATAAGGTAGAAAATGATAGGAAGCTAAAATAAAGTACCTGTGGGGAAAAATGACATTCATTAAGGGGTGAGTTTCAAAATATGCTGGAAAGCAAAACTGATAGAATCTGAAAATTGGATGATGTAGGTCATAAAGGATATTATAGTTTCCAGTTTGAAAATGTCAATGACAGAAGAAAAGAAGAGAAGAAAAGAAAGGAGGGGAAGGAAAGAGAGCCCTGAGGGAAAGAATTTGAGGTCTGGGTTCACTGAATTTAAAGGGCCCATGTGATATCCTAGTGATAATGTCAGAGACAGAAAGAGTTGTCATAAATATGGGAACTAGAATTCAGGAGAGGTTAAGACTAAAAACAAATCTGGTCCTCTCTGACATTCACTTTATCTATTAGCATCTACCATGTTGGGTGTGAGGGACAGTGTGGTAAATGAGAAAGGTCAGCATCACTTTGCCCTGGGGGTCTGCTTCCTCAAAGCCACACAGAGCCCCTACAGGAGATGCATATAAACTAGTTCTTTATTCAGAAGGACAAAAGATGAGGAAACAAAAGTCCAGTTTCTGAGGAATCAGGTAACTAGAGAGAGCAGGCAGTACAGTCCAGTATCTGCCCAGGCGGGACAGATACTGTGGGGAGGGAAGGCCGGACCAAGGTAGGTGGGTGGGTGCATACCTCCACTATGCTGGAGGCCAGGACAGACGAGGGGGGGTGCGGGGGAGGGAAGGCCGGACCAGGAAGGAGGGAGGGTGCGTACCTCCACTATGCTGGAGGCCAGGACAGATTCGGGGGGGAGGGAAGGCCACCAGGAAGGCAGGAGGGTGCGCACCTCCACTATGCTGGAGGCCAGGACAGATCGGGGGGAGGGAAGGCCACCAGGAAGGAGGGAGGGTACACACCTCCACTATGCTGGAGGCCAGCAGAAGGAACTGGGGCCAGGAAGACTCTCAGAACTGCTTTTTGAGCTGAGACTTGAGCATAAACAAATCATTGAGGCAAAAGTTTGCGAACCTTTATTTCAGGTAGTGTGAAGAATACACGTTAATACCTAGTGGATATGGTATATTTGGGAAACTACCAAAAAAGAAAAAACTCCCATGGCTAAGTGAAGCAGAAAATTACCTAAACTGAAATTCTGGAAAGGCCACTTTAGTTACTATATGGAGAATAAACCTGAAAAGAGGAAGAAAACCTGTGGTAGGAAGACCTGAATAGGAGGCTACCAGACTAATCCAGGAGTGTGACACCGACAGTGTCACTTAACAAAGTGGAAGCAGTGTCTAAGTAGGGGCGGCTGAGCCATGGCAATGAGGAATTCCTAGGGAAGAGGGCAGAGCAAATTGAGAATAAAGGATAGGATGATTAAAGCAAGCTTATGCCAGTAAGAACCCAGAGTTTTTCCACAATCTAGAAAAACATTTACAACTGTTACTTATCAAATGCTGTGCCTTAATACAAAGTAATTGAAAACACATAGCCTAAGACTAAACTTAGTGAATGTGTACCAGCTAGTGCCAAATTTATACCTCGACTGCCAAGTGACAAAGCAATGATAAAAGTAATTTTCTAATTGCTAGGTAATTAACAGAGTGTAATTTCAGTTTTGGAAAAATAAAGCAGACCTACTTATAAAAAACTCACATATATTAGTGGATAATTTCATGGTGGTATAAACTAGTAAAATGAGAATCAAAAGTTTAAGACAACAATATACTCAGGACAGCAATCACCTCTGGTTTGTATACCTCAGATTTATTCCAAAAACAGGTGTTTTGTTGGGAACATTTTAAAAAATAAACACATAGAGCAGTAGTATACCAACAAAAATTCTATCTAAATAAATACAATTCTGCTATAAGAGAAACATTATCACCCGTATTTTCATATTATAGAATGTTCACAGAAAAGTCATTTAAGGAAGTTCTGTAATTCAAAGTGCTCTTGGATTAAAGTTATAAGAAAAAACAAACTTGAATTTATCTATCTTTGCCCTTTAGGATACAGATCTGTACTGCAGTACAAAGCATTACAGGAGCTTTAACTAATCCTACACAGACAGACACGGCACAGCTAAAATACTACTAACAGTTGACGAGCCTTTTGCAAAGCTACGGAAGCAACTTTAACATGTGTTCAGAGAATACAATATAAAGAAATGAGTAAAGGCTTTTAAATCTTGGTTTTGCATTCTGGCTTTGGGAAATTTACTAGGTATGTGGCTTTGGGTTAATTTCCTAATGTCTCTGAGCCATGGCTTCTAATACTTGTACGGTGGGAATTAGAATCCTTATCATGCGGGAACATTTTATGCATTAAATATAACTGTTCAAAGCATATATCACAGTACTTATAAGAAAAGCTCAACAAATGGTAGTTATTGCTTGCTCACCTTATTAAATAGTTGACACCCTTTGATGTTACTTATTAGTGGTCACTTATCAGACCTTACCTTACTTGACCTATAAGCATTACTTATAATAACTGATCACTTCCTCTTCCTTGAAATGTTTTCCTGCTTGGCGTCTCGGATGTCACTCCGACAGGGTACTGCTCACTTTCCTCCTACGGAGCTAGTCATTCCTTCCCATCTTTGCAGGCTGCTCCTCAGTTCCTTGACTTTGGAGGACTCTAGGCCTCTGTCCTCAGCCCTTTTTGCTTCACTGGTAGCTTTAAATAACATCCACAAACTGACTACTCCTCTATTCTATCTCTGGCGAGTGCTCTCTGCTGCCCTCCAGACTCTCATGATCCACCTGCCTGCTTGGCATCACCACATGGCTACACAGCAGACATTTCCTGCTTATCATGCCCCAAAGTGAGCCTAGCGTTGTCCTTAAAACCTACACCACAGAATTTCTTCTATTAAAGGCAACTTCATCTTTTTAGTTATTCCAGCCAAAAACTTTGGGAGTCTTTCTTGATTCCCACCCTTCTCTCACCCCATGGGACTATTTCTGTTGGCTATATCTCAAAAATATATCCAGAATCCAATCACATCTTACCACATCTATTGTCACAAGCCTGGTCTAGGCCACTTATCCTCTTTCAGCTGGCTGGTTTCAAAAGCCTTCAATCTGATCTGCATGCTATAATTCTCCCTTACAGTAATGCAAAATAGCAGCACAGCGATCCTATTCAAATACAGATTAAATTTACTAGTCTGCTTAAAATTGTTCAATGATTCTTCATCTCTAAATAAAAACTAAAGTCTTAATAATGATCAAGAAGGCTTTCCACAAACTCCCCCGAAGTCCCCAACTTACGACCTCACCTTTCGCACTGCTCCCCTTTGTTTATTCCTCCCTACTCCACATAGTCCAAATGTCACAATTATTAGTTACCTGGACTAATTAGATTGCATTGAGTTAATTAAAAGTGAATAACTAAATATTTTCCCACTGTAATTTCATACATGACTTCTTAATGAATCCAAACAATTATGGAAGGCCAAACAGTCCTGGGGATTAATATTAAAACAAAAAATTCTTATGGATGTACAATGCAGCTATCGTCTTTTAAAGACTTATTTATTATTATGTGCCTAGAACATAAAAATTTAATTTTCATATCATTTTTATTTCTACTGGACAAAGAAATTGTGACCACTACCAATATGTTTAGATGTGTTATTATGTATTTAATACCAATGGAATTTTAGCATCTATATTTTAACAACAAACACATCTTGCTATCTCACAAATGACTGCTGGGCACAGAGGAAAGGGTTCCTTGGTCTGATAGTGTTGGGGAAGTTTTTCAAGTTAAAAACTAAGATATAGTGAGAACAGTCCAACCTCTGTCACACTTTTCTAAAAAGTAAGTATAACTGGGCACAGTGCCTCACTCCTGTAACCCTAGCCCTCTGGGTGGCTGAGGCTGGTGGATGACTTGAGCTCAGGAGTTCAAAACCAGCTTAAGCAAGAGTAAAATTCCATCTCTACTAAAACAGAAAAACTAGCTGGGCATTGTGGTGGGTCCCTACAGTCCCAGCTACTTGGGAGACTGAGGCAACAAGATTGCTTAAAGCCCAAGAGTTAGAGGTTGCTGTGAGTTGTGATGACACCATGGCACTCTAGACCAGGGTGACTTTGTCTCCAAAAAAAAAACCAGTATAAAGTAATGGGCTCAGTGCTTACAGTTCAGTGGCTAGGGTACTAGCCACATACACCGGAGCTGGCAGGTTCAAATCCAGCCCAGGCCTGCCAAACAAAAATGACAACTATAACCAAAATATAGCTGGGCGTTGTGATGGGTGCCTGTAGTCCCAGCTACTTGGGAGGCTGAGGCAAGAGAATCGCTTAAGCCCAAGAGTTTGAGGTTGCTGTTAGTGTGACACCATGGCACTCTACCCAGGGAAACACAGTGAGACTTTATCTTAAAAAAAAAAAAAGTATAAAATAATAACACTAACAAAGCTAATTTTTAATTCCTTAAGACTTATTATTCTATTCTTATAAAGCTTAAACTTTGGAGCATTCCTTGGACAAGATTTTAAAATAAGATTCTGAAATACTAATAATCCAAATTATTATCTCATTTCTTCTTGTTCTGTCTTTGAACAATACTTTCTGAACAATACTTTTCTGCAGAAAAAAGAAAAAGAAACACAAAAGATTGGGCCTACAACTACTTACCAGAATCTTCCACTATCATACTTATTACAAACTAAAATAGTTATTTGTTATGTGGCTGTGTCCTCTCATTCAGTGTGAGTTCATTGAGAGAAGAGAACTTAATTTTACTTGAAGGCTTAGCTTAGGCCCTGGTACACAGTACTAACAAACATGAATGAGTGAAAGTCATTTTCAGCATTTGATTTACATTACTAAAGGGCAACAGAAGACATGGATAATCCAACATGGTGACTCTGACTTTATACTTGTGTGAAAGATTTACACTGACATTTCAACACAGGCATGTGTGACATTCAATGCATTCACTAGGAAAGAATAAAACCACAACTGTGAAGCTATGATGTAAGTCAGCAGAGAGCTGTCTAAACTATAATAAATAGTGCACTTTGTTTTTCTTTAAGATGAAGGTTCAATTTGGCTGAGATCACATTCTCTGGGGGTTTTCCAGACTATGGTCACTGACTTTTTCTGGTTTGCCTAGTACTTTCCTGGTTTCGGGAAACCCACTGATCCCAGGCCAACTGGGCTGTCTGACTCTAGCCAGACTTAATGCTAAATTAATTTCTTGGTTCCAAAACTGTCTTGAATCAGAAATTGTGTGTGTGTGTGTGTGTGTGTGTACATGTATATTCTGAGTAAGACGTATTACTTCCCCAAATCAGGAAAAGAATCCTACCAAGAGTGTAACTCTGAAAGCTATAACCCAGTTACAACCTAACAATAGGGGGAAGTGGGAAAGGGAGGGGAGGGAGGAAGGTGGTGGGTAGAGGGAGGGGGATTGGTGGGATTATACCTGTGGTGCATCTTACAGGGGTATTTGCGAAACTTGGTAAATGTAGAATGTAAATGTACTGGCACAGTAACTGAGATAATGCCAGGAAGGCTATGTTAACCATTGTGATGAAAATGTGTCAAATGGTCTATGAATCGAGTGTATGATGCCCCATGATCATATCAATGTACACGGCTATGATTTAATAAAAAAAAAGTGTGACTCAAGAAATGAAAAAAAATCTTAATTTTTTATCATTCATTTCTTGAAAAGATTCAAGTATAGTCTTTCTCAGTTCCATATAAGTGTGACAATATAATATACTATTCGAATTCTTTCTCCAGAGTGCTCTACAGTTACAACAAAATGGTTTCATAAAATAAAACTTCATAATGTTTTCAGCACTTACTTGTTGAAGAAACAGTGTAAATTGTCTATACCCTTTCTTGTGTGAAAGTTCAACTTGGAGCTGTATTTCTTATAAATTGGAAGTTATCTTTCTTCCTTCAAATAAAACATATTTGGCAAGAATATTTCACAGGTAGTCCTATATACTTAATATAGCATGTGCAGGGTATCTGTAAAGTCCGTGTGCAATTTTAAATTGCATGCTATTTTAAAACTGCACGCGGAGTGTATGGATATTCCACTTCCCTGATGAGACTGCTCAGTGTACATCAGTTTTGCAGGCACTGCCGCTCTGAACTCATGAGCACTAGATACCAACTTTCTTTTCTAACTTTCTGCACCTTCTTGCGTGCAGATCTGGCTTCAAACAATGGGGTACTACATATGTACCTTCTCAGTTCCACCTGGTCTCAACGATCACTTACTTCACCATTCATTCCCCAACAGACTTCCTTTTTAATTATAAAATTAATACAGCCCCTTTAAAAATTCAAATAGTGCCAAAAAAATTGTAATATAATGTAAGAGTTACCGTCTACTTCTTCTTTCAGCCCCACGAGCCCCCTTCCCCAAAGTAATCACTGTCGTCAGTTGCACAAGTTCTCATTTGAGATACTTTTCCAACTGTAGAATGTGTGTTTTCCCTCTGAGTTCCTTTTGTTACTGTTTTTGTCACACAAATAGGATTCTACACGTATTACATCCTTCTGTGGTTTCCCTTTTTACTCTTCATGTTAGCACATGCCCACCTCTTACTCTCTGTAATGGCGGACAGGATTTCCACTGTGTCACTGTACCGTAATTATTCACCCACTGACTACAAGTTGATGTATATGTTGTTCTACTTTTGCTTTAACTTATCAAACATATCTCATTTGAAGCTCTCATTTGGTTAAGACAGATCAGTATTTCCATTCTACAAACTGTATCAGCCATTAAAACTAAATTCCTAGGAAAACACAATAAACACATAATCAGCTTTATTAAATTTCTATCAGGCACAGAGACATTATTAATCTGTTAGGAAGCAAAGCGCTTAGAAGCTCTTTGAGATAGTGATACTTAGACCAGAACCTAAACAAATTAAAAGCTAGAGAATCAATATGGGCTTGAGTCCCTGGAAACAAATGTATCTCACGGCTGATGTCTCCTTTGAAGGGAAGTTTTAAGTAGTACCACAATGAAGATCAGACAGTCTCCTTGAAGTTTCTTAAGTACAAAGAGAATTTAAAAGAGAAACCTTCTGGAGAATGGAAATTGACAAACCAATGTAGAGATGAAATAAAAAAGCTATTCTATTCACTCCTTTCTCAAAAAATTCATCTCCTCTGATGTGTCTCTTCTACAACTGTATCTCTAGATTCTGTAATAGTCATATACTTTCTGTCCTGCTGAGTCTTCCCCTTTAGTCTGGGGCCTCTTGGTCAATGCTTCTTTAAAGCACAGAGCTCAACAAACTAACACAGATACGGTCTCATCACAAAGACCATATCAGGACTATTCCTATCCTTTAAAGCAGAAAGAGGGACGGAGGGAGGGGGGTGGGGCCTTGGTGTGTGTCACACTTTCTGGGGGCAAGACATGATTGCAAGAGGGACTTTACCTAACAATTGCAATCAGTGTAACCTGGCTTATTGTACCCTCAATGAACCCCCAACAATAAAAAAAAAAAAAAAAGAAAAGAAAAAACAAACAAAAAAATAAATAAATCAGTGGTTCTCAACCTTCCTAATGCAGCGATCCTTTAATACAGTTCCTCATGTTGTGGTGACCCCCGACCATAAAATAATTTTCATTGCTACTTCATAACTGTACTTTTGCTACTGTTATGAATCGTAATGTAAATATCTGATATGCAGGATGGTCTTAGGCGACCCCTGTGAAAGGGTCCTTCGATCCTCAAAGGGGTTGCGACCCACAGGTTGAGAACCGCTGCTTTAAGAGATACTGCTCCTATAGCCTAAGACTGTTGAATGTCTTAAATTCACAATCTCTATAATGGCAGGAGGGAATTGGGCAATAAAAGTGCTAGCCTCCTCACAGAGTTGTTGTCAGATTAAAATGATACAGAAGATATAAAAAATTTTTTAAAAATGCAAAGTATGTTATTAAAAATAACAGCTACAATGTACTGGGCACTTGCTATGTACTAGACGATATTGTATGTGTACCAACTTATTTGCACAGCAACTACCTGAGCTAGAAACTACAATTATCTCCATATAGCAAATGGAGAAACTGAAGCACAAGAAGATTAATACAGCAAGTTAATAGCAGAGTCAGAAGCTGAATCCTGGAAGTTGACTTTGGAACCCTCAATCCGCTTTTCTTCTTTGCCTAGGCACTCAGGTTCTAGACAGGATATGCAGAAATGGGTTAGGACGGCCGAGTGGCAAGAAGATTACTCTTGGCGGGCAGGAATCTCCTTGGTTCTGATGACTTCAGCACTCTGACCCATGGATCACTACACATTAAGCCCTATCAACAATGATGGTGTAATCATATCATTGGGTGAGTGCCCCAGAAATGTGGGACTCTTAGTAATAGAAGATGCCTAGATAGAGAGAGAAGGGAGGGGGTGAGGCCTTGGTGTGTGCCACACCTTTTAGGGGCAAGACATGATTGTAAGAGGGACTTTACCTAACAAATGCAATCAGTGTAACCTGGTTTCTTGTAACCCTCAATGAATCCCCTACAATTAAAAAAAAAAAAAAAATAGAAGCTTCCTAGAAACAGTAAGTGTAGCAGGACAAGGAAGAATAATAATATTGAAACCGGAGAGGATAATTTATTTTGCCTCCTTCCCAGTGTAAGATTTTCCTAGATAGTTTTAACAGATAGTCATTTTGTTTCTTCTTGGACTAAATCCCTCCAGTTCTTATGGAATAATTTTCTGACTACCTTCTTGGTCACCGTCTGGTTGGCCAATATGCCTTCTTAAAGTGTGACATCCTAAATTCAACACTAAACCCAAATACGGTCTAATCCAAACCAGTGAGCTCCCTCTCTCTCTCCTTTAAAAAATGTATCTAAAAAGAATCTGACAGAGTTATACACAGCAAAGGTTTTAACATTGCATTAGGAGGTCAAACTAATTGCCACTTAAGGTCTCTTCCAAATAAGATAATTCTATGAATTCTAGATTAGATGAACAGAAATAGAATCAAGATTGATATTTTATTGCCTCAGAGAGGATGTTCTTCCAAAGTAACATATGTACTCATCTTTGAGAGGCATTTGAAAAGTTATAGAATTTATGAAATATAAAGCAAGGTTTCTGTACATCAACTGCCTTAAATAGTAAAAATTAATTTTAAAGTGAAAATATAAAGAATTATCTTTATTTCAAGGGTATATATATGGAAGAGAAAGAGGGAAAGGAAATGAGCAGACAAGAAAGAACAGGAAATCCACAGGGTGTTCTTTGTGAGGACACAGCCCTGCATGCCAACTAAATTCAATTTGAACTTAATATTATCATTGTGGAATCTCCAATGAGATTCTTCCAATGGCCAGAAATTTGTGTTTCTCTTCTACAGTCTCAGAATAAGCAGAAGATGTGTGCATGAAGATGAATGAAATGCATGAAAATGAGTTTCTAGCCTCCTCTCATAGGGTTTGTATGAAAAAAAAATGCTCAGTACTCCCAAGGAGCAACATTAATGTTTCATTTCTAATGAGAAACAGTCAATAGATTTTATAAAAACCGGGGTTCTTGGTCTGATGATAGCCTGATGTTCTTTCTATACTTTAAAGAGAAAAATTTTCACACTGCCCAAAGCTCATTTATGTTATTTTTTGTAATTAGTATTTGCCATTTTAAGTTTTCATAGCTCAACATCAGAGAGTCTAAGTAATATACAACAGATAGATGGCTTGTTCTTAAAAGAGGAAACAAGTTGCACTGATCAGCATTTAATGATTACGTAGGCCCTCGCCATCCACCTTAAATCATTAGACAATCATTTTAACTGTCAACTGAGAGGCCGACAAATTCCTTCAGCTTATTTTAAAGGGGTTAAGAGCTTGGGTGGCGCCTGTGGCTCAGTCAGTAAGGCACCGGCCCCATATACTGAGGGTGGCGGGTTCAAACCCGGCCCCGGCTGAACTGCAAACCAAAAAATAGCCGGGCGTTGTGGCGGGCGCCTGTAGTCCCAGCTACTCGGGAGGCTGAGGCAGGAGAATCGCTTAAGCCCAGGAGTTGGAGGTTGCTGTGAGCCATGTGATGCCATGGCACTCTACCGAGGGCGATAAAGTGAGACTGTGTCTCTACAAAAAAAAAAAAAAAAAAAAGGGAGTTAAGAGCTCTATGGCTTTAGAGACAGGCTGCCAACTCAGAGTTCCTTCGGTGACAAAGTCATTGTTTCTGGGTTTACAAACATGAATATGGCAGCCAAAGGCAGCCAGAAGCAGAGATCTCTAAGTCTATTCCCCCCCACACACACAGCCTTCTCTCCTAATTCTAACAGGTATTATGTCCTCTCTGAAACTAGGAGGTTATTTGAATGAGCACTTTATGGTATTCAAGAGTAGGGTATTATCATGTTACTATTAATAAATTAAAACACCTTTATAAAAGAAAACTCAAAATATGAAACATTTTATGTTTTCTCCTAGTGTATTTCTGAAGTTTTATTATTGATGCTATTCTTAGAAAAAAATGTTTCTTATTGATCACTGAAAACATTGTTTTAAAATGTATAATAAATGTAAAATGTATAATGTATAGATGTATAATTTTGATACTTTTAGAAATTTCCTTTTATAATTCAAGATTAATTGAACATGTGACTGAATGGATGTGTGTGTGTGTGTGTGTGTATGCATGTGTGTGTGTGTGTGTGTGTGTGTGTGTGTGTGAGAGAGAGAGAGAGAGAGAAGTAGGAGGCTTCTTGGGTGATTGTTTTTTTTTTTTTCCTAAAAGTCAGGGTCTCGCTCTTTTGCACAGGCTGGAATGCAGCTGACATAATATATCACAGTTGCTTTAAACTCCTGGACTCAAGTGATCCTCCTTCCTCAGTCTGGTAAGTAGCTGGGATTACTGGCACATGCTACCATCCCTGGCTAATTTTGAAATGCTTTGTAGAGAGTCTTGCTATTTTGCCCAGGCTGGTCTTGACCTCCTGGCCTCTGCCTTCCAAAGTGCTGGGATTACAGGTATAAGTCACCACCCCTGGCCAATCTTCTTTTTAATAAAAGGGTGTTTGGGGGGGGGGGGGGGAGCAGTGATACAAAATAGCCAGGTTTTACCAACTTAATGCATCACCCTAAAATTCATATGTTGAAGCCACAATGTCCGATGTGAAGGTCTTTGGGAGGTTAATAGGTTTAGATGAGGTTGTAAGGGTGAGGACCTCATGATGGCATTAGTGCCCTTATAAGCAGAGACATCAGAGAGCTTGTTTTCTCTTTCTTTATCACATGAGTAATCACCAAGAAAACAGGAGGAGAGCCATCACCAGAAACTGACCATGCTAGCACCCTAGTCTTGAACTTCTCAGCCTCCAGAACTGTAAGAAATAAATGTCTGTGGTTTCAGCCACCCTGTCAATGGTACACCAGTCCTAGCTGACTAAGAGACAAGATAACCAGTTCCTAATGAATTTAAAAATTGCGTTCATTTTATAAGGTGGCCAAACAACTGTTTTACAAATGCTAATTCAAGTTACAGATAATTCCAGAATTCTTAAATCTATAACTAATTTGTTACTTTCTTTTTTGCTAATTCTCCTCAGGCTACACGTTTCCCAAAATTGTGTTTCTCTTTGCACCTACCCAAGCCTTTTTACACGGCAAAAAAGTGTAAAACGTTTACCCTTTTTGTAGAATACTCTACTGGGAAACAATATTAACTAAACCATTTGTTCAAGCCAAAGAGTATACAAATCATGATCATGTAAGAGTTGATGAAGCAGCTCAGGAATGAAGACATGAGCAGTGGTACTGAAGCTACTTTCCGTTTCTTCCTACACTCTTCCCTTGCCACTCTGTCAGATGGATGTGTTTCCAGCCACTGCTACATACGCATTCTACCCTACTAATATCAAGTTTGATTTGCTTGTAGAGGCAGAAAAAAAAAAAAAAACCTTTACATTTAAATTCTAACAATTTTTAAAGCTGAAGTGTCACTTTGTAATCTGGCTGCTAAGTAAAATTTTAATAATGAATCAGACTCAGACAAATGATTTAATACTCATCCTTACCATCCCTCAACTAGTCTAATGTGGAAAACTGCAAGAATCTTCTTGTGCTTCTGGATGAAAGTGCAGGAGAATCCAAAGCTAGAAGGAGGGTGGCCAAATACAGGTAAAATAGACAACTAAGTTTTACTATTTTGCCACTTTTTTACACTGCGGTCCCCTTTTACTAAAAACTTCTCAGAGAGAGAAACAGCACAGTTGGCATGGGTACTAATTACCCTTACAAGCAGAAATGTCATGCTTGACAAAATAAAGACTGTTTTAGTAGAGCAATTCCCTAATGAAAAATAAAAAAAGACATTTTCAAGTCCATAATGTAACAAAATGAATATACATAAGCATACAGATTTTACATAATATACCCAGCGTAAGTAGGCAAGAAAACGTGCTCTAAGGGATTTCTGTATTACAGTAAGGCATGCATTGCTCAGCAAGACGTACTCTAAAGCAGTGATTTGATTATATGTACAATTAAATCTAAAGTACTTGAAGAGTTCCTTCATGCCAACTTACTGCATTTTGACCTTCTTGTAATCCCAGGTAACAACTGAACGATGATCCATAAAAGCGAGACATTAAAAAAATGTATGACCTTTTATCTACCAAGATTTGGTAAGAACAGAGGAGGATGATAAAAGGCCAGGGGGAGCCAGATATGTGCCCCATGTGATGCTAACACTTTCTTAAAGGTGAAGAAAGCACTATAACAACCTCATTCTAGACACCATGAACGCATATCCAGTGTGATGTTAGACTCTTATGAAATTTGACTCTGTATTACTGGTAATTACCACTAACTCTGCTGAAAAGTAAATAACAAAATAGATACAATCTTGAAATATTAAGCATTGAAATGTACTTTAGAGCTCACATGGCCCAAACTCCTCTTTTTTTCTTTTTTTTGGGAGCATAAATTTTAAGAACTTGGGCTCAGTGCCCATAGCTCAGTGAGTAGGGCACTAGCCACATACGCTGAGGCCTGCTAAACAACAATGACAACTGCACCCAAAACATAGGTGGACATTGTGGTGGGCACCTCTAGTCCCAGCTACTCAGGAGGCTGAGGCAAGAGAATCGCTTAAGCCCAAGAGTTTGAGGTTGCTGTGAGCTGTGACACCATGGCATTCTACCAAGGGCAACGTAGTGAGACTCTGTCTCAAAAAAAAAAAAAAAAAAATTTTATGAACTCAGAGATGTATTAAAACTTGCCATGATCACATAGCTAACAACAGTTAAAACTTAAAACTTGGTCTTCTTGCTTCAAGTTCCTCTTTATCCCACAATACCATGACCCACCCCAAATGCACATGAAATTATTTTTTGCATTTTAAAGAGAAAAGGAAAACTAAATTGTAAGACATAAATTTAAAATAACTGAATATACCTAAAGAAATAAATTTATGTGGGAAGATATTTAAACATCCTCACTTATTCTTCCAAGCATCGGTGAAAGAATCACTTCTGGTAACCCATCCGGAAAAGTCTTTCTTGCCCAACAGATAAAATGCACTGAAATCTATTTACTTATAATTGGGCATTTCAGTAAGCTACTACTACACATAATAAACCCAACAATGTTAATTTGCTCTTTGTGGTACGAGCAAGGGTGCTAGGATGACTGGTATCACCTGAAGGTGGATTGGGAACTCGGATGACATTAGAACATCCAGGATGTGTGGACAGTCATTTAGAAGCTTAACTGGGAGCTCAGGTGGGTCCGTAGGCTAGAAGCCTCACTTCTTGTCCACACTGACTTCTCCATGTGGCTGCTTGGGCTGCCTCATAGAATGGCAGTTGAGTTTCAAGAAGGGGCATTTGAATGGCAAGAAACCAAGAGTTTCCGGGCCAATTAGGGGAATTGTCCTGAAATGGGCACAGCATCACTTCTGCCTTATTTTATTGACCTAATTAGTTCCAGGCTAAGCTCAAGGTCGATGTGGGAGGACACTGGACAAGGGCAAGAATTGTAACAGGTGTGGTTCATTAAGGGGTCTTCAAAATAACAATCTACCACACACAAGTTATTAAAATCCTGGTTAAACAAGCTATTTAGAGAATAGTCACACTAAGGGAGGGGGCTACTGACTGAGAAGAATGAGAAATTCCACTTATATTACAATATGACAAATGTCTACAATCCTAAAAGTTAAATACAGATTTTAAAAATTACACCAATCCTACATCTTCCTTGTGTTTCACTGTATGAGCGTTATGGAATGAAAATGAAGTTTGTGGCACTGTTTTGAGCCAGGTACTAATTTTTAATCAGTAAGTGTTTAAAAATGACTATACATCTGAAGAACATACTTCTGAATTTATAAGCTGCTGATTTAAACAAATGTACTTGTTAAGTGTGAAGCTGGGTGGACAAAAGGGAAGGCCAAGCTCCCCCAAAATTAATTCGATTATGTGCTTTATATGTGGTCATCTATAGCTTATTTTATACAAATGCCACCTGGGACAGGCCTTGGATAATAAGGACAATTTAAGTGGAGAGTGGGGAACACGGGGACACTCAAAAGCATATATCCATTTGAAATTTGTTCAAAAATTTCAAAAAAATTATCAAAGGAGTAAGGATCTAATCTTTACTGAAGCTCTACTATGTGCTACAAACTGTACTAGGCACACTGACCACATTGTTTCTCTTAATCTTCTCACATGCCCTCGGGAAAGAGTCTGATTATCATTCCCACTTATGAATGACCAAGTTAAAGGCTTACGACTAAAGCCACAGTCACACACTTAGAAAGTGGAAGAGCCAAGAATAGAACCCACTCTCTCTGACCTTACAGTCTGTGGTTCTTTCAAGTATATCACAAGGTATAGTACTAAATTTTACTGTATTTCTGATTGATCTCCATTTGCAGATAGTGTTTTTAAACACTTTACTTTTCCCTGTTCCCAGAGTTCTAAATTTGTAAGTTTTTTATAGAAGGATATACATGCCTAAATATGAATTCTTTTTTTTTTTTTTTTTGTAGAGACAGAGTTTCACTTTATTGCCCTCGGCAGAGTGCCGTGGCGTCACACGGCTCACAGCAACCTCCAACTCCTGGGCTTAGGCGATTCTCCTGCCTCAGCCTCTGGAGTAGCTGGGACTACAGGCGCCTGCCACAATGCCCGGCTATTTTTTTGTTGCAGTTTGGCTGGGGCTGGGTTTGAACCCACCACCCTCAGCATATGGGGCCGGCGCGCTACTCACTGAGCCACAGGCGCCGCCCTAAATATGAATTCTTTAAAAATAAAAAACTAGAAAAAAAGTCTTACCTTAAGTCTGCACTTTATAATTAAATCACAGCAAAAGGCTGTCCTAGATAATGTCTTAATCATTACATCAATTTATGGGCTCCCTGTGAATCAGTATCATTAACTATTTATTTATCTCCCATGACACTTACTTAGCACAGGGACCCATACATGGTATTGAATGTTGGTTGATTGGCTAAACGAATGAAAGAAGCAGGAAGAAACCTGAAATATCCAAAACTATACTGAATATTTTATTTAAAAGCACCCATCAGATATTAGTTATTTTTAACTATTTGATAACCAAGGCAATGGTAGACATATTAGAGATACACAAAGATACACATTATTCCTATTTAGGAATATGCACAGTAATGCCCAGCTTCACCTTGTACTTACTACAGTGATGAGGGGATAAATGTAGGACATTCTTTTTGGAAGGGGATAAGGACAGGTAGGAGAGGGGAAGAACACAGAGGGATGAAAAAAATTCTCAAGAGGGTTGAATGCTGGAATCATTTGAGATACAGTCAAACATTTATTTTCATTTATTATTTAAAAAGTATCCTTATGAAAATTAATACTAAAAAACAACAGACTATTACCACCTGAAATTTAGATATCAAATAAGGCCAGAACAGAGAATTGCTAACAAGGCATCTGGTATTGATAGAAAACACTGCAAAGGGAGATTAAATGGCAAGGAATCTAAGTTTAAAAATATAGGAATAAAGAATTTTAGAACAGGAACAATCTATTTTAAGGTTCTGGTTGTACTTAATTGCCATAAGAAATTATGGAATGTTATAAGTAATCCTAACAGAGGCAGAATATAAAAAAAAGAAATTACATCTATACCCCAATGTTTCTGAAGTGGCCATCACCATCAGCATACATACATAAATGTATAAAAGTAGTGTATTAGAACAACAGAAAGGTAGCTTATTAGAACAAACAACTTCTCTGCATTTGATTTTTAGAAAGAAAAAAATAAACAATGAAATTTCTATAGTGGCGAAGCTCCAAATCAGATTTATATGTAAAATAAACGCCTAATATAAAAATATAAATTATATAAAATCTTACTATTTCAGAATTTTACGGGCTAGAAAAACAACTGTCTGTGGGAAATATAAATAGTAACCACTCACACATTACCTAATTAGATAATCATCGAGTCACAGTATAGAATTAAGAGACTACTTAAAATTTATACTCTCACTGTACAATCTCATGAATTACAATAAAAAGACATACTAAATTCTCAAATCGCCACATATCTCTAGACAAATTCTCCACCTACTAAGCACTGTATAGAACATTTCCTTTCCCAAAACATTACAAAACACATCCAAGGGCTTTAAAATTTACCAAGCAGGAACTGCAGTAAAAACTCACACAGGAAAGGGTTCAGTTAAGTACTAATATAGTCAGTTAGGAAACCTCTAATAAAGGATTTGATTCTATCCTGTGTTCTAAAATTAAATTCACGAAATAAAAAGTTTACATGCCTGATTTACTATATATGAAAAAGTACCTTTACCTTCTCATGAATATACAGTCTGACTTCCTAATTCGCAATAAACACACGCAAATGTTCTGAAAAAAGACTGCGTCTCTAAGACAAGAGACTTGTAATTTAGCACTTAGACATGCTTACCTCATTTTCTTGATAATAACAGCAAGAAAACAGAAGATATTGCCATAACTAAGGGATCTTGTCCTAATCTCCACTAGGACCCAGACCATTTAACACTTCATGGTTTTACTGCAACTGGTGGTACATTTACTAAGAATTACTCTTCTGCCACAAATGACAATATCTGAATACATATATTGGTCAACTTAAATTATGAACTTATATTTGCATTTTGCATATGGATGAACAATTGAAAATAATTTCCTATATTATATACAGAGCACTAAAACCCACTAAATGGTTAAGTAATTTTCACGTTCTAATTTAATTTAAAAAAATTGACCATGTAGAAAAGTATAACAGTACATTTTAGAAAATTACTGCCTTATTTATAATAGAATATATGTTAGTAATCCTTCAGTAGATAATAATACTTGAGGTATGTTCTTCAAAATGTTCTACCCATTAAAATACACAGTTCCCCTTCATGTTATAATCACCCAAAAATAAATTAACAGAATACTATTAGTAATCATAACAGAAAACTAAAATCTCCAATTCATATACTTCTGATTTAATTTTCTAAGTGGAAAAGAGTACAGATGGTCTTCTCACTCAGAGAATAAATTTAGGTTTATCAGGGAACAACAGAGTCATAGCCTGAGCTTCTGCTACATGCAGAGTGCCAGGCTTGGTCTTGTGCGAAATACAAAGAAGAGCTAACACAGGAGTAGAAGAAAAAGACATTTATGAATAACTACAATTCAAGGAACTCTGTGATAAATGCCACAGAGTAATACAGAAAAGAAGCCACAGAAATTTGGATGAGGAAGATATTTGGTTTCAGTTAAAAGGAAGTCTATCCTATATCCCCTGGGGAGATGGAAAAATAAGTGAGTTCTATACATTTGTGTAGGGCATGAAGCAGGGAGAAGAGATAACCTGTCAAGTATCAGAGATAATGTTCCATAATTATTATGAAATAGGGCTGCGAAGGTAGAAGGGTAAGAAAGGGAGAGTGAAGCTGGCATGGAAATCAACTCTTGCTATAGTAATTTCACATAAAGTCTGTAGTACTAAAATAGTTATGGAAAACCAAATTAGGCCAAGCTCTAAACAAGCTCTGTCTAAAAAACCATTGCTGCATTTAACTACTGATAAGAACTTTTTCTGCACAGCAACAGAAGTCACTTTCTTGAGAGGATCCAAATAAAATTTGGAGTTCAAAGTACACATGAGAGTGTTAAATCCCCCACAGTTACTTCAAAACTAAAGGGAAGAAGAGCAGTTCCCACTTAAAAACACTTCCCAAGAGTAAGTAATAGCACTGAGTCAATCTTTGCTAGTTTATAGCTTGATATATGTAAGTAATTCAATCTTCCCTAAAAGTAACACCTCTTCCAAAATTATCCAGAGGAACTAAACTGTCATTAGGAAATGTGGCATAATACACAAGCCATCTACAATAACAAATTACATATATTCTGAGATTCAATTACTTTTCACTATTTTGGGATTTCATTAAAAAGGGAAAAAAGTAGGGGGCAATAAACAAAAACTGAACAATTTTGATCTATGGAATTAGAAAAGTAATTTTTTTAAAAGCAAAACGTTATTTCTAAGAGGCACCATCCATTTTGATATTTCCCATAACATTTCACTGTAAATAATTTCAAAGGAATTCATTCTTTACATACTACACACAAGATAATTATCCCCCAATATTTTCAGTGTTTATTTTAGGCTTTTAAAATACAAAAACTATCCTTTAACATTAAAAAATTAACTGCTGTCTTAAACTTTACAGTACACAGTGTTTTCTTTTTCAATGCCTATTAGGTAAATCACTGCAAAACTTTGCAGTTACCAATGGCTATAATTACATTTCAGTCTATAGTCAGCAATAATACGAAGCAGATAATGAAGATGCCAGGTGTACATTTTTATATGTTATCTTACATTTACGACAATTGTTTATTAATGCAAAATATTTCTATTTTAATATATTTTCTCTCACTATACTACTATTAAAACCTAAGCCAATAAAAATAACAAACGAAAAATAAGGCTGTTCCGTGGATCTAAAAAAAAAAAAACCAACATTGTCTCAGCTTTAATGAAAAAAGTGTTAGTATCTAGCAAACGAATCTTCTTCTGCCAAATAAGAACTCAAAAATTCAAGTGTCCTAACAAGGATGGATAAATAGGACATTAAAAAATATTTCCAATTTCCATTACCATAAACAGAAAATAATATGTATGTGTTGTAATTTTAATCATGAATAAAGCTGCAGTTTCATGTAACAAACAACTTTCAGTGTCTGACATTTAAGAGAAAAGGCTTACTTAAGATCCACGCTTCACCAGCTCTATGAATATGTCAGTACTGCCAATAACAGACCCAGCAGCATTTCAATGTTACAGTGAAAAGATGCCAATAAAAATACAGCCATATATATGGCTGTAAATACATGAAGCTAAATATACACACATATATATGCCAACTTCAAAAAATTTCATTGCAAGTCAAAAAGAAATTATTGAAGGATATTACATGTTAAATAACTTACCTTTCGCCCATCGCTGGCATGGCAATTCACATTTAGAGGAGTCAGTAAAGCCATTAGTTTTTCTTCATTACCACTCCTATAAAAAGGTAGTGAGTCAATTCCTATAAAATTATAGAGCTTTTTATGAATATTTATAAATAATTTTTTACACGAGACTGAAAAATAATATGGGTTTGCTTTGATTTCTTTCACATGGATCACAATAAATCTCTCTTCTGATATTCAATTACTATATTTCTAATTAATTCCTGTTAATCATCAGATAAAGGCATATCTTGGATAAGGTAGCTTTCTACATGTATCTGCACAGAGTGATCTTCTTAATTATAAACAAACTTTATTCTGATTAATGACTAAAACATTAGAGTTAAAAAATACATACAAAATGCTGTAAAGAGCTAACCAATTAAATTATAAATAACTAAGAACAAAAAAAATGGATAAAGATTTAAACCTTTACTTTCTACCCCTCACTCAAGCTTTGCTAGAAAAATTGTCAGAGGAAAACGAAGATATAGGTATTTAAATACTCTACAAATATCATTTGACATGCCGGGCAACTAGGGTTTGAAGGTACCTTAAGAAATGTTCCAAATAAAATTAACCATATAATCATCCCCATATTGAAAGGTTTCATCACTATCCACTAATCATGTGAAATAAAGTATACAAAGATTTAGTACAGGTCTTATCTGCATTATTACAAAAAATCAAATGAGATAATAATGTTATAATTTTTATAGTCTTCTACCTGCCCTCCCCCTTTTCTCTCTTAAACGCATTATACTCACTTAAAATGAATGGAATCACTTACCTAGCAGCTTCTAGGAGTTCGTCTTTCTTGTATTCACCTAGATGATTGCAAAATATCATGCTGTTAGCATTTGGCAGAAGACAGATTAAGAAATGCAGTAGGCAGCAAATAGAGAATTAAATAGAGAAGAACAGAAAAAGAGAGTCCACACCCCGCTGGGTGATGGAGCCGTGACGTTAGCCAGCTTGTGAAGGCAGCATCACCAGTGCCTTGGAGACGAGCAGCAAATTGACGCAGCTTCTTGTCCAATCCTCAGATGAAATAGCTTTCTCCAGACAACCAATGAATGCTAAATCTCATGTCCAGAAACACATTCCCTCTGATAACAGCATGCCAACTGAAGACAATGTCCCCTCCCCCCTTTTCTATTCAGGCTGTCACAGTATACTTGTGAAGCATAATACATTCTGGGACAAAAGCAAAATAATGTGGCTGTTTAAAGGTACAAATTACTAGTCTTCAGAAAACTCAAAGTTTTATTTGTAATGACATGGAAAGTTTAAAAAAAAAAAAACATTAATTATCATGGTTGAGCTTTATAGCAGTAGGAAATGCAAATATCAGACCACGAAGCCTCTGCCTCGATAGGGAAGGTCTGTAGACTAGAAATACGTGAACTACGTACCAAATGCCATGAACCTCTCAGAGGCAGCCCTCCAAAAACCAAAACAGTGAATACATTCTTAAGTGGCAATAATATTCTAACATGCTGTAATCTTTACCCTTTCTGCAACAAATTCAATACCCAATTTTAACAAACAATAAATATTAAAAATATTTTTCAAAAGGAGGTTGGAGGGTCTCTGAAAATGAGCAAATACCCAACTACTGCGATGTGAGTAATTTTCCCTATTCTATGTTTTCACCATGGATTTTTAAAATACAGCCTGAAAATAGAAATATAATTCAAAGCTTTCCATAACAAATTTCTTAGAGTATTTAAGATCTAACAAACAAGTTTCTTTTGCAAGCTCAACTGAAGAACAAGGAATGTTAATAATACAGCGTTTGTTGCTTCAATAAATAAAAAAGAACAGTCAGCACTATGATTCAGCTATAATGCACTGACTCAGTTTTCTATATTACTAAAGAAATAATTATACAAAGTGTCTTAGTAAATAATCATATGAAAGCAAATATTAATTATACATATAAAAATAAAATTTTAGATTAAATGAAAATGTTATAATTCTATTATGAAATAAATTCTTTAAAAAATTCTTATGTTAAAAATATGGGCTTCTTCACATTTTGTTTCTATTTTGCTAAAGAATGCAAAATATTGATGCAAATACTATAAGGACACCTCAGAGCTACCAAGCATATGTTTAAAGTCTATAGCTCATTACTAGCAAATATTCTTTAGTTTTAACTTCATATTTCTTTCTTGGACTATTACAGGTTAAAATCTAGAAACTATAACCAAGTATTTTCAAATGAAGAAACAGCTGTTAAATATCTATTTTCTCTGAAGGGATTTTTATACACTAATAAAGTCATAGGTTCAACAATATAAACTAGAATACACAATTTCATGATTATAGAGTTGGTCTTTACAATTTTACAAAAATTGCACTTTAGATTACTTAACTGATGGGATAAAAATTATATTATTATATTCTCTATCCAATTAGACTCCTGCCTTCCCAAAACCCAAGATCTACCTTTATTAAACATTGTAGGTAGCAATATGGAAGTTAGAGAGTCAATTTAAAAAGCCCTTTGTAAGGAAAATGGCATAACCTATACCCTCAAATGCCTAAAGCACCGAGGTCAAAGTGATAGGAAATATCTCTCTCAAAGACATTCATTCGCCAAACATTATTCAAAAGACCTACATGACAGATTCTAAACCAAGAGACATTATCATCTCTGATCTCAAGGATTGTTATTCCATAAAAGGAGACAGATGAGTAAACAAGTGATTACAGTAGAGTGTGAAAAAAAATCTTCAATGGCATACAGAGCGTACCAGTTAGTCTAAAAGAGATTAGTAAGAAGCAGAGTGTGGTTCAAGGAAACCCCCCTGGATGGAAGAAGAAGTGATCCTCAGGTGAGGAAGGAAGCACAGTAACTACCTGAAGCAAAGGACACCTGCGGGGGAAATGGGCCAAGACGAGGCACAGAAGAAATGGAAAGATCGCGAATGGTCCCTTACGCTAAGAAGTATGAACTTTGTTTTTAACTCAATGAGAAAATAACTGAAATATTTTAACAAGGGGAGTACAAAATATGTCTTAAGATCTGTAAGTTTTATGATTACATAAAATATTCCTATATTCTACTGCAGCAAACTTTCGTTGACGAGTGAAGTATCACCCCACCCCCCAAAAAATGAGAGAAGAAAAATATAAACTGTCAGAATTTAAGTTTAGACTAAGTGTAAATGCACTAATAAACAATAGAAACACATTAAAATTGTGAACCAAAAGTAGCTATTATTACTGAAATTTAAGTCATAGTGAAACATGACTCTAATAAGCTTGGTAATAAAACTGCAAAGTATTTGGGATCCTCAAAGTTCAAATCAGTCTACCTACATAAATTTCTCATCATGTACAGCTCATTGATGTTTTCACCAAAAGGCACATTTTTGCAAAATGTTATGCATTCTGAAAAGGTGATAATAAACTTAAAGTTTCAAAAGGAAAAATTTTAAGTGCATCCAACAGAGTCAGACACAAGTATTACAATCCACTCTCTCTTCTTAGGGCTAGAGATCCTACCACTTTGACCAGCTTTCCTGCAGTACATGCCAACATCCACTATCTGGTGCCCGAGGACTGCAATTTATAAACAGCTGAAGCTATTTTTCAAGTGCCACCTTGCAGGAACAGCTAACGTAATGAATTTAGAGACCCTCACACACTCTGACAACCAAACTGAGCTACTTACTTAACAGCCAAAGCACCAGTTCTGTTTCATTTTAGCTGAGAATCTGAAAATATTCTGGCTGAGACTACGGTGCTCTATGAAGCATTTATATTCTTTAATAACATCCAGATAAAGACTAGCAATAGATCATCCAGAACAGAAAGCAGGCAATTATAGTCACGATAATAGCTACCCGGAATAGAGAAAATAGATGGCTTAAAACATTTTTTTATTAGAATAAAGTAGATGGGATTAAAAAAAAAAATAAGCAAGCCACAAAATTTACTTTCCAAAGTCTGAACTGTCTTTGTTAGCGAAATAATTAATGATATGAAAGATGTAAAGATACATACAGAGATGTGAGTTAATGTGGTAAAGAGCTGTTATGAGAGTGAAGGTTACAATTAAAACTCCCCGTTGTATTTCTCTGGGGTAGTCATAAACAATTTTCCTTTGTAAGGGCAAAATTACTTTTTGAATAAATAAGAGGAAAACTAAATACAAGTTATGATTATGGACTTGTCTCAATCTCAACAAGTTAAGGGCTTTGCCCCTTCAGCAACTTCCTGGATCAAAGTAGACTTAGTTTTGTAAGAACGAGTCATTTGGTTTTGTTGAGACAGATTATCACAGGAAGACTAGAAAAGAATTCTGACTTTTCCATACTTTGAAACCATGCATAATACACATCTATCATAAAACCTTGCATTATATAAAAGGAGGGGGATGTCATTTGAAAGTCACCTTCTTTGTGTCATTTTACTCCCCAACTTCAGAACTGCTCTCCTGAAGGATCATTTGCAACATATTCATTTACAGTTAATGAAACTGGTAACGCCATGCAGCTAACTGAATCATCTAAGATTTCACTGAGTATTATCCATTGTCAGGTCTAAAATTAGGCTAATACATGAGAAAAAACTAACGAAATCTGAGCTTTGGAAGCAATGTAATCAAAAGAGAAGAGTAACAAATAACAACACCAATAAAACAAGTTTAAAAGCAATGACAATTACTAGCTTTAAACAGGTTAAAAATATAACAAACTAAAATTTTCCTACAAAACTAGTCAAAGCATTTGAACTTGCAGATGAACTCGAAAACACGGGCCACTGGACCAAGAAAATTTTAGGAAAAATGAAAATTCATTTGGGGTCCATTCAAATGATCAATATATTTTGCATTTCCTATAGAATATTTTACTTAATTCCTGAAGTTATTAGGTATCTCAAGAGAAATGCTATGCAAGGATTAAGGTTAAGAATCTCAATTATCAGATTAATATAGGGACTCTTATGTTGCTGGGTACTAAGTGGTACTGTGAATTGATAATTCTGATATAGATATTTGCTCATCAAGGAACCAACAAATTAAGAGGTGAATTGATTCTTGTAGCTAAACTGACAGCTTAACAAAATATTAATTTGGATGAATATTCCAATGTATTTTCAGTAAGTAGATTTGAAAATTTTGAACCAGCTACACGGTTGTGGAATGAATTTAGCTAAAGCACCAGGAGATAATCTAATCTCAAGATAGTAAAGTGTAGTCTTCCACCAAAAGCAATTTTGAGATAGACTGATATTCTTCTCTTTATCAACATGGGCCCCAGATATATGTAAATTCCTTTTGTGGGGGGATCTTTCAAGAATTTTTCAGGGCAATGGAAGAAAACTCATAGTTATCAGAGTGCTCAATGACTTCTTTCTACTTTTGAATCCTGTTGAATGTTTCCACTCATTCTGATACTGACTTCAAAGTCCATGCCATCAGTTAAGTCCAGAATCATGGCCAAACTAAACACTCCACCTCTATTCTAGGCTTGAACATAGTATTTCCTCAGTAGAGATTCTTTCCTGCAACCTTCTAAACTAGCTAACATCTTTCCTCAACCTTCTAAACTAGCTAACATTAGCAAATATAAAACACCAACTGTGCTCGGCACCAACATAGTCTCTACACTATGCTGCGGGATCCTGTAGCCACCCCATCTTGTGGCTACTTCCATTAAATAAATTTAAATTCCATAAAAATAAAAGTTCTGTCCTCAGTCTCACTAGCCATATTCCAGTGTTCGATGGGCACAGTAGCTAGTGTTGGCCACACTGGAGTGCAGGCAGAACACCAGATAGAGTAGCTGAAACTTACGTGCCATCAATTTAGGATGTTTTTAATGACCTTCTAAGAAGTCATCTTCTACCCTAGTAAACTAGTTCACTGCCAAAATTTAACATAAGCTTTTTTTTTTCCATACTGAATTCCAAACAACTACTTCATTGCCATGAAACACATGGAAAAATACTGGACTGAATGATAAAATACTAAGAGTGAGCTCTAGCTCTGCCATTGATTACTTGTCTGAACTCAGGCTTTACCCTTCAGATAGCCTTCATTGTACTGTCATCTGAAAAATGTGAAGGTTAAACGATTCCTAAAGTTTCAACTGTAAAATTTTCATCTTGTATTTACTTCTCAATATTGCCAAGAACTTTTTCTAAAATGGATTTATTGTTGCTCTAAATAGACTTTAAAGGAGAACATAAAATTATCTGAGAAAAAACTCTACTCAACTGTTACAAAAAGTGGTACCTAGGAGCTGTAGAGTAAGCTGTGAAACAGTTTTACCCAACTTGTACTATGTACTTGGTTAACAATTCTGAACTTTTGATAATACTTTAACTAGAAGATAAATTAAAAATAGCTCTTCCAGAAGAAAGTAATCTAAATAGTTATGATCTTTAATTACAGACATTGCTATTTTGTTGTAAGACTTTTTTAAAGTATGGAACTGGGCATCAACCAAGAGATTATTATTTGAGAAGAGTTTTCAATTCTTTAGGAAAATGGAGATGACCCCTACCCTGAAGGGCAGCTGAAAACAATTTTTCTTCTTTTGACCCTTAGGCCTCTGGGTCTTTTTTTTTTTTTTTTGTAGGGACAGAGTTTCACTTTATTGCCCATGGTAGAGTGCCATGGCACCACACAGCTCACAGCAACCTCCAACTCCTGGGCTTCTCTTGCCTCAGCCTCCTGAGTAGCTGGGACTACAGGTGCCCGCCCCAATGCCCAGCTATTTTTTTCTTGCAATTTGGCCAGGGTCGTGTTTGAACCCGCCACCCTCGGTATATGGAGCCGGTGCCCTGCCCACTGAGCCACAGATGCCACCCTGAAAACAATTTTTCAAAGGCAAAAGGCCCCCAAATACAAATATATTGTCCTATTTCATAATACTTAAATAATAAAAATTATAACATATTACATGTTAACACAAAAACCTCAATGTCCTAAAACATTTAAAAACACAATATAACACTCATATCAAACAAAAGCTTTGCAAAAATGTACAATGTACATTTAATAATGTAATGTAATGTAATTGTTAATATAGTTAAAATCAATGACAGTGTGCACAGTAATATGGCCTCTCTTAGTCTCAGCAACTTCTAAGACATACATCCCATTTCCTGACACTTAGCAGGGTTATAAATCATTGATAACTTGCTTCTGACATGTTGTCAACTGTATTTGGAACGAAACTCAGGACGTTTCCCTGAAAAATATTTGTTAAAAATGTGTTAAAATTTGGGACATAAAAATGCATATGTACTGGCCAAAAAAAGAAAAAAGGGTTGTGCTATGAGACATATGTATTTTTTTAAGTGAGATACTAACAACCAAGAGAGGTGTTGTTCTAGGACAGGCGTCCTCAAACTGCAGTCCGCGGGCCACATGAAGCGGTGTGAATTGTATTTGTTCCCGTTTTGTTTTTTACTTCAAAATAAGATTATGTGCAGTGTGCACAGGAATTTGTTCATAGTTTTTTTTTTTTTAAACTATAGTCCGGCCCTCCAACGGTCTGAGGGACAGTGAATTGACCCCCCTTTTAAAAAGTTTGAGGACGCCTGCAGTCTAGGAAGTTGTGAACCAGCTTCTAACAGGGCAGATTATAATGCCAGGTACTAAGACTGGAGCTCAGAATGCCTGCTCTTACTTACGCCACCAACCAACTGTGTTAAAGGTGGGTGGCAGCTGAGGTATCTATGATATTAATTGTTTCTACTATCACAATGTTTGCTCACACAAAGAAAGTCATTTGAAAAAACAAATTCCAATCTGATCTAAAGTAGTTTGGCAATAGTTTCATATTTTGTTTTCCATTAGTGTTGTTTTTTTCTATAGCTGTTAATCCATACTCCTTTATTTGCAAATCTAAGATCCAAAAAACTCTAAAAACTCAAACAGCAGCAAAACTTGATCCATTTAGTGTGCATAGTTAGCCCATGTTTCAAGTATGTTTCACTGCAAAAATATGAATGTTACAGGGCCCAGCCCCTGTCTCCATGGGGATGTTGTAATACAAAGTAGATGTTGAGCAGCTCCCCCCTTTCCCTGAAGATGCACACACAATCCCCAGTGGCTGCCTAAAACCCCAGACAGTACCATACCCTGTACTGTACATACTGTTTTCTCCTGTGCACATATACCTATTATAAAGTTTATAGAACAATTATAACAATATACTTCATCACTATTCTTATACTTTGGGGCCATTGTGAAGTAAAATAAGGGTGACCAATACAAGCAGGGCAGTATCGGGACAGCAGACCTGGTGCCAAGGTGGGTACTAAGTGAGAACAGAGAGAGAATGCAGACAGCACGGACCTAGTGGACAAAGGCGTGATTTACGTAGTGGGTAAGACACAGGGGGACAATGAGAAGTTTCATCACAATACTTAGAAGAGTGAGCAATTTAAAACTTATAATTGTTTGTTTCTAGAATTTTTCATTTAATATTTTTATATCTCAGTTGACTGCAGATCACTGAAAGTGAAACTGAGGATAAGTTATATATATTGTCTTTTATTTGTTTATTTATTGAAGTATAATTTAACTTACAATTTAATTCACCCTTTTTAAATGTTATGATTCTGTAAATTTTGAAAAATGTGTGAAGTTGTGTGACCACTACACCTCAAGATAGAGAACATTTCTATCACCCCAGAGTTTGCTCAGGCCCCTCTGAAATCAATCACCTACCTCAATCTTATTCTATGGCAATCACTGACCTAATTTCTATGCTTATATATTTTATTTTATGGAATGTCCATATATGTATAAATGAAATTGTAGAACATATAGATGTCAGAGTCCAGCTTTTATTTATTACAATCTAAATTCTTCTGAAATTCATCCATGTTATTGAAACTATCAGTAGTTTTTTACATTTCCCTTTTTAAGTAATATTCCATTATATGATATACCTCAACTTGTTTATCCAACCTTCAGCTAACAGACACATGGACTATTTCCAGCTTTTGGTGATTATGAAGAAAGAGCTACTTTAAACATTCATAGATATGTGACTTCACTTCTCTTCAGTAAACAACATAGCTATGCGGATGGTGGGTTATATCCTACAAATAATGTTTAAATTTGTAAGACACTCCAAACTATGTCTTTTTTAAAATCTGAGAAATTCTCAATTCTCAAATACGGACTTGTTACTATAGAAAGGAAAAGAACAAAAGAGAAAAAGTTAACTACTGAGAAATATAACAGTTCTACTACAACCTCACAGCTGGAGTCCCAACCTTGCCTTTTATGGGGTAATTCACCTAACCTGAACTAATTTGCATATATTTAAATTCTTCATTTCTCACTTGTTTTGTTGTCTGTATTTTTTTTTAATAGAGAGAAAAGAGTATTTTCAATCTTAGGTTGATGTTATCGGTATTCCTTACATGTTTAGAAATGGTGGTAAACCTTTTTCACAGGCAAATTCTATAGTAAAGTGAAGGATAATGCATTAGCTAAAACCTAACTCTGGAAAAACAAACGTTACCATAGGTGTTTGAACATCATAGTAAGTCTGTATGCAGAAAGTTTGATGTATATCACAGATTAATCTAAGCAATTTTCTAAAAACTAAGAGGTACAAGAAGTTCTGAATGGTCATCTACTAAAAAGATAATACCAAGCACTGAAAATTACATGTACCCAGTTTCTACCCTCTAAGAAATGGAATTAGGTAGATAAATTTATATCAGCACTAAAAAAGACAAGGAGAGATGGAATCGATTTTCATTATTAATACTAGCTTTTCATATGTGTTTTGGATAGAAATGTTGCTGTCCTCTTGAGTAGTTAAACTAAGACAGTGAAACAGATACTAAGGGATGGCTTATACTCCCGAGAAGAAAATTTAAATGTACAGATGATATGTGGCTTTGCATCCTCTATATATAGGCAAATGTATCCCAATAAGATAGTTCTAAGATGCTTAAAATTGAACACTTCCTCTTTCCATTTTTCCTTGCTGCTACTTCAAATCAAAATGTTCTCTGACTTAGATTTAGACATACTTAAAATAATTCTCAAAGCAAAATACCACAAAATAACTTTTTAAAAAAAACACAAATATACCTTTATTTCCTCAATTTATAAATTTCTAATTTTCCTCAGTTTTTAAGTTTTCCTCCATATTTTTCTGAAACCATAATAAACATTCTTTCTCCACTAAACAAAATATGAAAAGTAGACCAAAGTAAAAAGAAGCAAGTAAAACCCAAAAGTTTTAAGTAAAATAAATCTGTTAAATGGATGTTGGATTATATTGAATCTTTCTAATATTATGCTCAAGAAAAGAGCAAACTGGCTTTTTAGACATTATATCTTAATACCCATCTTTATAGTTTCTCAGATCATCTAAAAAACTGCTTCTCTTAGAGAACATATTCTTTAATATATGTGAAACTTCTCCTAGCTAAACTATGAATGCTCAATATCTGTTTTGAAACTATCTAAGGATGAAAGACGGTTCAATTTTAACAACTAAATTGCTAGTCAAATTAACTATAGTATTTAAATAGCTTATTCTAAGTTAATGAGTTAATTAACTATAGTATTTAAATAGCTTATTCTAAGTTACATACTTCTCAATATATAAAGTCTAAATCCATTGTAAAATATCCATTAAGTATTACACAAGCTGAATGAATGTGACTGCTCCTATAATTATGTTCAGAAAGATTACTGGACAATGTATTTAACTAAATATTAAAGTAAATATTTTCAATTTTACCATTAACTTATAGTTATGTAACATGGTATCTCTAGTCACATATTAAACCTAGAACATCAAATTAAAATATTGCTACATTGTAATCCATTTAATGCCTTTTCTCTACTTGAAATTCCTTCCATTCTTATTGTCACATTTACGTATTTTTTTCTTCTTACTATCCTCTCAACAGATCTAGAAACTCACCGCTAATTATCTGTAGCTCTCAATTCGGAATTATTATATTAATTTGTTTTAATTAACTTACTGCCCTGCTCAAAAATAATAAACAAAATAGAATAAATTTATCACTCCCTGTTCCTGTCTTATAAAATAATGTTCAACTTTACAGACTGACATTCAAAAATCCTTTAAAAATACAGATAGAAATTTATTATTCAATGTTCCCTTTCCCACCTTATCTTCCCAACACATACTATAAACTCTACATTACTCATTTCCCCCAAGTATACCTTGCATTTTCCTGAAATTCTTTACTTATGTTGATAATTATTTAATCTCTAATCCATTTTCACTTGTTAAAATCCTATCCAAAAATGTATGGCCAGCTAATACTTGACTTCCTTCATGAAATCACTCCTTACCATTCCAATAAAAAATACCGTGGAAGAGCACAGATTCCAGTCCTAGTTTGTGCACTACATAGATTTAAAATTTCAGTCAAGTTATTTGCCTACTCTAGACCTTAACTCAATCATGAATAAATAAGGATATGAAATCAGTTTATCCTGTCAAGCCTGTCTGAAGATCATATTTACAACCAATGGTGTAAAGTCGGAGGTTTTAAACCGCTAGTAACTTCATAGAATTCAACAATTGTGTACACACCAGATAACTGAATGCACAAATGTGAGTTTATGTTTAAATATGCAAAGTGTTTTCTCCCTAGGAAATGGGTATAAAGATGCTCCTTAGAATGATCCATGAACCTATGTTATTTATACAGGCCCATATAGACAGTAATACAATGGTAAATTCCCAAAGCTTTAAGATTATGGTACTTAGCTCTATTACTGCCTAAAAATGGTTCTCAACCATTTTTCCTCAACACACCTGACAGATGATGTTCACGTGGGTGATATACTTTCATCAGTAACACTTGTGCACTGGAGCCTGCTAGATGAGTAAGCTATTCTGTGGGTTTGGTGCCATTCCTGCTATGCTAGCTCTAATTTCATCACTTTTTCTCCTACTGATTCAAGATTTTTAGTACCCATACTGCTGCTGTATTATGTTCAGCATAGTGTAAACACTGAATGTATGTTTACTGAATGAAAAAATAAATGATGTAATTCAAAGGACACCTAAAAAACTGAATGCATTTTAAAAAATAAACCAAAAGCTTAAATGAGAAAGATTATGCCTAGGATAATACCATTAATCAAACTTCACTAAAGTCAATTAACTCTAACCTTGAATAAGAGATTTAGTTATACTTTCAGGGAAACATAAGAAAAAAAAAGAAGTGAAACGTGTTGCTGAGGATGTATATTACAACTGGTGCTTCTTGAGAAAAAACAAAATTGCAAAGTCACTACATCTTTCAGAGATGTTTTGTAAATCAAGGACAAAATACACAAAGAAAAATGCAATCATACAAAATAATCACAATAAAAACAAGACATCCTTTTGTAACTGGACAAAATGCAACTTTACATCATTCATCCATAAAGTTCTTACAGTCATTCGTCACACATGTGTCTGCATTAGCCTGAAATTCCTTAGGAGAGTACTTGTTAAAAGCTGCAGAGGTCTGACAACCTCCAAATAAGAGTCTTAGAAAACTTCAGGCCCTCAGTGGTTTGAAGCATCCAGAAGCCAAGCTGCCTGATAAGAGCAAGGACTGTAGGAAAGTAATTTTCTTTTCACAGATAACAACATAGTTCCTATAAATCACAATATGCTTTGTTCATGGAGCCTCAAAGCTCTGATGCTGTAGGTGCTACATACAAAATAGTTTCTGGAATGAAGAGATCATATTTGCATACTGGTTAAAATAAAAATGCATTTTCCCTTAATTAATTAGTATAATACTCCACATAAAAACAATGCAAATGTGAGAAAAATCTCTGAAAGGTGTTTTTGCATACTTTCTATTCAATGATGGACTTATTTTTCTCCCATGAATTTATCACCTACCCTCACATAAAAATTATTACTTAGCCTGATTAAAGTGTTGCTACCATAAAAATTAACTCTATTGGAACACTCAAAAACTAAATCGCGCCAGATAGCCATGTTTCCAACATAACAACTAATTTAGCATCTTCTCTGTTCTTGATAGAATTTCTTTTTGAAATATATTATACATATTTATGCATTCAAAAATAAATTATTCCCAGCGTAATTTAACTTTTCTTGACAATTCAAGGCCAATTATTATGAATTTCCACCAGACTGTCAATAACAGAGCAATGCTTTCTAGGCCTACTGAGATGTGAGGTATATTTGTATCTACCAATAATAAAATAGCTCCAGAATGTTATGCATTTTATCAGCTTTTGATATATAATTTAGTTCTTTTCCTTTGCATAAAAGATCCTCTTTACATATTTCCTTTTATTTACAATGGCTAAGAAATGCTGTCCAGTAGAAATATAAGCTTATATACAAACTACGTATGTGATTTTAAACTTTCTAGTAGTCACGTCAAAAAAGTAAAAATATTGGAGGAATTTTATTTGAACCAGTAGATCTAAGATACTGCCATTCCAAAATGTGGCACTGGGCCCATTTTTTATATTCGGCAGTCAAATGTGCCTAGTGGCTGTTGTATTCCGCACAGTGCATCTGAAATGGCCACATAAATAGTTAACGTTAGTAAACAAAGCAATCTCCTGAGGAAGAGGCACATCTGCTCTAAGTGAGATAATGATTCACCCAGGTATAAGGAACTTTTCAGAGATTCAGAGCATGATTTCCGGACATTTATTTGGAGCAGAGAGAAGAAAAGGAAAAGGGGAGGAGGAAGAAAAAAGAAGCAAGAGAGGAGAAGGAGAGTGGCAAAAGGAGACATAGGGAGGGGTGGAATCGATTAAAGAAGTTCCAGAGGTAGACGGACTCTAAGAGGCTTAGAGACTCAGAGATGGGACAAGAATAATGCAAAACTCAGACTTTTGTTAGTAGTGAATCAAGGACGTTTAAAAAATTGTTTGGGATTCATTGAGGGTACAAAGAATTAGATTGCATTGATTGCATTTGTTAAAGTTCCTCTTGTAATTGTGCCCTGTCCCCAAGAGGTGTACCAAACACAGTGAACCCACCATCCCCTTTCCTCATCCCCTCCCCTACTCCCTCATTCCCCTACTCGCCCGCCCCTTGTATTAAAGCATCTACTGCATTCACATTAGGTTTGAGTACATTGGATTCTTGCTTCTCCATTCTTGTGATGCTTTACTAAGAAGAATGTGTTCCCCCTCCATCCAGGTTAATACAAAAGATGTAAAGTCTCCATCTTTTTAATGGCTGAACAATATTCCATGGTATACATACACCACAGCTTGCTAATCCATTCCTGGGTTGGTGGGCATTTAGGTTGTTTCCACATTTTTGGCGACTGTGAATTGAGCTGCAATAAACAGTCTAGTGCAAATGTCCTTATGATAAAAGGATTTTTTTTCTTCTGGGTAGATGCCTAATAATGGGATTGCAGGATCAAAGGAAAGGTCTAATTTGAGTTCTTTGAGAATTCTCCATACTTCTTTCCAAAAAGGTTGTACTAGTTTGCAGTCCCACCAGCAGTGTACAAGTGTTTCCTTCTCTCCACATCCACGCCAGCATCTGCAGCTTTGAGGCTTTGTGATATGGGCCATTCTCACTGAGTTTAAGTGATACCTCAGGGTAGTTTTGATTTGCATTCCTCTGATGATGATTAGGGACAATGAGCATTTTTTTCATATGTTTGTTAGCCATTTGTCTGTCTTCTTTAGAGAAGGTTCTATTTATCCCTCTTGACCCGTCATAGATGGGACTGTTGGGTCTTTTTTTGGTTAATTTGAGTTCTCTGTAGATCCTAGTTACCAAGTTTTTGACCAATTCATAATATGCAAATGTCTTTTCCCATTCTGAAGGCTGTTTGTTTGCTTTGTTGATTGTTTCCTTAGCCGTACAGAAGCTTTGCAGTTTAATTAAGTCTCATTTGTCTATTTTTGTTCTTGTTGTAATTGCCATGGAAATCTTCATAAAATCTTTCCCCGGGCTGAAATCTTGAAGTGTTTCCCCTAAACTTTCATACCTTAGGTTTAAATCTTTTATCCATCTTGAATCAATTTTTGTAAGTGGTGAGAGATATGGGTCCAGTTTCAGTCTTTTACGTGTGGTTATCCAGTTCTTCCAACACCATTTACTAAATAAGGATTCTTTTCCCCAGTATATATTCTTGTTTGGTAATCTAGGACTTTTAAAGAAACTTGCGATTATGATGGGAATTCACAGGTATTAAGAACTGAAGACTCTTTGCAACAAGCTTACAGTATCCAGAGTAAGAGATATCGATGATTAGCGATGGCTCTTGAACAGGCAGCACAAGGTTTTTATAAAGCTACCTCACTCAAACACATAAGCCAAGAAATGACAAGCATATGCTTAGATAATGTTGTCAAGCACACTACTAATCACTTTTACAGAACCTTGTAGAGATGAAAACTTTACAGAAAGAAACAGAGATCACTGTAGTGACTCTGAAGTCCTGGGCAAGAAACCAAAGGAATTGGCAAATTCAGCATTTCTTTCTGCTAACTTTAAAGAATTGGAAATATGAACAAAAAAGGGCCCTACAACTGGCTATCTAGATAAACTGAAACAGAATCTGGTCTTGAGGAACCTGAGTTTAGGATACAGAATAATGGACCTTTGGCAAATGATGGACAGCATTACATGATCAATGTGAAGACTATTTAAGGAGGACAAACACAATGTCTTGCTATTTAAGAGTCCTCCTCCCTTCAAAAAAGTTAACTAAGTCAAGAATAAAAAGTGACTTAAGACTACCCTTGATAAAACTATTTTGAAGCTAGTTTGACAGGAAGCTCAAGAAATCAATGTGATCAGCTTCATAAATGCAAATGAAAACTTATGCTGTATCAGCAGAATAAAAAAGGGGGGTGAGGTGGGATACTTAGTCTAGAGTACAAAAGACTGAGGTAACAGAGGTGGTGGGTAACGGAAGGGTCTGGACTACTACTGTCAGTATTTTAGAGGACATTCTCAAAAAGAAAAATATTTAGCTTTATGCAATATAGTTCCAAAAAGAAGTCACTATATTTCCCTCAATACTCAGGTAAAATATTTCTAACCATGTAAGTTATCCAACAATGGGCTAATTATGGCAGAGAGCTCATACAAATAATATAGAAATACCATGTAGAAATACAGTCTGCAATTCTATACTGTATTCTATACTGTAGAGTCAGTATTCCACATATTTATGAGGGGTGGGAACTGGTGGGATCTGATTCTAATTCCATATTAGACAGAACTGAATTGAATTATAGGACACCCAGCTGGTGTTGGAGAATGGGCTGGTGTGGGAAAAATCTATACCTACTAGTGACCAAAAGTAGGGTATTGAGAGTGGTATACGTAATAGAGAAAAATGAGCTTGTTTCTTTCTTTACACACACACACACACACCCATACCCCTTAGTACCTGATAGACACTTTTCTTGAATGAACTCATTTAATCCTCAAATAATGCTTTGAAGTTTGGTCCTATTACTTCCTCCATTTTTATAGAGGAGGAGACTGAGCACTAGAAAGTCACACAGGCTACGCACTAGGTTCCTATCACTGTCTCTCCTCATCTAGAGTTCAGAAGTCTAAAACACGTGAGCAGGGCCCTGTTCACTCTGGAGGCAGTAGAGAGATGACAGTTACTTGCGACGTCCACTTCTACAGGGTGCTCACATCCCTCAGCCTGGGGTGTCACTATGACTTCCGATTCTGCAGTCACATCTCTGGTTCTGATGCCCCTCTATGGGTCTTATAAGAACCTTTGTAATTACACTGGGCCTACCCAGACAGTCCCAGATAATCTCCTAAACGTAATCACATCTGCAAAGTCTCTTTATCCCATGAGGTAACATGTCCATGGGTTTTGGGAATTAGCATAGTATTGACATCTCTGACAGGCCCTGACTGTGCCTACCACAGATCGTAAATGGCATGCAGACTTGAGGATTTTTCACCACAATGAATGCTACCTCTCAAAAACTTCTCCTCTATGAAGTTGAAAAGTAGATACTTTCAAAGTATCCCTCAGATTTGCTGGGAATAGAGGGATTTTCTTCAATAAGACTTCTGAAATCTGTGGCGCAGTGGAAAACTCCTGTAATCCTAGTACTTTGGGAGGCCAAGGCAGGTGGTCTCTTGAACCCAAGAATGTGACCTCCCAGCCTCCAGAACTGCATGCTAATTAAACCTCTTTCCTTTACATCTTATCCAGTCTCAAACATTCTGCTGAAGCAACAGAAAGTGGACTAAGATGGTGCAGTGGTTCAGAGAAACAACACTCAGGTGCATGATACTGCTTGAGACCCCCAATCCAGTACCCTGAAATCAAAGCTTTATGTGGTTAACTCCCTGAATTAACAAGCGTTGTCAGTGTAAGTAAAGGCAACTTGATTCATGAGTGTTTAACTTTTTAACTTTCTGCTTCACTGTTCATTACAGCAGTCTTTAACCTTCTTTCTTCCCCTAACTTTATTGGTAGTACACATTTCCATGGAAATTGCATGAAGCCCATGTCCATTGGAAGGGCAAGGCCTGGGAAACACCAGTGAGTTCTAACAAAGAGCATCACCTCTAGACCAAGACAGTTTGAATGAATAGAGGCTCTGCTATCACCTGTCCAAGTGAACTTGACCAGATCAGTTAACATTCCTCTGAACTTCATGTTTCTCATTTTCAAAAAGAGAAAGATAATATTTATCTCAGGGAGTTGCTCTGAAGGTCAGGAACGATAAAAATCAAACAGTCAGAGTGCTTGGCTCACAGAGAACCTTCGACACGACGACAATGATTCAGGTTTCAAAGCATTTGGTTCACTAACAACTGTGAGTTGTTATTTCTCCCTGTGAATCAGCAGAAAGGTAAGACCTCCTTTTCATTAATGTCAGTAAAAGAATTTTGATTTAAAAAACTAATAGTTAAAGAATCTGAGAAAATAGATTTCTCCATACCCCACTAACTTTATAATAAAATGGCTTTTATTAAAATAAAAATAAAGAAGCCTTTTATCTGTCTCAAAATTTTTGCTGGCTCCCTAAAAAGTTATAATCACAATAGAAGGAAAAAGCTATAGAAACTGATATTCTACATTAAGAAAATAGTGAAAACATTGAGGGTTTTAAGCAATTTCCAAGAAAAGGTGAAAGCCATTCAGAGGAAGGTAACTACAACATTAGAAAAACCATGCAGATCAATTTTCTTTTCTCCTCAATACCAAAAAAGATAGAACTTTACTGAGATTGACAGGAGTAAGTATCTATTTCCTCATTAGAGAGAAAACCTCACTCCAAAATAAGAAGTATACCTTAGTAATAAATTCCTGTCACATAATTTGAAACACATAGCGCGCCCTACTGCCTTCTAACAGTTGCAAGTAGTAATTATAAACCATAATGAAAATATAGATTTATTTCTGTATTTCATACATACTTAATTTTTGGTAATTTTCAACTTTGTCTTTAAATTATGAATATCAATTCTGGCATATTTTTATCTACCAAAGAAATATACCAACCCAGAAGTGTAACAATCATTAGCCTTGACTGAAGGCTAATGTGTGTGTTAGTCAGTATCTTGAAGCATGACATTTGGGACAAATTAAAATTAAAAAAAACAAAAAAAAAACTAGGATTGGCACTATGTTGAGTACCGAGGAAGTGCAAGTCTGACTTGCTGATAATGACTGTTTTCAAAAGGACATAATCAAGGCCATATAAAACAGTGTTTGTTTCTATGCAAGGCTATCCCACAGCTATAAAAGTGACTAATAATCCTTCCTTCTGAGTGACTTGCTTTCTGTATAGTGACATCACCCATCTGGCTCCTGCCTCCTGGTCAAGTATCTCTGAACTACTGTACTGCCCCATTTTTTGACAGTATCCAATCCAGAACTGATGCAGGCTTCCATAATTCCTCTTCAGGAACATCCAGGACAACCTTAGACCTTGTAAGAAACCCCTCCTAACCCCTCCTAACTCTCCTAAATTCTCTGGAAGCTCTTCTGGGATATGTCCTCCCCTGAGTCAACAAGCAAAATACATTTAAGTTTGTTACCTACAAGGGTGTCCTTGGTGGTCGTTGACAGACTTTAACAGAAGATTTGTGTGGACACATGCACAAGACAATCACTTCGCTACACTATTTTCTATCCTTACTTTTAAGTAAAAGTTCTTATGCCAGTTGAATACATGAACATTAAACTTTGCCTGCTATTTCTACATTACTCCATTTAAATAAAGAACGATGGGTACAAGTTCTGCCTGCCTTTGTCTTACTTGAAATTTTGTACTAGTCCAAGTAAAAGACCCTTAGTTATTACTCATTCCCTTCCTTAAGGGATGTATGACCATGTTTGTCTCGGTTTATACATTTACCTCTCAATGGACATGTGGGTTGCTTCTACCTCTTGTAAATAATGCTCCTATGAACATGAATATACTGATACTCATATATAAGTCCTTCGAGTCCTTGCTTTCAACATTTTGGGGTGTATACCCAAAAGCAGAATTAATTGCTGGATCACATGGGAATTCTATTTTTATTTGTTTGAGGAATCTCCATACTGTTTTCCAAAGTTCTTGCATCATTTTATATTCCTACCAACAATGCATAGGGGATTCAATTTTTTCAAATCCTCACCAATACTTATTTCTGGATTTCTTTTTAATAGCCGCTGCTATGAATTGAATAGGGCCTCAAAGTTCATTAATGCCATAATCGCAGGAGTGGGTTAGTTATCATGAGAGTTAACGTGTCATAAAAAAGCATGTTTGGGCCCCTCTTGTTCTTTGACCTTCTGCCTTCTGTCATGAGATGACACAGCAAGAAGGCCCTAGCCAGATGAAAGCCCCCTTCCCAGCCTCCCCTCCAGAACTGCTAAAAGTAAGTTTCTTTTCCTTATAAATTATCCAGTCTATGGTATCCTATTAAGGCAATAGCCATCCTAACGGGTGTGAAGTGGTATCATCCTAAAGTTCTTTTCTCTTTCTTTCTAAGCCTATGTCTGATGGATACATTTTTAATAAAAACTGACATCCAAGATTCTACAAATCATTGCAAAATGAGTTAAAAAGCAATCCTATTTGAATAATTTCTCATATTAAATTATGTTTAATAAAATAGAATTTGGGCTTTTATTTGAACTGTTTTCCTTTCACTGACTTAAAAATGTATATAAAAATTAGGTAAAATATTAATCTTTCCTTACTATTATGAAAGTATAATATACTCATCTACCAGATAACAGTAGAGTATAAAGAAATACAGGACTAACTTACCTTTAGTCAGGCTACTACATTAGTGTTCCAGCAGAGGTAAAATAATTGTCTATGCTTTGATCTGAGTTTACATAAACTTTTATGAGATACTAAAGTAGGTACATTTCTTCAGTAATATTTTCTTTGCAGGATAAACCGGGATTTATACGCCAGAAAAAGGTTACACATTTTTACTAAAAGGTACTACTATTCATTTTAAATAGAGAATTAAAATATTTACAGAACAAAACTTGATGAGAAATTAGGACTAAAAAAATAGTGTTCAATATTCTAAAGTGTAGTATATTGAACTCAACCTTATTTCAAGAACAATATTGAAAGATTTATTTTATACATTAAAAAGAATAGTCTAACAAATTATATAACTAAGTAATTTATGGCTGGTCATGTTTATAAAGGATGGCATCATTCCGGTTCATCTTGTATCATTTGAAATTATTTGGCCCCAGCCCAAATAGCATTTACTCAGAAGTAAAATTTAAATTAAGTTTGTGGAAATCTTAACATGACAGATATAGAAAACTGTTTCAAATAAATTCACATTTCTAATTTGTGATTATGTAATAATATTCATACAGTTGAGCGAATGCTGCAATTAAGGAAAACTAGTACTGTTCAAATAATATGGTTATGGGGGGGGAAACAGAAAGAGGGAAGGAGGGAGGTGGGTGGGGCCTTGGTGTGTGTCACACTTTATGGGGGCAAGACATGATTGCAAGAGGGACTTTACCTAACAATTGCAATCAGTGTAACCTGGCTTATTGTACCCTCAATGAATCCCCAACAATAAAAAAAAAAAAAACTATTCTCTATATAATCTCTCATTCTGTGCTAGCAAAAGGTACTCACATTCATTTTGAGTAAATGTGGCTTAACTGATCAAATCAGCCTTTTGTATGATAGCATTTGCACATAATTACACAGGAATGGTGACAAAGACTAACAAGAGGTTTGCAGTGAGTAAAAAATCTCACCAGACTATTTTTGAATTCTTGACAGGCTAATGTTTACTCATCTTGATAACCTTAAAAGATTTAAGTCAAACACTTCTACATCAAGCTTGTAAAGAATTATTGGTAGCAGTGTAAAATCCAATGATTTCCCATGGAACATAGGAACACTTGGTGAAGAAACACTTCAGATTAATTCCCTGCTTCATGTAAGATTTATAGTTTTTAAGACACAGACCGCATTGAGAAACTCACATCTTAAAGAAAACGATTTGTGGAGATAGATATATCCTAGGGCAGATGATGGAACTGACAGTAATTCCAGAAGTTCTTTTAGGAAAGACAGATAATATATTATCATAACTGGCCATCAGGTAGCTCTGGGTAAATCATTATGACTGACTTGGCAAAGTAAATGTCTCTCTCTGCCAACACCTAAAAAAACATACTCCCAGAGCAAGTTCCCCCCCTCCCCCAAAGAAATAATGTTAGGAATACTTTGTGTCACTAGAGTTTTTGTGAATAAATTCCAAAAACTTAAATCTTATAAAGGTATTAGGCAAAGGCAACTAGAATCTAATAACCTACACAAAATAAACTGTTAAGCATTTTTATGCCTTTTGTTAAATTATGGCAAAATAAGCACATTGTTTATACTTTATGGGAGAGACATTCATAAATAAATCAGACTCACTTTTATTATTACATGAGAATTTATCAGTTCTTCAGTTTGAAATTTCCTAGAGGGCAGGGACCGCTCCCTTTTTATCCTTAGATAAGTAACAGCCACCAAAATGCCTGATACTCAAATGGTAACAAACATGCTGAATTAAAAATACGCTTCCTGTACATACGAAAAGTTAATAAACAATTTAACTACTAAATGTAGAGGATGCAATTTGCACCTTAAGAAATATCTTAAGCCAAAGACCACCAGGAATACACACCATGGAGAAGAGTGGGGCATCTCAGTAACAGTATTAGAAAGGATTGATAGTATTACAGCATTTGGGCTTTGGCTGGGAGATTTGGGGAGATGGTCTAAGGAAACAGAGGTTTGTTCTGAAATGGATGCTATTAGAAAATGGAGATAATTCTATGACTGGGTAAAAAATGTCAATTATATTAGCAAGGTGAGAAGGATGCTGAGTATGTTGTAGATCACACAGCAACTTTGATTTTGTCTGTGTTTAGAGAAATGTGAAGTGGTTTTGCTTTATATCTGCTGATCCGGGTCTTGAGTGGCCCAGTCTAATGTTGGTGTTCCATGAAATTGTTCCACTCCAACAGAACAACATGGCCTAGCCATATCAGGTTAGCTTCTGTATGTAAAGTGCTATTTTCTTCCTCAAAAGAAATACTTAATTGATACAAATGATGAACTTGTCTTCCGAGTACTCTTACTGTGCCAAATTTAATTCTCAATCATTTCCATCCATATAACTAAAGAAAACTCTTGACTATAATGGATGCAGGCAGATAGTGACTTACTTTCCAATTCAATAAATACACATAGTCTAAAAATGCTCTAGGTAAACAATTGTCCCTTAAATAACTCAAATAGCACAGCCTTATGCTATGGTTTGAATGTGTCTTTCAGAGTGTGTATCTTAAAACTTAACCCCAATGCAACAGTGTTGAGAAGTGCAACCTTTAGGAGGTGATTAGGTCATGATGAACGGATTACGGCTATTATAGCAGGAGTGGATTAGTTGTCATAAGATTGGATTCTTTCAGAATGAATGAGCTTACCTTGGTCTCATCTCTTTTTCTCTTCCCTTCTGGCCTTGAGCCATGGGATGACACAGTAAGAATACCCTCTACATTGGACTTCCTGGACTCCAAAATTGTGAGAAATAAATTTTTCTTTGTAAGTTACCTAGTTTGTGGTATTCTGTTACAGAACTAAGATACCTTATTTAAGGATAAACGTAACCTTGGTATAATCAAGATATAAGAATATCAAAATTACCAGAGGGGCCTCTTGATATATTCCATTTACAAGTACTTTTTAGCTAAAGAGTTCACATATACTATAAAAGATTTACAGCAGCCAATGGTGCTGTTTTAGAATTACCCTTTGTTCAGTAAGTAAAACCACATTTCCTACTGCTTTTAAACTTTCCTGACTGGTCTTTTAGAACATCGGGCTTTACATAATTTACCAGAAATTTTAAGTATTAAATGGGTGTCACCAAGGAAAATGAATGGATGATTCTAAGTATAGCAACTGCAATACTAGAAGCTCTTTGCTTCCCCACACTATTCAACTCACCCCTCACCCCAATACACTCATAACAAGAGCCAAAATCCCCTAAGACACCAAGAACTCATCACTTTCTGAGGAAAAGCCTTAGTAACTAATGACGTTTATTTAATTAAATCAGAAATAGAAAAGTTATTGAACAGCAATAAAGACATAAAACATAGTAAATATACATTATAGTCTTCTACATGATAACAAGGTACAGATTGAAAAGTACTTAGGAAAAACCAAACAGCCTTGTAAGTAACCATATATACTTCATCATTTCATAAGTAAGTTTCATTTTCAGCCTACAGAGAAATGACTGGTCAAAAAACAGAACAGGCTCAGCGCCCCATAGCTCACTGAGTAGGGCGCCAGCCACATACACTGAGGCTGGTGGGTTCAAACCTGGCCCGGGCCAGCTAAACAGTAATGACAACTGCAACCAAAAAATAGCCGTGCGTTGTGGCGGGTGCCTATAGTCCCAGCTACCTGGGAGGCCAAGGCAAGCAAATTGCTTAAGCCCAAGAGTTTGAGGTTGCTGTGAGCTGTGACGCCACAGCACTCTACCCAGGGCGACATAGTGAGACTCTGTCTCAAAAAAAAAAAAAAAAAAAAACAAAAAGAAAAACACAGAACAACAACAAAAGCTGCTGTCACACCCCAGTAATAAAAACTGCTCATAAGCTGCTCTTATGCTTAAACAACTACTAACAGTTTGTAAATGTGGCTTCATTGAAAACTTAATGGGATTTTATACCAAGTAAAGATAGGACTGGAAAGGATATGGTTTGAAAAATAAACTAGCTTTCGTAATTTTTTTTTTTTTAATTTTATTTTGTGACAAGTCTTGCTCTGTCACTGAGGATAGAGTTCAGTGACGTGATCACAGCTCACTTGAGCGGCACTCCCGGCTCAAAAGATCCTTCCTGCCTCAGCCTCAGAAGTACCTAGAACTATGGCTGTGTGCCATCACACCCCACTAATATCTTCTAAATTCTTTCTTTTTTTTTTTTTTTTTGTAGAGTCAGGTCTCACTCTTGCTCAGGCTGATCCAGAATTCCTGGCCTCAAGCAATCCTCCCATTTTGGCCTTCAAGTATGTGAGAATTATAGGCGTAAGCACTGATCCCAGTCACTTTCCTGAATTTTTAATTTTAAAGAATTTATACAGCAGCCCCTAACTTGCTCTAAATAATACAGAGAATATTCAGACTTAATTATATCACACTATTGGACAATAGCAAACCTACTGGCAAAGTGAGATGATAAAAGTCTGACAACACTTGTCGAATCAGGTTCATGAGAAGAAAATTAATTTAATAATAGAGTTGGGTTAGACAACAATTTTTTGTGAGGCCTAATTCTGCTGGTAAAATTTTGAGAACATACTATCCTTGCTTCCATCTCTTTTTAGTTAAGTCTGCCAAAAGTTCTTGCCACGATTCATTCTTTTAAGTGTTCTTTCGTCCTATGCTCTGGGCACCAATTTTACAATGTTTGTACATTCATTTCTCTATTGTAGGGCTTTGTATATATTCTTATCCTCTCTTTTCCATTATAAATTACAATATGCCATTCTTCTTAATACTCTGTTATAATATGCCAATCTTCTTTCCAATTGTAGGACATTTCATACATAAAAAGAATTTTCTGCTTCACATTTTCAATACTTCTTAGGGGAAACTACATTTATTTTCATTCTTTGGTTAAATTGTCATTTCAACTTTTTCCTAATCATTTTTCTCTGTGAAGTATCACATAAAGATCTAATGCAAAAAAAAATTTAGAATGATCTTTTCAATTCTCTTTTCTTTCAGAAACAAAATATATAAACTATCACTCAATAACATTGTCTCCTTTGTCTAGCGGGAAAAATCATGTAAAAGGTATTGGTGTGTATGTGGCTTCCTGATCATGGCTGTCTTTTGCTCCAGAAGATGAGAAGATTTTTTTAGACCTCAAACTTGCTATAATTCCAAGTATCACTCATATTTCAGCACAGCATTTTGCCCAAGATGTACCTTAAATAATGGAAAGAGTAACACTGACAGCCATAATTAAGGTAAACATAGGGAAATTTAAACATAAAAGGATCCAAAAATATTCTATGAAACTCTAGTCTTTTAAATATTGCCTACTTAAGAATTCAAATATTAAGACGAGCATGTATAAAATATGACCTTTAGAGAAAGAAACAAATCAAATTGCAAACTTTCAGTATGATGGTACTGAGTCTAAAGCAGTTTAAATATTGCTTCATTTTTAATTGAGTTTCTTCGCCTTCTCTGTTCCTGCCTGAATTTCTCTTCTACAAATAATCATTAATATTTCTATTTGATATGTTTTTGTTTTTCTTTTACAAGGAGTATAGGCAAGTGGTTATTTTATTTTCCTTTATTAGATTTTTAAAATGAAAAGAAGACTTATTTTTCAAACAAGTTGAGAAAACTGGTTGCTCTTCTGGACAAAAGGATATTCTCATATGTCTGTTTTTCTGTTCTTGCCACTGGCATTCTAATAACTTCTTAAAAACAAGAGTCATTTTTATGTCTTGTCATAAGCAATATATCATTCACTCTCAGTGCATTGGAAGGTAATAGAATAATAGAAAAACAATATATGGGAAGATTAGAACATCAACAGAAAAAATGATTCTTTTTCACTCACCTGGGGCCCATTTTCAAACAGTGGACCCAAATACATATAACTAAAATTATAAACAACAATACATTTTTTCCCACAAAGATAAAACCTGAGGGGAAAAACAAACAAAAACTGGTACACAGAATGTTATTTGTCTTCAGAAAGAAAAACAGTTATGATGCAAAACAGATGACCGAGTTCTGATAATACACAGAGCAGTGGAGAGTCTACATTGGTAAAGCATTCCTTATCTAGGATTGATTTCTCGTCTAATTAATATCCTAAATATTACTTCTTTAAAATAAATTTCCATATATAAAATAACGCTCAGGCATTTGACATAATTATACATTTTCCACTTTCATTCAAAAAGACTTGAGTATATTTTTCTCTGTGCCCAAATAGGCTGTCAAATCAGATGACTTTCAATGTCCATATCAAAAAAAGTCTAGCCATTCTAAAACTGTCAGAAGCTGATGATCGACTGTACAATATTAAGATCCTCTAAATTTGTGACGTTCTAAGTAGTCCTGATCCTTTCTCTGAGAAAAAAAAATACTTGTTACCTACCTGTCACAGTCATATGCACAAAGCTAAGAATGCTAATTAGGTTCAAAAGCTTCCTGGGAACTAACTAGTTAGTTTCCATCTAGTGTCCAACTAAAGAAACGTACCCTCAGAGAATGTATTCTCACCCAATTCGGAATAAAACCATTGTGGACTTGTGGAAAAATTAAGACAAAAAGGTGCAGAGATCATTTTCTTCAAAACAACCTCAATGAATGCTCAATAGTTTTCTTCAGAACAAGATATACTAAAAAACAAAGGGTGGGGGAAGTCAACAATGCCCATAAAATGTTCTGATCTCAAATGAGACCTGAGAAGTGTTAACTTTATTCATAAAAAAGAAACAACCATTTAATTCTGAGAAAATAATAAATAGAATTATTTATTTAATTGTTATAAATAGACCATCAATGCAATTAGAATAAAATATAAAGAAAAAGAAGAAAAGGCTGACCTGTTCATAAACACTACCAATTCAAAAAGCAGGCTATCTAAGGTCAAAAAACAGAAAAGCTAGGATAGATACGATGACCATGTAATTTTATGATCTGCACCCTTTTTCTGTGGGGGCCCGGGGCTAGAAGGATAACTTCTAAAAACATTTTATTTAAAACTAATTAAAAATACAGAGAAAAACTTCAAACACAGAAAACTTGCAAAATTAGTACAGAGGGCTCCTGCATACTGCCCTTTGTCCAGATTTACCAACTTTTAATATTTTCCTATGTAATTCATATCATCTCTCTTCAATCTCTGCTTATGCATATGTATATGTAACACTCAATTTTTCTGAACCATTTGAGAAGGTTCTCTTTGCCTTTAATTCTTTAGTGCCTATTTTCTAAAACCCAAGACTTCTCTTATATAACCACAGGACAGTAATTAAATTCAGGTAACACTGGTACAGTATTTTTATCTAATACAGAGTACATAGTCTAATTTTTTCAATTGTTGCAATTATATCTTTGATAACGTATTTCTCATCCAGCTTAAGATCATTTTTTTGGCATTTAGTTGTCATGTCTCTTTAGTCTCCTTTAATTTAAAATAATTCCTTAGCCTTTGTCTTTCAAGACAGGGACATTTTTGAAAAATGCAGGCTAATTATTTTGTAGAATGCACCTAAATTAGGATTTGTCTCATGTTTTCTCATGAGATTTAGTTATCTTTCCTGCCTAGAATACCACATAAGAGATGTGTGCTTCTCAGGTATTACATCTACCAACACACAAGGTTTATGCGATGTTAATTTTGATAGCAAATAAATGTATTATCAGATTTCTCCACTGTATAGTTTCCCAAGTAACAATTTCTGAACAGGGCGGCGCCTGTGGCTCAGTGGGTAGGACACCGGTCCCATATGCTGGAGGTGGCGGGTTCAAACCCAGCCCCAGCCAAAAAAAAAAAAAAAACAATTTCTGAACAGACATGCTGTAAACAGTGCTATCATACCGCTGCTCATCCAACTTGGCCCCTGAGATTTAGCAGCCATTGTTGAGTCTTGTCCTAATCAGTCTTTACTATGATGGCTGCAAATGGTGATTTTCCAACTCCAATAGTCCTTCCACTTTGATTAGTAGGCATGCTACAGTAAGAAAGAGCCCCTCCCCATCCACTCATGAATCTCTGCATGAAGACACCTATATAAAATCCATTATTATCATTGTTGATTTTGCTGATCAAATCATCACAGCTTTGGTCAGTGGGAGCTCCTTTAACATGGCTTCTGTGTTTTTCCTATGTCTGCGTTATTTGAGCACTTCCCTACTTTCTAGCATAATAAGATGTTCCAGGCTCTTTTTATTATCCTAGCTTTGAATCAGTCATTTTTTCAAAGAGTTCTGATGCCTTTTAATAAATAGCATGTTGGGAAATGGGGAAAGCATGCAGAAGCCACAGTCTGGGAAGCAGGTATGCTCCACTGCTATTGTGGTCTCACTGCTTTTAAGTCTTTTCTGTTAGCAGAACTAGATTTCTCCCCCCAGAACTCTGATACCTAAAACTTCAATCCAGTTCTGCAGGCTTTTCTTTTGTCTTCCCCTACTTCATTTTTATACATTTCTTTCATGGTAAGATCCTGGCTTCTAACATATTTACTCCCTTGCTCAATCCTGCAATATATTTAAAATAGTTTCTTAATTACTATACCACACAGTGCCAAAACAAACAAAAAACTTAATAAAAAGAATTTAAGGATTGTTAGAAATTACCTTGTCTCTTCCTTCATACCTTTACTGAGGGCATAAATCAAAAATCATGTTCAAAAGTTACTTAGATTAGTTCTTTATTTCCTTCATTGTAGTTATTTATTTGAAATACAGATGGTTTCTTTGTCTCTGTTTGCATTCAAATTTTAGGGTTTTTTTCCCTTCCTTAATTTAATTGTTTTAATATGCAGAACATCAATATGCATCTAAAAATTAAAATTATACCCCAATACAGCATATTCAAGTTAATGTCTTACCTAACTCCAACATCCTTTCCAGAGTCCCTATCTCCTTACAGGTAACCAATTTTAATGTTTTGTGGTTTATCTTTCTTATGTTTCATTTTGCACGTGCAGGTGAGCACACAGACATATCGATTTTTCTAACAAATTACCTCAAGACTTGGCAGCTTGAAAGAATAAAGCTTCTCTTGTATAGCTTCTGACAGTCAGGAATCTGAGAGTGGTTAGGTGGATGATTCTGACTCAGCATTTCTCACAAGGTTGCGGCCAAGCTGTGGGCTGGGGCCAACTTATCTCAAGGGCTTAACCTGGAAAAACTGCTTCCAAGCACTGTGCTGTGGTGGTTGGCAAGCCTCGGCTGCTCGCTGGCTAGTGGCCAGAGATTTCAGTACCGCCCCATGTGGGCTTCTCTCTAGGCAGTTTACTTCTTCTACAGCAAGTGATCCAAGAGAATGAGGAAGAGAGAACCCGAGCTGAGAGCCACAGTCTTCTGTGCCCATCGGGAAGTGACATATCTTCACCTCTACTGAACGCTACTGGTCACACAGAATAACCCTGGTACAGCGTGGCAGAGGGCCACGCAAAGGTACGAATGCCTGGGTGACTGGGAACCTTCTTGGATTCCTTACTCTGTTAGAAAATCCAGTTATCTAGTTATCACGTATTGTTTCTTACAAAAAAGATGGCATATTATAAACACGCTTTTATTTTTTTCAAGTATTTTTTTTATTGTTAAATCATAGCTGTAAACACTCTTTTATACTGTATTTCACTAAGCAATATATCTTAGGAAGCAATCCATCAGTAATTTATAAAGAATCTCATCATTTTACAGATGTAAAATATTGTGCGAAGGTACAACAGAGTATTCAATGAATCTCCTATATTTGGGCATTTAAGTACACTCTAATATTTTGCAATTATAAATAAAGAATAACCTATTGCTTATATATTATTTTATTTTATTTTTTAAATCATAAATTGCTTATATATTTTTATTGCTGAAAATTATAAACTGTTAGAAAATCCAGTCTGGATCACCAATGCTTTCAACTCCTTTAGGAAGGTCAGCAGTACAATTGTGGAAGGGAGATTAAAAAGTCTTCATTTAACTTTTACAAGTTTCATCATAAAATTTTAAAGCACCTAATGTATTAATATATATAGTAAGGCACCATTTTCCATATTCACTACCTGTATCCAGTTATCTCCATAAGGACAACACAGATGGAGGCAGGAGTCGTATCAGTGAACCAAAAGTAAAGGAAGTACAAGAAAACAAGCAATAGATGTAAAGAACATCTGTGGAATAAAGGTGACAAATGAATAGAAGTTTAATGATATGCCAACTTCAAAATGCCCACGGAAGAGTTCAAAGGGCTCGAAAGTTCTTGAAAAGGGCATAAGCTAAGAAATATTTTTATAGAACAGTGGAAAGACTAATTGTCCATTAGACAGTAATACTGTGTTAAAGCCTAATTTCCTAGTGTGATAAATTATTATCTGATTATACAGGTGAATTTTCTTATTCTTAGAAGATACACAGTAAAATATTTGGGCAAGAAGCACCATAAGTAATCCAAATGGTTCAGAGAGTAAAAACAAAAATAATACATATGGAGAGAAAAGATACAAAACGAACTTGGAATATGATAATAATTGGCAAATCTATGTGAAGAATATATAAGTATTCCTTTTACTATTTTTAAATTTTTTCTGTAAGTTAGAAAATTTTCAAATAAAAATAATAAAAATTGGGAGAAATAGCAGTAGAGAAGCTTGACATTAGCAATGACATATGACTCATACAATTTAAATAGCTCAACTGTATTAACCAGTGATTTAAAATGCAATTCGGAGGCAAAAAGAACTGCTGAATTTGAATTGAACAGTATAATCTATAAAAATTTCATTGTATTTTAGTACATGAAGTCTGGAATCTTCCTACTTATGAAAGATCTAATTACAAATTTCAGCTTTTAATATCATTAAAGTTTTCTGGGGACACAATAACAACAAATAAAACTGCCACTAATAATGTGCCCAAAGCTTTGTCAAACATGTTAATGAAGAATTTGATTACTTTTGAAGAGAGAAGCCAATGTTAATCTCCTTTCTTTATAAGGTTTGTAAATGAGTAAACCACTGGAGCACACGCTATTGCCATTTCATAACCATCTGTATTCTACAGCTGGATCCGTGTTGAAAATTCTTTAAAACTTATCACTTTCCTTGAAAAAAATCAACTAACCATGTCAGATTTTGTTTTAGCACTATTTTGGAAAAGTCTTCTGTGACTGGAAGAACTGAGATGAAAAATCAAATTAAAAAAAGGGAAAAATTAAATAAGAATAAGCTCACAAATATAGAACTTAAAATTGCACGGACTAGAATTAATGAGAAAATACTCCTTGTAATGTTTTAAAAGAAGATACATTTATCCTCTGTGATACCTAATTAAGCCTACCAAAAACAGAGAGTGACAGGTTGTTTATCTAAATGATAGAACCCCAAATTAGTCTAGTTTTTAGTGATTCTTTTCCACTATACTAGATAACAACTTATTTTATAAACTAATTAGCAATAAGCACATTTTATAAACTCTAAGCAAATAAGTGAAAGTAAACCAAACAAAAAATCCTATCTCAATGGAGCAGAACTATTCTAAGGTTTGTTTTCAATCTTTTGTCTGGCCTAAAACACCCTAAAATGGCTCACTATTAAGATAACGTCATGGCTAAGGGTGGGGGAAGGTCATTCACGAAACATCCCTTTTGACAGCCTTAAGAAGCACGAGAGGATTCTTGCTAAGTAACCTTATGAAAACTGCTTTATTGCAGTTTTATATGTTAAATGAAATCTTTGAAATCAACACATTTGCAGATATGAGGCTTCTAATACCCAACCAAGAATTTCTAGTTCGACAAAACAGCCTCATGAGAATCAACAGAATTAAACTGGTTTTGCTTCAAAATAAGCAACTTGATATTGGTCTTGCATAAAAGAATGTATATGCTGCTTCATTAAGTGGAAGAACAATACAGTAAAAAGGGGAGGCTCTGCATCAGATGTAGTGAAGAATTTCTGGATGAAATTATAAAATAGATTTCTAACAATTCTGAGGGTGTATTTGGAGCATTAGGCAATCAATAAACACCAACTGAAAAGAAGAATTTCAGAATCTCTTTCTTGGTAGATTATTTCATTCATCTAGGACTATCCTGTCTTAATGACAGAAGCCCAGTGACAATTCTGAATATAGTCTGCATACAACTGATTATTTATCATTTTTCTTCAGTAACAACAGCTATTATCAGGGTACTAGTCTGGATGGGCCAGACACTGCATACTATGAAATGTATAATAGGAGATTTTATGCAGCATTAATTTATACACAAGAGATTCTTTTTTTCTCTCTATTAATATGATGGGAATTTGTTTTTTTAAAACAATCTTATAAAGAATAAGTTTGTTAGTTTATTTAACAGGAGTTGAAAGTGGAACTTGCAGATTCTGGGATCCACAGAATAATAAACCAACCACCAACCAGCAGATTAGATAATTTACCAAAGGTCCCTTTTCAAAACTTATTGTCAATTCCAGCTTGTCTGCCTGATAGACATCATTTCTTGTATGTTTTAGACTGCCTTTTTTATTTTGACACATTGCACCATTATGATAAAACAGTGCCAGCCTATGAAGCATCCATCTTCTAAATGATCATTCATTTAAACAAATATATATTAAGTGCTGGGACCATAAGAAAGGCCCAGCAATGAACAAAGAAGAGAAAATCCCACTTCTCAAGAACCCAGTTCTGAAAGGCTGGAGCAGTAATCAGGCAATAAACAAGCAGGAAAATAAGTAAATGAAATCACTGCAGACAGTGACAGAGGCAGATAGAAAGGGTAATTGGTAGCTGGACCCTATGTTTATACGAGGGTCACAAAGAGCTTATTTGAGGGCAGTGATTTTTGAGTTAAGACCTAAATATCCACAGAAAAGGTTAGGTGAAGAATTGAAGAAAGGAGTATTTCAAACAAAGGAACCAGCACTCCGGGGAGAGAATAGAGAAGGCAGAAAAGAATCCAAGACAGAAACCAACCTGACCCATAGAAAGGGTTGGTCAGTGAGGCTGGAAGAGCAAGAGCAACATCAGTGCTGTGAGATGGGGAGGTTGGGAAAGATCAAAGTTTCGATTTTATTCCAGCAAAATGAATTTTAAGGAGGTGAATGAAATTAATTAATGTTTTTAAAAAAAATTATATCTTAAAGATAGCCTTGCGGAAGTCTGATATAGAATAGGCAGGAGGCTAACAGCAGTAGTCTAGGCCAGTAACTGCACTTAAAATAGTTGGTCTGCTGTGTTACTGGTCTGCAAGAAGAGCAGGAGTGTGTGCCAGAATGTACTGCGTCTTCATCATGGAAGTCGTGCTCTTTAAAAAACCTCCAGTAAGCTAAAGGTGGACTTAATATTGCATCTGAAGTGGATTCGGGGCCAGTCTCTCACCGTACTGAGGGCCAGAAAGAAACAGTTCACCAGAACCAGACTAGAGATCACACTTTGGTTAGGCCCAATATAAACCCAATGCTTGATTGCAGTTGCAAAGACTGAGAAAAATAGATTTAGAATAGATTTTGGAGGTAAAACTAACACAACTGGGTGATGGGCTGAACACAGGGTATCAGAAGGAGAAGAATCAAGACTAACCTGTAGGTTTTTGGCCTAAGCAACTGAGTAGAATAAAGTACCATTTCTCTTTAGTCTAAAGAGGTGGAAGAATGTGGTTCACGTTTGATATGCATGGCAATAGGGCTGGATAGAGTTGTGAAGAATTCTGTGCTGGCTTCTTAACACCTGAGTTGGCAAGGTCAAGTAGGATACACAGAGGTCAGCTCTAGACTGTAAACTGGGAGGCAGGGGCCTCTCGGAGGGTCTTTCACAGATAGGTATTATTTAAAATAAATTAGACTGGATGAGATCACCCAAAACTGAAGCAAGAAGGAGGAAAAATTCTAGGACTAAACCTGGGCCTTTCCAATATTTAGATGTAAAACAGAAGAGAAAGAATCAGTGTGAGAATGATCTACTGACAAAATGAGGGGGAAAGCAGGACGATATGGTATCCTGGAAGCTTTGAGAAGACTGTTTAAATAAACTAGAGCTGTAATTAAACTCTGAATGCTACTGAGAGGCTGCACAAGGAAGTAAACGCTACATAGGCAAGATGGAGTTTGTTGAAAAATCCAAAGAGGGAAAAACAAAATAAGATTATTTCACATCATTTTTTAGGGAGGCAAACAGGACCAGCTGGATTTAGTTGAGTCTGCGTGAGAAAGCAGAGAGTAACCATGGGCAACTACTCATGCTCTAAAGGGAAGCAGAAAAATGGGTGGCTAGAGAGTGGTGTAAGGATCAATAAAATCTGTTTTCATTTTTGTAAAGATGTGAACTACATATATGCAGAGAGATATAAATCAATAAGCAGAGCATATCTGCAGGAAACAAGTCCTTCAGTAGGTGGGACAGATGAGCTATAGAGCAAAAGCAGAAGGGGGGTGGACTTAGAAAGAAGCAGGCTGTGTCTCTTGCCCTGGAACAGACAGAAGGCTGGAAGAGTATATGAGCATAGCTGCAGCCAGGTGGTGGAATTGGTGACAGCAAGAAGTTCCTGTTTGATGGATTTACTTTTTCAATGAAATGAAGAAAGAAGCTGAGAGGGGGCGGCACCTGTAGCTCAAAGGAGTAGGGCGCCGGTCCCATATACCAGAGGTGGTGGGTTCAAACCTGGCCCCAGCCAAAAAAAAAAAAAAAGCTGAGAGAAAGGAATCAAAGGGGTGCTAAAGATCTGAGGAGAGAAATGGCTGAGGCAAGGATAAAAACCCATTTGAGATTCCGGTTATGATCATAAAACGAAACCAAACAATTATGTACGTATTTTTTCTTTTGTCCAACCACGTTCATTTCTTGAGTATGGCAATAAAATAGGCAAACAGTGAGCAGAAAATATAAACAGTTTTCCCTCTGCTCTGACGCCACAATAATCCACACAGAAGACATTTGTGACCAGATGTGGGAGATTTTCCCCCTCCTTGTCGTGTACCAACCCAGCGATTCTGCACTGGCTACCAGCTGGGTGTCATCTGATTGAATTCCAGCATGCTCTACCTACAGACAGGATCAGATTCCACAGGTTGAAGGCTCACTCTCCAAGACGGCCCTCCACTTCTGAGGTCAACTCCAGCCCTTGGTTATACACCAGCTACAAATCGGGGTTCCCACATCTCTTTTCTGGGGTTTAATTTATTTGCTACAGTGGCTCACAGAACTCAAGGAAAGACATTCACTGGTTTATTTTAAAGAATATTACAAAGGATGAAGAGATGCATAGGGCAAGGTAAGGAAAGGGGCAGTGGAGCTTCCATGGCCTCACTGATGCAACCTCCAGGAATTCTGCAAGTTCAGCTATCCAGTAGCTATCCAAACGGACCTTCTGGGTTTTTATGGAAGCTTTATCACATAAGCATGATTGATTAACCCATTTATGCTAGAGATTGAAACTTTTGTTTGTTTGTTTGTTTGTTTTGTAGAGACAGAGTCTCACTTTACCACCCTCGGTAGAGTGCCATGATGTCACACGGCTCATAGCAACCTCCAGCTCTTGGGCTTCCGCGATTCTCCTGCCTCAGCCTCCCAAGCAGCTGGCAGTTGTAGTGCCTGCCACAACGCCCGGCTATTTTTTGGCTGCAGTTCAGCCGGGGCTAGGTTTGAACCCGCCACCTGAAACTTTTCAATTTTTTGCATGACTTTTTTGACAAGCTCCCAGCATACCAGTATCTGCAACAGTCACTAACTCTATGTACCACATGATAACATGTACCCTCAAGAGACAGATGTGTAAAAAATCAGACCTTAGCAATGACCTTGAGCAGTAGAATATTAGTAACTCCCACATCACTACCATTCCAATAATGGAATGTGAGGCATAAGTGGGTTATCCGATTAGCTACCGGTGTTCAACTTAACCTTCAGCCTCTCTCCCTTCCCCAAAAGTTGGGCTGTAAGTCTCAACTCATGACTTGGTCAATCAGTGACCAGACCCCTTCCTAAAGCTACCTACAGGTTGAGGACATCACTTTGGAGATTCTAAAAAGGTTGTATGCCAGGAAACTAGCCAAAGACCATATATATATTTTGCAATATAGTAGTTGGGTTTAATAAAGACTATAATATTGCCAAATAGGTACACTTACAGGAGAGCCAGCCATTGGCTAACAGAGTTTGTCAGGGAGGAAAGACAATGGTGAGCAATGAAATCTAAGCTGATTATTAAGATGAAGAAATGAGGACATAATGCATTGAAAAAAATAGTAGAGGTTATTGATTGGAGGTTATGGTGAAATTTAATAACTTAAAGAATAATACAGAGTTAAAAAGATGGAAGGATAAAAGATGAGAGTCATATTTTAAAATACTTAAAAATCAAGATTTTCGATGCATAACAGCTATTAAGAAGAGACAAGGTGAAAGGTTTGTAAGTACATAAGATAGAAAAAAATCAAGTACATACATATATATGGAAATATGTATACACACACACATATATATATATGCAGCTCAGAGAAAAGAAAAGTTAGGGTGTTGTCACCCACGTGGGGGAGTTGAAATAATGTAACAATGTTACCAAAATAACGTTTCAGTTTTAGTAATAAAGAGGATCCCAAAAGAATAAATGAAATAACTGTCATTTAGGGATATCAAGGCCACAAAAAGGGTTAACACACAGGCTATTGCACCTTTTCATTCATTCATTCCAGTAATACAGTTGTTCTCTTTATCCCTTGGGAAAGACTCAGGATGATTTAAAAAAGACAAACATATTAACGAAATGGTTTTAAGATAAAAACCATCAGCATAAAGTAACATATAATCAACACCGTGGTTAGATCAGTTTCTAAGGAATCTTGAAATGCAAACTACTATAAGAATGCAGTATGTTACTTCACATCACAACCCCAACCCTTCAGCTGAATCTGCTTTAAAACAGACTGGAGGGCTCGGCACCTTAGCTCAGCGGCCAGGGCGCCAGCCACATACACGGTGGGGGCTGGGGGATTCAAATTGACCCGAGTCTGCCAAACAGTAACAACTACAACCAAAAAATAGCGCCTGTCGTCCCAGCTACTTGGGAGGCTGTGGCAAGAGAATCGCTTAAGCCCAAAGAGTTTGAGGCTGCTATTGAGCTGTGATGCCTCGGCACTCTACCAAGGGTGACAAAATTAGACTGTCTCAAAAAAAAAAAACAAAAAACCCAGACCGGAGGCTGGGCTTCCTGGCCCGTTCCTGCCTCTGATCCTAACACTTTGGGAGGTGATGCAGGAGGAGTGCTGGAGGTCGGGAATGTGGGAGCACAGGGAGCTCTGATGATAACACTGAACTCTACCTAGCCTAGGTGACAGAGCGAGACCCTATTTCAAAAGAAAAACTGGAAGGAATTTATGAAGATTCAGAAGGCAAACCTCTCGGAGATATTATGGGTTCAGACTCCCACAACAAAGTTAATATCAAAATAAAGTTGAGTCACACAAATTTTTTGGCTTCCTACTTCATATCAAAATTATTTCTATTCAATACTATATTGAATGTGTAATAGCATTATATCTTTAAAATTTTTATACATCTTATCTGTAAAATACTTTATTTCTAAAAATTGGTAATGATCATCTGAGCTTTTAGCAAGTCATAGTCTTTTTGCAAGTGGAGGGTCCTGCCTCGATGTTGATAACTGATCAGGGTGGTGGTAGCTGAGGCAATTTCTTAAAATTAAAACAACGAAGTGTGCTGCACTGACTGACTTCTTCCCTTCACAAAAGATTTCTCTGTAGCACACAATGCTGCTTGATAGCATTCTACTCAGAGTAGAAGTTCTTTCAAAATTGGAGTCAAAGTTCTTAAACTCTAATGCTGCTTTATGAACTAAGTTTATGTGATATTTTAAATCCTTGGTTATCATTTCAACAATGCTCACAGTATCTTTACCAGTAGATTTCATCTCATGAAACCACTCTATTCGCTTATCCATAAGAACCAACTCTTCATTCCTTAAAATTTTATCATGAAATTGTAGCAATTTGGTCACAGCTTCAGGGTCCGCTTCTAATTCTAGTTTCCTTGCTATTTCTACCACATCTGTAGTGATATCCTCCACTGAAGTTTTGGACTCCTCAAAGTCATCCACGGGGTCAGAATCAACTTCTTCCAAATCTGTTAATGATGTTTTGACCTCCTCCCATAAATCAAGAAAGTTCTTACGGCATCTTGAATGTTGAATCCTTTCTAGAAGGTTTTCAATTAACTTTGTCCAAACTCATCACTGGAATCACCACCTATTGCAGGTATAACCCTTATAAAACATATCTCTTAAATAAGACTTTAAAGCAAAATTACTCCATGACCCATGGCTGCCCAATGGATACTGTGTTAGCAAGCATGAAAATAACGTTAACCTCCTTGCCCATGTCCATCAGAGCTATTGGGTGACCAGGTACATTGTCAATGAGCAATAATATTTTGTTTTCCTGAGCTGTGCAGATAACATGCTTTTTTAAAAATTAAAGGTTTGTGGCAACCCTGCATCCAGCAAGTCTATCAGTACCATTATTCCATCAGCAGGTACTCACTTCGTTAGCATGTTTAGTAATAAAGTATTTTTCATTAAGGTGTGTACATTTTTGGACATAACGCTATTGCATACTTCACAGACTACAGTATGGTGGCAACATAACTTTGATATCCACTAGGAAATCCCCCCAAATGTGTGCCTTGCTGTATTTTAATATTTGAGTAAGTGCTCTTATATATGCAAGATCAGATTTTTAAGCTATTTATTCATTTGGAAAGACATGGTTCAGTCTAAAATAAAAATACTGCAGTAGTCTGGAACCAAACTTGAGCTATCCCTGACATATGCCTGCCCATATGAAAGCCAGTAGCTCACATTTAAGGCCTATTTACATGATTTGAGCTGCCCCTGACCTATGGATAGCACAAATATTTAAAATATTACATCTCTCCTTATAGATTCTACATAGTTGTTTTTTGAGTATCAATGGAATTTTAATCAAGCGCATGGATTAGAGACCAAAGACTTAAGAACAGCATCTACCCCATTATCTGCAGTTCTGCCTTTTTTGACTTTTGTCATTGGCAGATTCAGGGATCCACAGTCAACTTCAGCCTGAAAATTGATTGAATACAAAACAATAAAGACACAGTCTCTCTGTGCGTGCGCGCGCGTGTGTGTGTATGAGAGAGAGAGAGACCATGTTCATATAACTCTCATTAATGTATCATTACAATTGATCTATTTTATTATTAGTTATTGCTGTTAATCTTTTTCTATGCTTAAATTAAATTTTATCATAGGCCTATACGCATAGGGAAAAACAGTCTACATAGAGCTTGAAACTATCCACGGTTTCAGGTGTCCACGGAGGGGCTGGGGGGATTGTCTTGGAACATATCCTTACAGATAAGGCGGGAATACTGTATAAAGTCCGATAAAACAATTTTTTATTTTATTTTATTACCAAATTAAATATTTTATTTTATTACCAAATTAAATATTTTATTTTATTACCAAATTAAACTATTATATTATAATAATATGATAATGAATCTTACTGGTAATATTAGGTAAATGTTTCTTTTTTGAAAGGAAGAATCTTTATTCAAAATAAGTAAAGAAACATAACAGATGGGATTTAAGCCCTAAGTTTATGTTTATAGGCCAGTCTAACTTTTATTTTGGGTTGGATTATGTCTTTCCAAATAAATAACTAGCTTAAAAATCCAACTCTGCATTTATAAGAGCACTCACTGATCTTGAAGACAAACTGCTTGAGTTCAAACACCAGTAATTCCCCTTTATGACTTTGTGAATTTATAATAGTAACTTCTCCATCTATAAATATGAGTATAATAATACTATTTACCTCATAGCTTCATTATGAGGATTCAGTGTCCTGAGAATAGTGTCAGCTCACAGAAGGATTTGGTGTTATCAGTTATAATTTTACATAAAGCTATCTAACTTCTTACAAGAAGTTTAAATTGCTGCAAGTAATGTAAACAACAATTCAATATAAACTATTAAATAAATAGCTACTAAAAAGAAGAAATCTATTAGCTTCACATAAGCTTTGACCTATTTGTTCAAAACCAAATAACGTTTCTTTAAAAGTCAAATGAATACATGCTATTTCAAAAAACATGGTATGGTCTTTCTAAAAAGGTACTTGTTTTATACCCTTCTAAATTGTTTTCATATTTTTAAATTTCAAAAGTCTTTGAACCACTTTTGATAATAAACATTAAATTTTCCTATTCATGTCCAAAACTATAAACAGATTAAACTGTTAGTAAAATTCTTAAAAATTAGTCAAGAAATAAACCTTTTCAACATTATCTTTAAAATGAATGTTCATATTGTTTTATCAAAACAAATTTTAACTTCCTTTGCTATAATTCTAATGACAATTTTTAAAAATCAGAAGTTCATCTTAACGAAACAATAATTTTTCCCTACTAAAATTCAGTGATAAATATACAACTTTTCTTGAAAAGTAACGTAAGGTTTATTGCTGCTTATGGTTTATTTTCTAGGATGCATGCTCTATAATTGGGCTTGCTAACAACTGATATAAGTAACTCCTTACCTTCAGATTAATGGCATGAGAAATCTGTCGAATCATGTGGGCTGATAGTAAAAATTTACTACATGGGGTATGCAATGTGCCAGATTATAGAATAGCTCTTGTGCAAAACAGAGCTATTCTACATATTAACAGAACAAGGGCCAAAAGAAAAGAGTAAAAATTAGGCCCTGATGGGACATCTGGAGTCTGATGTGACAGCTGCAGGCAGTTTTATCTTTCCAGAATCAGAATGTTCTCAAAGGAGCCATCTAAGAAATTTGTTCATAAAACTCGTCCATCATACCAATGAAAATATTTGTAAGTGCTCTTATATTTTAACAGATGTACACAACTATAAACAATCCAAAACCATTTGTGATGTCATATAATTAATGCTTAAGAAGTATTTGTACAACCTGGAAACTATGCTGTCCTTAGTTACCAGTAATCAGACCTTAGATGTATTTGTTCATTTAACCATTTTTTGTTTTTTTATTGAGACAGAGAGTCATCCTCACTTTGTTATCCTCGGTAGAGTACTATGGCATCATAGCTCACAGCAACCTCAAACTCTTGAGCTCAAGAGATTCTCTTGCCTCAGCCTCCTCAGTAGCTGGAATTTCAGGCGCCTGCCACAACGCCCAGCTATTTTGTTTGTTTGTTTAGCAGGTCCAGGCCAAGTTCAAACCCACCAGCCCCACAGCATGTGGCCCGCACCTTAACCACGGAACTATGGGCACCCAGCCTATTTTATCATTTTAATCTTCTAAGGATAAAGAAGTGAACAAGACAGACAAAAGTCCAAACCTTATGAACCTTTCCTTCTACTGTGGTAAACAACAAGAAAAAATGCAATTTCAGATATCAATAAATCCATGACGAAAATAAAGTAATCTAAGAGGGACTGGGGACAAAGGAAGCATCTCTGAGGAAGTTGCGGGTAGTGTTCCGGTTTTAGTAAACAGCATATATGAGCACAGAAACAGAAAAAGGCCACAAGTGAGGGACAGCAAGCACCCAGGTGCAGCTGCAGCAGAGATCAAGGGAGAAGACAGTATCGGAGTTGCAAGGCAGGAGCCTAATCATGATAGGCCATGGTTAAAGAATTTGGATTTTATTCCAGAGTAATAAAGGGGAATATATTAAACAATTTTCTGGGCGGCGCCTGTGGCTCAGTCGGTAGGGCGCCAGCCCCATATGCCGAGGGTGGCGGGTTCAAACCCAGCCCCGGCCAAACTGCAAACCAAAAAATAGCCGGGCGTTGTGGCGGGCGCCTGTAGTCCCAGCTACTTGGGAGGCTGAGGCAGGAGAATCGCTTAAGCCCAAGAGTTGGAGGTTGCTGTGAGCTGTGTGAGGCCACGGCACTCTACTGAGGGCCATAAAGTGAGACTCTGTCTCTACAAAAAAAAAAAAGAATTATAAAAAAGAATTTTCTGATCATGGAGCTGCCTTAGAAAGACCCCTCCACTACACATAGTGAGGAGAAGTGACTGAGGTTGAAGTAGAGGCAGAGAGACCCCTGATGTAGCTACTGCTGTCACAACAGGAAGAGAGGATAAAGGCATGGACCAGCTAACGCAGTGACGGTGGGGAGAGAATGGTAAACCTGAATTTTTGTTATGTTGGATACTAGCTGTGAGGAAAGGAAAGAAATCCTAAATTTTGGCCTGACTAACCTAGAAGTCAAACTCAGGTAGGCAGGGCCTGGATCATTTAAGCCCTCCTGCTCATGCTAAACATCTTAGTCTTATCTGAAAAGCAGTAGGAAGCAGTGGAATACAAAAAAGGGGGTAGGATTCCAGATCTATTTTGCTGACTTACCAAGCCAGTCTCAACAAGAATCTTCCAGACTCCTCCATATTGCCGCCTAGCCTGAGCCTTAGGTGACTCCTTCTGGAGAGACTGGGAGGCTGCCAGTCAATCATACTAACCTATGATTTCCTCAGAAGAGCAGTGAATTCAGGTTAAAGCTTATTTATTCTTGAGATAACTTAATGCGAATATATCTTTCTTCCCCATTCCCTTACTCCTAAATCTATTAGGATGCCACTAAGACCAATTATCTTAGCAACTTGCGACCATGTAAACTCATCTTCTTTACACCTCCATCATCCTTGGTCCTGCCAATGATAAACATTCCTTTGGTCATCTGTCCTTTTCCAAACTCTTAGTCTCAATCTTCTCTTGCCTCTTTTCTGGACTCAACTTCTCACTGCTCCTCTCTACCCTCCCACTCCACTGTGTCCCAGAGAATCTCCTTTACATGACTAATAAACACCCTACATCCTAGCCCTCATCAATGAACATTCCCTTTGCCAACTACCTTTAACTTAAATGTAGCAGCTGTCCAGTAACAATATGGCATACAGGATAGCCTTTCAAAAGAGAAGAGCCTTATTCTCCAAACTCTCACAATACTTCAGAGTTGAGAACAGAGATCTCCACCATGTTAGTGGATGCTAAAACTGAATCTGGTAAAAAGCACAATTCTAACAGAATTGATAAAATGACTGTTAATTCACAAAGAAGAATAAAGCCTGAAAACAACCTACCTTAATGTTAAACACTAGGAAATTCACTCAAAAAACTAAAATAGAACCATGGAAGGATATTATTGTAAAGTCATTTTATGCTAATGTTGCAGAACAATACTTAATACCTTCTGGGAACACTCATGTAACTAAATTAAACATATAAGTGTGTGTATAGGTTTATATAATTAATCGATATGTTAAAGAGAGAAGAGTGTAAGATGTGTGTACTCATAAAAAAAGTTTATAAATAAAGTATACCAAAATGTTATCGGTAGTAAGTGAAATTACTAATGATTTGTTTTTCTTTTTCACGCTTTTCCTATTTCCTCAATTTCCAAAGGAATGCATTTTCTATAGTCAGAGAAAAAAAGACAAAATGTTATTTAAAAAAATTTGTAATTTTCCACCTACCTTTTATAATAAAGTCTCTTGTGATAAAAAAATTATAATCACAATACAATAAAACTCCTCTCTTCAATAAAATTTACATAGGCTGTTTTAGACTTTCCATAACCTTGTTTCTTAAAAAAACCAAACAAACAAAAACCCCAAATATCTCCAAGTCTTTTAGTTGACTGCCAAGAAATTGAGTCATTAGCAAAACACAAAGTCAAAAAACATGAACCCCCCCTTCAATATTTCTTCTAAACATAGTATTCACAGTGATTCAGCAGAGTCTGATGAGTCTCTCTAAGTATTTTAAGCACCTAAGTGCACTACCCAGAGCAAATGGCTATAGACTCTGGGGTCTCTTAACTATAAAACTAAGGACATATTGTTGCTTTGTACAGTTTTATAAAAACCCCGGCATTCTTTATGTGTAAGAGGGTATTAGCCACATATTTTTATATATTCTATAGAAGTGACTGTCATTCTGGTTAATTTCCTTTAAGGAAGATACATAAATACTAGTACATAATTTTGGCTAATGCACAAAAGTAGCACCATAAAAGATGGGATATTGGAAAGGAGATGTTCAGCAAGCAAATTACCAAAAGAAAATATTTAAGAACAAAAACTTCACTGTCAAGGTAAGTAATAGTACAACTGCATCTGGAATAAAAATGTCACGTCACTCAAAATAATCTCTAATAACTCTAAGACATTCTTTTTAAAAGATATCTTTTGAAAATCAATGCTCAATATTTTAACCTTAACTTTGGAAATAATACTTGTATCATAATTTCATTGAAAAGAATTGCTTAGTAGATAACCCTTACCGGCAGAAATACATTCTGCATACATTCCACGTAATTCCATTTCACTGCATTATATAATATGAATAGATAAGTAGAAGTACAAGTAAGTTATATTTTCAACAAAATTAGGCACTATATCTAGGCTTTCATTTTCTTTTAAATCATATCTGAGAAGTTGTATGTCATTTCCAAAAAAGTAGACATTCTTGAAAAGAAGAATTAATGAAATAGTATTATGACCAAGAAGAATTTATTATCTTCCTATCTAAGCAAAGTATGGTGTTAGATAGCTTTCAAATCAAGTTTAATAGATACTGTATCTGTCCTCCAGGAATCTTCAGCCTCCATGAAAGATTTTGCCAAAGTTCTTTCTCAAACTAATAGCATCTAATATCATCTCCTCTGAAATTTATTACAAATTAGGAGACAGTTTCTTGTAAATAACTGGTATTTAAACTTTTTCTTTTAAAGAAGTAAAAGCATTTTAACAAATGGATGAGGCAGGTGTTGAGAGAGAGGAAGAAAGGTCAGAGGGAGGATGCTGAGATACAGAGGCAGCCTTGCTCAGCATTTCCAATACTCTGTTTGTATGCACTATATTTCTCCTTTGGTCAGAGACCCCCATAAAGCTGCTGCTGTTGCCCAGGGCTCTGCTAAGAGACTGAAAGACTGCAGAAGCTAATCAGGCCTAAGCTATGTATTGTAATTTCATTATTTAAAACTGTATATTTATATTTAATTTTTTTATCTATACTGAATTAAATAGCTTTATTCCTCTAGTGTTTGTTATCTTGATTCAGCAACTGAATATACTAACCTTGTATTAATTGAAAGAAATCATACCACTCTGATTTAGCAGTAATTATATTAATTTTAGCACAGTGGGAGGTTATCTTTCTTCGTAGAGTAATTAAGCAAAATTCCATATATTTTCAAAGGTTTCTGTACATAAACGTTTTCCATTCACTTTAATATCTTTGCTAAAAATGCACAGCATGGACTCTGAACTTAAACAAGAACAAAAGATTAATTTTCTTCAAACCCAGGGGCAAATTTAAAAGGTAGTTAAAAGTCATTTCATTTCACACAACCTAAAACAATACTGCTAGCACTGCAGTGACAGAAACTCCAAATTACAAAGGTCAGTTAAGTAAAAGAGGGCAAGGGCAGCAGGATTCCGATGCTGAGAATAAAAATAAAAATAGATCCAATGCAGCATTTCGAGAATGAAGATCAATGCAAACAGTGGCTCGAGACCATGTAACTGAGAGCATTATTTTCTACATTGTTATGAGAGATCCCTTCTAGTCTAGCATTTCCTGTCTGCTGGTTCTTGGCTTTTGCTTTAGTAAAACTAATACGGAAGCCACACATTTACTTTATCTGAATTAAAAAGAGAATCTATGCCTCAGTTAAAAATAACTTAGCTATCAAGGTAAAAGTGAAACACACGATGAAAGGATAAACGGGCAGCAAGGGAGAAGCAGCAGTGAATTTTATTTCATTACCCATGCAAGGAACAAGGCAGCAGGTTGTCTTTCCAATCAGAACTACTTTTACAGCAATACAAATGCCAACAGTAAAGGTCCTAAAAGCAAACAACTGAGAGGACGTACGGAAAAATTATGATATAAACCATGAAATGACTAAAATCTGAGTGAATGACACATGTTCTAATTGAATGCTATAATAAGTAGAATGAATAAGCAATCGCACTGCTTGTGCTCGTGATAGCATAGCAGTTAATGACACAGACAGCAAACGAATATAGTAGTAGATAGTGGCATATTTATTTGTTTGGCAAATAAAACAATGCAAAGAAAAACTCAGCACCTAAAAATTTTAGACAATCAAGCCAGGAGTTGCACAGCTAAAACAATTCGGTAGCTTTGTCTTCTTACCTGTGAGGACAGTTTTTGCTGAGGGGTCTGCCAGGTCCAGGGCTGATTTCCCATCTGTGTTCCGAATGTTGGGATCAGCTCCGTGCTGCAGCAGCACTGTGCAGGGAAAGCAGAAACAGTATCTTACCTCGGGGATACAGAGGTTATTTACTGCTAAGTGTCGCCTCGGCATGGTGTAGGCATAAACATACATTGCACAATTTTTTTCTCTTTCAAGAAAAAATAAAGATAAAAAGAAAGGAAGAAAAAGAAACAGGAAAGCTCTGTAGCAAAGGGTCCCTCTAGAGTAAAGCAGAGTTGGCAACTTAGGGTACAATGCTGTCACATGACCCAACGGCATAAACATGACACTAGAAAACCCTGGCAGTTTGGGTTTGCCTCCTTTAGGTAGCAAGATGGGAAGCTATGTGCTCAATGGCTCACACTGTGAAATATGCTAACCGTGAACCTGCCCTGGCTTTACTACCGTGTGGATGCTTATTGCTGCTGCTGCTTTACTGCTGAATTTCCAAGTGCTTCCTCCCCTTAGAGTAGCTGTAATACTGTGCAAGCCTTTTAGTGGCTCACCACCTACCTAGGAAACTCACCATACCACACTGGCTCGCTTCCAAGAAGTTTAGCAGACAGTAATGCCTGCAACTCTGGTCCCCCGAAGTGAAGCAGCAAGAAAGAGCTACCCTCTACAATAATTCTTCCCATCAAAAATTTTTAGAAACAGAAACTCAGTCACTAACACATGTGCTAAGGAATGAATTTAACACATGCTATACTGGGTGAAAAAAGGTAGCCACAGAGAATTCATCAATATGGAGGCTCCTACTAAAGAGAATCAGTATTTAAATAAAATCCCAATATAATATTAACCCAAAATATTTCTCAGCTAGATCCGGTGTGTAGTGGTGAGGAAAGTGAGGAGAAGAGATTGTTGCTATAATCCTACCCAAATAACAAACTAGTAAATACATTAAAAAGTTGTTAAAATAAATATAATTCAATTACAAATTATGAGCCTCTACAAATTATGAACTCCAAATTTTCATTAATAGTTCCAGACAAAAGCACATAATTCATTAGAAATATTTACGAGACAATTCTCATATATATAAAGTAATAAGCCTTGCTGTTAACAAAGTTCTTTCTCTTCCTTTAATACATATAAGCCACAAAATCAATGGCTTCGTTATAATGAACAAACAATAGCCTTAAACAGAATTAGGACACAGCTGCTAGGAAGGTGAGCATTTGTAACTCTTGCATTAGATCTCGGGTCATTTCAGCCTTGGGATAATAAAAACTAACTATGGCTTGAGAAGATGCAGTGAGACCTTATAAAGATTTTGTATTTAATACATTATTTCACACTTGAATATAAACAATGAACATGATTATTTTCCAGATGTTTATAAGCTGACTCAAAAGTAAGCAGAATAAAACAGTAAGTACTACACACCATCATATCAAACTGCAGTTACTCTTTCATCATAATGAATATAGCTTTTGCATCAACATTTTTTTTTCATTCCAGGAAGAAATTTGGCTTGTAAAGCGTCTTTATCATAAGGCAGACTCACACATCAAATCAACTATCTTTACTGAGTTGCTGGGTGATCACATGCACAGGGGAGGAAAACAAAAGAAATAAAGGCTACTAATAAAAGCTTTTTTAATTGCATACTTCAGGAACTTCAGGACCTGCTTTAAACAAGAAGTAAAGGAATGTTTTTATTTATCTGAATTTGACAATTATATGATGGGACCTTTCATTTTTTATAGTTTTTAATGAGTGATGAGGCAACATTAACTAAAAGCTTGACTGTTCCTCCAAAAATTACTTAAAATCTCAATCCTTCTTATAGTCAGTATTTTGCCCATTATATTTTTCTATTTTGCAATTGAAATCTGCTGCTAAAGTTTAGTTACAATTTTATTTTGTTTTAGGTGACATCAAAGGTAGTAAACTTCACTGGAAATTTGTATTCTAAAGCATGTTGGGGTCATATCTAACTTTCATCGGACACACACATTCACTGCAAAGTAACACAGAAACAGGACAGAAACAGCTGAACTTCTCAACCACATGCTGATAAAATAATCTGTATTTGAAAATATTTAACCATTTAATCAAAAAAGCAATTCAGTAAATGTAAGATTTTTAGAAGGTATCTGCAATTAGACCAGCAGAAGTCTAAACTTACCTAATTTTATAAAAGGTTACAAGACTGATATGAAGATTAAATACTAACAAGTAGGCAAAGGTGCTGAGCAGGAAGCCTGCCCATACCTCATCAGCTAGTGATAACATTTAAAGGGCAGTTTAAAATGCAGACCCTATTAGTACTTTCAGCTCTACCAATAACCACTAATTCCATGCTTTGTTCAAAGGTAAAGGTCAGCCAACGTTTTCTGCAAAGGGCCAGATCATATTTCAGGCTTTGTGGATTATACGGCCTCTGCCTCAACTAAAGTTCACCTTTGAACAGCGTAGGTTGGAACTGCATGGGCCCACGTGTATGTGAAGTTTTCGCAGTAAAACTTACACAGTGTGCCTGTCTCTGCCACCGCTGAGACAGCCAAAAACAACCCTTCCTCTCCCTCCTTCTCCTCAGCCTACTCAAGATGACAAGGATGAAGTCCTTTACAATGATTCTCTTCCACTTAATGAACAGTACATACATTTTTCTTCCTTATGATTTTTTTTTTTTTTTTTTTGTAGAGACAGAGTTTCACTTTATGGCCCTTGGTAGAGTGCCGTGGCCTCACACAGCTCACGGCAACCTCCAACTCCTGGGCTCAAGCGATTCTCTTGCCTCAGCCTCCCCAGTAGCTGGGACTACAGGTTCCTTATGATTTTTTTAATAATCTTTTCTCTAGCTCACCTTACTGTAAGAATACAGTATATAACATGCAAAATATGTTAATGCACTATTTATGTTGTTAGTAAGGCTTCCAGTCAACAGTAGACTAAGTTTTGGGAAAGTCAAAAGTTATATGCGGACTAGCCATGGTGGCTCATGCCTGTAATTCTAGCACTCTGGGAGACCAAGGAGAGTAGATTGCTTAAGGTCAAGAGTTTAAGACCGGTCTAAGCAAGAGTGAGACTCCATCTCTACTAAAAATAGAAAAAGTAGCCTGGCGTGGAGTTGCACACGTATAATCCCAGCTACTTGGGAGGAAAGAGCCCAAGAGTTTGAGGTTGCTGTGAGCTATGATGATGTCTTGGTACTCTACCCAGGGTGACTGAATGAGATTCTGTCTCAAAAAAAAAAAAATTATATGTGGATTTTGGATTAGGCAAAGGGTTAGTGCCACCAACCTTCCACGTTGTTCAGTGGTCAACTAGAAGCACTTATCCCTGCCTGGATCATACTGCTAGAGTGCAAAAGCAGCCACAAACAGCACAGCACAGCTATGTTCCAATAAAATCTTAAGGACTTTGAAATTTGAATTTTATATAATTTTCCTCTGTCACAAAATATGATTCTTTTTTGATTTCAAAAACACCATTAAAAATATAAAAACAATTCTTAGCTTGCCATACTAAAACAGGAGTTAGGCTAGATTTGGCCTGTGGGCTACAATTTGCTGAACCCTAAAACTTTAGGTAGTGCTATACATGTATGGTCTATACTATACAAAGACTGAATACAAAGTTGTGATTCCAGAACTGTTTGTAATTCATCTACATTGAAATAGACACAGAAATTCAGGGTAAGCACTTAAAACTATCACTCATTTTAAAATTGCCTTTTCCAGTATTTCATTTTATTTATGTTTTACAAATTATTGGTTGGTAAAAAAGAACACTGATTCCCTACCACAGAAAATATGAGAAGCAATGAGCTAGGGCACACAAAAAATTCTCTTGGCCTCAGTTCCCAGGCCTAGGAAGGAAAGGAGCTGAAACAGACGTGATCTCTAGTTACCTAGGATGAGTCCCACATCTCTGACACTGCTGTTAAAGAGTTACAGTTAAAGATCTAAAATGTTCAGAAAACAAAAAAAGAGTTGCTTCAAATAGAAACCTTTCCTCCCCCAATTTCCAAATCAAAATGGAAAACATAAAAAATTTTCCTTTACCTTAACAATTTAACAAAAGAAATCAAAACTAAATGTTGAGACCATAATCGTTGAAAGTTGTTGGGTATATACTAAAATGTCCCAATCTACTCCTCAAGCAATTTCTCAGATTGAATTTCATTCTAAATGTGCTTTCAAATGTCTGGTGCTAGAGCTGGGTGAGGTGGCTCACACCTGTAATCTCAGCACTCTAGGAAGCTAAGGCAGGTGAACTGCTACAGCTCAGGAGTGTGAGACCAGCCTGAACAAGAGTGAGACCCCATCTGTACTAAAAACAGCCGGGCACCGTGGAGGGCGCCTGTAGCCCCAGCTACTGAGAAGGCTCAGGTAAGAAGACTCTTGAGCCCAAGAGTTTGAGGTTGTTGTAAGCTGTGACACCATGGCACTCTACTGAGGGCCACAAAGTGAAATTCTGTCTTCAAAAACAACAACAACAACGTCTGGAGCTTCGCACTGTTGTTCTCTATGGGATTTGTGTGGGACAGTCTCCTGATACCAGAGAATGGCACATACAGGGGGCAAAGGTTACAGCAGCTTTCAAGAATGTCAGACTATACGTAAAAGTGGTGGTATCTAAGACTCTCAATTCTAAATGCTTCAAAACTTCACAACTGAAACATCTTCAAAGTTCTAAGTCATCAAAAAGAATAATAAAATGTGACAATACATAATACATTTAGAAATTCATCTTGTAAAATCAATATGCACCGATAGCACAAATTCTTCTTAAAAAGTAGCACAAACATCTAAAGCAAAGTTCTTGAAATACAAAAACGATATACAAAGTAAAGTTTGAAGCGGGCGTTGGTGGTATAGTGGTTAGCATAGCTGCCTTCCAAAGTGAAGTTTGAAAGAAAAACAAGAAAACTTAACATGGCTCTCATTAGTGCATAAATTCAAGAGTACAACAGCCATTCAAGAATCTTCCTACACACATAGTTATCTTTAACCCTGGGACGTGATCAAATCTAAAATCCCAAAGACTTGGTTGTTTCTAGTTGTTCTGATGCAACTCAACTCTATCACCTTTTGAGGGAAGAAGAATAGCAGCTGACATAACAACAGATAGTTAAAACTAAGGCAGGATCTCAAAATTCAACGTGTCATTTTCAAATGAACTATGGCAAGAAGGACACATGATTTTCCCATTTCGGGTGCAGGTATTCAGTTCCAGACAGCCAAATCCAGAAGGCATAACTTTAGCCATGTTCTTTCATTTCATTCCTCAAAACTATTAAATTTAAGCATGTGTATCATTATAATTCACATACTCAGTGATCTCGCCTATGGAATATTTATAATATTTAGAAATATTTATTTAGAATATTTACAATATTACAAGGGTATCTTACATAGTAAATGACATAAGTTACCCCACTATAATACTGTACATATTATATTCAGGGGTCCTCAAACTACGGCCCGCGGGCCACATGCCACAGTGTGATTGTATTTGTTCCCATTTTGTTTTTTTACTTCAAAATAAGATATGTGCAGTGTGCATAGGAATTTGTTCATAGTTTTTGTTTTTAAACTACAGTCCAGCCCTCCAACGGTCTGAGGGACAGTGAACTGGCCCCTGTTCAAAAAGTTTGAGGACCTCTGCTGATAGATATTTTTATAATTCATTTATCTTTTCAGTCAAAATATACTTATTATGGAATAAAAGTAGTCAAGCCAATGTATTTTTCTAATCATAAAGAGTTGTTTGCCAATAACAATAACCATAAAAATTCAAGTAACCAGTGCTTTCCTATATAGTATTATGGCTTACTACTGAATTTAAATTAGAATTTAAATGACACAATTTTTTACTTTCCATAATAGCACACTAGTTTACTGAAACCATCCCTTAGGCTGTAAACAATGAACAAAACTAATTTAAAACTAAAACAAAAATACAACTTCCTAAAATCATCTCAAAGCTAACGAGACAGTTAAAGAATTACCAGCTGAAAACTAAAGAGCAAAAGGAATCCAGGAGTAAACATGTATGAAAGCTGTCATTGTTCTGAAGGTAATCAGTGACCCAGGAAAATGTAGCCATCTTTTCAATGACTCAAGGGTCGAAGGGAATAGCAATAAAAGCCCAGAGCCCCCCAAAAGTAAGGATTTTAACAAGGACATTCCCTAGACAATAAATAAGGGTTATAATTCAGGATGAGAATAAGATGGAGTAAACTAGTCCTAGTACAGAATTATAGCTGTGGTTGGAAATGTTAAGTATCTATCTACCAGGGGTGTCCAACCTGTGGTCCCTGGCCACATGCAGACTACTTGAGGGCTGTTTTGCTTACTTGTGGTGTTGGATATTGCAAAAAGTATGCGCAGACCTTTTCTTTTGCTTTCATTACTGATTGTGTATTAATATGTGGCCCAAGACAACTCTTACTCTTCGGTGTGCAACAGAAAATAAAAAAAGGTTGGACACTCCTGGTAGGCCATTCCAAGCCTTAAATTTGATTTAAGGTAGTGCTAGATTGGCAGTAACTCCCATAAATAAATACATAGGAAAAGGCCCACTGCATAGCCAACATGACCAGCCACACAGGTAATCTAAAATGCAAAAGCTGTATCTAGCAGAAAGCCAATGTAAAAATAACCCCATAAAAAAGTCAGATATCAGACACACATTATAAAAAGAATCATAATTATATTTAACAAAAGACAAGCTAAAAGATCTAAGAAAAAAGAAACTATAAAAAGTAATAAGGCGAAACAAAAGAACCCAACAGAATATTTAGAAATAAAAATATGGTAACTAAAATTTAAAATGAAGACTTTGGGTTTTGGTTTCCAGCCATAATGGAGAAACTGGTACCAAACTAGGCCTCCCTCTGATATAAACAATTATAAAACTGGACAAAGCAAATAAAGCAATTAATTGTAGGCTGTAGTACGTATCAGTGTAAAACTGTCATCTTTGAAAGAAGGGAAACTCACAACATGGGTATTATAATCACCTAACCCTGCCTAGGACAATTTGCCAACCACACACACACATGGAGTCAAAACACAAAGTGGTAGTCATGCTAAGCTGAGAAGACAGAAACCCAAATTCAGGGCAGAAGAACTGGCTGGAATTTGCAGGGTGAGAGACTGAAGAAGAAAGGCCTGTGCAGAGACCAGGCACCAGGAGGGGTGCCCGGTGACAACATGGCTGCGGGCTGGGCTTCTTAGGTAGAAGCTGCTACAGATTGAGAGCTTAATAGAATTAGCAGAGGTCAAGAAGTGCGGAGGGAGTAGTGCTCAGAGAAATTGGAATTCTGGTCTTGAGAAAACAAAGAGAACCTCAAAACACCTTGTTAACATGCCTGGTGAAACTCAGTGTCAACCTTAGTTATGAATAACCACCATGCCCTAGAGCAGAGAGTTGGGGGTCTACAAGGTCAAAACTATTTTCATAATAATCTTAAGATATTATTTTCTTGTTTCACTATATTAACATTGCATTGATGGTACACAGTACAAACACAACAGAGGATAAAACTGGTGGTAACTTTGCACCATCAAGGAAGTGCCACGCGGATGTATCAGTGATGACTATGTTCTTCACTACCATGCATTTGTAGATTAAAACAAAATGAAAACAGCTTCACATGAGAATGTCCTCAACACAGCAGTAAAAATTATTAATTTCGTTAGATGGTGACTCTTAGATTTTTAAAAAATATTCTCTGGAGAATTGGTAACTACTCACAAAGAGCTTCCAAATTCACAGACTTTACTGCTGACATTGATACAAAACAAACATTTGTTATATAATAAAATGTGCCAACAAGTTCTGCTAACTCAGTGAACCAATATTTTTGAAATGAGTAATAGAAATTACTACAAAATCATACATGGGTACAAGAGCCTTTGAACGACCAGTGGATTGTGATGTTACAGAGTATAAAGAGTTTTCTGACACGGTTTCAGATTCCACACTGCATAATAATAAATTCAGATTCCACACTGAATAATTTCTTATTCACCATTAAGAAACTATGTACCATTTGTCAAGTTTGGATGTGACATCTAAGAACATACACAACTATTTTAAAAGGTTATTAATATACTTATTACAACTATAAATTTGAATCTTCTTCATATATTTCAACCCAAAACACTTATCAGATCACATTGTTCACAGAAACAGATGTAACAATCAGCTGTCTCATTTAAGTCAGGTAGTAACATCTCTATGAATGTAAAATGATTCTAATTTGTCACTCTTTTTTGGTTTGAAAAATAAAGTAATTTTTCAGAAAACTGTTATTCATGCTAACATGCAGTGAATTTGTTACTTGCTAAATGAATTTTTCTTTTTTTTTTTTTTTTTTTTTGAGATATCTCTCTGTCACCTAGGCAGGAATGCAGTGAGATGATCACAGCTAATTGCAACCACCAACTCCTAGGCTCAAGTGATCCTCTTGAGTAGCTGGAAATACTATGCCACCATACCTGGCTAATTTCAGGATCTTATTATGATACACAGGCTGCTCTTGAACTTGTAGCCTTAGCCTCCAGACTGCTAATACAACAGCAGTAAGCTATTGCGCCTGACCTGAAATAACTTCTCAAAGTTCTTAATTTTGATGTCTAAAACATGTCTTTTCCCCACTTTTTAATGGAATTTTTTTCCTGCTGAATTGTTTGAGTTCTTGTAGACTCTAGATATTGAACATATAGATTGCTAATATTTTCTCCCATTCTGTAGGTTACCTATTTACTCTGCTGATTATTTCCTTCGCTGCACAGAAAGCTTTTAATTTAATTAAGTCTCATTTGTTCATTTTTTTTTGTTGTTGCTATATTTGCCTTTGGTGTCTCTGTTACAAATTCTTGCCTAAGTTGATGTCTAGAAAAGTATTTCCTACATCGTCTTCCAAAATTTTTATGGTTTCATACCTTATAGTATGTATGACCTACATAAACAAAAGCTCTTAGAAATGCTGGATGATTTTTTAACAATGCAAAGAGGCCAAATATTTTGAGAGTTTCTGCCCCAAAATAAGCCCTAGTCCAGACACATACTAATAAAACCTAAAACTAAGCTTTGGCAAGGTCTGCAGAGGAGGCAGTCTGGAGATTGAGTCAAACCATGTTAAAGAAACATGGGAAATAGTTGGGCTTTCCACATATCTTAAAACAGAGCTTAAAACCAAACTTCCACAAGTTTATGGTGATTTTGAATTTGGAATTAAATAATCTGTTAAAACAAGAACAAAAATTCTTCATAAGCGATAAATCAAAATAAACATCAGTTATTACAATGTCCACTATTGAAGAAAAATTACAAAGTATATAAAGAAAAAGTAAAATGTGAGCGAGTCAAGGAAGAAAAAAAGCAGCCACTAGAACTCATATCCAAGATGGCCCAGATATTGCACTAAGAAAGACCTTAAAGTGGCAGTTATAAATATAATAAGTTCAAAGAATTAAAGAATATATATTCAAACTATGGCCTTAAAAAGTGAACAGACAGAGATATTGAGAATCAAGTGGGAAACTGTAGAACTGAACTGTAGAACTGAAAAGTTAAAGTACACACACTACCTGATTCAAGCTTATACAACTATAGTAGTCAAGGCAGTATAGTACCAGAATAATAATACAGATACAATAGGAACTGTGTTAAGTTAAATTTACATGACCCTATGTCCCAGCATACATATTTATTTAGTCTTAAGTATTTACTCAAAAAGAAACAAATAAAAATTTATTTTTGCAGTTACAATCTAGCCACTTTTTGTTTTGAAGTATAATTTTTAATTAAAAGATAACTGAAAGATACTTAAAAGATAACTAAAGATAATTAGAACATTACTGAGTATCTAATATAATGAAAAGGGAAGACAAATGGGTTTTAGGAGAAAAGTTTTGAAGTAATGGGTGTGTGGTCTTAGCCTAGTCTCTGTAGTCATAAAATTAGTAATTTTTCAATATTCTCTAGAGCTGCACTGTCCAACATACTAGCTGCTAGCCGTAGGTAAGTACTGCATTCTTGAAATGTGGCTAGAGACTAAAGAGCTGAATTCTTCATTATGTCTAATTTTAGTTCTTTTAAATGTAGAAATTGAGAGCTGATTCAGTTACTGGGAAATATTTAATATGTTTCCAGCACCTTAGGTATGTAAATCTACTTTTTCAAGTACAAATTTTATGAAATCCAAATACATAAAGTATTAATCATGAAAATTTTGTTTAAACTGAGATGTGCTTTTAGAATAAAATATATATATAAATATATATATCAATTTCAGAAACAGTTGAAAAATGCAAAAAATATCATTAATATGTTTTATATACATTACAGTATGTTGAAATAATACTTGGGATACATTGGGTTAAAAAAACATATTAAATTGGCAATACCTATTCCTTTTTAATGTAGATTTGAAGAAATTTTAAATTACATGTGTACCTGGCGTATTTCTATTGAACAGTGCTACTCTAGAACAGAGTTCTTCCTATTAAGTAACATTACAGACAAGTATAAAATAAATCCATTAATTTACAATCTGAGAGTACAGAAACAAACCAAGTAGTCAAGTGATTTTCTATGTTGCAAAATTGCAGAGTTTTAGTTGAGTTTTGTTTTTGTTGTTTTGTTTTTGGCCAGGGCCAGGTTTGAACCTACCACCTGCAGTATATGGGGCCGGTGCCCTACTCCTTTGAGCCACAGGTGCCGCCCAAGTTTTAGTTGTTTTTTAAAGTCTTTTCCGTTTATATCAAAGTGACCAGAAATTCAGAATTGTATCAACATCTGAGTAGCATATTTATGATAAATTATTTAATTTCAGCTCCCTGAACTATATGTCTTTATGTGCCTTGTTACATAGATTCCCATTTATAACTTTTTTTCTCTCTACATCAGTAGGAAAAAAATAACACTGCATTTCTTTAAAAAAGAAAAAACATCTGAAAAATAAATCAAGTTCTCTACTGGGTCTGCCTCATTTACTAACAGCAACATTTATGGTTAAGTTTATGAACACAGCTACAGTTAAGAGACTGGACTCTGAAGCTAGACCGCATGGATTAGAATCTCATTCTGCCACCACCTAATTCTGGGATGTTAGGAAGCTACTTTTCTTCTGGGTGCTTCCACTTCCTCATCTGTAAACCAGGAGATAATAATACAGTACCTACTTCCCAGAGTTATTAAGAGAAGTAAACAAATAAGCATATGTATATAATTCTTTAGAGTTAGTAAAAAAAATATTTAATTACCCACTTAAAAATGAATCCAAGTAAATCAAATTTTACTGAATTTACATGATGTGTCTTCTATTTGTGATTTAATGAGTTAAATGGCACCTCCTATGGTCTTTATGGTCAAATTATAGCATGACATTTTATGATAATAAAAAATGAATCTTCCAGGGCGGCACCTGAGGCTCAAAGGAGTAGGGCTCCGGCCCCATATGCTGGAGGTGGCAGGTTCAAAACCAACCCTGGCCAAAAACTGCAAAAAAAAAAAAAAGAATCTTAAATTAAATTTCAATTAAATTTCACCAATTAAATTTCACTCCTATTTGTAAAGTTTTCTTATATATACAGAAAATCAAGATTCTTCCTTAAAGGCACATGTCATCTGCAAAAAACTGGATATAAATTATTCTAGATGTATATATAGGTTTGTTTTTGTTGTTTTTTTTTTTAAGAGACAGGTTCTAACTCTGCCTCCCAGGCTGGAGTGCAATGGTGTGATCATAGTTCACTTTAATCTCAAATTCCTGGGCTCAATTTATCTTCCCACATCAGCCTTCTGCTGGGGCTACATCTGCACACCACCACGCCCGGCTAATTTTAAAAACTTTTGTAGAGCAGGGTCTTGCTATGTTGTCCAGGCTGTGCAGCAGATTTTTATATCCAAGATCAATTATATCTTTTTGCAATGAATAAAGTTAAACCATGACCCAATACAGTTGCAAAATGAGCATTATCTGCTTACAAAAACCCACAATTAATTACAAGATAAGGCAGGCACTGGAATTAATATAAGAATGATTATAATATTGTATACCTCTTTCTACCTGAAAACCCTAGAAAGGAATGAATGCCTGAAAGAAAGTATTGTCTACGAATCAAACATAGGTTTTAGAATATTGCTCTGCATTTAGTAACCATCTGACCTTGGGCAAGTTACTTCACCACTGTCAATCTCAATTTTCTCTTTCATAAAAACACTAACTCAGAGAATTGCTGTTATAATTAAATGTGACAATATACATAAACCTAGCTTAGCTCTTGGCATGTAACACAAATTAACAAACACCCTGTCTCATCCCAATCAGAATTCTTGCATCTGCTTTTCAAAAACAGCATGAATGCAGTACTTAAAACTGTTCGATTGAAATAAAGGTAAACTGATAACAGCCCTATGAACAATGAAATTATTTGTTCCACATGAATTGCTCTTTTATGCTTCCTTTTATATAGAGGGAGATTAGTTGACTAGATTTAGCTAAATGAAATAAATGCCCATAAGGAATAAATCAGTTATCTTTAGTATGTGACCATGAAAGTCACAAAACTTTTACAGTCCTAAGGGACAACGACCACTTGTAAAAGGTGCTTCCTAATCTGTCTCTGGGAGCGAAGCTACTCTTCAAACACTAAACCCACATTTGTGCTTCCTTCCTTAAATTGCTAATCCTACCTTCCCGTTCTCTCTCAAGGCCTCAAGGATTTACTAGCATGTCAGATAAACTTCCCATCTGGAATGCTAGTGGATAAGACCAAATAAAAATAATTTCAGACTGGGCGCAGTGACTCACACCTGTAATCCTAGTGCTCTGAGAGGCCGAGGCAGGTGGATCTCTTGAGCCCAGGAGTTGGGGACCAGCCTGAGCAAGAGTGATACCGCACCTCTAAATTATAGCCAGGGCCTGTAGTCCCAGCTACTCGGGAGGCTGAGCCCAAGAGTTTGAGGTTGCTGTGAGTTATGACACCATAGCACTCTACCAAAGGCAACAAAGTGAGATGCTTATCTTAAAAAAAAAAAAAAAAATCTAGTATTACTAGTTACAAGTTTAAAGTTACACATTTAAAAACACCCTCCCCAACAAGGAAAACAGGATTAAACCTATACCATAATATTCTGTTTCTGTTTTGAACACGAGTTTCTTAAAAAATTACATTACCGTTATTCCCCTATCCCTCTGAGAACTGATTCAATAGATGTTGCATTTTCAATACGACGACACAGAATTGTCATTCCATAGTTTTGTTTCTATTGGATTTGATATATTATCCTATTAAAAATTATTTTTAATGATAATATTCAATCACATACTTCACATCCCACCTCCCCCAGACTGAAGAGGAAAAGATTGCTCACTTCTTTTCTCATTCCTAGTAGGTTACCATTTTCAGAAACAGCAACTATGATGTTCCTGAGCGCATCCTCAAAAAAGAAATATTTACCCACAAGTAATCTGCTTTAAAATGTATTAACCATTGTTCACATCTTTTCAATTTTATCAGAATTTCACATATTTTATATTTGCTCACAGCAAACCACTAGAATAGCAGTTCTCAACCTGTGGGTCGTGACCCCTTTGGGGGTCTCCTGCATATCAGATATTTACATTACGATTCATAACAGTAGCAAAATTACAGTTATTAAGTAGCAACAAAAATAATTTTATAGTTGGGGGTTACCACAACACCAGGAACTGTATTAAAGGGTCACAGCATTAGGAAGGTTGAGAACCACTGCACTAGAACCTCATATGCCTAGTCTTGAAATACTTATAGGAAAATGTTTAAGTTAAATTAAGTGGGAGAAAATATGTGCATGCTATACATTAATTCTCTATAATCCTGTATGCAATACCTCTACCGAGTAGATTAAAAGAACTAAATTACAATGAAAAAAAATTCCTTGTCTTCATCAAATCACAATTCAAGTTTACAAAATTAGAAAGGATATTAAACAAAGGATGTAACACAAATTTCACACTGATGGTGACAAAGCAGTGTATGGTAATTTCCAATCAGTCCCTTAAGCTTTTACTGAGTGTCCTCTTTGTGTCTATGGGACAAAAATGATCTTTGGGAACACTGTACTGTTGTCACACAAGCAGAAAGAGAATGGAAGGAATTAAGCATACACTGAGGTTCTCCTCGCTTTAAATATATTATATGCTTTTATTTAACTTCTCATACAACCTTATAGAGGAGATCTGATTCTCCTTTTATAAATGAGAAATTGAGGCTCAAAGCAATTATTTGTATAAAATCAGTTTTTACGTGGTGAACTGTAATTCATACCTAATTCTAAAGCCAAGTACTTAATTTCTCTTATTATTCTATACATATGCAAGCTAAGATTATCACAGAACTATATAACTCAAGTTCCTTCCCCTTATGTGAATTCTAAAGTGTATATTTGTCTACTACTCCTATATTCAATGTCCTCTTCCTAATAATCCCATCAAACAATCCCTCTATGGGAACACTTGAAACCACAACTCTGAAAAATACCCTAGACAGCCAGGGTTCCATTTTAGAGGACTCATTAGAACATTTCCTGCTTTGGTCCCTCAATCCATTGAATTGAAGCACATTTTCTCAAAAACTCAATACTCACAACTGTGCCCAAATAGGGCAAACAAAAGACATGCCCACCCTGTCTAATCAGGACATCTACCCACGGCAAATCTGGAAATTTGGAGGCTTGACAAAAAACAAGTATCTTTGGATATATAGGAAGATTTTTTAACAAGTCTTATTTATACTGTCATATCTGGGGATAGAATATGGAATAACTCCGGTAAGGTTTATATTCTTAATCTTGAATTCTATTTACAATTGAAAAGTCAGTCTAACACTCACACCATCTTTATAAGACAATTGGTAGATTTAAGCAATTCAGGAACTAAAACAAGAGAATGTTTTTTTAAAGGCCTGTAAATATAATTATAATTACTATACTTCACGGCTTTCTAGTTTGGTCAACTGAGAATGAAGAGTAAGAAGGACTCCCTAAATCTTTCTCTCCAATCTGTATCTACCTCTGAAATCTCGGTTATCACAAAGCTATAGGAAGGAAGGATGTGGTTCTAATATACATGAGTTTCAGATAACAGAATTACCATGCAAAGCCTGGTTACACGAACCATTTGTCTCAAACACTATCTTCATACAACCCTATACTTAAGCCATGCATCTCCCTGAAATCCACAGCTCGTGAGTCATCCTAGTGAATCTAAAAGTAAATGCTAATATATAATTCTTTTAAAAGACAGACTTGAACACTGAGTAAAGCTTTGTATTGCTTTTTTTTTTTTTTTAAGTACATGAGGGGTTTTTATTCTTGTTTTTGTCCTTCTTTCTTCTTAACGTAAGCATCTTTGACATATATCTTAAGGCCTCAGGAGAAAGCATTTATACCACTGCCTTTTCAGGAATTCCAATAAAACACAATAAATAAATATAAAACAGTACACCCACACACATAAATACATAAAGTGCATGTATCTACCACCATTGTTCAGAACGCCAGAATGCCTACTAACATACTCCTAAAGTTATCAGGTACATGTGAAAATAATGTAATCTTCTTGAAAGCAATTTGAACCTAAGTGGTCAAGCCGTCAAGATAATGGTGCTCAGCAGGGTTTATTTCAGAAGGGAAGATCACTCTCTTCCCTTCTGAAATAACTAGCTCCGCTCCTCTGGTCATTTTTAAGGACACAAGTATACAATCATATCAACTTTACTTTTTATGAAAATGCTACATCAAGACTTGTTTAAAAGATCACAATTCAGTTTTTATGTGGAAAGCTGATGTTAAAAATGCAGAAGGGAAGTATTGTGGCAGGAAAAGTAAAAGACAATACACTCTGTCACCCTGGGTACAGGGTTGTGGCATCAGAGGTCACAGCAACCTCAAATTCTTGGGCTCCAGTGATCCTCCTGCCTCAGCCTCCCAAGTAGCTGGAACTATAGGCACCCACCAGTGTCCAGTAAGTTTTTCTATTTTTAGTACAGACAGAGTCTCGCTCTTGCTCAGGCTGGACTCAAATTCCTGAGCTCAGGTGATCTACTTGCCTCGGCCTCCTATAGTGCTAGGATTACAGCCATGAGCCCCTGCACCTGGCAATATGGGACTCTTTAGCCTGTTGGGTTGACTATATGGGACTATATAGTTTGCTGACATTTTATGTTTTGTCAGGGCAAGAAATTTAAACTTTTACTCTGAAATTAAAAAAAAAAAAAGAAAAAGAAAAGTAAAAGACAATAACAAAACAAAATCAAGCGAACCAAATTCATTTCTGAAAAGAACAAGGAAGGTGTGGGAACTGTGGATGACGTACAGATAATGTGACAGACTAAATCAACAGCCGCTAGTGCAGTTCTCCAACAACTAAAACGCCTTTGGTCTTTATTAAGAAGCTCAGGCTTTCCAGACTTTTTCCTAAAGTAATTAAGGTTTATACATACATTTCATGAAAAGGATATTCTCTAGCATTGTTTGTAAAAGGGTTAAAAAAAAAAAAGAAAGAAATACCCTAAAACATACACCTGATTTTAAAAAATGATTACTACATAATTCTTGAAAGAATTATATAATTCTTAAAAAAAATGATAATGAAAAATGTTCGCAACACATAAAGTAAAAAAATGAGAGAACAAAATAGTATGAAGAGATGATCTCATTTTTATGTGAAGTGGATTGTGAATACAGGTTCACCGGGTCTAACAGCATTTCTAATAGAACTGCCTGCAGCTCTACATCAACAGAACTGGAAACTTCTGTATCTGCACTTTTGAATATAATGAACAACAGCCAGATATGGCTACCAACCACTTGAAATGTGACTAGCACAACTGAGGAATTAAGCTTTTAATTTTTTAATTGTAATTAATTTTAATTTAATAGTTTGCACATTGAACCACATAGGTCCAAGTGGACAGAAAACAATGGCCAAGCATGTGGCTCACCCTGCAATCCTAGCACTGTGGACAGCTGTGGTGGGAGGGCTGGAATTCAAGACTAGCCAGGATAAAACAGTGAGACCCCATCCCTACAAAAAATTAGATCTAAACATAACACTACGGGAGCATCCAACAAGGCACCAACCAATCTGGGACATGCTTAAGTTCACACTTTACCTGATCCAATCTCAGAGACTGGTAACCGGTCCTGTGTTTGTACTGGAAAGTAAATACAGTAGAACCTCCACAGTTGACCACCTCCTGAAGTTGCCCTAATTTCATAGACTGGACATGCACATGTGTGTACAGTTCAGCAGACCTAGGTCCATATGTGGACCAGTTTGCTATAGTCCCTTGAGTGGGCAATTTACAAGAGATTTAGTAGAAAACTACTCTACTTCTAGATGCCAATAAGAACTAGAGGTTTAGACTATACCAGAACTAGAAAGACCAGTCTGTGATACTTTAATTGTTCATATATGAAAAGCTATGAGAAGTCTACCAAAGCCAGTAACATGAAGAAACAGCTCAAAGAGCATCTGTGTCCTCCGATCCTGGAAAATCAGATAATGATCACAATGCTAACAAAACACAGTAAAGAAAAGCACAAACCAAAAAAGATTTTAAATATTAGGAATTAATGAGTTTTTATTTATAGAAAGATTTAAAGCAACAAGCTAATAAACATAACCGATTTCCCTATATTTTAAAGTCTACTTCTAAATAGCAGGGGCAAACAGTGTTATCCCAGAAAAAACTATGCATATTTTAGATAATTATTTTTGAATTAAACAAGGTCTATATATGACTTTTATTGTTAACTCTTAAAAAAATTAGTCATATAATTTATTCAATTTTTCATATGAAATAGCTGATTCTTTCATTTTAATTTTTTTAAAATGTATCCTAAACAAGCTAATATCTGAAACAAGCATCTGAAAAAGTGACCCTCAAACCAAAAACTGCTTTTCTGCATTTCTGGCACATATTTAAAACTACAATCTTACCTCATATCAACTATTTTTAGACTAAGGATAATAATTGAATAGAGAAATCTTACCTTATTATTTCAATGCTGATAAAACACCAGATACTGTTCCTACTTTAATTAATAAATTGTACTTCACCAAAATTAAAAACCTTTGCTTATATAAAGACACCACTAAGAAAACGAAAGCCAAAGCAGAGTCTGGGAGAATATATTCACACTACCTCTAACCAGTAAAGACCCACGGCCATTAACAGAAAGAATTCCTACAACTCAGTAGGAATACACCTCTAAAAAAGTCAAAAGATCTGAACAGACACTTTACAAATGGAATATAAATAAATATGCAATAAGTACATGAAAATTACTCAATGTGTTCAGGCATCAAGCAAACGCAGCTTTTTTTACAATCCAACGTACACTTCCCATTCCACCCAGCAACCCCACTCCTATGGATCTAGCCAAGAGAAAAGAAACAACACGTCCACACCAAGACACACATACCAGTATTCCCAGCAGCCCTCTTCCTGACAGTCCAATACTGGAAACAAGCCCAAGAGACACCACTTGTGCTACATCCATATGATGAAATACCATACAACAAAAAGGAAGGAACTAGTGATACACATAATAGCTTATGAACCAGAAAAAAAGGAACACTCAAATAACTCGAATCACACATAAGAGGGGGTATATTACTACCAATGTTACAGAAATAAAAAATATCATAAAGGAATATGAATGGGAAAATCAGATAGCCACATGCAAAGGAGTGAGTTGGATCCTTTACTGCACATCTTATACAAATGTTAATTCCAAATGTATCAAAAACCTAAAACTCTAAGAAGGAAACATAGAGTTAAATCTTCATGACCAAGGGTTCAGAGATGGATTCAAAGCACAAGCAACAAAAGCAAAAGCACTTTTAACGTTATCCATTAATCAAATCACCAAAGTTTAAAACTTCTGTAATTGGAAAGACACTACCACGAAAGTGAAAAACAACACACAGAATAGAAGAAAAAAGTACAATTTATCTAGTACTCAACTTCTATCTAGAACATATAACAAAACCTTAAAACTCAGTAACAAAAAGACAACCCAATTTAAAAATGAACAAAGATATGAATGGACATTTTTCCAAAGAATGTATGCAAATGGCCAAGAAGCACCTGAAAGACTGTCACCACCATTACTCACCAGGGAAATGCAATTACAGACACAACGTGACTCTGCACAGAGAAGGCACAAAGTCAGTCTGCTCAGTCACGGAGTTGGGAAGAATATACAGATGGATGGCAAACGAATAAATAAATGTATGATTAAATAAACACATCATTTCAGGTAATATTGCTAGGATGTAAAATGAAACACAGTAAAGTTCTAGTACCTTGACAAGTAGGGCAGAGCAAGAAATTATGACAGCTTTACCAGGGTACAACTCTAAGGAATTAACATTGTAAGTGAAAATCTGGGGAAAGAGTGCCCTAGGCAAAAGAAAACAAGTTTTTGATGAAGGAACAAGCTTGGTGCGTTCCAGAGACAAAAAGGTCACTATAGCCGGAAAGCAGAGAGAAAAGGGAAAAATAAGGTGGAAATCTATGATGTAGACAGGAGCCAGGCCAAGTAGGGCCCTGATAGAGTTTGGATGTAATTTAAGTGTAATGAGAATTCTGAAAAATACTTTTAAACACATGAGTAGTGCAATCTAACCAGAGCCAGGGTCATGCGCATACAGACTAAGCAGTTATATGGTTCTGTGCAACTGCTTAGATAGTTTAAAATGCTCTGCTGTCACCATCTTAAATTCTTAATGATTTTATCTTTTAACTTGTATTTTGTAAACAATGTCCACTGAGACAATGGAGCGCACTCGTGAACAGGGAAGATAAAATGGGGGGTGGTAGGGCAGGACACGCACACACAATAAACTCAGAAGTGTTCAAAGGCAGCCGTATAAGAATACTTCTCTCAGAAATAGTATTAAAGGGGCGGCGTCTGTGGCTCAAGGAGTAGGGTGCCAGTCCCATATGCTGGAGGTGGTGGGTTCAAACCCAGCCCCGGCCAAAAATCACACACACACACAAAAAAAGAAATAGTATTAAGGTGTCCTTACAAGGCTTAAGCAGATGGCTCAAACAATGCTAATAAAGGAGCTAAGGAAATTTTACCCCAAAATACGAGTCCCTGGTATAAAGAATATCTTGAATTGAGGCCATTCAAGGGCAAGAAACACTAGAGGAAGCCTTGCCTCTGTCTGCATAAACTTGGACTGACCTGATCAGAGGACAAAGGGGACAACTGACTCCCCTTTCAAATTCCCGTAATCTCAAAATATTTCAGGAATAAGGGTCAGGAAATAATGTAGGTAAACGTGGCCCAAATCGTTTGGGTCATAAATACCTGTCTCCCAGGTTAAGCTACAAGTCAATTTATTTCTCCCCCATCCATTAATCCACCCTAGCAACCTCCCTAGCAACCATTTATCACCCTAAGCTCCTAAATTTCCCCTCCCCCCTCCGAAAGGGCTCTATAAAGATATCTGAACTCCCTTGGAAAAATGGTTATCACTCTGATTTCTCCCCTGTGCATACACGGTAAATAAATCCTTTCCCTTACTAATCTGCCTTAATTGTGAGTTCATCTTTCAGCGAACTTTCAGGGGAAAGGATGAGTTTCCCCTCACCCCTACACTAACATCAATCAATTTTTGAAGGGATCCAAAATCACAATCAAGCTCATCTGTACTTCCACCTCTTCCTCACCATCCTGCAGCCAGGCTCAGCCTAAAACAACTGAAGGTTGTGGATAGCCCTCTCGTAACAGTACCTACCTACAGTGGGGACCCCAAGGGCTAAATCCATTCTAATAAATTCATCTGAGACCAAAGATGAGTGATAAGGGGTCAACACCTGACTCAAGATGAGGTATAAGACTCTTTCTGTCGTAGGTTTTGAAAACTGGAGTGAACATGAAACCAAGACGCATCAACTTTAAGGGAGGGTTGTAATGAGAAAGGTTCACCCAACTCTGCTGCTGAAGCCCTGGAGTTGGTTTGGTTCTCCACTTTTCAATTCATGGTTCTCCTTAATGGGGAACTTCTGCCTCCAATTATACATGCAGTGTTCTACTATAACTTCAAAGTTTATCTGACCATCTCATAGGTTCTCTAGTCTGCAAACAATCACATTCATTAGCTAACTCCACTGCCTGGTTTCAGACCCTCCTAGTTTACCTGACCCTACTTGCCACCCAAGACCCAGGAATTCTATCTGCTTCTAGTGCTTCTAATTGAACTCATTCAATACAAAGTAGATTACTCTTTCATACAGGTTTCATGGCTTCCATATAGTAAAGTCACTGGCTACAGAATTTTTTCTCATGTCAAAAGATTCCGTGAGAGCAGGAATTACTTAATTCTGCATGTTCAGTTACAAACACTAACAGGACTAATTCCCATATCAATAGCCTGCCATGCGTTTCACTCTCTATGATAACAGTATCAATGGCATACTCAATACTGTCATCTTTTTCCCATTCCCATTAACCTATCCCTCTCACACTCTGGATAAGCTGCTGCTGCTTTGGAGTCTAACGGGAAACAAGGCTGTGGAGTTTCAACATCAATTTCTTTGTTTTCTTGGTCACGGAAAAAAGGCTAGGACAAAAGGCTCATCAGAGTCTGAATGTGCTCAAAGCACTTCACATAGTAAATCTTTACTCTCTTCCAAAACAGATTCAGCAGAAGCCCAGATCTTACAGATCTGTCCAAGGTAATACTGATTTAGAGTCAGAAAAGAATGGAATCTTAGGGCCCTACTTAGTCTTCAGTTCAAATTAAATGTTTAATTATGCCTCACACTGCAGACAATAAAATTCCCATTTTTAAATATAAGAAACAATTTTGTGTCAAGCTACATAACGTTCTTCAAATTTTATTATGTAGCACCGGAGGACAACAAAGAAAATGTTCAGTCTAAGTAAACTATCGTTTAAGAACAAGGACTCAACACACCTAATACAAAAATCTTTTATTTTAAAATTTCTCACCTAATTTAACCCAAATCTCAAAATACTTCAAAACTGTAATTTAAGTACTAACAAGAGTCCACTACATTATTTTCTTTGTATATAATTATTTTAAGTATTATTCTTCTCTATTTAACAATATAAATTGTTATTTATCCTAAGTGACAGAAATTTTAAATAATGCCCAAAGCACAGCTTTAATTACATTGAAAAATATCCAACTACTCTTTTCAGAAGATGTTGAATCTAAATAAATTGATAAGCTGATGTAAGATGTTTTTATAACATATTAATTTTCTATTGCTACTATAATATATTATCACAAATCCAATGGTATAAAATACCCCCACACCAAAAATTTATTACCTTACAGCTTTAGAGAGCCTAACTTCTAAAATCAAGGTGTTAGCAGGGTACATTCCTTACTGGTGACTTTTGGGAAAACCTATTTCCTTGCTTTTTCTACCATCTAGGTGCCTGCATTCCTTGGCTCTAGACATTCTTTCTCTCTTTTCAAGGCCAGCAACGGTGGGTTGAATCCCTCCCACATTGCATCAGTCTGACTTTCCTCTGCCTCCCTCTGACTTTCCTCTCTGTCTCCCTCTTCTGCTTCTAAGAAGCCTTGTAATTACCTCGGGCCCATCCATATAATCCATGATAATATCTCCCTCTCAAGGTTCACTAATTAGCAACCATAATTCCACCTATAACCTTAATTCCTGTTTGTTAAGTAAAGTAACATAGTCCCAGATTCTAGGAACTATGATGTGAGTATCTTTGGACAATTATTTTGTATACTATATACAGTATATCACTTTTTATAAACAGAAAATGTTTTAAAGGCAAAACTATAACATTAGATTTATCTCTATTAAAAAAACTCCAGCAAGGTAAAAATAAATAAAACAGTCCCATTACTTCCATTTAATAAACAAAGTGAATAAGCCACAGAGAATAATCTGTCCCATAATCTGTCTCAAGTCAAAGTGCTCCCAAGAGTAGCAGGAGATCCGAGAGGCGTCTCCAACTGCCCGGCTCCTACTTCACAGTGACCACAGGGGTCCTCAGCTACTCTTAGGGGCAAAATCTTCCCTATTGCTGACAACTTTATATTTTAACAGCCAATAATTTAACAAGTCAATCAACTGGGTTATTTTCCACCTAAAATTATAAGTACTCTATCCTGTAATTCTGGCTGCTTTAACTTTTTTCTGAACCAGGATCTTCTCTGGGTTAGTATCTTAGATTTGATTGAATGATTTGAGTTTTATCTAGTTAAATGATCACAAGCTAAGGCATGTCCTTTACTTTTTCTAGATCAAATATAATTTTATAATAAGGAATTCCTAAAGTATAAATAAAGGGAGAAACAACTAGCAGAAATCCTATTACATATTAAATAATTAAGTGAAGTTCTAAATTGGGATTGGAAAAATGAGAATGACAGCTAATTGCTTCTATTAGTCCATTCAGATAATCAACCTTAATTACGGTATTAAATGGTACTATCTTTATATAGCCAGCCCTAATCTCCCCTAATTAGCCAATTTGAGTAAAGAGTTTTTAGAAAAATACCATCAGATCTTTACTTTTTCTTGCATTTGCAGTAAATATAAAACTATCTAAAACAATGTAACATAATACGAAAGAAAAATTATACTTATCATGTTATGTTGATAACAAGAGCAGTTGCCAATACTAAACATACACTGTACATATATTATGTACATGTAATATACAGATAGTGCACAAAAGTACTTCACTGTAGTACCTCAGTTAATCCGCTTACCAATTATATGACACATAGTTATCACTCCCATTTTAATACTGAAAGAGGTAACTCACTCACTCAAGGACCCAGATCTCTCTGACTCCAACTATTACTACATAATACCATTGAGCCCAGAAAATGAAGTTATTCTCTTTTCAAGTCCCAATTATTAGATTTTAAGTAGCAGTTTGAATTTTGAGTTCTCCAGTAAGCTATTCAGTAAGAATCCCCTTAGTCTCTGCATATAAATGAAACCAAGAATTGTGTGAAAATATACAGAAAGAGAAAGAAATTAAGTGGCTGCTTTGATTCTTTAATATAATGTCACTTGCTCTATTCAGCCTTTCTTACTCCCCAAAAAGCCAAAGAACTGCTCTTTATCAAGGAAATTACAGTTTTATCTTCTTTCAGTAATCTTATAGAAAGTATTCCACTGCCTTGAAGCTTTCAATATTGCAAATGAAAAGACCTTCGCCTGTTTTTCTCCCTCTGTAGGTAACTTATTCTTTCTTCCCAGAAAACTTCAAGAATGAAACTTTTCTCATCAATCGAACATGACACTCCTGGAGTCTTTTCAATCTCAAGATGGGTTTTTCTTGCTTATCATGTGTTTAATTATTACTGAAATCTTTCATTTTTTCTTCTTCTCTCTCTCTGCTCATTTGGAACACTAACCCTTTTAAAACAGTGTTTACTTTCCTGGATTTATTTACTTTTTTCTTCATGACTTCCACGTGTTAACATTTTTCTCTGTATTTGGAGTTATTTCTCACATGTGATCTTGCAGGCTACTAATATGGTCTTACTCTAATTTCTCTACTGTATTTTGTTGTTGTTGTTGTTGTTTTGTTGAGACAGAGTCCCACCCTATGCCCTGAGCAGGGTGCAATGGTGTCATAGCTTACTGCAATCTCATACTTGGGCTGTGGGAATCCTGTTGTCTCAGCCTCCCAAAGCCACTGGGATTACAGGCACTTGCTACTGTGCCCAGCTGGGTTTTTCAATTTTTTTCAAGAGTTGGGAATCTCACTCTCACTCAGTCTCGAACTCCTGAGCTCAAGTAATCCTCCTGCCTCAGCCTTCCACAGTGCTGGGGATTACAGGCATGAGCCACTGTACTGGGCTCTCTACTGAATTTTTTACTCTGAAAAAAATGAGGACTTTTTTGGCCCCATAAGACTCTTCTATACAATATACTTCAGTTTCCCTGAGAGATATTTTTATTTATTTATTTTGTACTCAGGTATTTATCTGACCCCTTTAGCAATCCTAGATACATATTCTGAGTGTTCCCGTAGTCATCTGGCTGAAATAGGTTATTTTTCTTCTCTTGGCTTACTGGGCTTCAAGTCCAGATACCAGGGTTTTCTAGTCAGTGAGAATCCCACATATGATAGAATTACCTTTAGAAAATCATTCTCTATGGAGCCAGCAAGGTGCCCTTCCCTCCTGGGATACCCAGAAGAGGCCTCCAAAGCAAACACTCTGCCCCCTGCATCCTTGAGAATCACAAGGTAAACGGAGAGATGGGAACATGGTACACATGTAAACAGTGTGAAGGCGGCGGGAATTCTATTAAGATTTAAGAGATTTCTTTATTAAAAGTCTCCTTCTCAACTTCCAGCTAGCACCTTTCTCAAGAACTCTCTAACAGTTCTATTCATTTGCAAATAACAAAACCAATGTCCATCTTAGACTAAACTGACAGGAGAGTAGGCAACCAACCTTAGAAAACAAATGAAAAGCTACAGGGCTTTTTATAAGTACCCTGTTTCCCCGAAAATAAGACATCCTTCGAAAATAAGTCCTACTTACAGGAAAGATAAGATGTCCCCTGAAAATAAGACCTAGCACATCTTTGGGAGCACATCTTAAAATAAGACACTGTCTTATTTTCAGGGAAACAGGGTAGTAGGAAGCACAACTGTCTTTTAGTAGGAACATTATGGCCACAGCCAACACTGCAGCAAAAATCTGCTGTTATGAGTGATTCTTCATTATCTCTAAGACTTTGTACTCAAAACTGTACATTACAGAAAGGAGTATGTGACTGACCAAACCAAGGCTATCCCTGACTGCCAAAAAGTGGGAAGAAAAAAATTTAAACTCCACCACCTTCTCCATTCCTTCCCATAATGACTGCCCATAGATTCTAGTCTCCAAAAGCAGAAAATGAATAAGATCTGTACAGCCACAATGAAAACAGGAGAACATGACCCAATGTCCATTTATAACTCGCAGATCCTACACAAGCTGACTCTATGAAAGGTATGCTTATAATTAAAAATGGAATTTCCAGGCACTAGTGCTTAGATCATCTCAAAAAAAAAATCATATAGCATACATTCAGAAAAGAAGTTATCACTTATTTTAATTTTGGGGGGACTACATTCTGGGAGTAGAGAAAACAGGGACAAATGATAAAGTTCTAAAGGCAGAAAATGTGTTGATTTCTGAAGTAAATTTAATTTATTCTGTAAAATATAAAAATTATATCATCAACATTAGCCTAATGAATTCCAGGACCCCTGCTTTAAGTAGGTGGTTTAATTATACAAGCATTTAAGGTTGATTTTTTAAAATAATGTTTGTATTTTCCTTATTTTTTCAATCAGTTATATAGCACCTATGAAAGAAAGTTAAAGACTTTCAAATTGACATTTTTAGGACACATCTTCAATAAAGGACAAACAGAAGAAACTAAGAAGTCCACACCAGGTCGGAGGCGGAGCAAGATGGCAGCCGAGTAACAGCTTCCTTGCATCTGGGCACCGTGAGTCTGGGGAGATAGGACTCCAGGCATCTCTGGCTGGTGGGAACTGCCTATCATCACTCCTATGAAGATACAGGGAGTCAGCGAGAGACTTCTGGACCCCAAGAGGAGGACTAAAACAGTGGAAAACCGGCAAGTGGTCGCGGGTGTACAATCCGTCTAAACCCGCCCACAACTGTAAGTTCAGTAGCAGCGAGACTGCAAACCAGAAAGGCCTTACCTGTGAACTATTTTGATGTCCTTGGTCTTGGCACTGAGTTGAACTGCCTTGGGGAAGGCCTGAGCGGGAGTGCGGAGAATTTTGGCCGTTGTCTAGGACCCCAGTCTGAGCCGCTGAGCCAGACGGAGCTAATAGTGTTTGGCTGTGGGTCACACGGATCCATTGTCAGTGATCTGCCCCGGCAAGCTCCGCCCTCAGGGTCGCAGAGCTACAAACGGGTGGGAGCTGGTAACCCAGCAACCAAGTAGCCTAAGGGTGGGGTTTGAGCCGCCTTGCAGCCCTAACCCTCAGGGGCAGAGTGAGACCGGTTTTGGCACACTGAGTAAGTGGATAGCCACTTCAGCAGCGATTCCAGCGAGAAAGCTGGGAAAGCTTCTGCTCAGCAAGTTTACAAGTTCAAAGTGCCTTTTAAGTAGGCTGAAGAGAGATTTAGGGTGTCTACCTGCTGGGGTTTGAGAAATCAGCAGCCTCCAGTCGTATCAGAACTGTGACTAACATCTCATACCCCAGAAGACCACGTGTTGCCCAGACAATATTCAATAACATATACAAACTGCTTTGTTTTTGGTTCTGTATTTTTTTCTTTTTTTTTTTTTTGTTTGGTTGTTTTTTTTGGTTCTTTATTTTGACGTTGCTGATGTTCTTTTGTTTTTTTTACTTTCAATCTTTTCCACACAGATCCCTTTTTCTTTCTCAATTTTCCTACTTTAATTATAATTTCCCATTGCTGCCTTTTTTAATAACTTCAACTTCATTTTTGCTAGTGTTTCTACCGATATAATTTGGTTTTTCACCCAATTTTATCCCCGTAAAGTTTTCTGTTTGCTTCTTTTGGTTTGATTTATAGCATTTTTATCTTTCCTCTCTACTTGGTGGAGGTGGGGTACTGTGTCTGATCAGGTTAGCAAAGAGCTGCTGACCTCAAGGGAACCACGCAACTGGGCACCCCCAGAAGGTGGGGTTTTTTAAGGTTGTGTCAAAGTACCCTACTGTACACCTATATTGCCCTGTCTCCCTCTTTCTGTGCCTCTCTTCTTTTTGTCAATATTCCTTATACCCACCCCCTCTCCTTTCTCTATCTTTCTTTTTTTCTTATCACTCGGTCCTCCTTTCTTTCATCCCCTTTTTTTGCTCTTCAACCTTCTCACCCTTCTGGTCCTGTAACCCTTAGTCCATAGGCACAAGAACTTAAAGAGCAAGAGGAAGTGAAAGGAAAATTACGGCAAGGAAACACATAAAAGAAACCACTCATGAGGAAGAATCAGCAGAAAACTCCAGGCAACATGAAGAACCAGTCTAGAACAACCCCACCAAGGGACCATGAGGTAGCTACTGCAGATGATTCCACCAGTATAGAAATGTTAGGAATGACAGAAAGGGAATTTAGAATACACATGTTGAAAACAATGAAAGAAATGATGGAAACAATGAAGGAAATTGCTAATAAAGTGGAAAATAACCAAAAGGAAATCCAAAAACAGAATCAAATAAGAGATGAACGATATGAAGAATATAAAAAGGATATAGCAGACCTGAAGGAACTGAAACAGTCAATTAGGGAACTTAAAGATGCAATGGAAAGTATCAGCAACAGGTTAGACCATGCAGAAGAAAGAATTTCAGAGGTAGAAGACAAAGTTCTTGAGATAACTCAGACAGTAAAAGAGGCAGAAAAGAAGAGAGAGAAAGCAGAACGTTCACTGTCAGAATTATGGGACTTTATGAAGCGTTCCAACATACGAGTTATAGGAATTCCAGAAGGGGAAGAAGAATGCCCCAGAGGAATGGAAGCCATACTAGAGAATATTATAAAAGAAAATTTCCCAAATATCACCAAAGAGTCCGACACACTGCTTTCAGAGGGATATCGGACCCCGGGTCGCCTCAACTCTAACCGAGCTTCTCCAAGACACATTGTGATGAACCTGTCCAAAGTCAAGACAAAAGAAAAGATTCTGCAAGCTGCCAGGAGTAAGCGCCAGTTGACCTACAGGGGCAAATCCATCAGAGTGACCGCAGACTTCTCTAATGAAACTTTCCAAGCAAGAAGACAATGGTCATCTACCTTTAATCTACTTAAACAGAACAATTTTCAGCCCAGAATTCTGTACCCTGCTAAGCTAAGCTTCAAAATTGACGGAGAAATCAAATCATTTACAGATATACAAACATTGAGGAAATTCGCCACAACAAGACCAGCTCTACAGGAAATACTTCAACCTGTTCTGCACACTGACCACCACAATGGATCAGCAGCAAAGTAAGAAATCAGAAATCAAAGGACAGAACCTAACCTCCACACTGATGCAAAAGACAAATCTAAGCAATGGACTCTCACAAAATAAGACGAATAGAATACTACCACACTTATCAATTATCTCAATAAATGTTAATGGCTTGAATTCCCCACTGAAGAGACATAGATTGGCTGACTGGATTAAAAAACACAAGCCATCCATTTGCTGTCTGCAAGAACACACCTGGCTTCAAAAGACAAATTCAAGCTCCGAGTCAAGGGTTGGAAGACAATTTTTCAGGCAAATGGAATTCAGAAGAAAAGAGGAGTTGCAAACTTATTTTCAGATACATGTGGATTTAAAGCAACTAAAGTCAAAAAAGACAAAGATGGTCACTTTATATTGGTCAAGGGAAAAATACAACAAGAAGACATTTCAATTCTAAATATTTATGCACCCAATTTAAATGCTCCCAGATTCTTGAAGCAGACCTTACTCAGTCTGAGCAATATGATATCTGATAATACCATCATAACAGGGGACTTTAACACACCTCTTACAGAGCTGGACAGATCCTCTAAACAGAAATTAAACAAAGATATAAGAGATTTAAATGAGACCCTAGAACAACTATGCTTGATAGACGCATATAGAACACTCCACCCCAAAGATAAAGAATATACATTCTTCTCATCACCCCATGGAACATTCTCCAAAATTGATCATATCCTGGGACACAAAACAAATATCAACAGAATCAAAAGAATTGAAATTTTACCTTGTATCTCTTCAGACCATAAGGCACTAAAGGTGGAACTCAACTCTAACAAAAATGCTCAAGCCCACCCAAAGGCATGGAAATTGAACAATCTTCCGTTGAATAACAGATGGGTGAAGGAAGAAATAAAACAGGAAATCATTAACTTCCTTGAGCATAACAACAATGAAGACACAAGCTACCAAAACCTGTGGGATACGGCAAAAGCAGTTTTGAGAGGAAAATTCATCGCTTTAGATGCCTACATTCAAAAAACAGAAAGAGAGCACATCAATAATCTCACAAGAGATCTTATGGAATTGGAAAAAGAAGAACAATCTAAGCCTAAACTCAGTAGAAGAAAAGAAATATCCAAAATCAAATCAGAGATCAATGAAATTGAAAATAAAAGAATCATTCAGAAAATTAATGAAACAAGGAGTTGGTTTTTTGAAAAAATAAATAAAATAGATAAACCACTGGCCAGACTAACGAGAAATAGAAAAGTAAAATCTCTAATAACCTCAATCAGAAACGATAAAGGGGAAATAACAACTGATCCCACAGAGATACAAGAGATCATCTCTGAATACTACCAGAAACTATATGCCCAGAAATTTGACAATGTGAAGGAAATGGATCAATATTTGGAATCACACCCTCTCCCTAGACTTAGCCAGGATGAAATAGACCTTCTGAACAGACCAATTTCAAGCACTGAGATCAAAGAAACAATAAAAAAGCTTCCAACCAAAAAATGCCCTGGTCCAGATGGCTTCACTCCAGAATTCTATCAAACCTTCAAGGAAGAGCTTATTCCTGTACTGCAGAAATTATTCCAAAAAACTGAGGAAGAAGGAATCTTCCCCAACACATTCTATGAAGCAAACATCACCCTGATACCAAAACCAGGAAAAGACCCAAACAAAAAGGAGAATTTCAGACCAATCTCACTCATGAACATAGACGCAAAAATTCTCAACAAAATCCTAGCCAATAGATTACAGCTTATCATCAAAAAAGTCATTCATCATGATCAAGTAGGCTTCATCCCAGGGATGCAAGGCTGGTTTAACATACGCAAGTCTATAAACGTTATCCACCATATTAACAGAGGCAAAAATAAAGATCACATGATCCTCTCAATAGATGCAGAAAAACCATTTGATAAAATCCAGCATCCTTTTCTAATTAGAACTCTGAAGAGTATAGGCATAGGTGGCACATTTCTAAAACTGATTGAAGCTATCTATGACAAACCCACAGCCAATATTTTACTGAATGGAGTAAAACTGAAAGCTTTTCCTCTTAGAACTGGAACCAGACAAGGTTGTCCTCTGTCACCTTTACTATTCAACATAGTGCTGGAAGTTCTAGCCAATACAATTAGGCAAGACAAGGAAATAAAGGGAATCCAAATGGGAGCAGAGGAGGTCAAACTCTCCCTCTTTGCTGACGACATGATCTTATACTTAGAGAACCCCAAAGACTCAACCACAAGACTCCTAGAAGTCATCAAAAAATACAGCAATGTTTCAGGATATAAAATCAATGTCCACAAGTCAGTAGCCTTTGTATACACCAATAACAGTCAAGATGAGAAGCTAATTAAGGACACAACTCCCTTCACCATAGTTTCAAAGAAAATGAAATACCTAGGAATATACCTAACGAAGGAGGTGAAGGACCTCTATAAAGAAAACTATGAAATCCTCAGAAAGGAAATAGCAGAGGATATTAACAAATGGAAGAACATACCATGCTCATGGATGGGTAGAATCAACATTGTTAAAATGTCTATACTCCCCAAAGCTATCTACCTATTCAATGCCATTCCTATCAAAGTACCTACATCGTACTTTCAAGATTTGGAAAAAATGATTCTGCGTTTTGTATGGAACCGGAAAAAACCCCGTATAGCTAAGGCAGTTCTTAGTAACAAAAATAAAGCTGGGGGCATCAGCATAGCAGATTTTAGTCTGTACTACAAAGCCATAGTGCTCAAGACAGCATGGTACTGGCACAAAAACAGAGACATAGACACTTGGAATCGAATTGAAAACCAAGAAATGAAACTAACATCTTACAACCACCTAATCTTTGATAAACCAAACAAGAACTTACCTTGGGGGAAAGACTCCCTATTCAATAAATGGTGTTGGGAGAACTGGATGTCTACATGTAAAAGACTGAAACTGGACCCACACCTTTCCCCACTCACAAAAATTGATTCAAGATGGATAAAGGACTTAAATTTAAGGCATGAAACAATAAAAATCCTCAAAGAAAGCATAGGAAAAACACTGGAAGATATTGGCCTGGGGAAAGACTTCATGAAGAAGACTGCCATGGCAATTGCAACAACAACAAAAATAAACAAATGGGACTTCATTAAACTGAAAAGCTTCTGTACAGCTAAGGACACAATAACCAAAGCAAAGAGACAACCTACACAATGGGAAAGGATATTTGCATATTTTCAATCAGACAAAAGCTTGATAACCAGGATCTATAGAGAACTCAAATTAATCCACATGAAAAAAGCCAACAATCCCTTATATCAATGGGCAAGAGACATGAATAGAACTTTCTCTAAAGATGACAGACGAATGGCTAACAAACACATGAAAAAATGTTCATCATCTCTATATATTAGAGAAATGCAAATCAAAACAACCCTGCGATATCATCTAACTCCAGTGAGAATGGCCCACATCACAAAATCTCAAAACTGCAGATGCTGGCGTGGATGTGGAGAGAAGGGAACACTTTTACACTGCTGGTGGGACTGCAAACTAGTACAACCTTTCTGGAAGGAAGTATGGAGAAACCTCAAAGCACTCAACCTAGACCTCCCATTCGATCCTGCAATCCCATTACTGGGCATCTACCCAGAAGGAAAAAAATCCTTTTATCATACGGACACTTGTACTAGACTGTTTATTGCAGCTCAATTTACCATTGCCAAAATGTGGAAACAGCCTAAATGCCCACCAACCCAGGAATGGATTAACAAGCTGTGGTATATGTATACCATGGAATACTATTCAGCTATTAAAAAAAATGGAGACTTTACATCCTTCGTATTGTCCTGGATGGAAGTGGAAGACATTATCCTTAGTAAAGCATCACAAAAATGGAGAAGCATGAATCCTATGTACTCAATCTTGATATGAGGACAATTAATGACAATTAAGTTTATGGGGGGGGGAGCAGAAAGAGGGATGGAGGGAGGTGGGTGGGGCCTTGGTGTGTGTCACACTTTATGGGGGCAAGACATGATTGCAAGAGGGACTTTACCTAACAATTGCAATCAGTGTAACTGGCTTATTGTACCCTCAATGAATCCCCAACAATAAAAATAAATAAATAAATAAATAAATGCTAATTAGTAATTAAAAAAAAAAAAAAATAGAAGTCCACACCATATGGCAGCATAATCCAAGTTGAGGTCTTAGCAGCAACAATAAATAATAGCAATTACTAATGGCAATTAATATTTATTGAATGAGCACCACACGAGGTACTCTTCTAAGTACTTTATATATTTTTGCTAATCTTCTCAATAACCCTAGGACGTATAGAGACTATATACATATAATGAAACACAAAGGCTAAGTAAGTGGCCCCTGGTGTCATACACAGCTGGGAACTGGTGTGGTCAGGACATCCCCCAGAGCAGGAGTTCTACAACAGTCTGTCCAGCTGTCTCTCTTAAGCTGCAGCAACGTAGTTTAGCTCTAGCTTTATAAATATCAAATATATTTGCTATTCTACCCCATATACAGAGTTATGACTAATGTTAAAAATAATCAGGCCAGCATTTCATCATCTGGCAAACACCTTTTAAAAATCAATTCTAAACACTAATCTCTCAAAAAACATCATGTTCAAGCAAAAGGGAACAAAGATAAATCTTCTACGTCTTTTGTCCAGTTGTCCCAAAGTGAAAATCTGCTTCACAGAAACATCTCAGAATTCCTTAACCATGCTCAAATTCAGAAAGGATGATACACACGTACAAGCTATCAGAGGTTTCAATAAGCCCAAGAAAAAACCTCCTAAGAGGTTCTTGAAAACTAATTAAATACACATAAGGGTCTACAAGCAATCTGGATTCCCCTAATAACTATGCTATATACTCTAATAGCAACTATATCTTCATTTATATTTTGATTATATTTCAAAGGTGACCTTCTCCTTCTCTCAACTTTAAAGCACAAGAACTTAAACAGAAGGCAATACGGGAATATGCCAAAGCCTACGGAGAATTATGGGAGTCCAGGGCTGCAGGAATCCCTTCTTTAAAAATTTAAGTAATGCGTCTAGGGCCCAGATCCAAAGGTGTCCAACCTATGGCCCACAGGCTGCATGCAAATTATTTGAGGCCTGTTTTGCTTATCTGTGGTACCAGATATCACAAGAAGTATGCATGGAAATTTTTTGGCCCATCAGCTTTCATGAGTGTTTGTGTATTTACTGCATAAAAACAAAAAACAGCTCTTACTCTTCCAGCATCCGGCAGAAAAGAAAAAAAGGCTGGGCACCTTCTAGGCCTTTATTTCAACAGAATCTAGACCTAAATATAGATAAAAGGAGCATTTTCATTACATCCTTTTGAAAGAGGGAGGACACAGACAAAAATATTAACCTCAATAAGATATTCAAAGTATTGATAGCAGGAAAAACTTAGAGAAGCTTCAAAAAGATACTATTTAAAGAAGATGAAAAGAGTATAAAATGCTATGACTGGGGCGGCGCCTGTGGCTCAAGGAGTAGGGCGCCGGTCCCATATGCCGGAGGTGGCGGGTTCAAACCCAGCCCCGGCCAAAAATCACAAAAAAAAAAATGCTCTGACTGATGACTGAGAAACATCCAGTGGATATGACAACACGTTGAAGGAGGAAGGGGTGACAGCAGGGAAGCTGAAAGTCTAGAAGATAAGGCAAGAATATGTACCGAGTTCAGTAACAGTTACTGCATACAAACGCGGTAATGTAAGAAGTTGTATGGTCAGGGAGAAGATGTTACGAATTCAAGCTCCTCAAGATAGTTTCACGTAATGACTTAGTCCAGGATGTGTCTGTGTCAGTGAGAGACTTAGCAGGAAACTGGAGAATCCGCTGAAAGTGGAAGATGGCAAAGACCTAAAAGTACAGGCTATCCAGCGTCAGAACCACAATGCTCAAGTAACAAATGGGAATGACAGAGAATGTGGTTTTTTAAAAAAAAGTTTTATGTCAGGCAGTGCGATAATTTGATGAAAACTGAAAAATATACTGGAGGCTATGAGAAGGGAGTAAGAAGGGAACCATGAAAAGGGAATAATCTTAAACATTATTAAGAGAAAACTTCATGGCACCACGTGTATATCTTTTAAAATGACATATATATTTGAGTTTTACCATTAAAAAGCTGATTATACTAAAATGGATATCATTTAGAAATTATGTAAATCAATCTGCCTTGGGATAAACTAATATCCACCAACTTGAGTATTAAGAAGTGGATGATACTCAGGAGAAAGGATGTTCATCTAGAAAAGCCTTCTATATATATAGACGTTACATATGTATATACAGGAGAGAGAATGAAAGGCTAACTAAAAACAATTTCATATCATCTAGATACTTAAAATGGTTGAAAAGTTTTGTTTAAGATTGCTTTTTCTCTAGACAATAGCACATGTTGAAAATCTTAAACGCTGAACTACTGCATTCAAAATACTCAAAACTTTCAGTACTAATGAAGTGGCTGGTGCTCAATTTTACCAATATAAAGAACAAGCCTTTGCCTTAGTACAGTGATACAAGGTGGATTATGCTTCAGAACCTACAGTGGATGAAACTACAAATAGTACTGAACTCCATACATACAATGCTTGAATTTCTTTTTCCCTCCTCACAATTTCATGGCAAGAATCATTTTTACTATAAATTTTAGCAAGCCCAGCATTTGATTTTTTTTTCTTTTCTTATAAAGTGGAGAACTTTCCCCTTTTCACTTAAAGGAAGCAACTCTACAGTTTCTCTTTGGCACATCTGACTCGCTATGCATCATTATGCTTGCACTTTGGGGCCATTATGAAGTACAACACGGATGACTTAAACACAAGCACTGCAATATCATGACGGTGGATCTGATGACCATGACGGCTACTGCCTAACCAACCAGGGGGTAGCAAGGACAGCACGATGTGCCAGACAAAGGGACAATTCATGTCCCAGATCCATGGGTCAGGATGGCATGAGATTCCATCACACAACATTGTTCGATTTAAAACTTATGAGTTGTTTATTTCCGGAATTTTCTATTTAATATTTTTGGCCCATGGTTGAATGCAGGTAACTAAAACCAAGGAAGACAAAACCTTAGAAAGCGAAGTATCCAAATACCTCATACAATTTAGCCGAGTGTGTACTTTGTAACAGCTTTCACTGATGCTAGGATGAAAAATTTGCAATCTTTTAAATAGATTGTAAATTAAATTTGACAACAGTAATCCATCAAAATTTAGTTCCACGCCAGTTGGCAGTTGACTTGCATTTGGAAAGTTAATGTTGTGAATCTTGTTCTTAACTAACTTTAGATTACCATCTCTCTACTTCTCTTTTGATAGAAAAGAATTGCATCTAGACAAAGCAATAAGCCCTAACCTAGTCTAAGGGAAAACTATTTATACCACAATAAAAAACAAGAGTAAACCTTTATTTAAAATTGTATACCTGTCAGGTTGACATTACCATCTAAACATCATCAAATAATACTTACCAATACACACATCGATTTTCCCTTTAATAGCAGCTTCATGCAGGGGAGTATAGTTCCAGTTGTCCCTGGCATTTGGATCAGCTCCTTGGCACAGTAACAGACTCACTACTTCAGCATGACCAAAGGAACAGGCATTATGAAGGGGGATGAGACCACCATCGTCACGAGCATGGACATTAGCACCCATCTGCAGTAAGTGTTCTACAACATCTTTCCGTCCAAATCCTAAAAAGAAAAGGAAAAATGTCTTAGACATTAAGTTTTATAAAAAGAACCATTAGAATATATTTAATGAAAGCAACAAATTAACTAAAGTATTTTCCTCTAGAGTGAACAGGGTAAAACAAAAACAAAAGAAACATTAGTTCCATTCAAACTGACTCATTTCGCAGAACTTAGAACTACAAAAGTTCTACCTTTAGTCCCTGGCAGTTATTCAAAAATCATTTTCTTAAACATTTAATATGCAGTAGACAACTATTCTAGAAACACAAAGTAAACAAGACTGCTGTCCAATTTTGTCTCCTCATGGTTCACAAGACAAAATTTTATGTATAAAACCCATCTCTGTATTTTAAGAGATAACAATTATTTAAATACTGCTCAGAACCAGTGTAAGACAAATCACATCACTCAACATTACATTCGGGACATTGGAAAGAAATGTACAGGTATCAGAAATACATGGTGACTATTAGGTTACAGAAGAACTAAAGATAAGGCCAAAATACCTATTCTGAGGACGCTGGCCAAACTGTGTGAAATGAGTGGTTAAGTGAAACAATTCAAGCTTAGACTTAATGAATTTGGGGAACCAACGTGGCAACCAAGTGGGGATAAAGGCATTTGAGAATACAGAACCAAACTCTGCAAAGAAGCACCACAGCTTTCAGATGGAAAAGAGACAGAAAGAGCAGGGAAGGGTCTGAGGAAACACTCCAGAAGTACATCACCTGCGAGTCGTCACACGCAGCTCAGCGTGGCGAGGGTTCCGTGACATCAACGGAGAAGGACAAAACGGCCACTCATCATTTTAACGTAATTTTCATACAGTAATAAAAACAAGCTACATCACAACGGATTTAAAAAGAAACTGCAAATATTGGCATTTTTAGCTGTGTAAGCTAGGACCTTTATTAAGGATTCTTTCCTACTTTAAGTTTTATTGTATCTTACTGGCTAGGTGTCACTACCTCCATGCTATTTTTACTGTGTACTATTATTTAAAAAAAATGGGGAAAAATGGCATCTTATCACATTTTCCTCCATTTCATATACACATTAAACAAATAAGAACCTTGTGGAAAAAAGGCAAGGGAAAAAAAGATTTCAAGGTATGTCTTCCATGCCTTCTATGGAAACTCATTCAGGTGTGTTTCCACAGATACATATCAGAAAGTCAAAATTAGGCTGCCGTGAAAAATATCTTTCTCAGATATCTAATATTTGAGCTCAAAATTTTGGGTGAAAAAAGGTCTTTTGTAGCTGGGCACACTGCTGCCTTGAACAATACCTAAGATCTGTTACATGAACAATTAGGACAGAATGAATTTGGGGTGGATAACCAACACTATCTGCCACAGCTTTACAAGTCAGGGGGAAGAAGTTCAGATTTCATTATAGGCATGTGGGAGGGCACTTATAAGGCAAATTACTTGATTTTGTTTAAGTCCTATTAGGATCAGGTGAGGTAAAAAACAGACTGAAAAGGGTCAAGAACAAAATCAGAGAGATCAGTGGGGAAAAAATGTGCCCATAGTCTGGGCAAGAATTGATGGTAACTTGGAACAGGAGACTGGAAGTATAGATTGGTCAATGGACAGATACACTGGTAGGTTTCTAAAGCAAGGATGACTGACTCCAAAGATTCTAGCTTAAGGAACTCATTTTATGGAGGTGCCATTGGGGGAAGGGTCAGGGTAAGCAGGCAGCAGTAAAAAGTTCCTCAATTAATTGCTCTTCTCCAACTGTTGAAGTAATGTAATTTATTATTCTGAATTTTAGCACATTCTTTCCCCTAAACAGTTCATGAAAAACAATGTCATTATTTTATAAATTCAAAGAAATGTAAAATATACTTACTATGTGGAAAGCATTGTGCTGGCATGATAAGGAAAACTTAAATTCATACATAACACATAGAATTAATGCCAATACATTTAATTTTCTTTGTTCTAATTAATGTTAAAGAATTAATTAAGGCCATTCAAAAACATGGTACCTATTCCCTAGGTCTGAATTTAGAGACAGAAACTTGTTTCACTTGTATGTTCAGCATTTTAAACTTGCCTAAAATTAAAGCCTCAAAGGAACACCCTTGGTCGATGTTAAATCTTATAACTGACAACTATGACTTCCAAATTTAATAAAAGAGAAAAGCTTAAGGTGTTTGGAGTACTTTAAATTGATAGTTTTATTTATGGGAGCAAAAGCGCGTCTTAAAGACATTTTTTCCCCCTAATTGGACTGTCAGCAAAGCTACAACCATCACATATCATTTGAACGGTTAATCCATTGAGGTACACTTATATACCCAACAAGAAAATTTATTTTATATCTCCTATATTTAAAAAAAAATTTTTCCTTAAGTGCAAAAAGATACAATTACACACAAAAGATACTCATAGTAATAGGAAAATAAGCTTGGGTTTTTCTAGAAAAACTTACGGCCTCTCACAAATATTCTGTTTTCCCATGTTAGGTTTAGACTAAATTTGCCTCCTTATATATTTCACGTTTAGCATCCATACATAATGAACTCTAACCTAACTGCACGTGTAAAATTATTAACCTTCCCCTGTACTGATCACAGAGTTTCTGCCTGTCACAGGCAGCTATCTGTTTAAAGTGTTCAAAAAAGGTCAACAGTGAGCTGTAACCAATCCAACTGTGCCACTTTCCTTTTTCTTTCAACCATGTAGCAGCATCACTTTTCTTTCAACCCAGCATCACTCTGAAACTACTCTGGTTCTAGAGGCTGCTCGATTCTTGAATTGTTCTTTGTTTAATTAAATTCTGTTCAATTTAATTTGTGTAAAGTTTTTCTTACAACATCTGACATAAAAGAAATCATAGAAGTTGAGTTGGGAAAGATACAAAGGCATTTAGTAACAAGTGTGACTTGTTCATTATTATGTTTTAAAACATTAGGAAAAAACAATCTAAAAGTGGCCTAGTTACTTTGTACATCCTATTCTCTTAAGCATAATGCTTTCACTTTCATCCAAAGTAAAAAACAGAACAAAAACTCTTAACAATGGCACAAAAATTACTTTCAACAAAACAAAATTCATCTATGACACTGTTAATGCAATAGCTATGGGGTTTTTTAAATAACTTTTCTTTCATGGACAATAAACTCATCATTCACTAATTTAACTCTAGTGGTTCCAATATCTGTGAACATCACTAAAGGTCTACTATGCACAGCAATTCACAATTTTGTGCTAAATTAAAACTCTGAATGGAACCTATATCTTGGCTGATGAGCAGCCTCAAAATTACATAGGTGTATGTATCACAACAGCCCTATCTGAACATGATTTTCTAATTCCACTCACTTTCTTGTAAAGTCTACTTTCAAAAGATCTTTCAAGTTTTCAGTTTACTTACTGCATTTTATGGAGGAAATTTCTATGTTGCAGTGACATTCCCTAACCTGGGAATTAGGGAAACACTGTGACATCAAACAGAAGCAGCAAATAAAAGAGAGATGGAGGATGGAATGAGAGGAAATACTGTACAGATAACATCAGGATTTCTCATTATTAAAGGAAGATGTAAAATTTCAGATTAACAAGAACTCATAGAGGCCAGACATGGTGGCTCATGCCTGTAATCCCAGCACTCTGAGAGGTCAAGGCGGGTAGATCTCTTGAGCTCACGAGTTCGAGACCAGCCTGAGCACAAGACAGACCATCTCTATTAAAAATAGAAAAACTAGCCGGGCATCATGGAGGCCTACCTGGGAGGCTGAGGCAAAAGGATCGCTTGAGCCCAGAAGTTTGAGTTTGCTGTGAGCTATGATACCACAGTACTCTACCCAGAGTGACAGAGTGAGACTCTGTCTCAAAAAAATAAAAACTTTAACAATTTAAAAAAAGAATTCATGGAGTGCCACACAAAATGGACAGACACAGTATAATGAAGTGTAACAATATCAAAAGCCATGAAATTTCTAAATCCTTCAGAAAGAAAACAGATGAGCTAAACACACACACACAGAGAAAACAAGAATCAGCCGATGGCTGGTCAACCTTCCCAACTTTCAGAAAAAGAATTCTCATGCTTAATTTCATTATCTAGCTAACTTATCACATAAGAATAAAATAATCCTAGATATGTAAAATCTCAAAACCAAAAAGATCCCAGCTGAAAATACTCCTGCAAGAAAACTTTAGCATGACCAAAGTGAATTAAGTAGTGTAATTAAGTGAATTAAGTAGTATCTATACATCATGAATTAAACTCAGCAAAAGTGTACTGCTGTTTCAAGGAACACTGACAAACATTCTAATAAATAATTTCAAATGTCCTAAGGAGAACAAGGTATATGGTATATGCAAAGATTAGGAAGTGAGAAATGCATTATATATTCAAGTAACCAAAGAAGTTTGGAGAGGAAGAAAGCAAGAAGTTGGAAGTGGCAACAACATGGAATCAACTAACTTTTTGCCAAAGGAATCACGAAGAGAAGCCTGACCACCCTTTGAAACCAACACAGTCTGTCAGAACTAAAAGTCCTTCACATATCAGTTTGAAGACTATGACCATTCCCTACAAAAGTGGCATAATTTAAATTCTTGCTATGTAAACTTAGATATTGGCAAAATGCAAATAAATATCTATATATACGTCAAACTTAGGAGCCAGAAGGAAAAGAGGGCCAAAAGGACTCTTGAAATTCTGCTGACAATTTTCCGTCTACATTCCTTTATTTCAACATAGAACTAATTAGAGGCTACTCTTAAGGCTATAGTAGGGAGACAAAGGTTAACTACAGTACAATGAATGAATCATAATAACTAGATGTCAAAGAAAAAGAAGCAAAATATCCCCTAATAAGAAAACAAAAGAAACTCTACCTTCATATTTATTTTAATGGTTGTAGTTATCATTCAATAAATGGTTCAAGGAAACTAGCTACCTTCTTAGTTAGCCAAAGCAATTTTTTAAATCCTTTTCCCTCAGTATATAGAAAAATAAATAGATTTAATTTAAACAGATTAAGATGGAAAATGTTTCAATGAAACAATAAAAAAAAGTAGGTAGACATCTGTACCGTCTCAGGATGGGAAAAACAGCATAATCTTAGGATGGAAAAAGCAATAGAAGAAAACAAAAAGTTTAAAGGCAACAGATTTGAAAAGTTTATGGATAAAATTTAAAAAGCAAACCAGGAAAATACCTGCAATGACTATATCAAAGCACAGAGAACAAAGACACCAAAAGACAAAAGAAAAAAGTATAGGAAAAAAAGATAATTCACAAACAAGGAAATAACAATTATTTTTAAAAAGTAGAATCAGTGACCCCCAAAATAATCAAGTGATTCAAATTAAAACATGAATACTGTTTTTACCCAAAACTAAAAAATAAGTTTTAAATGATATTTAGAGATGTAAAAAGACATTCACCAGGGCACTATTCATAACAGACAACACATAATAACTACCCAAATGCTCAGTAGCGAAACGGGTAAGTAGTGGCATATTGGCACAATTCTGCATATAACAATGATATGAACGAGTTACAACTACACGTGTAAGGCAGATCAATCTTACACAAAATAGTACTGACTATATAACACCATTTACAACAAGTTCAAAAAGAGAAAACACTATGTGTTGTGGAGGAGCAGTGATTCCAAAGAGTAAGACAGAAGCTTATGGATTGCAGATAATGTTCTGATTCATCACCAAGTATATTCACTTTGTGAAAATTCACCCCCCTATACACTTATGATCTACATACACTTCTGTGTGTATATTTTTTAAAAACTATAATAATGGTTGTCAAGGGTATGACAACACAAATCAGTAGGACCTTTGAGTAAAGCAAAAGTTTAGTAACATAACCACATGCACAAACTCCCTAAGAAGATATGTCTAACACTGGTTCAAGAAGCTGAGCAAGTATACTTATAGTTCACGTCATAGACTCATAGCCCAGAGATCCTATAACCACAGTTTCAGGAATACTACATCAGTTTTTCCTCAGAGACGGTAACAACCTTGTCAACTTCTAAGCAACAACTGTCCACATACTTTCTAGTCTGGGCACGGAATGGGTAGGTTACACCTTATATTCCAGCACTGTAGGAAGCCAAGGTGGGAGGATTACTTGAGCCCAGGAGTTTGAGGCCAGCCTGAGCAACACAGCAAGACCCCCATCTCTACAAAAAATAAAAAACTAGCCAAGCATGGTAAGGAATGCTTACAGCCCAAGCTCCTCAGGAGGTTGAGGGAGTTTCAGGGAGCCAGTTTCAATGGGCCATGACGGCACTCTCTGTACTCCGGAGCAATAGACCAAGACATGTTTCTTTAAAAAAAAATTAAATAAAAAAACTTAAAATACGTTCTAAATTATAAATAGTTGTACAAATATTACATGTTTTTAACCTCACTAGACTTGGGAGGCTTAAAGTGGGTTCTATGTGTCCTCAAACAATGATTCTCAACCCTGCCTCCACATGAAAATCATCCCTTCTCAAAGGAAATTTGAAAAAAAGCCTTACCCTTATTCCAGCCATTTAAGTGGTCCACTGTTAAGAATCATTGCTTTCAGAACAAGTAATACTAGCATCGACCACCTGATTATTCCCCCCACCCCCAACACCTGACTTCCTTAAAAAACACAAACTCTCAGGGGTCGCTCCTGGAGTATAGCCCAGAAACCCATGCTTTAACCAGCCCTCTAGGTATTCGGATGCAAAGTTTGAGAACCATAGTTCTAGTGCTTCTGGAAATTTGTAAACCCCTTGAAAATCCCATGTAAAAACTGGAGTTGAAGTGTTTCTTTCTGGGGAAAACATCCATATCTTTCACCAGATTCTTAAGAGTGTTAACATAATTAAGAACCACTTGTCTCAGCTCAGCAGCTTTAAAGGTGTGGTCTGCAGAGCCCTGGAAGTCCCTGAGACCCTTTCTGGAGTCTGAAAGGTCAAAACTATTTAAAAAATAATAGTACGATGATGCTGCCTATTTTACTGTCAAAACAGTGACAGAGCATGATTTTGTAACATCATGCGTTGGTTATTTGTAAAATATACACCCTGTGCTTTTGATAACACAAAAGCAATGGTAAGTAAAACTTCTGAGACCTTGGCACGAACCAAAACAGCAGCACCAAACCATGCTACAATCATTCTGTCCTTCACCATTAGGCCCTCATTGTCTTACCGTTTTTTTCAAAGCCAATTTCACCTAAGAATGTCCTTCATGAAAATGAAATATTATTAATTTTATTACATTTCAACCTTTGAGTACATGTCTTTTAATACTACTGTGACAAAATGAGAAATACACATTAAGCATTTTTCTAGTGCACACCATAGTCTGATGACTGTCTTGAGGAACAACACTTATCTAAGGGTTTGAGCTCATTTTGACCCATGTATCTGGTAGACATTTTCTTAAGAATAACAAACACAGCCTGTCACATAAGGAAAACAATTGACAATATGTTTCCAATGATTTCCAATGTTTGAAAAATGAGCTTTCAAACAAAAATCAGAATTTTACTAACACTTGCTTTTGCCATCAGAAGTTTAACACTTTCCCAATACATCTGATAAAACTGGTTGTGATATTAGCAAATCTTATTATTTTTATCATAAAGCAAAATGTGTCAACATTTGTGTGAAACAGACCAATGGATTCTAACATAGCAGAAATACAAAAACTTCATTACTATGGCTTCAGTTTTCACGCTGCAACTAACCTTTAACAAAGTACTTATCAAGTCTGGATGCAGTATCAAAAATAAAATCCATGTTTATCTGAAAATGCTATTAAAATATTCTTTCCTTTTTCCACTATTGTCTGTTTGAAGCAAGGTTTTTTTCATGGCTCGACAACCATAGCTCAGTGAGTAGGGCCCCAGTCACATGCATCAAGGCTGGCAGATTTGAGCCCGGGCAGGGCCTGCTAAACAATAATGACAACTGCAACAAAAAAACAGCCGGGCATTGTGGCAGGCGCCTGTAGTCCCAGCTACTTGGGAGGCTGAGGCAAGAGAATCGCTGAAGCCCAATAGTTTGAGGTTGCTGTGAGCTGTGATGCCACAGCACACTACCAAAGGCAAAAAGTGAGACTTTGTCTCAAAAAAAAAAAAAGATTTTTTTCCCTATACTTTAATCCAAACAATATACAACCAAATTGCAGGTAGAAGCAGATGAGAATTAAGCCATCTTCTAAGTCAAACATTACAGTGGCTCGCCAAGTGTCTAAGAATGCCTGTCTTATTAATCTTGGTTTTAGAAAACAGTTTCTTTTTTTTTAATGTGTTACTTACACTAACATATAAGGGAGTTTACTTTTTTTAATTTGTAATATGTTAACAGTTTTCATTTCTAATGTAAGTCTCCATAGACATATCCCACATGAAACAAAGCTCTTTCAATTGTTTTTGGCAGTTTTTTGGCTGGGGCTGGGTTTGAACCCGCCACCTTGGGTATATGGGGCCCGTGCCCTACTCCTTCAAGCCACAGGCGCCACCCTCTTTCAATTATTTTTAAGAGGAGACAAATGTCCTGAGACCAAAAAGTTTGAGAATCACTGCATATTTACTATAAGCTTGGTCAAGGACAGAAAATAATGCTGTTTTTACCACCTGGCTCATTTTTATTGCACTATCACTGAACTACTATAAAACCTAGGACTAATGCCAAATTCCTGAGAGACAAACCAAGGGGGGCAAATATACCCTGGAATTGTCCCAGTGACTGTTAGCTAAGTAAGTTGCATGACATTCTCTTGAATTTCCATAAACACTACTTTCAGTTTCACCCTATCAGAGGACTACAATCACTCTCAGAAATGTGAATTAACAGAAGATATAAAAAGGGGGTCCTCAGCTTGATTGCTGAGATTCACTCTATTCAATACACGATTTTCTATATCACATGTTGGTAATATTAAGAAATGAGTTCTCAGATGGGTGTTATGGCACTCGCCTGTAGTCCCAGCTACTTCAGAGAGGGAGGCAAGAGAATCGCTTAACCCCAAGAGTTTGAGGTTGCTGTGAGCTATGATGGTAATTGCACTCTACCCAGGATGACAAAGTGAGATGCTGTCTCAAAAAAAAAGAAAGAAATGAGTTCTCTTCAGGACAATAGACAGACCAAAATGTCCATTATATCTACTTTTTAAAAAAATTTAATTGTGGTAAAATATACGTAACGTGAAATTTACCATTGTAATCATTTTTAAATGTAGAGTTCAGTGGCTTACATATTTACAAATTGTTGAAGAGTCCCATGTTCAAAAAAGTTTTTAACTTAACTGCTTCCTTAAGTCAAAACATACATATAAATTTATCTTCAAGATTTTCTAATAATTTTAAGTAGATTTTTAAAGAAAGGAGTTGCTAAAATATCCTTCTCTTATTGAGAGTTTCTTCAAGGACTACTTCCAATAACATTTTTTAATGTTTAAAAAGCAAATGAACAAAAGAGCAGGTAGTCCAACATTCTAATAATTGCAAATGTTCCAGTATCTTATTTACTAAAAAGTTTTACTTTAAATGCCTAGAGAAAGGACTGAAGGGAAATATGCCAAAATCACTATATTAGCTGCCTTGGGGTAGTAAGATGAAGGACTACATTTTACTGTACTTTCCAAACGTTGTACAATTACTTTTATTATCAGAAAACTAATTGGGGAAATAACAACTGCCAAATTATAAAATGACTTAAAGTAAAGATTTTATTTCTCACTGCTTCTACTCAAATGGAAAGTTTGAGTAGAACAGACCAAATGACTTTAGGACAAGCAGACTGAGTTTAAGTTTGGCTCCATCATTTAACAGCTAACTGGCCTTAAATTCTAATGGTCTTGAATTACTAATATGTAAGGATTATTATTTATGCATTTAAGAATAGTGCAAAAAGGCCGGGCGCAGTGGCTCATGCCTATAATCCCAGCGCTCTGCAAGGCCAAGGCAGGTGGATTGCTTGAGCTCAGGAGTTTGAGACCAGCCTGAGCAAGAGCGAGGCCCTGTCGTTAAAAATAGCTGTGCCTTGTGGCAGGCGCCTGTAGTCCCAGCTAATTGGGCGGCTGAGGCAAGAGGATCGCTTGAGCCCACAAGTTTTCAGTTGCTATGAGCTATGAAGCCAAAGCACTCTACCCAGGCTGACAAAGTGAGAAAAAAAAAAAAAGAAGAAGAAGAAGAAGAAAGCAAAAACCAGGAATGTTAACATTAAAAGTTCACTTGCTCAAATATTCATAGAGCACCTACTCAGAGTAATTCATTGTACTAAACATTGAAGTTCTCTTATTACATATCCCAAATTATCTGCACAAGATAGCAATTTTACTTTTCTATTGTTAAATTTTTGTGAGTATGGGGTAGAAGGAGGAAGAGGTGACCAAGTTTTTGAGAGGTTGTTCTAAGTTTTTAAAATTTTTCAAGAAAACATTTTTTGCAAACAAGAATATTTTCCTGCAAAGAAGAAAAGCCTAACTTGGCATCTCTTCTCAAGACACTGTTCAGTCAAAATGTATTCATTAACTATAATCCTATGTCATTTCTTTCTAAAATACCAAATTTGCACAGTCAGCCTGAGCATTTGGGAAAGGAGATTTGCATGTCTTATTAACATGACTGACAAAAACGTCAAAATGGTTTCTATGGTTGATGAATATATCAGAATGAGGGCACCTGAATTAAAATAGCTTGACTTTTTTCCATGTCTCCTAACATGCATAAATACTTTTCAAAAGCATTATAATTAGCTAGCATAGGAAAGTTTAGTTTAAATGGTAATTGATCATACAGAAACTACAACTTGAAGAATTTTTGGTCATCAGTATATTCAAAACAAATTTTTTTCAATTTAGACTTGTAGTTCAAGGAAATCATCGGCTAATTACCAAATGGTTCTTTAAATTCTGCCACAGAAGAGTTGCAAGTCCAAACAAACACAAATCTGCAACCTACCAGCAGTTTAGTTTGTGATACCCAAAAGGTAAAAGGAAGAAATTTAAAATCACATTATTTCCTCTTTTCCTAGCATTAAGAAAGAGAAACATTGGAATTGGAAATTGACATACCCATCAAAAAAAGGCCTCAAAAATAAGAAAATAAATGAAAAGGTTTAAAGTCAAGCTATTTTAATTCTATAAATAGACACCTGAACAAGCTGGCAAAACAAGCTTCTACAAAAGAACCCAGAAACTCATTGTGGAGAAGGGCATCTTGGACATCTTATCAGCCTTAAAAAAAAAGTGGAACATTGGGTACACAAAAACAAAACACTCAAAACTTTCCCCAATTACTCAAATCAAAATGAGTTTTTTGTTGTTGTTGTTTTGTTTTTTAGAATGAGGCCCAAAGTTATCCTGAGTACCCTTGCTTTAGAAATCCCTAAGCAACCTACCCTACTCAACTCCTTTTTTTTTCCCTAAGAGCACAATATCGTTTATTGAACTAAAAGTTCATTTCTAGATGTTTCTTTTTCATGTATGCTTCATTTGTTTTACTAACCCTGTAAGCACAGACTTCTCCATCTTTATCTTGACTAATCCTACTCAACACTTATTATAAACCCACATTAATAACGTACAGCATTATGCCTCACAAGATCACAGCTACATCAAAACTTCCTGAGCGTTATCTGTCAGAAGAGTAGCTGTAAAGCCAAAATAACTTCAAGGACACTGACAAACAGGAAATATAAAGACTTAAGAAGCATGTCTATTCAATTTTATCTACTGCATTATTTTACGGTCAATTATCCAAATGACGTCCTTCTTTATGAAGAAAACTGAAGCTATTAAATACATTTCATTTCATCACAAAGCTCATGATGATGTTTACTCCTTTACTAACACTACAGTAAAACACATTTTGTCAAAATCATTTCCATTCTTTGATTATTTTTCTTCTTCTGGGCTCTAAGCTTAAGATCATATTTTTTAACATACTGATGCTCACAACTTGACTCTTAATAATATCCTCTGGATATATTTCTCTGGCCTCTTAAGTGTCAAGGAATCAATGGACTACCTGGCCTGTGATTTATTCAGTTCATTGCAAGGGGGTAACTAGATTAAACTTGCCAGAAAGACTCCCACATAAATAGACTCTGAGGAAGATGATTAGCAGAATGTCTAATGGTGGCGTTTCTTTTTTTTTTTTTTTGCTTCATCAGCCGAAACAGCAGAAGGTATGATTTATTGTATACTGGTTACACTCAGCCACAAGCGAGAACAGAACAAGTCCAGGATGTCAGGTCCAGGGCAAGGGACCAATAGGACTGTTTTGGTGTGAACAAGGTGGGTCTCTTAGGGGTGGTCTTGGTGACTGGATGGCGATGAGGTCTTAGATCCACTGAGAGCAGTTCTAGACAGTAGCATGCAGTCCAGCAGCTTGTACTAGCCTCCTTAGCCTCTTGGCATTCCATGGTCCTTCTCTTGCGGCCTTCACGAGTGCACAACCAGGCGGTTTACTTGGACCTCTGCCTCACCTTTCTCCTTTTGCGCTTCAGCCTGCGCATTCGCTTCTTCCTCCACTTGGCTCTCATGGTGCGGAGGTTTCTAGAAAGATGGCGCTAAGGCCGAGAGAAAGCCAAAGTTCCGCCTACCGCTTTTTAGTGAACCGCTCGGTGTCGTCACTTCCGCTGTTCTTGGTGTTTCTTTTTTTAAATACTACTATTTTAAAAGACCCTGCAAATCTTGAGAGACCTCATCTATTCTAGACCAAAGCTCCATGTCCAACAGGAGATAAAGGGACAAGGGCGGTTACCCTCAACTTCTCAGACCTTTATTTTTATCCTTGAAATTATTTAGCAACTAATTTCTATAAAAGGAGCAATAGAAAAAAATTGAGGTCAAATCCATCCTATGCAAAATTCTTTTTTTTTTTTTTTTTTTGGCCGGGGCTGGGTTTGAACCTGCCACCTTCGGCATATGGGACCGGCGCCCTATTCCTTGAGCCACAGGCGCCGCCCTGCAAAATTCTTGTAAGAAGAATTTGAGCTGAATAACTAACATCCCCACAGACAATACATACAAGAAGAAAATGCCAGCAACACAAAATTATGATCATTTTGACATTAGCTAAAAGATAATACAAAAATGATGCAAGATATGAAAGAATAGCATATGCCTGAATTAAAAATAAGATGGCAGAATTCAGGAAATAATTCAAAATAAAAGAAAAAAGTCATCTCAAGAAGAAAAGACTAAACAAGAAAATACAAAGATGACAAAAAATACCACAGATAACGCCTTATCACAGGATCAACAAATACAAGCCATTAGCCAATCTGGCTCATCCCATGTTTTTCATAAATAAAATTTTGTTAGAACACAACCATTTATGTATTTTGGTATTTCCATGCCTCAAAAGTAAAGCTGAGGGGCTGTGAGAAACCACATGGCCTCAAAGCCGAAAAAATTTACCATCTACCCATTTACAGAAAGTTTCCCAACTTCTGCCTTAAGAGAAATTAAAGATAAAAGGAGAAAAAAACTGTAAAAAAAAGGAAATGAAGATACTAGATACTTTTTTTTTTAAGGATTCAAGAACCAGTGACAGTTGTAAGGAACTAGAGGGAGGGCAGAATAGGCAGTTCTAGTTTAATGGATACAGAATTTGTTTAGGATAGCGAAAAAGTTCTCAATCTGGACACTGATGACGGTTATCTAATATGATGAATGTACTTAATGCCACTGAATTAAACACATAAAAAATAAAAATGGTTAAAATGGTAAATGTTATGTATTTCTCAACACACACAAAATAGAGCTACTTGCTCTATTTAGAAGAGAAGCAAAGTTCCAATAGACATAAAAAGCAAGAAAAAGAACAAATTGAAAAGTACAATTTGACAAAACATTTCTAAAATCAAAGAACTGAAACTATGTAAAGAAAAGGCGCACCACGTAACTGAGAAAACCTACCTACAGGGACGAACGCCAAGACAGCTCTAGTAGAATACCTGGCCTTTAGTAAAAGAAAAAAAAACATTCTGGATGTCCAGGAAATAAAGACCAAGGGAAAAAAAATCAAATTACTATTAGATATTTAACATTTAATACCTTTTACCAAAAGAAAATGAAGTAACACTCAGGAAAGGAAATGAGAACCAAAAGATTATAATCCGGCTAAACTGACTTCTAAGAATAAGGCGAAAACTGTTAGTTTCGCCATAAAAATAATTTCTAGGAACACTATTTTCAGGACAGCTTCCTAATAAACTCTGGAGAACAAGTGACAGATCACCAAAATAAGTAGATAGACATCAATATCAAGGACTAGCAGTGATCATTTAAAACAGAAAACAGATGAAGAGGAGTAGCTACAAATAACAATTTCAGGTACCCAGTGCTGCACAACAAATTCTTCCAAAATTTAGTAGCTTAAAAGAACAACCACCACTTCGCATTTATGGTGATACTGGGTATTAACCAGCTAACCAATCCCTGGGGGCTCAACAAGATTGGAATATCCCAGGTGGCTACGTGCACACTGACTGAGACGATCACTGGTGGCCACTGACCAAACTTTCTTCCCTTTTAAACGGTCTTTCTCAAAGAATGATGACTGGCTTCCAAGAGGGAGAGTTTCCAATGCATGAAAGTGAAATTTTCAGATCTCTGAAAGCGTAGCTCTTATCCCAAGAGTGGTGCAGCACACAAACACAGGAAGGGAGCCACCTCTGCGGACCATCTGCTACCCATACACATATACTAACAGAACCAAGACTAAATGAAGTTTCTAAGAGAACAGTAGGCACTGGCCACATCCTCTCTCAGTGGAGCAAGAGCAAACTAAGGAAAGCACACACACAAATTTTTAACTTTTCAATAATCATGTTGGTGTCTCTATTATTTTTGAGACTATTTGTGTATGTACCAGGATAAAGTAAATGAGTATTATGTGATATTCTAATTCTATAATCCCCTAGGTCCTTGAGAACCAGAAGAAATGAAAAACCCCTGATCCTACTGACTTCCTTCTAACAAACAGAACTCAACCAAAGTGATGAGATAACATTTTTGAGATAAGACTCTGGCTCCCATCTTGCTGGACTCTCTTGCTTTCTAATTTGCTGATGGTGAAAGAAGTCAACTGTCACACTATGACCTGCCCTGTGAAACTAAGGGAGACCTCATCCCAAGGACTTTGAAGTAACTGAATGCTGCTAACAACCACATAATCGAGTTTGACAGCCAATCCTCCCTCAAGACTTCAGGTAAGACCACTGTCCCAACCCACATCTTAAATCCAGCCAAGTGAGAGATCCTGAGTCAGGGGACATAGCTAAGCCTGTCCAGATTCCTGACCTGCACCCACAGAAGATGTGAAATAACAAATGTGTGTTACTTTAAGCTGCTACATTTTGGAGTAGTTTTATACACAGCAATAAATAGTGTACTAAACTCAAATAAGTAGAAGAAAATAATAAAGAACAGAGATCAATGAAATGGAAGACAAAAAATAGAGAAAATTAACAGTAAAAGTTGGATCTTTGAAAAGGTTACCAATATTAATGAACCCCCATGTTAAACTAATCAAAAGAAAATATATATTGTCAGTATCAAAAAAACTGAGTTTATCTCAATATATAATAATAACTATATGCAATAATATAATTAACTATATGCAAACAAGTTTGACAACTTAAATAAACACATCACGAATAAGTAGTTCTTATCCTAAGAACGCAAGGATGATTTATGCTTTGGACCTAAAGTCCTCTCCAAAACTCATAATGAAATTTAATTGCCATTATGATATTATTAAGAAGACCGTTGACAAGTGATCAGCCCATGAGGGTTCTGTCCTCATGAATAGATGTCATTATCATGAAAGTTAAGTTATCATCAGAGAGGGCTTGTCATAGGAGCAAGCTCTAGCACAGCCTCCTCTTGCTTTCTTGTGCTGTCTTCCCCTTTCCACCTTCTGCCATGAAATGATGCAGCAAGAAGGTCATCACCAGAGGCAGGTCCTTTTGACCTGTACTACCCAGCCTCACACTCATGAGAAGTAAATTTCTTTTCTTTATAAACCACACACTGTGTGACATTCTGTTACAACACAAGACAATTTAACATTTCAAAATCAAAAATCAATGTAATTCACCATACAAAAAGACTAAAGAACACAGCCCATAAATCCGCTCAATATATGCCGACAAAGCATGTAACAAAATTCAACACCATTTCAAAACAAAAACACTCTGCAAACTAGGAACAAAAGAGAATGTCCTTAATCTGATGAAGGGTATCTATGAAAGCCTTAAAGCTAACATAATACTTACTGGGGAGACACTGAACATTTTCCTCTAAGAGTTGGTATATGACATAAATGTCTAATCTTACCATTTTTATTTAATATTATGAAGAAAGGAAATAGAAGGCATAATTATCTATATTTAAAGATAATATGATTCTTTAATGAAAATCCTAAAGAATCTACAAAAGAGCTACTAGAAATCATTTAATTCTAGGTCACAGGATACAGGGATACAAATTTATTTTATTAGCAGTAAACAATTGAAAAATAAAAATTTTTTAAAGCTATTCCAATCGCGTCAGGCCGGATGTGGTAGTTCATGCCTATAATCCCAGCACTCTGGGAAGCCAAGACTGGTAGACTGCTTGAGCTCAGCAAATTAGAAACCAATGGTACTGGAATAACCGGATATCCATATGGAAAAAACTAAACCTCAACCCAAGCTTACAGATAAGCTTGGTTTAGATTACAAGTTTGAGACCAGCCTGAACAAGAGCAAGATCCCATCTCTACTAAAAATAGGACAACTAGCCAACACAGTGGCACGTACCTATAGAACAGTGGTTCTCAATCTTCCTAATGCCTCCTAATGCCACGACCCTTTAATACAGTTAGTTCCTCACGTTGTGGTGACTCCCCAACCATAAAATTGTTTTTATTGCTACTTCATAACTGTAATTTTGCTACTGTTACGAATCATAATGTAAATATCTGATATGCAGGATGTATTTTCATTGTTACAAAGGGGTCGCGACCCACAGGTTGAGAACCACTGCTACAGACAGTCCCAACTACTCAGGAGGCTGACTGCTCAAGCCCAAGTGTTTGAGGTTGCTGTGAGCTATGACGCCAACGCACTCTACCCAGGGCAACAAAGGGCTAAGACTCTTTCTCAAAAAAAAAAAAAAAAAAAAAACCACCAAAATGAAATCTATTATAAATGCATCAAGATACATTAAAAACATTCTAGGAATAAAATTTAGAAATGTCTACATTAAAAATTACAAAAATTGCCATGAGAAAATAAAGAAGGCCTAAATAATGTCCATTTATTGGACACTGGCAAATTCAATATTCCCCAAATTGACCTATAAACACAACACAGTCTCAATCATAATCCCAGAATACTGTGGTACAGAAATTGACAATCTGATTTTAAAATTTCAATAAAAGTGCAACAAACCTAGAATATCTCAAGTAATTTTTAAAAAGATATGTCAAGTTGGAATATTTACACTACGCAAATCAAAGACTAACTACAAAGCCACGGTAATCAAGCCAATGTAATACTGCAATAAAAACAAACAGATTGGTGAGACACAGTGAGAAATCCAGATAAAGACCTCCACTTATACAGACATCTGATTTTTGACAATGCCAAAAAAGCAATCTAGTAAAGAAAGGAAAATCTTTTCAACCAATGGTACTGGAATAACCAGATATCCATATGGAAAAAACTAAACCTCAACCCAAGCTTACAGATAAGCTTGGTTTAGATTACAAGAATGAACCTAAGATTGATCACAGATCTAAATGCAAAAGCTAAAACCATAAAGCTTTGAATAGGAAACCCAAGAGAGTATCTCTGTGACTTGGGGATAAGTCAAAGTTCTTATCCAGGTGCTAGGTCACAGAAAACAATAATCATAAAACAAGTAAGTTAAATTCAATTTAAAACTACTGCACAAAGGATCCCCACTAAGAAAAGGTATCGTCAATCCATAGACTAAAAGAAAATATTAGCACAATATTTATCTGACAATGAACTTGTATGCAAAACATATAAAGTACACATAAAACTCAATAATAAAAGGATAAACCAATAAAAGTGAAGTTTGGCGAGTAAAAAATGTTGAGGAGGAACTTCATAAAAATACAGTAGAACCTCTGTAAATTGAGTACCAGGCAACCAAAACAAATTGGTCAATATTTAGAGGTAGTCAACATAAGGATGTAGGCCTACAGTATTGATATGCACATGTGATGCATGTCCAGTCTATAAAAATTAGGTCAATTTAAGGAGGTGGTCAATGTAGGAAGTGGTCAACTACGGAGCTTCTACTGTATAGAAATGGCAAACGGACACATGATAAAGTCTTTAACATCCTTAGACTTCAGGTAAATGCAAAGTCAACCACAAATAAAAACTACAGTAAGACATCACATGTTCCCACCAGAATGGTTAAAATTAAAGCATCTAAGAACATCAAATATTCTCAGATATGGAACAGAAGTCTCAGAAATTATCAATTACAACAGTGCCTACACTTTGCGAAAAGGTATGGCAGTTTTTTATAAAACCAGACATTTATCTACCCGAAGGCCCAGCAATTCTAACAGAGTTTATTTGTCCAAGAGAAAGAAAAGCTATGTCCATTATGTAAGAATGCTCATAGCAGCTTTATTCACAATAAAGCTAAAAATTAGTTTTAGCCAAAACTAAAAACCACGTAAGGGTCTATCAACTGGAAAAGGGATAAACAAAATGTGGCACATTCATATAATGAAATCCACTTAGCAGTAAAAAGAAAGTACTGATACATGTTACAAAATCAAAAGCATTGCCCTGAGAAAAATAAGTTTTACAGGAAAAGAGTAAATATTGTATTATTCTATTTATATGAACTTCTAAAATAGGCAACTTTTATTCTATATCAGAAAAAAAGTCAGCACTGTGGTTGTCTCAGGAGCCAGGTAAGGACAGGGATTGAGATAAGGGACATGAGGGAACTATCTGCGGTTATGATGACACTCTACAAGGTAAGTCACCATTTAAGTTACAAAGGTGTTTGTTTGCATTTTATTAGTAATGTACATAAGATCTGTACAGATTTTATATTAAAAAACACAACTTTAAACAAATATGAAACTTGTCTGGATAATGGTATGTATATTAGTGTATCTAGGGGAGCTGTATAGATGCCTACAATTTACACTGACATGCATTAAAAAGATAAATTGATGGATAGAAGAATATACTATACATGAAGAGAGGCATGTAATAGAAATTGTACAATATCATAATTTATGTGAGCAAGTCTCTACTATTGAACAGTTGACTCATTATCAATTTTTTGCTGTTAGAGATTCATATACGTATTATCTTACAAACAGCGAATTTGATCTTTAAATAATTTGCTTCCAAAGAATGATATTTAGGCAAAAGAAAAGATAGACCCATCTACATTTTTTTTTAAGGTAGAGATGGGGTCTAGTTTTTGCTCAGGCTGGTCTCAAACTCCTAGCCTCAAGGGATCCTCCTGCCTGGGCCTCCCGAAGTTCTAGGATTACAGGCATGAGTCACCGCATCTGGCTCAACTTTTGCCTATCATTTTAACTAAAAATTCTATGTGAACTTTCTTTAAAGAAGTACCTTAAGGGAAATGTAAGGTATTTAAAAACATTAAATAAAACATAATCCAGTTTATAATCAACAATTTGAAGTCTGGGAAGATATTTATGAGAATACTGTAGTTCTTGGTCTTCTTTTAACAAATTAGGCCCTTTTTAAACCTCAAGACAGGGTGTTTACTTACGTAAGTACAATTAGAGATCTTGTCATTACCAGACAATGCAAAGTGCAGGAAGATTCCCACTCTAGGACTGAAGCATTTTCTCACCCACTCACAGACAACAGGTTAGGGGACATGACAGTTTTTACTAAGACCTCCATTCGTACAGTGGTGAGGGGAGGAAAAAAAAGACAAGCATCATCATGCCAAAAGATCAGGAGAAAAGTCAAGAACGAGTATGTTGTAGTAGACACCATCCAAAGAAAATACAATGCTGGCATCCTTATTTTGCTGGGTTTGATACTAAAACACCTTATTTCACATAGCATATTCCAAATAATATGTTAATTAAAAGCCAGGGAGCCTATTTCAAAATTTCTTCAATTTAGGCCAGGCAGTGGCTCATGCCTGTAATCCCAGCACTCTGTGAGGCCAAGACAGGTGGATTGCTTGAGCTGACGAATTCAAGATCAGCCTGAGCAAAAGCGAGACCCCATCTCTACTAAAAATAGAAAAACTAGGGCGGCGCCTGTGGCTCAAGGAGTAGGGTGCCGGTCCCATATGCCGGAGGTGGCGGGTTCAAACCCAGCCCCGGCCAAAAAAAACACACACACAAAAAAAAATAGAAAAACTGAGGCAAGAGGATCACTTGAGCCCGAGGTGGAGGTTGCTGTAAGCTATGACACCATGGCACTCTACCCAGGACAAGAGCTAGAGACTCTGTGTCAAAAAAAAAAAAAATTCTTCAATTTAAAGTAAACACTATAAAATCTCAGAATTTAATGCTTCGTTAAAGCCGTTAAAAAAAAAAAAAAGACCCATCTGAACTTTTCTATAAAAAGAAACCTCATTAGAATACACTGATCCTTTAGTAAAAATATGTCACTACTATGAACTGAACTAAGGAGATAATATCATTCTAACTTTGTACTATTTGTAAAGCTTTTGACTGCTTTACTTTGAACAACAGAAAACCAGGGTCAAAAATCTCATCTGTAGAAGAGAAGCCTCATATAAACTCTAGGAAACAATAAAAGACAGGACCATTTTTATATAGCCATCTGGAAAAGGCATTAAAAATAGTATTTTAAGAACCTATATCAATATTAAAAACTAAAGATTTTGTTGTAATTAAAGCTAGGACAATTCCATTATTAATGCAGTCTCTAAATCACTTTTTTTTTTTTTTTTTTGTAGAGACAGAGTCTCACTGTACCGCCCTCGGGTAGAGTGCCGTGGCGTCACACGGCTCACAGCAACCTCTAACTCTTGGGCTTACGCGATTCTCTTGCCTCAGCCTCCCGAGCAGCTGGGACTACAGGCGTGCACCACAACGCCCGGCTATTTCTAAATCACTTTTAAACAAATAATTACCACAATCCAAGACAGGAAAGAAAGAATTCTTAATTCTACTGATGAAAAATATGGTTACACTTACAGTAATATAAATAAAGTCATAAGGATTTAAATATGGTTTCATACCACTTCTCAGATCCTCAAAAGTGCTTTCATTTCATTCTATAGAACTGTAAACTAATTTTAAAATAGAAATAAAGGCATTAGTTAACATTTTCCTTTCCAAACTTTGCTTGGCTAGCTTGGGTGCACCCTTTAAACTCCTGCTTTAAAAAATTCTCTTTATCTAGAAAAACTTCCTAAATTGCTCTAAAACCAGGATAAGAGTCCCCACGGCATACTCTGAAAGATGGTTCCGTGTACTTTTCCTCTCATTCTAGGTTACCTGCTTTGTAGGGTTTTGTTATTGTTGCTCAGGGTTCCCAACTAGACTGTAAGCTCCTTAAGGGAAAAGACTCTCTGCCCTGACTCCACAATTGTGCCTGTATTGTTAGCACCACACCTATTAAGTACTAAAAAATTTGTAGAATGAATATAAACTATAATTTTTAAACTTTTCCATCCAAGGCACTGTACCAATTTGTTAACACAGCTTTTCTGTGACAATCCAATGACTATCAAAATAGTCAACTGACAATTCTTCTTAATTACTCAGCCCATACATGATGGAGAAGACAATACTTAACAAACTTAACGTTATGCCCCCAAACACGCAAGTGTGGCAAGCTTACTGCAGGTATGATGTTTTCATAACATGGAAAGTTTTAGTATTGTTTTGTCTGTATTCTACAACTGAGTTTAAAAAATTTTTATCTAGAAAAGACAGTTCAAGGTTAGGTTCTCATAACTACAACCTAATTACAGGAATATCTTACTGTTTGCATTCTAGTTTATCTCCGTATACATAAAACTCTGAAACAGTAAAAAGTAACTGTTGTGGCAAATCAAATAGAAGGTAAGTGGCGGGAGACATGCATCATTTTCTGTGTGACTAATCCTAAATAAGTACATTAATACACAAATAAATACAACTAATTATCATTTATTAGTGATTATTTATGATAATGAGAAAATGACAAGATCGCTGAAACAATTTGTTAAAACAGTCCAATTTGGAATAAAGTATGTAAATGTAAACAACCTCAGTGGCTTTACAAAATCAGCCTTAGATCTTTCACTTAGCCTAAACAAAAAGAAATGCCATTTCATCTAAAACAAGCAAGACCCTTGAGCAAATAAATATCTGGTTAGATGAAAGCCTGTTTATGATTCAATTCTCTATATTCCCAATAGTCTGTGTATCAAAAGTGGATCCAGTGACCTACTAATGATCTAAGTATTTTCTCATATACTGGCCATGATTCATTAAGGGATCACAAAAAAGCAATTGCTAAAAAATGTAATGAAATAATATAAAATACCAGAGTACAACACATGTAGTAAGGGAAAGACTGTTTCCTGAAAGTTTTGGTTACGTGTGCCCTTGTGTATGTATGACAATGTAAAATGTACTCATAAGTATGGGCTGCAAAAAAAAATATATGAAAGCTCTTCTTTTGCATATAAGCCCCTGATTACTACTTCTCCCAAAACACTGCAAAATTTAGAAAGTCTGCACTGTAATTACTCACAGAAATGAAAAGTGACCTTAACCCAGACATAGGTTATGACAGCCTAAGCTTGATTTCACAAGCTCAAATATCAAACTGCCTGAATTCAAATCCAATTTCCACTATCCTGAGTAAGTTTGGACTTATTTAAACAATATGTGCCTCACTCTGTCATCTGTAAAATAAGGATAACAATATCTTCCAAGTTGTGGTAAAAACAAATTAAATAATACAGCAAGTTAACATATGTTTTACTGCTACCAGAACAAATTGAAGCAGTGATATACAAATGTAGCATGGCTGGGTGCCCATAGCTCAGTGGTTAGGGTGCTGGCCACATGCTGGGGGCTGGTGGGCTCGAACTAGGCCCTGGAATGTTAAACAAAACATAACATAACAAATGTAGCAAGAAACTTACCAGAGGTTACATTCAGTGCTTGAGCTTTGATGTTTGCACAGGTATGGTGCTTTATCATTTTGTATTTTTCTGTCCTACTTAAATTTTATAATGTGTGCATATACATATATGTAATATATGTATTTCTATTGCAATGTCTCTAACCTACATAACATTATTACCTTTATTTTAAAGTATCAATAATAGGTACCCAGGCAGTGAGATTACAACCCTTTGCTCTTGTCATACATTTCTCTGTATTTTATAAATATATATTAGGTGTTTTTAAAAGCAAACAGTCAACTACTTTTTTCCAAAAAAAGGCAGACAAACATGCAAAGTTGTGGTCCAGAGTTTAGGAATGCACACTTTTGGGGGGAGAGCTTTGTGCCAGATACTTCTCATTAAATTCTCAACAACTTTAAATGTGTTTTGCCCAGGCAAAAACAGACAACTGAGAAAAGGTAAGCTGTCCCTTAGACAACAAGTAAGTATCCATAACATCAAAGTCTATTTATTTTTTCCGTCATCACAAAATGCATCCAATACTCTGGTTTTCTTCAGATCGCATAAATCTTTCATCTTTTACAAAATGCATCCAAATATTCTTCTTCAGTTGTTTCATATGGGCATATTCTGGTCTCCTCAACTAGACTATAAGCTTCTTTAAAAAAGAGAAATTTTCAAAAATTTCGTTTATGTCTTTCAGTGAGTTACTAAGACTGTATAATAAATCCTTAAGCACTTTGTTGAGTTACATTAAACATCTTTTTTTCTGGACTGTCCTCAATGAAATTACCCTTATGAAAACAAACTAGCACACAAAGGACAAAACTACTCTTAAGCTACTTAAATCTACCTTTACTCCTTTACACGCAAAACTGAAAAAGTTTAAGTATATCTATCCTCCGAAACTCCTAACTTTAAGTTTTGGAATAAGCACAGTATTGCTGTGCAAGCATTAAAAGGATCCTCAGAGTCACACGTTGCCCCCCACCACCACGCCCCCATCACCCAGGTAAAATCTAAAGAAAGGAACCTCTGGATCTTTTGGAGTTGAAGAACCATAACCACGCCCCCACTTTGCTCTATCTCAAGAGCCTGATTTCTTTCCCTGGCCAGACCCCTGCCCTCAACCCCAAAACGCTAAACGCTTAATAAACAATTCAAAACAAAAGTCTCTGACCTGCAGCGAAGTGCAAGGGAGAAGACTTCCGGCCGGCCATGTCCTTTGCATTTACGTTTGCCGCGTCCACCAACCTCTTTACCCGGGACACGTCCCCATTTCGACAGGCCTCCAACAGTTCCCGTAGGGCCCCACTCACTGCCGGGACCCCTGTCCCAGGTCCAGCTGCCCCAGACCCCAGTGTTGTGGCGCTAACTCCGGCCGCCTCGGGGCTCTCCGCCAAGCTTGATCCAGGGGAGGATGGAGAGGAAGATGAGGAAGAAGTCGGGGAAGAAGAGGACGATGGTGAATTATTACTGCTACCGCCGGCTGGGTTGGGAGCGACCCCAACGGCAGAGGAAGTAGAAACTGCCGGGACCACGGTAGCAGCGGCAACAGTACAGATTGTGCTGGTGGAATTGCAACAACTGGTACTGTCAACCGGGTCCGGGGATCCGGGCCTGTCGGGCGGATCCCGACTGCCATCCCCCTCCGGCAGTGATAGGCCGTGCCGCGGGGAGGCAAAGGGGGCCAGGCCGCCGGCCGTGGGGGAGGCTGGGGTGGTCCCCGGGGCCAGGCCGGGGCTGAGTGGTGGGGGAGGTGGGGGCGGCGGCGCCGAAGCCCCTGGGGCGGGCTGGAGTTGTTGTTGATGATGGTGGTGATGATGCTGAGAGCGACGCGACGCCGCCATCTTCGGACTCCCCCAGCACTGTCACTGCGGCAACGGGCCCCCCGCCCGCCCTCACTTCCGACCTCTAGGCCAATCACCACGCAGCGCACAGGAAATGATGAGAGGAGCGGCAGGCGGGGCCAAAGAGAAAGAGGGACGTATTGGGAGCTCCCGGAACAGCCCGCGAAGGGGGCGTGGCTTTGTCTCCAAGGGGCGGGCTTTGTGACGCCTTGGCGGGCCGGCTGGAGAGATTTGAAAGGTGGACCCGCCTCTGCTTAAGAGAAACGTTTCCTGCATTTCTCACTTCCAGTCTGTTTCCTTTGGCCTCCTGCGCTCTGTTGCCACAGCTTCTTCAGTATCCTTACATTGCTACCGAGCAGCGATAAAGGTATAACTCCGTCCAAGCAGAGAATGTGTCGTGAATCATCTATTAAGTGTCTGAAAAATGAAACTGACAGTACCTACCTCACAGAATTCTTAGAGGGATTAAAAGAGCTGGCAAAGCGCAGTGTCAGTAATACATTAGCCCATTGGTAATATTTTTAAATGAGGTCTCCCCTGCACCCGGTATCCCTTGGTTCTTTGTCCCTTCTCTATAAATTAACACTATGTGTGCTATTAATACCCAATTTTTAAACAGTAGCTCAGACTGCCAGGATTGAAATTCCAGCTGTGCCACTTACTGTGTAAATTTAAACTAGTTATTTAACCACTCTGTGCCTCAGTTTCCCCTCTGTAAATTTGAAATATCAAAATTATGATTGTTTTCTATTATCTCTACTTTTTTCAAACAAAAGATCTCATATTTATTGAACCATCTTATTAGTGCTGAGCATACAAAGAGAAAAATCATTTCCCCATGAAATGTGGCTGACTGTCCAACTGATGACAGTTTCAGCTTGATATAAGATGATAGTGACCTTGATACATCATAAATATGTGTGCCATCTGTGCAATCCAGCTTGGCTCTTCTTCAATGTCTCCGAGTTGTACGTGATTTTCTTTCCAGTCCACTAGGGAATGGGACCATTTTGCTTTTGTTTCTTGGCCAAAAACCACTTGATTCTGAAAGTTTTATGAGAAGACATGGCAGAAACTGAGTCAATTGCACCCACCACAATGGCAGAGAATGGGAGACAGAAGGCTATCTCTGTACTTTAATTTCTTGCCCTAAGTTTAATTAAACTAATTATGAATATGAATCTTTCTTTTGAGTTTTTTTTTTTTTTTACCTTAGCCTCTCATCGCCCTTCCCAAAGTAAGATAAACACCTCACTGCTGTCCATCACTCACCTTCAGGTGCCATTTTTTAGCGAATATTTTTGTTTTCTTTTCCCTGCCTGTAGCTACTTTTTCTATATATCCTTTTTTCCCCCCTTTGATCTGCCATCAAAAGAGATGTATCCATGAATGAGATAATCACAGTGACATCTTCATTCTTCATTTCAGTAGTAAATAGTAAAGTACACGTTATAGAAATATACACAAACAGCATTATTCCAGTAGAGTGGACAGAGCAATTCTATGTCCTAAGAGAAACAAGATTTAGATGAGTCAAGCAGAATATTAAACCAGGTGATAAATTATTTTTCCCACATGTTCATTATTAAATATAATTGGTATGATGTTAATATTCCCATGTAAATATATAGGCAAGTTTATTTGGAATTACCAACTAAACAGTAAGATCAGGAACATAATGAGTATCATAAGTGGCATTTATTTTCTTTGAATCTGGAATTATAGATTATAACTCTTAACATTATCCATCTGTCTTATAAATTTGTGCCATTGTTCACCATAGACAAATGACAAAAGGTAGAGCTAGATAGGAAAAAAAATCCATCAGTACAAGTAAAATCAGTCCATGGCATTCAGGTTTTGAATTCTAACTTCTTAATATGGAGCATAGAGAAGCATTGAGGAGTGGGTGTTAATCAACAAATGTTAGATATTCATAACGCAAATTCTGCCCCCTTAAAATGGCCTTCTTCCCACAGCGGAGACATAGGAATATCTTTTTTGTCCTCCAATAGCTATTTACTCATAGACATAGAAAGAAGTAGTAATGTTCAGTTTAATTGAAAATGAATCTATTGTGTCTATTTATCAGTAAAAAAAAAAAATACTAAGAAGAAAATTTCTGCTGGATAGACATTTTAAAAAACTGAGTTACCTGAAACTACTGATAAACTATGCTGGAAATACAGTCAATCAATTGGAAATTGCTTTTTTCCTCCTCCAGTGGAAAGTACTAAAAGTACTTAACATTAAGTATTTATAAAGTTTGGATTTATATGGACTAAGGTTGAGCTCTAAACATGAAGGGCAGATGTCATTATCTAATCTGTGGCTAAACACAATTCCATGAGGAACGCACTATGCCATAATAGAAAGAGCAAAGCTTGGAGTCAGACAAACCCAAGCTTGAATCACGTCTCTTGACAATCACTAGCTGGCTGATCTTAGTAGCTATGCTTCAGCTCCGTCTGCCTGCCCTAGAATGTTAGTTTGATACTCACTCAGCATTGTTGTGAGGATCAGAAGGCCTGGTCTTTGTAAGCATTCTGTAAATGTTAGTTCCAATTATTTTATATGGCACCCATAAAGTGCTAACGTGAACTCACAGTCCCTGTTGACAACTTTCTTTATAAAAGAGATAGGAACTGAGAATAAATATCCACCATTTTGCACATATCAAGAATCTTAAGCAAAGAAAGATTGGTATAATTGTGTCCTCATCTGCTAATTCAGGATTCTTTATAAGCTTTATCTCCAAGAATTATTGTTGAGGATCAGATATGTAGCACCTTAGTTTCAAAAATGTTTCACAAAAAGCGTATTAAAGTACTAAAAAATGTGAGCAAAATAGCAGTCTCTTAAGCCACATTGTTGACACAAAAGACAATGCCACCCCAACTCAAAAGACATTCATCTGGGCTATTTACTTATGTTTATTTTTTACCCTATGGAGGTCACATGGATACTCCGAAATTTACACAATCGTAAACTTGCACAGGTTCCATATTTTAATTAGGCTTGAGTGTTATTCCATCCATATATTTCCTATTGATCTGACCTAAATCCAAGTTCACTGGTAGTAGTTCAGATCTACTAAGTCCAATTATTCTTTGATGCTCCATACAACGCCTCTTCTTCAAATCCACCAGCACAAGGCAGAACTATAGTTTGACTGAGGCAGTATCATTTCCTCAACATGGTCTTAGAGGAAGTTATTTTTATGTCATCGTGCTAAGAGCCAGATTTCTCTATAAAAGTGTTAAATTCTCTTAAATGAAAGTCCATCCAGAAACCCAGGTGAATCTTTTCTTATAAATCTACAGGTGTGCAACAATTCCAAAAGCTGAAATCATGCTAACTGCATTGTATCAGAGAAAGCTTTATTCAAAGAAAAACAAGAGCAACTCATTATAAGACAGAAAAATTACAGAAATTTAAAGATCCCTACATATGTATTTTTTAGCCACCGCCCCATTGAAGTTTCCAGTTGTTTTATAAGATAACTCTTACATACCAGCGTACTCTGGGTGTTGCTCCCAAGACATCTGTAGCCTGCCCTTTAATAACTTGGATTTTCTCCTGCTACGGTCTGTAAACTTAAGAGTAGTCAGTTCAGTGTGAGGTGTTAGTTCCAGGCAGAAATGCAATATGATGGTTAAGAATGTGAATTCTTCCCATAAGCTTCTTGGATATGAATCCTATCTTTGTCACTAACTAGCTGTGTGTAATTGAAGAACATCATATCCTACATTTTGACAGGAATAATTAAAAACCTATTTGCTGTGCTTTAAGAAAAATATGGTGAACAAGCTTTCCCACCAAAAGCATTCCTTTCCTGGTAAGCATTTTTTTCCAAAAGTAATTAAAATCATACATGTATCCCCCATTAAGGCTTAGCATATGACTACCTAACTTAAAAGAGACAAACACCTGCTATCCTCCAAAGTGATGAACATGTTTAGGAAAGTTCTGGAATGCACTGATAAGAAATGGAATAACTAGCCAACAATGCATATATAATGATGTAATGGCTTATGTAAATGATGTAGCCAACCAGAATAGGGCTGAGGCAACTGCAAAGCAATAGACTGTGAGCGCCATCCAGAGTGCTTAGCCTTTCCAGTTAGAACATGGGATTAAACACCAATCCATAATGCACATTGACCCCTGCCACTGCCTGAGGGCTGTGACTGCCACATATTAACCGTGAAGTGACTCCTACTCCTAATGAAGATTGGGGCAAAGACCTTTGCCAGCTGAGATCATCAGAACTACCATGAGTAGGGACAGCTGAAACAGTGAGAAACACCCATCAATTCCCAAACAGGTGGTTGGTGGGTGCCTTCCACGCCTCATCTCCTGTTCCTCGATTGCATTTGTTACCTGACTTGTTGAAGGACACAGAGGGGTGAAAACTGTGTGCAGTTTCTCTTTGTATCGCCTACTCTTCCGTATTCTGAACCCAAGGTCTTTGTTTTCATATTGAGTTACTCAGAAGAAAATGTATAATCCAGGATCATCACTAACCTTTTTGTAAACCCATCTGCAAGGGAGAGATATTAATAGTTGTTATGAAAAATAAATGAGTTAATATATGACGAGTTCCTTGACAGCTTCAGGTATATAATAAATGCTATAAGTGTCAACTTTTACTATTACGAAGAACTGGGGAAGGCCTCTGGTATGGAATATAAAAAGGTTACCTAAGAGACATGACTAATTTTACTTGCCCAACAATAAGATTCCTTTTTACCTGATAATATTGTTATTTGGCCTCTCATACTTATTTATTCTTTTGCTTTACAGTGTTTTCAAGGAAGATCTAATAAGCTTGACAATGGAAGCATCCTCTTACATTTGGGAAAACACAAATAGACCCTTCTTGCTCCGGTTAGGTATGGGAAAGATGGAAATTGCAAAATGGGACACCTCAGCCTGGAAGGACACAGGTATCTCTCAAAGGATTCTATCCCACAGTGCTGAGGAACCATTGTCTTTGCTATATGGGAAACCAACACAGATGCCAAGACCACCTCAAGAGAAGCCAACACAGCCATAATTGCTGAAGTCCTTCCTGTGCTGACCATGAGTCACCAAACAAGTGAGAGGGCCCAGAATGTGAGAGAAAAACATCAACCCTCTCCCAAAATCAAAGATTATAGATATAAGAGAAATCCAAAATTTATTTTTGTATCCATATTTAAGGCTTGTTGTAGACAGAATAATGGCACCTCAAAGTAATCCATGTCTCTATTCCTAGAATCTGTGGATTATGCTATTTTATGGTGACAAACTGTATTTAATATCACAGGTAGAATTAAGGTTGTTAATCAATTGACTTTAGAATAGGGAGATTTTCCTGGATTATGTGGGTGGGCTTAATCATAAAAGTCCTTAAAGGGACAAAAAGAGAACTCTAAAGGAGATGAATGATATGTGAGGACTGAACCAGCTAGTGCTGACCTTGAAATGAAGGAAGGGGCCACAGGGCCAGGGAATGTGGGCAGTCTCTACAGGTTGGAAACAGATTCTCCCCAGGGACCTCCAAACAATAACTCAGTCCTGCCAATTCCTTGATTTTAGATCAGTGAGATTTGGCCAGATTTATAACTGCAGAAGTACAAAATAAATTGGTGTTATCTTAAGCTACTAAATTTGTGATAATTTGTTACAGCAACAATAATAGAAAACTAATACATAACTTCTTTAGAAAATCCGATGGTAGGAAGTCAGCAACCTAGTTTTACAGTTGGCAATAGGCTGAAGTTGCAAAGTTTCCGTCTCTTGGTATTGTGAAGTCATTTTCCATCATGCCTGTTGTTAATCTATATCAAGCTGACTTTACTCGGTCAAGGAGTCTCAACTGCTGCTGTAACAAAGAACTGCGCACTTAGTGCCTTGTAATAGCACAATACAAATTTATTCTCTTACAGCCCTGGGGATGGAAGTTTACAATCCAGTTTCACTGGGCTAAATTGACTGCTAGTATTTTCTGGGGCCTTTGAGGAGAGAATCTGTTTCCTGGATTTTTCACTTTATAGTGGTGCCTTGATTCTTTGGCTGCGGCCACTTCCTGCATCAGTAAAGAGCATCATTCCAATCTCTGCTTCCATGACATCACCTTCTGATTATTATTATTTTTTTTTTTGTAGAGAAAGAGTCTCACTTTACCGCCCTCGGTAGAGTGCCATGACGTCACAGGACTCACAGCAACCTCCAGCTCTTGGGCTTCCACTATTCTCCTGCCTCAGCCTCCCCAGCAGCTGGGACTACAGACGCCCATCACAACGCCCGGCTATTTTTTTGTTGCAGTTCGGCTGGGGCTGGGTTTGAACCTGCCACCCTCGGTATATGGGGCTGGCGCCCTACTCACTGAGCCACAGGCGCCACCCACCTTCTGATTCTTTACTCCTCCCACATTCACCCAGATAATCCAGGATAATCTCTCCATCAAAAAATCTTTAACTTAATCACAGTCCTTTTTGGTAAATAAGTTAGCATTTGTGGGCTCTAGAATGAGGATGTGGACATATTTGGAAAGACATTAATGAATTACTACGATGACAATGCCATAGTCTGCCTTATATGAGGAGAGAGAGAGAGAGGTCCTCAGGGGTCAATATGGAATAGTTTAGCACATGGAGAGGACACAGAACACAAAGCACTCCTCTCCTCCTACATCATCAATCAAAGCCATATAATGGGGTCAAATCCATCCTACTGCAGGGGTGTCTTGACCCCTGGCTTCATGTGATAATTGAGTCCACAAGGACTTGAGTCACCTTTTTCTCCCACTAGACAGCACACTGGCACATTACATCAATGACATTATGCTGATTGGACCTAGCAAGCAAGAAATAGCAACTATTCTAGACTTAGTGGTGAAAAATAAATCCAACAAAAATTTTGGGGACTTCTACCCCAGTAAAATTTTTAGGGGTCCATTAGTGTGGGGCATATCAAGATATTCTTCCATATGGCCCCTTCTAAAACCCCAAAAGATTCATAATGCCTGGTTAGACTCTTAGAGTTTTGGAGGCAACATTAGAGTGTGTGGTCCACAGCCTACTTACTGGATGACCCAATAAAGCTGCTAATTTTCAGTTGAGTCCAGAACAAGAGAAGACTCTTTGACAGGTGCAGGCTGCCATGCAAGGTGCTCTGCCATCTGGGCCACATGATCCAGCAGATCCAATGGGGGTCGAAGTGACACTGCCAGATAAGGATTGTGTTTGGAGACTTTGTCAGAGGCCCCCGTAGGTGAATCACAGCATAGACTCTGAGGATGTTGGAGCAAAACCCTGCCATCCTCTGTGGCAGTCATTCTCCTTTTGAGAAACTTGCTTGCCACTAGGCTTTGGTAGAGACTGAATACTTACCCATGGTCACCAAGTTACCTTGAGACCTGAACTGCTCATCATCAGCTAGGTGTTGTCTGACCCACTAAGCCATGAAGTTGTTCATGTACAGCAACACTCCATCATCAAAAGGAAGTGATATGTATGGGATCAGGCTAATGCAGACTCTGAAGCCATAAGGGTTACATGAGAAAGTATAGGATAATATTTAGAAAGAGATTAGTCAGTGTCTAGAAAAGGATGTTTACTGCAAAAGTGATTATGTTGATGTGGTAACAGGATATTTTCTTACAAGTTCATTTCATATATGTTAAAATGAGGTAATGGTGAAATTAACAGATAATAGATTAAGTGTGTACGTGGCTAGAAGTGTATAAAATCAGATCCCCGAATAAAGAACTTTGCTACATGCCATCCCATGCTATATAGTCTGTTTCTTGCCCTCATTTCTTAACATTGCAGGAGTGAGCTTACCCCTGACGGCTGCAAGGCTGTCCTTCTGCAGCACTGGTATTCACACCAACAGAAAGTATCCCAGATTCCCCTGGGTCCCCTCCTCCTATATCACCTTCTTTCTCCCATAGGACACAGTATTACAGGAAGTTCCCCAAAATCAGCTGACTCAGGAAGAGATGATCTGAGCCCGGTTTACAGATGGTTCTGCATGACATGCAGACACCACCTGAAAGTGGACAGCTCCAGCACTATGGCTGATCTCTGGGACACCCCTGAGGGAAACCCTCCCAGGAGGCAGAACTCTGAGCAGTGCACCTGGTTCTTCATCTTGCTTGGAAGGACAAGTGGCCAAAAGTCTGATTATATACCAATTCATGGACTGTGGCCAATGGTTTGGCTTGATAGTTAGGGCCTTAGAAGGAACTTGATAGGACAGTTAATAAGTCTGGGGGAAGAAGCGTATAGGTAGGCATGCCTGAATAGGCAAATGACTTAAAGATATTTTTTGTTCCATGTGAATGCTCACCAAACAGTGACCTCAGCAAAGTAGGACTTTCATGATCAGGTGGATAGGATGACCTGTTATGTGAATACCAGTCAGCCTCGTTCCCCAGCTGCTCCTGTCATCACCAAGTAGGCTCCTGCAGAAGGTGGCCAGGTGGCAAAGATTGAGGTTTATGCATGGGCTCAGCAACATGGACATCCACTGGCCAAAGCTGGCCTAGCCATGATCACTGCTGAGTGCCCACACTGCCAGCATCCAACACTCAGACCAAGTTCCCAACATGGCACCATTCTCTGGGTAAATCAGCCAGTTTTACCTGGAAGCTGGCCGATTGAACTGAACCATTTCCTTCAGGGAGCAGATGGTGCTTTATTCTTACTAGACTAGACACTCACTCGGGATATGCATTTGCCTTTCCTGGATGCAGTGTTCCTGCCAAAACTACCATCTGTGGACTTATAGAATGCCTTAGCCACTGTCATGGTATAAGCATTGTAATACGCATTGCTTCTGATTAAAGAATAGATTGCACAGCAAATTAAGTGTGGCAATGGGCCCATGATGATGGAATTCGCTGATCTTACAATATTCCCTATCATCGAGAAACAGGTGTCTTAATAAGAACAGTGGAATGGCCTTTTGAAGAGATTCAGTTACAGTACTAGTTAGTTAGCAATACTTGGCAGAGGCAACATTGTCTGGGAGGCTGTATAGGGGGTAATTCAGCATTCAATATATTGTTCTGGAATCACAGGTGCGGAATGGGAGTGGCACCACTCGCTGTCACCCGTAGTGATACACTAGCAGCATTTTTGCCTTCCATCCCTGTGATATGACACTCTGTTTCTCCAAGAAGTCTTCATTCCAAAGCAAAGACTGCTTCCACCAGGAGACACATTAATTATTCCCTCGAATTAGAAGTTAAGACTGTCACCCAGTCACTTTGGGCTCCTTATGCTTCTGAATTGACAGGAATGAAAGGAGTTACTATACTGGTAGGCACAACTGATCCTGATTACCCATGGGAAACTGGTCTGCTTACTATAAAATAGAGACAAGGACGAGGACAGGATCCAGGAAGGATCTCCTGGAATTCAGGAGATCTGGGAGGGATTCTCTTAGTGCTATTTTGATAGCAGTAATTTAGTGAAATTTAATTCTAATTTCACTAATTCAATCCTCAAATCACGAATTCAAGCCATGATTCAAGTAAATGAAAAAACAAAACAAAACTACAAAAGCCCAGTTCAAACAGGGCCCAGACATTTCAGAAATGAAAGTTTGGTCACCCCGTCAGGGAAAGAACTATAGCCAGCAGAGATGCCTTCTGTGGGCAGTGGAGATACGGACTGGCTAATGGAAGAAGTTACTTACAATAGTAGCCACAACTACTTTCCCAGTTGCAGAAATTAGGGTTGTGGTATTTCTTCCTTATTTATCATGACTGTTTTTAGGTACAGACACATATTCTTTGTGGTCTTCCCTCTCTTGTCACCTCGAAAAGGTGATATCTAATTTAATTGTTAATAATAGTCAACTTGCATCATAGTATTTAAGTTATAGGATGTCAAAAAGAGTGCACTGAATCATCTAAGGCCTTTGCAGCCCCTCCAGCAGAAAAGGCATTTTTGTTTGTACACAGTATAATTATATCACCTGAGGCAGAAGTATGACTTTCTCATTGTCTTCATCTGGCGATTAAGTATGCTTTGTGGGGATATTCTCGGTGCTAAATTGAAAGGGGTGGACTGTAATGGTTGGTTTTATGTGTCAGCTTGGCTAGGCCATAGTAGCCAGTTGTTCAAATAATCTGGTGTTGCTGTGAAGGTATCCTGGTAGACCTTTTGGATATCTGCAATCAGTTGACTTTAAGGAGATGTTTATTAATAATATGAGTGAAGCTCATCCAGACAGTTCAAAGGACTTAACAACAAAACTGAAATTTCCCTCAAGAAAAAGAAATTTTGCTTCGAACTGTGTTATCAGCTCCTGCTCAAGAGTTTTCAACTGGCTGCAGCCTATTTTAAAGATCCTGGACTCATCAGCCCCCACTATAACATAAGCCAATGCTGTGAAATAAATATATGTTCTAAAATTGATTGTGGTGATGGCTATGCAACCCTGTAAATATGCAAAAAAACATTGAATTGGATACTTTAGTTATTGTGCTAAGACATTTACATTCCAGCCCCATGACCACATTAATGTACACAGCTATGATTTAATAAAAAAAAATAAAAGAATTGGATACTTTATGTAGATAATGGTGTATGAATTACATTTCAAGCTATTACCATAAACAAGGACATTTTAACATGCCTACTGAATTTCTTTTGTAAAACTTAAAGCTTATTTGTATTAGTTTAGTAAGTATTGGAAGAAGGCCATAATATAGTATTGTAAATAAATAATACATATACTAAGTTATTGTGATGCTTATACATCTAGTGATTCCTACAGACTGCTTTACAAAGAAGAGTGAGGAAAAATTAATTTTAAAACTCTTTAAAAAGTAGGAATTACCTCCTTTTATTTTTTTAGAGCATAACTTCTCTGAAAGGAAGAAATTATTAAGTCATATTTCCTGTATGGCAGAAAATGTGTGAATTCACCTAGAAGAAATAATTTGTGAGAATAAAACCCAAATATTTTACCATAGTATTATAACTAGAACCAAAACAAAAGACAAAGATTAAAGAGTGACTATTCAAATTAAGATATACCAATTTGATAAAATCATACAGTTCTATTTAAACAAGAAGTATATAAATTGTGTAAAAACATGGAAAAGCATTTACAAAAGGATGTAACTATACTGTCCCTCCTCTTTCATCATGAAGGGACAGGGATAGTAGAAAGAACAGGATTTGGTGTCACATTTTTGTGTCTTGATTACCCCAGTCTCATCCTGTGTAACTTTCACTAATTATCTAAGACTCAGTTTCCCCATCTGCCAATGGGTGTAATAATAGCTAGGGCATGTTGAAGAATCAATGAGTTATACATAAAATGTAAAGCACAGATATTCATCTATATAAGCCTTTAGTAGGTGTTAGTTTCCTTTCTATGCCTCCATTAATAAAAAAAATACAGAATGCAAAATTATATACATACATGTGGATATATATGTATGCTATTAATACAACTATGTAGAAAATTGCAATTAACTGTGTTAATGATCTTAACTAGTGAGCCTCTATACTTGTGCTCTTTACTTTTTGAAAGAGAAAAAGGATAAAATAGTGATTGTAAAAGGAAATTCAGACATTCAGAAAAAACCGTATTAAACCTAAAAACTCAATAGACCCTGAAAGGAAAAACTGATAAGCAGAAGAGACAATGAAACGTGCTGCTGTTGACTGAATTATGTCCCCCGAAATTTGTATATTGAAGATTTACCCCAAATGTGATGGTATTTGGGAATGGGGCCTTTGGGAGGCAATTAGGTATAGAGAAGTCACAAGGATGGGACCCACATCATCAGATAGTGCCCTTCTAGGATGAGACACTGGAGAGTCTCTCTCTCTCTCCCTCTCCTTCTCTCTCCCTCTCTCTCTGTCTCTCATCTCTCTAGGACACACAGAAGGCTGCCTGCTATAAACCAGGAAGAGAGTCCTCACCCAAAGCCAACCAACTAGTATCCTGATCTTAGACTCCCAACCTTCAGAAGTGTGAGAAAATACATTTGTTGTTTAAGCCACCCAGTCTGGTATTTTGTCTGGCAGCCCAGGCAGACTAGTTTATGTACTAAAGGTAAGATGAAACAGGATTTCTGATCATGTTTACATTCTCCATAGGGATGAGAATAATGTGAGGGATAATGATGCCCCCTAAAACTAATAAAAGGAATTCTAACCTTATAGGATTGGAAATAGAAACAAAAGGTAAAAAAAAATGTTGAAATCATAATCCAGAAAATTAAAGAAATTATCTTTGGTCCAAAAGATTATTTCAACCTTGGTTTACCTCTCAATCTCTGGAATATGTATTCTCCTGCCCTATGCAACATCTCTACTTGTGTCTCTAGAGACATCTTAAATTTAACCAACCTTAACCAAATTTTTTGAAAGAAATCAAAATCTGCATTAATCCTAGTCTCCTCCATCTTATTAAAAGGAGCCACTTGTTCAAATTCATTCACATTTGGTCAGTCCAGAACCCTAAATGTCATCCTTAATGTCTCTTTTATTTGCTAACATCCTCCAGCCCAGCACACTGCCAGCTAAGCTATCAGTAAGTCCTAGAAACTCAGTTTTGTAAATATAGTATAACTCTTAGCCTATTTTACCATTTTTTCTACCACCACTCTAATTCATGTCACCTGCATCACAAAGATAGACCAATATAATAATCTTCAATCCTATCTCTGTGCTTCTACCCTCAATTACCTCCCCCTTCAGCTCAGCCCATTGTTTGGAGATTTTTTGCTAATAATTTAAAAATTAATATATTTTAAATTAGGAAATTTAATTTAATTTCTCTGTATTTGTGGACATCTGTTGAAATTTCAGATACATTGCACAAAACATAAATATCTTTTAATAAATTATTATAAAGCCAACACCCAAGTGTCATCTAAATAAAAAAACTAAAGCATTACCAGTGCCCCAGGATCCCCACTGTGGCCTCTTTGCCTTCTTCCTCGATGGTAATAACTACTACCCTGACTTTTTATGTGATCACCATTGCCTTATTTTTACTTCTGTCACCTGAGCATGCATGCCTAAGCATTATCATTAATTTTGCTTATTTCTTGATGAATTTCAAAACCTTATTTCTTTTTATAGTAATAAAAACACAAATTCAATTTTATTTTTCTAGCATTTAACATACAAAAGAGAATGGATGCCATGGACTGAATGCTTGTGTCCACCCAAAATTCATATGTTGAAACCTAATCCAAATGTGATAGTTTTTGGAGATGGGGCCTTTGGTAGGTTTTTAGTCTTAAGACAGAGGAGCCCATGGGCGGTGCCTGTGGCTCAGTCGGTAGGGCGCCGGCCCCATATACCGAGGGTGGCGGGTTCAAACCCAGCCCCGGCCAAACTGCAACCAAAAAATAGCCGGGCATTGTGGCGGGCGCCTGTAGTCCCAGCTGCTTGGGAGGCTGAGGAAAGAGAATCGCTTGAGCCCAGGAGCTGGAGGTTGCTGTGAGCTATGTGAGGCCACGGCGCTCCACCGAGGGCCATAAAGTGAGACTCTGTCTCTACAAAAAAAAAAAAAAAAAAAAAAAGACAGAGGAGCCCTCATGTTGGAATTAATGTCTTTATAAGAAGAAACTCTAGAGCTCTCTCTCCCACTTTCTCTCATCACTCTTGGGGCCAATGTGAGTATATGTAAAAAGAAGGTGGCTGTCTACAAGCCAGGAAACAGACCCTCATCAATCACTGGATCTGCTAGTGTCTTGGACTTCCTAGACTCCAAAATGGTGAACAAATAAATATTTGTTGTTTAGGTGCCCTGATCTATGGTATTTTTATTATAGCAGCTCAAACTGACTTAGACAGAGGGAGAAAGAAGTGAATGAAGTAGCAGAAACAAGCATTAAAATTGTAGTGGAAGAGCAAGTCTTGTTGAATTTGAATAGTTCACTTTTGGTGTCTTATTGCCATTCAGGTAAATGATGAGTCTAAACATGACTTTTAGTCTTTGTTTTGGCTGAGTAAGCATGACAATGGATAGCAAGCATGCCACATGAGTTTTTTCTTTCTCTTTTTTAGAGACCTTAGGCCTTGCTTTGTCACCAAGGCTGGAGTTCAGTGGCACGATCACAGCTTACTGTAAGCTCAAACTCCTGAAGTATGAGGTTCCAGAAATCCTCACACTTCAGCCTCCCAAAGTGCTGGCATTATAGGCATGAGCATCACACCTGGCCACAAATTGCTATACCTGCCCATCCACAATTTGCAAACCAAGGTGCCATATCACCTACTTCAAAGACATAAAATTGTTTAAAGTGTTGAATAGAGATTTCTTTGGCAAGTGTTATCAGTGGGCTGTGAATGCTGACCCTCATGTAAGCCTCTCTTCTCTGTCCTGAAAAAGACCATTCAGTTTGATATGTGAACTGTGGATGCTGCTGCAGATGGTGAATGATATGTAATACTCCCTTAAGAAATTTCAGGTGAGGACTGTGACTATTCTCTTAAGGTGGCAGAGCAGAAAAAGACACAGAGGGCTGCCCCAGGATGGGGTGGGTGTGGGTTAAGGTTGTGAAAATATCTTTCATAAGGCAGAATCTGACCTGAACAGTTGACCCAGAGCTATTTTACAACTTGCTCAAAAGCATTTCCTTACAGGGCAGACCCACAGGTTACCAGAGACTGTGGGAGAAAATGAGAGCAGGCTGCTAGAGGAAAATCAAGGGAATGGAATTCAATATTCCCCACTGGGCCTCTAAAGAACCCACACTGCATCCACAAGAAGTCAATTTTGATCATCTATCCTACTCAGACTGAGTCTATTTTAAGCAGACCCTCCCATGTTCATAGGGAGCCAAAAAGTAATGGTTTTTTGTTTGTTTGTTTTTTACAACTCTTCTCTCCCTTGCATTAATCTTGGAGACATCAGAATCCATGATCATGGTGTTAGACAAGCTTAGAGAAAAGATTCAATGGCATATAAACAGAGGCTAGATAGCAGATTTATTATAGGAATTGGTTCACATAATTATGGAGTCTGAGAAGCCCCCTGATCTGTCCTCTATAAGCTGGAGAACAGTTGGTTATAAAATTCATTCTAAGTTCAAAGGCCTAAGAGTTGAGGGGAGAGTGCCAAAAATGTAAGTCCCAGTCTGAGTACTGAGAGCACCAATGTCCTAGTGCAGGAGAGGACAGATGTCCCAGCATGAGCAGAGAGAGTAAATATGTCCTTCCTCCAGCTGTTTGTTCTATTCAGGCCTTCGGTCAATTAGATGATGGGGAGTGTGATCTTTACTGAACCCAGGATTTCAAATGCTAATCTCTTTTGGAAATACTTTCCCAGACACATCAAGAAATAATTCTTTACCAGCTATCTGGGCACCCCTTAGCCCAATCAAGATGGTGCATAAAATTAATCCTCACAGTTACCAGGCTAGGAGAGGAAGAGGAGCAACTCAGGGCAGAAAATAAAGCTTCACTATGTCTTCCTTCCTCAACTACCAGCTTCTAAGGCAGGCTCAAGCTGGTGAGGGAATAGGATTAATGTCAAACAAGTTCTATTTCTTTGTGAGTTAATTATTTATTTCATGTATACTACAAAATGAGGTTATTCTTATCTTAATTATACTCTAAAAGACAATATTGTTCATTTTTTTATTTTGCATTGTTTTAGAGATGGAGGTCTCACTGTGTTGCCCAGGCTGGCCTTGAACTTCAGGTCTCAAGTGATCCTTCCATCTCAGCCTTCTGAGTAGTTAAAATTATAGGCATATGCCACCAGCCAAGCTTATCTTTTTAAATAACACCTCTTTAATCAATAAAGAAAAGGTCCTCAAATATTATTCCTGTTATACATTTGGACCTCTACAATGGAGAGGGAAGCAGGAAAGGGGCTCTTTAATCTTATCTGTCCTTTCATTTCTGAGATGGTAGGAGCTAAGTCTTGCCCAGAATGGATTTCTCTATTACCACCACTTCCACTAACCTACTTACTCTGGGCTCTTCTAATCTATATAGGTAAGCCCCAGTAGTTTAGTGTTCTGCTGTGTGTCATTAATCATTTTTTCAAGAGGCTTAGATTTCTCCCATCCCATTGACCTCCCTGAAGCTCAGACTACATACCCTATACGTGAAAAGCTAACTTTGAGTAAGAATAATTATGGGCAGTGTAGAGAAGAGGGCAGCCCTTGCTGCATAAAGTCACAGGAATGAGGAGTTGGCTCCATCTGCAGTTTCCTGCTATGCCCCTCCATCCCTAAGTTCCTGGGTTTGTCTACATGCTCAGGAAGAAAATGGGTACTCATGGAACCTAACTTTATGGGAGACCAGCATGGCACTGTGCTCCGGAACTTATTAGACTATCCTAAACTTCTGCATTATGAAAAATAGCTTTTCTCTCCAGCAATAGAATTTGGTCTCTTCCTTCAAAGTCATCTGCTAAGAAATGCACTAAGTTAGAATACATATGATCAGAATTGGAGAATTGCCACAGTAGGGTTTTCTCTCTGGTGGAGATTCTGTCCATTTAAAAACTCAGAGTTGGGCCAGGTGCAGTGGTTCACACCTATAATCCTAGCACTCTGGGAAGCCAATATAGGAGCACTGCTTGAGGTCAGGAGTACAAGACCAGCCTGAGCAAGAGTTAGACTTCATTTCTACCAAAAAGAAAAGAAAAAGAGAGAGAGAGAGAGAGAGAGAGAAAGAGAGAGAGAGAGAAAGAAAGAAAGAAAGAAAGAAAGAAAGAAAGAAAGAAAGAAAGAAAGAAAGAAAGAAAGAAAGAAAGAAAGAAAGAAAGAAAGAAAGAAAGAAAGAAAGAAAGAAAATTATCCAAGGGTTGTGCTGCATGTCTGCAGTCCTAGCTACTCAGGAGGCTGAGCCAAGAAGATTGCTTGAGCCAGGATTCTGAGGTTGCTGTGAGCTGTGAACTGAACTCTAGCCCCTCAAATAGAATGGGACCCTGCCTCAAAAAAAAAAAAAAAAAGAAAGAAAGAAAGAAAGAAAGAAAAGAAAAGAAAAATCAGAGTTCGAAAGGGGCCATAAAGAGAGATTTTTATATTCCTTCCTCGTACAGATCCTATTCTTCATCTATCTCTGTATATGAGGTCTCAAGGGTTTTTCACTTGGGTGCTGTGGTTTGCAATCAGTCTATGATAGAGGTTCTATAGTGCACCCACATTCTAAAGAACCGACACAAGCAAGGCTGATATTTCACTGAAAAGCAGAGAAGGGGCTATATCAGCTGTTGGCTGTCATAGTGACTGGTGGCCAGTCTATATAGGCTATTACATATTTTTTTATTATTAAATCATAGCTGTGTACATTAATGCGATGATGGGGCACCATTCACTGGTTTTATAGACCATCTGACATATTTTCACCACACTGGTTAACATAGCCTTCCTGGCATTTTCTTAGTTATTGTGTTAAGACATTTATATTCTACATTTACTAAGTTTCACATGTACCCTTGTAAGATGCACCGTAGGCGTGGTCGCACCAATCACCCTCTCTCTGCCCATCCTCCCCCCTCCCTCCCCTCCCTCCTTCCTTCTCCCTCTTCCCCTTATTCTTAGGTTATAACTGGGTTATAGCTTTCATATGAAAGCCATAAATTTGTTTCATAGTAGGGCTGAGTATATTGGATACTTTTTCTTCCATTCTTGAGATACTTTACTATGAAGAATATGTTCCAGCTCCATCCATGTAAACATGAAAGTGGTAAAGTCTCCATCTTTCTTTAAGGCTGCATAATATTCCATGGAAAAATATGGAATGCTTCACAAATTTGCATGTCATCCTTGCGCAGGGACCATGCTAATCTTATTTTGAATATCATTACTTTCTACGGGTCCTCTTATGCAAAGGGTTGCAAATATATACAATCTACTCTATTGGTATGCAATTCTATTGTGTTGAATACTTCACTGAATCACACCTTCAACAACAACTCTTAAGCTGGATAGAGTGAAAGCACATTCTTCTTAGTAAAGTATCACAAGAATGGAAAAGCAAATATCCAAAGTACTCAATACTAATATGAAGACAGTAGATGATCCAATACATGCCCACATAAGAGAAACAATCAGTTCAATTCAAGTTGAGGGGAGGGAGAGAGAGGGGAGAGGGGGATTGGTGTGTTCCCACTTAATGAGGACAATGTGAGGGTACATGGCACACCTTTTGGGTGTGGACACAACTACAAGAGGGACTCTACCTAACAAATGCAAACATTACAACCTAGTTACCCCCACATTAACCTGAAATAAGAAAATAAAATAAAACATTGGAAACATCAGAGACATCCAATAAGTGCAGTACCAGTTGATTAACACCACGAGATACCGTCAATGGTTTCCCATATCTCATTGTAAATAGTGAATGGTGCTAAGGGCACTGCACACACTGGAACAGCTCCTCTTGTGTTGCCCAGGTCCCTTTGCTGCCAGAGGCAGACAGAATGCAGCACAGTTGGTTGCACTCTGAGCCCATAATCACACCACAAACTCCCTTGGGAGAGCTCTATGCCAGCCCAAGGGGCACCCAAGGAGAAAGTCTAATGAATACTTACAATCAGTATCTTTACAGTGAGTCATCCCAGCACCTAACTTGAACTGAGTATTTAAACATCAGCTGGCAGTTACAGCAATGTCATTTGGATTTATATTTCAAGTGTACTTACAGCTCATGAAGGGATCCTTTCCATTATCACAGACTGTTGTATTGAATTCCCTTTCTAGTTTTTCAGAAAATAGCAGGGAAACAAAATGGAAAAAAAGTGACTAATGTAGGTAATTATCTTTACAATTCTCGCCAATGCAGTACTCTCAAATCCTTTTTATTGTCTTTCTTTCGGCCCTCTGAGAAACAAATCTCTTTGGAAATTCTCTCTTATTGAAAATCTATAGACTTCAGCCAACACATTCTGAAGAGCAAGAACATCATTATGGCTTTTCTCAAGCACAAAATGAGGTGCTTAACTTTAATTATACCAAGATTCTATACATTTGGCTTGCTTCATACCTTAAACCTTGATTAACCCTGCAGAACTTATAATCATCACTATTCAGGTTTGGAGGTGGGCAGGAGACCCAAAGAAGGGCCCCTACCAAGGATGGCCACACTTGGAGGTGGGAGAGCATCAATGTGACATAGATGGATTACAATGGGGAGCCCAGTGGCTCTTGATAGACACCAGGGATACTCAGGTGGTTATTGGTCCTATGAAATCAAAGCAGAGGTAAATAGGAAGTAAGCATTTACTAAAGAACTTCTTTCAGAGGCACACTGCAGTGTGTGATAAGAAGGAGAGTAATAGCATGCATTTACCAAGTACATACTGTAATGCTTCTCAAAATGCCCCCCAACAAATGTAGCCAAGGAATCCCCTATGAATCTACCTTTAGAGCCCCCCACCCTCAGTTCTTCTGACTTGACTGTCTATGTATTTCCTATTTTACTTAGGACGCTTGGCTTCTAGCTTGCAAGGAATCTTCACATATTACTGAGTCAACTTCAGAGCCTCTTCTGCTCCTCTGAGCTATTGTGAGTGAAGCGCCATAGGAAACAAAAAGATGTGTTAGTGCTCCGGGAATACACATCTTCCTAAAGCTAGATCTGGATGGATGTTAACACTGAACTGAAGATTCAGGAAACTCCTGTTTTCACATCATCACAAATTCCTGCCCAGCAGGAGTCATTTTATGCATGTGGTTTTTAAAAAAAGAATAATTATTTTTATTTTATTTTTATTTATTTATTTTTTGAGACAGAGCCTCAAGTTGTCACCCTGGGTAGAGTGCTGTGGCATCACAGCTCACAGCAACCTCCAACTCCTGGGCTCATGCAATTCTTCAGCCTCCGCCTCCCAAGTAGCTGGGATTACAGGTGCCTGCCCCAATGCCCAGCTATTTTTGGTTGCATGTATCATTGTTGTTGGATTCGAACCTGCCAGCTCAGGTGTATATGACTGGCGCCTTAGCCACTTGAGCCACAGGCACTGAGCCAAGAATAATCATTTTTAAAAACTCTTACTTATTAGTCTAAGCTAGAAGAATTATCACCAGCTATGTGAATATGCAATTATCATGATTTATTTGTCAAGTACTGAAGGCAGGTAAATTTCCCACATTTTTATTGAAATTGAGAAGTTAATTAGTACGACCATTAAGCAAAATCCAGAGAACATTATACATGAAATATCCCTTATAATTCTAATAAACTGATTTCAAAACCTATTAGGCTTGAAATTTTATTCAATAGTTCCCACACATTTTCTCCTTGAATTAATGGATCTCTGAACTTATCTAAGAATCTAAAAATATTTTAAGTATATTGAAAAGCTTTATAAAAAAGTTTTTGTTGGACATATAAAATTAAGTTTGTTTTTGTGCAAATCTGTTGAAATTTCTTGTGAAGTTAATCAAAAGGTATAATTTGCCTTACACTTAGTCTTCACATAACACTTCATGTTTTCAAAGTTTTATATAATCACTAATTCTCTTGAGTTATTCTCATGTTGTTCATTACAATGTCCTTTGGATACTATTGTATAAGAGATTTGCTTTGGTTACGACTTTTGATATATTTCAATGGAAGAAGGGACTAAGATGCGTGCTTGTAATATCCTGTGTTATGGGTCCCCAAGACTACCCCCAGGTTTGATGAATTACTAGGAGGTATCACAGGACTCAACATTTAGTTATAAAATATGAGTTATTACAGCAAAAAATTGTATTTTGCTTTGTTTTTTTTGCTGTAGAGCAAAAAAGATGTTTTGCTGAGAGACGAAACTTGTATCTAGAAGCTTCTATCTGGTTTCCTCTCACCCTCCCATCCGCACACATGCCTCCTATTGTTTCATTTTCTCTGAACAGCCCTGATGAACACAGGCATGAATCATATTTTTTGCACAAAGAATTTGGGCACAGTGAGCCACTCTCGTTATAATCCTACCAGGTTCATTGTCTGCTTCTCAGGAGGAAACCAATACACTGACCCAGGAAGGGTTATAGCAGAGAAAGCATGGAATGTCACAGGTGCCAAGCGAGGAGATGGAAGGAAGTTCCCAAATTTCTGTCCCTGAGAATTTAGGAGAAAAGATTTTTAAAATAGTTTGACGAGCAAAAGGCTGGGCAATTGGGCTTGCTACCTGATGAGTGTAGAAGTTGTCTTCTTTGCTGAGTCAGTTCTTCAGTATGAACCATTGGTCTGGGTAGGTCAGCTTTTCCAACAGAATGCAGGGCCTGGAAGATATCTCAAAAACCAGCCTTAGGTTTCACAAGAATGATGTTATCTACAGGAGCAAAGAAGAAAGCTGAGAATCTTTATGACCAGCAGGTAAGGTGACTCCTGAGCAATGATAGGAAGCAGGCTAGGGAACCATGGCTGGTTATATATTCATTTACCCTACCACAGCTCCCACCTTATGGTCTTTATTAATTTCATAAAGGGGGGTTTCACTCGGACCAGCTCTTGATGAGTAAACTCCTGAAATTTAAATTCACAAATGCCAGTCCAGAGCCTTTCTCATAGAGAGGCTTTTCCTGCTGTGTTAACCCCTTCCTCTTCATGTCCCCATCTCCTATACTTTATTTATATAAGCCATAGAAATAGAAAAAGGGTGAGGGTGGAGTCTTGTCTATCTGTAGCTTGTTTATAAACCAAGGAAAATTTCTTGTGTCTAGAGGGTTGGTAGAGTGTTATTATTACATACAAAAAACCCCAAACAAACTAAAACTATCCCCTATACTTTTCTTCTTGTTACTGCTTAGTATTTCCAACCTATCTTAACATCAGACTACACTACCCAAGTAAACGAGCTAGTGTCAAAAAATGTTGATCCACTTTTGTAGTATTCAGCCCTGTGCTGCCATGCACTTTCTGTCTTGTGATTTTTCCAGGTAGCGAAACTTTTTCTTTTAACTCCACAGGAAATTCCGTGCATGGATGTGCCCTGAGATAAGAAGCATGACAAAAACTAGCACCCAGGTACTTGTCAGAATGAAATTTGCTTGACAGCAGTTCCTCCAAGGTCTTGCTTTTCTCCTGCAAGCCAACATCGAAGGTTCCATCTTCCCTGGTGTGGAAAGAGGGAAAGCTTGCAGGCATAGCCAATGTGATCAGAGTCTGTCCTTGCTTAATCTACAGGTCTAGACTCAAAGGGACAGACATGGATGGGCATGAGGAAAACTCATACTTTTCTCCCCCCCCTCATTATTTTGACAATGTCTAAGCTAGTCTTCTTGTGTCCTTCTCTTCCTCCTTTTCAATTTATTTCATGTAAGACCTGGTTATAGAGCCTCACTTCCTCCCTGCTAACTCTTTGTGGTCTGCGGAACCCATTCTCAAGTCCTTGCTGGTGTACTGAGAGAACTTGGCAGTGTCACTTTAACTTATCCTCCCACCACATTTCTAGTCTCCTCCCTATCAAGGCTAAGTCAGTCATTCCCTTTTTATCTCAAATCTAAGAACCCATGGGATTCTAAACTTCTATGGGTTTGTAAATGCATATCTGGAAGAAAGGCAAATTTTCAAGTAAACTTTTATTTGAAATATACAAACAAAAAGAACACAAACCATAGACATACCGCTTAATTTCCCAAATGAACACACCCATGTAACTCATACCGGATCAAAAAATGGACCATCACTAGTACCCCATAAGTCTATTCAGACTCCCTTCCAATCACTTCGCTGACTTCTATCACTAGTGACGAGGTTTCCTGTTTTTAAACGTTACATAAATGAGATCAGTTAAAAGGTGTCTTGTACGTGGACCATTTTGCACACTATTGTGTTTGAGACATTTATCTGTGTTAGTGTCTGTGACAATAGTTGGTTTATTTTTATTGCTGTATTGCACTCCATTGATTCATCCGTTTTATTGTGTTGGACATTAGGTTACTTTCATTTTTTGGCTACTAGGAACAGTGTTGCTATAGTTTTCCATATGTGTTTTGGTAAATGTATGTATGCATTACTCTTGGGTACAAGAGTGTATATATAGAGAGAGTGTGTACAGAGAGAGAGAGTGTGCTAGGAGTCAAAGTGCTAGTACATATGTCTTTAGCTTTGGTAAATGCTGCCAAATAGTTGTCTAAATGACTCTGACCATTTTTATTCCCAGAAGCAATAAACAAGTGTTCTACTCCTTCCATATGCTCACCAACAATTTGTAGTGTAGCTATATTTCATATTAACCACTCTGGTGGATGTGCAGTGATATCTCACTGTGGTTTTAATTTGTATTCCCTGGAGACTATCAATGTTGAGTATATTTTCATGCCTATATTGGCCATTTTGATATTTTTCTCTTTTGTGAAGTGTTTATTTATTTTTTTCTTCTGATTTTAGGAGTTATTTATATTTACTCCATATAGGAAATTTTATACACACATGTGTATTTCTCTCATTCTATGTCTTGACTTTTCTCTCTCAAAGTTTTTTCTTGATCAATGAAAGTTCTTAATTTTAATGAAGTTTGATATATCCATTTTTTTTCTTTTTTTTTTTTTTTTTTTTGTGGAGACAGAGTCTCACTGTACCGCCCTCGGGTAGAGTGTCGTGGCCTCACACGGCTCACAGCAACCTCTAACTCTTGGGCTTACGCGATTCTCTTGCCTCAGCCTCCCAAGCAGCTGGGACTACAGGCGCCCGCCACAACGCCCGGCTATTTTTTTGTTGCAGTTTGGCCGGGGCTGGGTTTGAACCCGCCACCCTCGGCATATGGGGCCGGCGCCCTACTCACTGAGCCACAGGCACCGCCCGATATGTCCATTTTTTTTAATGGTCAGTGCCTTTTTGGATCCTGTTGAGAAATGTGCTTGCCCCAGTATTATGAAGCTATTCTCCCATGTAAAAGAATTATTGTTTTGCCTCTTACATTTAGATATAACTTAGAATTGACTTTGGCTTTTTTATATGGTGGGAGGTGGAAATCCTGATAGGGTTCTTCCATATATATTCCAATCGGTCCAATTTATTAAAAATGTATTCTTTCCTCTATTATACTACAGCATCACCTGTATAAAGTAACTGTGTTTGTTGTGAATCTGTTTCTGAATTCTCTACTTAGTACCATCAATCTACTCATCTATCCCTGTGCCAATATAACAATGTCTTAATTACCTTAGCTTGGTGGTAAGTTGTGGTATTTAGTAGTGAAGGTCCTCTAGTTTTGTTTTTCAAGACTGTCTTGGCTATTCCATATTCTCTGCATTTTCATATAAACTTTATGATAAGTTTGTCAATTTTTACAAAATAAACTTTCTGAGATTTTGATTGGCATTTCATTTAGTTTATATCTAGTATTGGGAGAGTTCATATTTTTCTAATGTCAGATTTTCCAGTTGGTGCATATGGTTTAATCTCTCATTTGTTTAGGACAAATGAAAGATTGCAGTGTTTATAGTTTTTTTTGGCCTTGAATAACATATCAGAAAGGATTTTAGCTTTATGCTCATGAGAGATATTCCCCTGACATTTTCCTTTCTTATCATGTTATTGTTGGGTTTTGGTAGCAAAGAGTTTCTAGTTTTATATTTTATGAAAGAGTTAGTCAAGACTGATATTATTTCCTTCTTAAATATGTTTGGATGAATTTACTGGTAAAGCCATCTAGCCTCATGGTTTCTTGGTGAAAGAGTTTTAAATCACAGATTCAATTTCTTTAATATATATATGATTGAAATTTTTATTTATTTTTTCAGTTTATTAAATTGTATTTTCCTGTGAATGTGTACATTTTGTCTGAATTGTCCTAATGTCTTCTTACCAGCTGCAAACATATGTTTATTCTGTACTGAAGTCCCTTTTTCATGTCTAGTATTTGCAATTTCTGTCTCTCTCTCTTTTTCTTCGTATCAGTTGTGCTAAACAGCTATCCCTCTGGAATGACTTTTCAAAACTTTTGATTTTGTTTATATTTTTATTGTCTATTTCCTATTTCTTTAATCTTCTCTTTTTGTTATTTCTTTTCTTTTATGTTATTTGGATTTAATTTGGTATAGTTTTAAAAATTGCTTGGGATGAATACCAATAAGATGTGGATTTTTCTTTATAGTGGTAATGGCTTGTATTATTCCATTCTTTTTTCGCATTGTCTTTTGTGTGACCTAAAGCATGTGTTTTCAAACGAGGGCCCTCTAACACCCTGGGGATATAGATGGTTAATATGAAAATCTTATTCTTTAAGGGGGGAGCTTCTATATTGTACAGCTATGACTGTAATTATAATTGAGAATTCAAAATGTTCACCAATAGTCTGGTTGTCTTTTATATACACAAGTTGTTATACAGTAGGAGTGATTTAGCAGTAGGGATAATTGAGTACTGTGACAGTGGCCTTGGACAGTGTCATTTTTCATCTCCTTTGGGATTAGTCTATTAAGAGTACCTTATTAGTTTCCTAGGGCTGCCATACCAAAGCACTGCAAACTAGGTGGCTTAGAACAATAGACATGTATTGTCTCACAGTTCTGGAGGCTAGAATTCTGAAGTTAACGTATCAGCAAGGCCATACTCTCCCTGAAACCAATAGGACAAGCGTCCTTCCTTCCTTTTTCCTGTCTGTGAGTGGGAGTCTGTTAATCTTTGGTGCTCCTTGACTCACAGATGTATCATTCCAATCTTCTGTCTTCACTGAGTTCACTTCATCTGAGTTCCTTTTGTGCACTTCTACCTCTGTATTCAGATTTCTCCTCTTTACAGGGATAACCACCATATTGGATTAGGACCTACCCTAATGATTTCATTTTAACTTAATTACTCTGCAAACACCTTATTTTTTTTAATTACATGTATGCTCTATTTTTTTAAACTTTATTCAAATTAATATGAGGGTACAATTTTTAGGTTACATGGATCTCACTTCCAGAATTAATTATTCAAATTAATAAGAGGGTATACTTTTTAGGTTACATTTGTCTCACTTCCAGAGTAAAGTTCCATTTGTAGAAGAGCCCCTCACCCAGGAGGCGTGTTATACAATCCAACAATGTGCACATTAGGTGAGATCTGAGATCTCGCCTCATGCCCTTCGTCTTTCCGCTATATGTCCTCCTCCCTCCCACTTCCCTTTAACCCCTAATTGGGCGATAACAGTGTTTTATTGTTCTTAGGAACATGAAATTGTTTATACATTGATTTCATATTTGTGTGGAGTACATTGGATATTTATTTTTCTATTCTTGCAATACTTTACTATGAAGAATGTATTCAACTCCATCCAGGTAAATGTAAAAGTCTTTATCTTTTGTAATGGCTGAATAATATTCTATGGTGTACATATACCACAGTTTGTTGAGCCATTCATGGATTCATGGGCACTTAGGTTGCTTCAACAACTTGGCAATTATGAATTGAGCCACAGTAAACATTCTAGTGCAAATGTCTTTGTCGTAAAATGATTTATGTTCTTCTGGGTAGTTACCTAGTAATGGGATTACAGGGTCAAATGGAAGGTCTACTTTTAGATCTTTGAGGATTCCCCATACCTCTCTCCAAAAAGGCTGTATCAGTTTGCAATCCCACCAGAAGTGTAGAAGTGTTCCCTTCTCTCCACACCCAAGCACCCTATTTTTGAATAAGGTGACATTTTGAGGTACTAGGTTAGGATTCCAACATGTCTTTTGGGAGTATACAATTCAACTCGTAATAAGAACAATCTTAATGCCCACTGAGAAAGCGATAAATGGAAAGTCAGATAATGAAGCAGGGACGGAAAAACATCCCACTGATAGGAAGCTAAAACACTTTCCTTGAATATGAGACATATTGCCCCCATTCATTAAACAACCTTTGTTGGCAATACTATTCCTAGCCCACATCACATTTGTTTTAGTCCTTGGATTTAACATCTAATCACATGTAGCTTCTACACGAACAAAATTATTTGGTCCTGGAATTCAGATTTATGTCATGGATGGAAAGCTCGACTCAGCAATGAGGCCAATTTGCATACACTATTTTCAAACCTGTACATGCTAAACAAATTCCACATGCCCATCGTGGCAGTAACCTTAAGAGAAAAGACATCATGTAGAAAATGGTCAGAAATGAATGTGTGTGTGCCTCTGGAATAGACAGTAGCTGCTCTCTGGCACCTCTTATCCTTCAGAAATTTAGCACCTACTCCATTGTAATTCACTTGGTTGTTTGTAATTTTGCCTTCTAAATTGCACTTTAGCCACATCACTCTCTTGGCAGCATCAATCGATTTTGAAGACAAGAAAGCAGAGGGTGAAATGAACTACTAAGTATAGCTACATTCTTGGGTCAATGAGATCCAACTTGACATCCTTAGGGCATCTGCAATGTGATAATGATGACCTACCATAGGATGTTGTGAGGAATAACAAACTAATGATTGTAAAGCACTCTGTGAATAGCAAGGGGTCAATACAGGCTTGTAATTATTAATGGCAATCATTTGCAACTGACCTAGAAATTACTGGTAAGTTACAGCATGCATCTTGTAACCTATTCTTTCCTTGCAATTTTTGGACTTGCAGCTCCAATCTCTGTGCTGAGAGAGATTTTATTCTGCTACACTGCAGCCCTCCAGAGCCTTTTCAAGAGAAACTTAGAAGCCACACTATCCTGCATCTCTTGTCTTTAAAATTCTCTTTTTCTTCCCTATAATTGAAATTAGAGATAAATTATTGATATTCAATCATCAGACTGTTATTTACTGGGCATAAAAGGCATGGGCCTAGGTTCTGGGAATACAAAGATGAAAAAAGAAAAACAGACAGGGTACCTATTCTCCTGGAGTTAGTAGTCTAAACAGAGATAAGAACAAAATAATCAGGCAGTTGTAAAAATTGTGCCAAGTACAGTGAGATGAGAAAAGCAAAGGATGCTGGTAGGAAGGGGCAAATAACCCCTCCCTGGGAGCTGGATTAGACAGCCAGTGACTGGACTGAGAGGCAGAGTTGGGGTGGTACACCATACTTGCCCCTTCAGGTCATCTTGACCCCTTCTATCACACTTTCCTATCAGAAATGTGCTTATGGAAAAAATGCCCCACCACCATATTTCTCCAAGGAGAAGAGAATGATTATCCAATGTCCATTATTGGATAATGATTCATCTAATGTCCTTTTTCCATTTTCTCTTTAAAAACTGAACAGGAGAGGCAAGTCTTTTACCAGACCAAGGAGGACACACCCTAACTCAGCCATCCAAGGGGCAGGATTAATAATCTGCTAAGCAACCACAAGGAAGATATGTGGTAATCTGCCAGGTTTCTAGGTCAGCTGGACCTTGAATACAAGTTCAAGTCTGTCCTAGGATGAGTAATGGGCCTAATATGGGGAATATCCTCAAGTTTGGGGTTATTCATCTTGGCAGGCTCCATTCCTCTGCATCTTGGTACCCTGGTCTCTGCTTCCTGTGTCTTGGTGATAAAGGTGTTAATTACTTTTTTAGTTCCTTGGAGGTGGGATGTATTCTTCATTTTCCCTATACTTCCCCAAGGACTGGATATTTTGTCTTGCATTCCAGCCCTTCCTCATGAGTGAAGAGTCCTCAATCCTAATCAGCCGGGCAGTGGGTCCTCAGCCATAAACCCTTCCTGGTGACTTCTATTCCACACCTGGGAGCTCAGCTAGAGCTTATTCTGTTCCTTCCTGGGACACAACTCTGGATCCCAAGCTTGTTTCAAATGTTTGAGTCTGAGGCTGGGTGCTGTGGCTCACAGCTGTAATCCTAGCACTTTGGAGGCCAAGATGGGTGGATTGCCTGAGCTCACGAGTTTGAGACCAGGCTGAGCCAGAGCGAGACCCCATCTCTAAAAAATAGCCCAGTGTTGTGGCGGGCACCTGTAGTGCCAGTAACTTGGGAGGCTAAGGCAAAAGGATCGTTTGAACCCAAGAGTTTGATGTTGCTGTGAGCTATGATGCCATAGCACTCTATGCAGGGTGACCAAGTGAGACTCTGTCTCAAAAAAACAACAAAGAAAAGAAAACAAAAAGAAAAAATGTTTGAGTCTGGATGATTGTCTTCTTGCTTGTTAACAGATACTTATCCCAATCCCTCCTCCAGTTAAATACTTGTCCCATCCCTCCTCCAATCTCAGCACCGTGCTTTACTGGGGCAAGACTAAGGTTTAAACTAAGAATGGTCCGACTTCTCTATATCGCTTTCTCTAGAATCACTAAATATTACCTGGATCCCTGGAAGGACCCTTGTAGCTTCTCAGCTTACTAAGGCAAAATGCATTTAAAATGCAGTTGGATAAGGTCAGAGTTTAAAGCTATCACTTCAAAGATTGACTGCTTCGTGGGCAGCTTCCCACTGCTAGGACCAGCTTGGATCTTTCTGTTCTGACTTATGACTAATTCAGATTCCTCTTAGCTTCACTCAGCTCCTGTCTCTATGCAAGGAACACAATCTGACCCAATGAATAAGTTCTCTTTCTGTTCAACACATCCTGTAATTGTTCCTGGACTCTGTAATAAGCTTTGGCTGCAACCACAACTACTTTTTGCTGGCTCTAATTTTCCCAAGGCCCCAGAGGGAAGTATTTTACTCTGTAGTTTTTTTTAATTGACCTGTTGGGTTAAAATTTTAGGAGCTTAATCAAGAATGCCAATCCCAGCACACAGAGATATAGTTCTTACCTCCCAGCCCCCTGACCTGCCTTGCCAGGTAGATCCATCCTCCTGCTCCCACCAGTGTAGGTTTTAGCAGAGAGGGGAGGACACAATGGTTCCTTGAAGTGGAGAAAAGCTGTGCCCTGAGCTATGGGAGTGGAATTGGGCTCCACCACGTACTGGCTGAACCTCAAATTCTACTCTTTCGTTGACAGAGATAAAATCTATTTTGGTGGGTTATCATGAATATTTTAAAAGACAGTAAATGTAAAGCATTTATCAGAAAGCCTGGCCTAGATGGTAGGTGCTCAATAATGTTGGTTACTTCATAATGTTTAGAGCTGCTGCTTCAAACCTACAGTTTCAGCCTCATCTCACATCTCCACAAGGGTCTCACTTCGCTTAACCCAGATTACACCTTGATGTTGCTCTCATCAAATACGTATCTGAACTAGGTGCAGGGGAGGGGGGGAGAAAGACAACACATTAAAATCCAACAAGATTAGAAAACTCAAGGGAAGATTGTGCATTTTACCAATTTTCTTTAACTCCTATGACTCAGAACAATGTCACCTCATAATGCTTCATAAATATCTGTTAATCCCCAACAAAGAGCAGAAGGCTCCGTCTCCTCACTCACATAATTCAGAAACTAACCTCCAGGTCCAGGTTGGCTGTGTCCCTTGATACTTATTTTCTAGCCTACAGAATTTGCAGAGAATTATACTTTTTTTTTTTAAGTGATTGCTAAGAGAAGCTTGTAAGGCCATAGTTTAATACAATTATGAGGCTAGAATCCAGGGCTGCTAACCTGGCAGTTCTGTGACCCCTCCAAGGACAAATTAATTTCAAGTGGTGAAGAAGAACTACAATTATTACCGTTTCGAGGGCCAGGGAGTGCTTGTTAGGAAGAAAATATGCAGTCGAGTGCTCATAATGGTTCTGCAGCCTGAGCACTTCTGAATAGTTTAGGTATACAAATTGCTTTTGGTTGCTGTAACTCTGTTTCTTGCAAAATTTGCTCCTCAGGGGAAGTGTAAAAGAAAAATAGAAATCTTTCTTAGGTCTGCTGTTCATGGAAAAATAGCATTGCTCTCATGGAATGAGGAATAAGGGGGAGGGGTAGATGGCTACATCACGATTATTTATCTCTGTATTTTCATTTGTATAAGAGATAGCACAGCTATTAATCAAGTGCATTATATTGGCTATTTTGGGGCTATAATCTTCAGATGACATAGCAAAGATAGTTCAAAATGAACTCACAAGATAGAGCCCCAATTCCTCAATTGTCCTGGACAGAGTCAGGGTTCTGTATCCCTTTCAAACACCTTAGGGTGAAGTAGTATGACATTTCTTAGAAATTCAGGGGACAGCATATTGCAATGAAACAATAATAATACTCTGAATTGGTGAAATATCTTGCTTTTCCATAGCTTAAGATGCATTGTGTACTTTCTCTTTTAAAAAAAACTGGAAATATTTTCCATATATGTTGCTAGATGTTATAATAAAAATTGAGTGGGTTTTATTGGCCCCTCAATGATGGGATTATGTACTCCAAGGTACACAGGCCCTGTTGCTTCCGGGACAGCTGAATGATGGGCTGAATGATGGGCTGTGGGCCTAGAATCTGTAACACAGGGGTTTTAGTAAATTCCCATCCACGGCCTTGCTGCACGTGGATTTAGGCAAGTGTTTTCTCCTCGCTAGGCTTTTGTTTGTCTCTCTAGGAAATGGGGGTTAATATAGAAAAAAATCATTGTTAACCTGTGTCCTACAGTCTCCACTGGACCCAGGAGTGCTACATGGGCCTCCTGTGAGGTTTTGAGAGTGGTTGGCCGTGAGAAAATGTAAACGATGATGGTGGACACCCCAGCAGAAATCTGCTCATCTTTGCCTTCAGCAGCCTCCTTGGAGGTACAAGCATCCATTGAATTCCTGTGTCCTACATGGGGCCCATATGAGTCACAGGGATGGTTGCTTTGCACTGTCATTGTTCCCATACTAAGATTTGTGGCCATTTCTGAGACAATGGCAGATTCAGGGCCTTGGTCAGTCTCTCATGAGATCTTGATCAAGAACCCCTCTTTCCTTCCTTCTCTTGTTTTATTCTTTAATCTTTTGAAAGTAAGCCTTCAACAAAATGCTCATCTCAAAAGAAAATCTAAAGGCTCAACTGTATATGTTTTCAAAAACCAGGTCTTTATATTTGCATACAGTAAAAAAAAAATTGCATATGGAATAAAATCTACATTTGTCATTCTCTCTCAGCCTTTCCTATTTTTTAGCAGCACAAAACAATGAAAGGTTTTAGGATAAAAAGAAATGTTCAATGCTGCCAAGAATGAACGCCACCAACCCACATTTCAACATGTTTTCTTCTTCAGAAATATACATTATTGTGTTCACATTGACATTTTAGGTTCTGACTTTCATGGTAGTGTACAGTGGCATTTCAGCTCTAATCCTCACCACTCAACCATAGTCCTGAACTGATTCAGCAAATCAAAGAGACTCAACACAAGTGGATTTGCTGATGCAGTTTCCTTTTATCTCTCTAAGAATCTGGAGTTAACACACTACTTGCGTTTGGGTTTCTTCCAGTCTTTTCTTTGAGAAATCTAAACAGAGATCTCTTCAGCTGATAGTATATACATTAGAGAGACTTCCAAACATCATCCAAAAAGACAAAGCAGCCAAGAGATAGTAAACAGTATTCAATAAATAGAACTCGTTTGGGTGAATGCCTTCTGGCACAGTATATTTGGATGCAGTACTTGGAAATTTTCCTAGTCGGTTAATAACTGATGAGCTATATTGAAGCACAAATACACAACTTCACATGGAAACATTCTGATTTGTTCTTATTCGCCCACCATCAGCCCTTGGTCATAGTATACTAATGGTGCCCTTCAAGAGTAATTCCAGAGTCTAAGAAGGCCTTAAAAGATAGTTGCTAGTATCCTGACGGATTCCATGCAACTCTTTGAGGAAGGCTCCAGGGTTGCAATATCAGACATTTAAAAAATACTTTGTTTAAAAAAGAATGAATGGGAATAGTTCTAGAAAAATAAGTAACTTACAAAGCAAAGTCTCTAACTGGGAAGACCAGCAAGAGTGAATGTCTTGGCTTCTGTTTTTCTGGATGACGGGAGGCTTTTTCCTAGTGTTTTGGAAAGTTCAGCACCAATCTCTCCTTATTCTGGGATAGGGCTGGCTGTGGCTGTGGAGGCAGCAGATCCTTCCTTTATTCTCAAGGCAAGAGCTTTAGCCGTGCTAACTGAAAAGCCTTGGGTGCACCAGGTGTGCAAAGGGAAAGCCTCCTACCAAGATAGGGAGAAAATCAAGAAAGCTATGTTTTAATTAATCAACAAAGTAATTAGATCAGGGTACCAGGTGGCTTGCAAAGGTACAGAGCATACAACGATGTAGAAAATAAGTAAGGAAATCCAGAAGACTGGTGGGTGAAGGAGAAGGGAAGGATTAAGAAAAAACTAGGAGCAAATTTGGTGCCCAAAACACAGTAATAAAACCCTAGGACACACACAGAGGGCAGTGTGATCAGTAAGACCAAACAAGCCTGGGCTTGGGCGATGCATCATCCTACCAGAAAGAAATTCCTCTCCCAGTTTTTATCTGGGATATCTGCAACAACATATCTACTTCCAGCACAGAAATCAGATTGCCTGTGGTTGTTCAATATGACCCTTTCAGCCAAAGTAGAAGAGAGACCATGTGTAGAGTCAAAGAGGCATGACAAAGGTTGCTCCTGGAGACTCCCAACAATGTGGCTCTCTGTCCTTTCTCCTCTTCTCTCTTTACCTCTTTATAAAGAAAGGGGGACGACAAAAAGGAAATACATGCTCATTTTTTTCCCACTGTTAAGTGCCGGATTAAAGATTTTCGTATGTTATTTCATGTTGTCCTTACAACAAACCTATGCTGGAGGTACTATTTTTCCCATTTTTAGATGAGGAAAGAGTGCCCACGAGGTTAATAGATTTACTCCATGCTGATACATGTTAGAGGCAGAGCTTGGACCTACAGCTGACTTAGATGATAAATCAAATACGGCTATAATTGCTATTGAAATGAATCAATCAGCAAGATCATTCTAGGTGATTATCCTGTACCCAGCCCTGGAGACATTCATAACTCCACCAAGCTCCCCTCTCTATTGCTAATTCTCAGCATGGGAGGAAGGTAGGAAAAAATATCTGGGGATAAAAGAAGAGTAAAAAGAATTTGATCTTTTTTATATTCCAGCAATGTTTCTTTTTTTTCTATCTTATTCTCTTTTTTTTTCCCTAATCATTCTTTCTTAAGCAATATATGTTGGTTAGGGTATTAAAAAATGAACAGAAAACCATTTTGTTCAGCTGCTCTTTTAAGCAAGACAGAGCTTGCTAGAGATGATTTCAATCCATTTTGGAGAAAAAGACCGCCTGCCTTGGCATGTTTTTATCCATAATCCCATCAGGCTGCAGATGAATCCAGGACAAAGCGTATTCATCGTATTATGTGTGAGAGAAACAGAGTCGTAGTCATCTTAACTTGGTAATGAATAGCATTTTGTCAGAGTGAATATTTGGCTCACCAGAGGTTAAAGGAGAAACAGGACTAAAATGCTTTAATAGTCCAGAGACTAGCACAGTGAAATGAATTCATTGCTTTTAGGAGAGTCCCCAGTGGACGGCACATAATGAAACTTGCTATCTGATAAGGCTGCCTTGGTGAGAAGACTCGCTGGCTGCACGAGCAGCATACCGATACCAGGCTGCCAGGAACCCTAAGGTGACCCTCACACCTGCAGCAGAGGGGGTAGATTTACTCCTGTCTGAGTGAGCAGATATGCAGAATAAATGTGCAGAAGCTCCAGGGGGGTGAAGAGGGATCACGGGCCTATCAATAGCCCTGCTCAAGACTGTCATCATTCTGTTGGCCATCCAGAGATGAGACAGACTTGGCATGCAGGGGAAACTGATAGCCTGGCTGTGCTGGGGTGTGTTGTAAAAGGAATCACACCAAGTTGTTTCCTGAAAGGAGTGTTTTTAATAGCGCCAGAGGTCCAGGTGAGATACCTGGGTGCTTAATAACAAAATAAATGAATTTGGCCCCTCTGACCTCTACCCATAAGGCCACTCATTGGACAGAAGAAAAGAGAGAGAGGGACCAACAATCATTGTGAGGGGTGTCTAAGGGGCTGATGCTTTATTGTGGAGAAGAAAAGAATTGAAGTAGGGAGGGGCTTTGGCTTTTGCTAGAGAATAAAATGGTAGAACATTTCCACAACCTCTGAGATAGAGAGAAACCCAAGAGAATCACACAGTACAATGTCAAAACAAAAAGCATGGGAGTAGCAGAGAAACATCCATATGGTCATATTTAATAATTCCAATAAATATCAATTAGTAGGGGAGACAAATCTGTTTGCCACTGTTGCTTCACCCCTAGGTGGAATATCTTGAAGCGTCCATTCCATTATCCACCTTGTTGGTATATGTGTAACATTAAATCATTTCACTAGTGTATCTAATGTTTCACTGGTTTGGATGCTGTCTAACACAGAGACAGGATTACTGGAGAGAGTAGAAATGGTACATCCACTTGGGAAAACAATTTGGCATCATCTCCTAATGTTGAACCTTCATATACCCTAATCCCCAACAATTCTGCTCTTAGATATCAACCCAAGATACATTCTGGCACATAAACAGCAGAGGATGTGTATGGTAACATTCATACTACTAAACCCGGATATAAATGCCCAGCATGGAAGAGAATAAATAGAGGGTAGATTCACATAATTGAATTTTATATAGTAGTCAAAGGAACCACAGCAGTTTTGGAGTTGTGTAGATAAATCTCTGTAATATGTTAAATTAAAAAAAAACACACATCAGAATGAAATATACCTTCTTATAAAATTAAAAAGAAGTAAGAATATATACTTTTAAAGGACTACACATATATGGAAAGAACATGATATATTCCTACACAAGCATACGTAGGGAAGCGTGGGACGGCTGGCCAGAGAATCCAGGAGGAAAGAGGGGCTGGGGAGACTATGTGGTTGGATGCAGATTATCAAGATGTTGGGTGTTCAGGGGCTTAATATAAATGACCAAATAATAAACAAATAGAAGTGGCTCATGCACAGGCCAATGGTGAGAGTTTGTCCTTGAATTATGATGATGAATTCAAATCTGGGCATCTGAGATCCAAAGGAGTGGGGAAGACAGAACAAAAATGATAAGCTATGCTGGTCCCAGGACACTTCACTTAATACTTGGTGTTTAAGAGGATTTCATAGTCATGATGACAGAATAAAATATTCTAATCCAATTAGGCTCCTTGGTAGTAATATTACTCTTAATTAGTACTCCAAGCAGAGTGGTTCTTATCTACTGGTTCAAGTTCATGGATCTTGAATCAAGTACTGACATATTCAGATGAAGAAATTTTGTTTTTCTAAATATTCCACTATACATATTTTTTTTCAACATTTTATAATGAATATATAAAATATACAGGAAAGTTGCAAGAAAGTTACAACAAACATCCATATATAATGACTACCTAGATTCCATCATTAACATTTCACCTTACTTATTTTATTTATAATCATCTATTCTTCTGTCCATCAATAAATCCATCTTTCTTTTGTTGCATTTCAAAGCAAATTGCAAATATCAATATATTCCTCCCTAAAAACTTGAGCATTTACATCTTTAACTATGTTCATGTCTAATTTACGGGAGGCTAGACATAAAAAAAAAAATTAAAGCATTTCTTGAGAGAGAAAATTGAGTGTCAAGTGGATTTGAAATGAAAAGCAATAAGAAGAATGTACTTTAAAAAATGCTCTTAAATAAAAGAGCTTTGGCATCTGAGGGTTGGCACATCTGGGTCACAGAAAACTCTTCAACAAAAGAAGACAATTGATTCTGCACGTGGCCTGAGAGAAAGCCAGCTTGAGTTGGGCAGCACAAGGATAAATGCACCTTCAGAACTGTGTAGAGGCACAAATGCACCCCTAAATTGCGAATAGCCCACCCATCAGCTTCTGAGGACTCTGCAACTGGGGCACTTTCAGAAGCACTGCTGCTCAGCTTTTGTTCTGAGCTGAGCTAGACATGATCCTTTAGGTGGGAGAAGCCTGAGCACAAAGCCTGGGCTCTTACAAACCAACAGGACAGACTGAGGGCATTTTTTTTTTACCCCAGCATGATGTCATGATTATGCGACAAAGATATCAAGATGACTAAATTTGCCACTCCCCCAAATCAGCACCCTTCAGCTGGGGACTTCCAGGCAGTTGGAAGGATTTCCATTTGATGCTCTTTAAACCCCAATTCAGAAGACACTATAGCTTTAGATGCTACCAGCCCAGGTTAGCCCATTGCAAACACCTTCCACTTCCCACCAAATAAAGACTCCTCTGGGTTGGTCCTGCCAAAAATGATTTGGGAAAACCAATTCTTGGTGTTATGAGCTGTTATCTGAGGGTTCCAGTGAAAAATGCACAGATGTAATTTGGGTGGGAGTAAAACATGAACATACTTATTGATAGTTGGTAAGATTAACAATAATTTACTTAGAAGAGCATGATGTTTTCAAGCAAGGGTTGGCCAACAATGGCTGGAAGGTCAATGCAGGAGACTGAGCAGCAGGCTTGTAAGAGCGGCCACTTGTTCTTGAGGGAGGCACTGGGAGCGGGACAGTTTCCTGGCCAGCATGGAGATGCTTTGCTGCCCAGAGACAAGCCCTCAAGCAGCTGCATGCATTAATGAGTTAAGATCAGTTGCTCGTTAGCAAGCAGCTTATACTTTGGACATTTGTGATGCAACAGGATGGAAGTCAAGCCCATGGAGAAAAAGCATGTGGGTCCAGTACGTGGGCCCTCACACCTGTTGTGTAATGCCTCAATAAAAGGCCATGACAGAGGTTACTCAGGGCTCTCCCTGCACCTATGGGAACCCCACCTCTTGCAGGCTTTTATCTTCAATCCATGTCCCAGCTGTTTTTCTTCACACATGATGGGGTGCCACAGCAGGCACTGACAGGTCAAATCTGGCCCACAGGCTGTTTTTATAAATAAAGTTTTATTGGGACACAGTCATGCCCATGCATTTGTGTATCTTCTAATGCTGCCTCTGAGCTCAACAATAATGATGCATAGTTGCAATAGAGATGCAAAGCCTAAAATATTTACTTATTGGCCCTTTGCAGAGAAATTTAACAACCTCTGGTTTAAAGGAGTGGCTTTTGGACAGGCTATATTTTGATGGAATGGAGAGGACGATGGGGAACTGGTTTTTAGATCATGCTCCCCCAGGTCCTCAGGGTGCTGTGGAGCTTCCTGGAGATGTGCCTCCTTCCACCCTCACACTCTATCAACCAAAGAAACTCTGCTCTCTACTTTGGGATTCTGTGCAAGAGGTCACTTGAACAAGTTCTACAGCTTTTAAAAGTTTTAAACAACACAAATTAGAGATTTTCATTCCTTAGTACATAATAGAATTTTTTGGGATCCTTTAAAAAAATGCCCGTCCCCTGCCCCTGGCCCTAAAGATTCTGATTCATTTGGGCTGGAGGAGAGCCTGAATATTGAAATAAAAATAAAACAAAAGCAAACTTCCCAAGTGAATTTACTGTATATCTGCTTGAAAAACCACTGGTTAAGAGAGGGAAGAGGTCAGCAATGTGCTCACGGAGGGCTTGGACAATTCATGGGTCTGATGAAAATGCTGAAAAACTGTCAAGACTGACAAAAGGGAGGAAGAGAGACTCAAAATATAGGAGCTGAATATGGATTTTCATAGGTCAATTCTCTTAAAGTTGATGTATATCTAACTATTGTATTTTAGCTAAGGATGCAAGTCAGCTTAATGTATTCCCTCCAGGCCACTTAAACCAGGATGGCTGCAGTTGAAAGGAACAATTTAGAAACATATTTAATGTTGGCCTCAATGTAAAAGAATAATCTAACTAGAATTTTTAAATATGGTACTACCACACAATCATTCAGGGCCTTGTAGGGGTTATTTTGGAGACAGGAGTGGCTGGTAAAGTGCCAGTGAAGAAGAAAAATAGGACAAAAAAGGCCTCCTTTTCATTGTTGCCTCCTTATTGTTCTCAAGGATAGAAATTTCAGCTATATTCTCAGGTTCATGTGAGATTTCCTTCAGAAGAATTCTGTAGTTGTGTTCTGGAACTTTTCCTCAGGGGTCTTTGGTGCACAGAGGCTCAGCTTCCTGCAAGGGATGGGAGGACTATGGCGGGGCCGGGTTAGCCAGGTCCTGTGGTGGCAGACGTGGTGCCCTTGAAGGTTTCTCTGGTGAGAAGAATCTCTCATCCTACAAATAAGCCACCAGAAACTAGAATCTCCTGGGATCGCGGTGACAGCTGAGGAGGAGGCCTTTCCTTCCTTTTGAGAATGGGGCCTTCAGTCAAATGGCCATCTAGAGGTTTCCTGCCCCTACTCACTGGGGCCCACAGTCCCCAAGAGCAGGACAGGTAGGAGAAATGGGACTGTGCAACCCGATGGGCTGGGGCTGAGGAAGGAGAGTGCAGACCCAGCGCAGAGAGCAGGGCACAGCCCTAATCACACATTCTGCCCTGTCACACGTGGACCTTTGACTTCCACACGTGCTTCCTTTTCCCCAGAATGCCGTTTGTCTTCCTATATCTGGTGAATGTGACCCATATTTCAAGTTCACTTTTAAAAATCACCTCGTGTAATCCTAGAACTCTGGGAGGTTGAGGCAGGTGGATCGCCTGAGCTCAGGAGTTTGAGACCAGCCTGAGCAAGAGCAAGACCTGGTCTCTACCCAAAATAGAAAAAACTAGCCGGGCATTGTGGTGGGTTCCTGAAGTCTTACCTACTCGGGGAGCTGAGGCAAGAGGATCACTTGAGCCCAGGAGTCTGAGGTTGCTGTGACCTATGATGACAGCTCAGCGTTTTACCCAGGGCATAATAGTGAGACTATTATGCTCCCGTCTCAAAGAAAAAAAATCACTTCCTGGCCAGGTGCAGTGGCTTACACCTATAATCTCAGTTCTTTGGGTGACTAAGGCAGGAGGATTGCTAGAAGCCAAGAGTTTGAGACCAGCCTGGAGCCTGGAGAATGTAATGAGAACCCATCTCTTTCAAAAAACTGAAAAAACTTAACTGAGCATGATAGCATGTGCTTGTTGTCCCAGCTATGCAGGAGGCTGAGCGGGGAGGATCCCTTAAACTTAGGAGCTCAAGGTGGCAGTGAGCTATGATCAGGCCACTGCACTCTGGCCCGGGCCACCAAGTAAGACCAAGTCTCCAAAAAAAAAGTCACCTCCACTATGGCGTCTTCCTAGACTACCTCTAACAGAGTTGATTGCTCCCAAGGTGACCCCATGGCACTTTACTTATTTCTCTATGTTAGCATTCTAATCATCTGTCTTTAACTGGGCCCGCCTCCCATCCTCCTTGGAGCATTGGTCTCAGTCCTCTGGGTACCCTTGTTGCCCAGCCCAAAGGAGACACAACAGAGCCTTGTGAGGGAAATCTACTTTGTTTTAAAAACCAGTATCATAAAACTTAAGTTGTCTGTTAAAAAAAGGACAGGTAAATGATGATTTAGAAGACACACCCAGTTATAAACCATTAATAAGAAATGACTGTGTGCCAGGCATTGTGTGGTCAGTTTGGGTCAGGAAATGCAAAGTTGAATGGAATATAATTTCTGGCCTCTGGGGTGTTGAGATTTAGTGGGGACAGAAATAATCAGAGGAGAGAGAGCTAAGATGCTTTGGAACCGCACGGGGCATTGTGGATGCAGAGAAGGGTGTATTTGCCTCTCCTGGCTGTTATAAGAAAGGCTGCAGAGAGGAAGTGTGAGAGTTCAGACAAACTGGTAACAGTGAATCTCTGCAGGGGGTCGGGGTTGGTAGGGGAGAGGTGCAGGGAGAATTTTAGAGGGTTTAGGTCTAGAATCAAAGTGTGTGTGTGTGGCACTTGTGGCTCAAGGAGTAGGGTGCTAGCCCCATATACCAGAGGTGGTGGGTTCGAACCTGGTCCTGGCCAAAAACTGGAAAAAACAAACAAACAAACAAACAAACCAGTGTGTGTGTGTGGGAGGAGCAGTACAAAAATGTACTGTTAGTTGATTAAGGGAAACCTACTCTTTCTTATATTATGATAGTCCTAAAGGTGCCCATTCCTAAAAGAAAAAAAATGACCATTCATTTAGCCCATTCGTACCACCCCAAATTGACAACCCTCCTTCTGAGGGTCCATAACATAGAAAAAGCTTTTTCTTGTAAAATGAGTCTGATTCTCTACAGCCCAGCTGGCGACAGCAAGGTTCCCACATCATTTTGCCTGGGAGAGGCCGGTAATTTCAGGGTGGGAACTGATCCATTTACACAATGAGAGAATTTCCCTCCTGCACAAAGTGTTCCATAGCAATTTGTGGGCTCACAGAATGCCATTTATAGTTTCTACAGTGGCAGGAAAATTAGGGGGCAGCGTGATGAAGTTCATGACCGCAAAGCTGAAGGGGGCATTGGCCACAGTGTTCTACTTTCAGGGTGGGGAGGGACCGCTCTGCTTAGCCTTGAAGAAGCAAAGTGAAAAGTCCAATCTCTCCTCTCCTAAATGTTATCTTTCAGCTTGCAAGTCTTTCTATCAGCTGCTAACTATAGCAGAGGATCTGAAGTCATTACTCAGAATGATGTTTCACCTTCATTAAAAAAAAAATAATATATATATATGTATATCTTCAAAGCTTCTTTGCAGATGCAACCTGGGCTGCTGCATCTTAATGAAAACAAAGACCCAAGAGAAGACCTGACTATTTTGCATAAAGCCTCCCCATGGTGATTTCTAAACAGTTCATTTCAACGTTCTGCTTTATTCTCACTAAATACTTGGATGGTTCCCAATTTGCACTTCGCAAAGAAGAAATAAACATGCCCTTCCTGTCTGGATTGCGTGGAGTGGCATTTGTGGCAGGAGCTCTGTGTCCTGGTCGGCTAATTATGCAGTGATGGATGTAAATTGCACTGTTGGCGTTTAGGCTCCCAGGTTCACTCTTCATTTCTTCTACTTAAAGGAGAAAGGCGGATTCCAACCGCCTTTATCCATGAAAATAAAGCCTAAATGGGTGAAATAACCCTTCAGAAAAGCACACAAGGTTTCAGAAAAGAGGATACCAGAGGTGTGTCCCGCCTGGACTCTGCCCTAATTTTATAGCAGAGGATTATGAGGAAAATGTTCTGTGGGTCTTAACATGGAAAGAAGAGATGCTCTTGCTTGTAGGAGTAGCAATGTCCCTCCCTCATCTCTGAATGTTTTGTTCAAAGATGAATAAATGAGAGTAATAGTAATACATTACCTTTGCAAGGCATGTTGAAATTCTACGCCTTTCTTACATGAAACCTCCTTGAACTGTCCAATATCAAAGTTATTGAATGGGTCACCTTGATCACCTGACATGAAATTAAAAACCCCAAAAGGTTAATGATTCAGATAAGCCACCCTGCTAATTAATGGTGAAGCAGACAGATCCCGATATCACGTTTCCCATCAATCTCATGCTGTGTTAGCATTATATTTATATGATTTGGAATTTGGTTTGTAGGCTCACTTTCAGGTGGTCATTTTTTATTTATGACTTTCTCTCTTCCTTTCTCTCTCTTGAATCTTTGATGCTGAGAAAGTAAAAGTTAGCTCAGACAAGGAAAGTAAAATATCTGCCTGGCTATTTATGTACTGGGGATACCAGATACTGATAAAGTCAGCGGCAGTGTTAACAGACACCAAAATTCCTCCCAAGGAGGCTCTGTCATTGTAAAGTGTCATAACAACCCCCGTTTTTGAAGGAGCCTTTCTTTCACATATTCACTGAGAAACTTTATTTTCTAAAATCATCAATTGTCTGAAATTTTGCAGTTTGAAATATCAGTGAGAATGGACATTCCATTTTTGTCTGGATGATCTAAGTCACATTGCAATAGAGACGTAGCCTCAGTTACCAGTTGAGGTATAAAGCTTTACATAAGGGGTTTCTGTCCACAAAATTTCACATTAACTTAACGTCATGATTTCCAAGGAAATAAGACCCTGAGTCCACTTCATGGTCCTGACCTGTCCTTGACCCTTTTATGCACTGCTTAGTGATGAAGCCTACTGAGACATTGCTTCACTCCTGGCAGGCCATGTCGTACCTACTAAGATGGCTATAATCAGAAACATCCCAAATCACAGGCATTGACAAGCAGGTGGAGAAATTGTGAGCCTTATACGTGACTGGTGGGAATAGAAAATGCAAATGGTATAGATCCTGTAGAAAATAGTTTGGTGGTTCCTCAACAGATCACACATAGATGCCTACATGAAAAGAAAAAAACCAAGAACAAAAAAAACTTTAAACATAGAATTATTATATGATCCAGAAACTCCACTAGGAGGTATATACCCCAAAGAATTGAAAGCAGGGACTGAAATAGATATTTGTACACCAGTGTTCATAGCAGTGTTTATTCACAATAGCCAAAAAGGGGGAAATAAACCAAGTATCTGTCAGAGATAAATAGGTAAACAAAATCTGGTATACACTTAGACTATTATTCAGCTTTAATAAGGACAAAACAAATCTAGCACATGGATGAACCTGAGAACATTACGCTGAGTGAACCAGGGCAGTCACAGGAGGACAGACACTGTGTGATTCTCCTTAAATAGGTACTTAGAGTAATCAAATTCAGAGAGACAGAAAGTGGAATGGTGATTGCTGGAGGTGGGCGGTAAGGGCAGGGAACAGGGAGTTAATGTTTAATGTGTACAGAGTTTCCACTGTGAAAGTTAAAAGAGTTCTGAGGATGGATGTGGTTGATAGCACAACCCTGGGAAGGAGGTCACTGTCACTGAACTTTGCACTTATAAATAGTTAAGGTATCAAAAAATAAAAATAAAAATAAAAATTTCACCTACACTCCACTGTTCCTCCAATCTTACACTAACTCCATTTTCCCCCTTTATTTGGTCAGACACCCAGTATTCATTTGGGGGTGCTTCTACCTCTTAGCAGCAAATCAATAAACCCGACTATGTTGGACTACAGATTTGTCCCAGGTAGTCTTTGGTTAGTTGGACCCAGAAAGTGTTCACTATTCTCTTTAGCGAACCAGGTCTGCTTATAATGGAATTTGGAGAGAACTGGCGCAGGGCGACCTTGCAGGTGGGGGATATTGCAGATCCAGTTACTGAACCAAGGGGAAAACTTAATCTCCAGTGGAGAACTGGTTTGTTCTGTCCCCTTTTAGGATCTTGAAGTGCCATAAAGCCATGGTCCCAAGCAATGGGTGGGCAGTGATGATGGTCAGCATCCCTGCAAGTGCAGAAGAGCTCACCCAGGTCCCTAGGCTCACCGTCCGCCTGGCTCCAGGTTCACAGGCTCGTCATCCCTGCCATTCTGAAGGAGCTGAGTCCGCAGCCGCCACTGATCTTCACATCTCTGATCGCAGCCGGCCTGCGGCTCCTGCCTCTTACACTTTTCTGGGTCCTGTTTTGTTTCTGGTCCACAGAGCTATTTATCTTGTTTTGTTGTTGCTGTTGTTATTTTTATGTTTGCCTATGCCTAGATGGCTATCTCTCATTGCTATTGGTGGGTTTTGATCAGAGAGGTTGAGAGAGGGAGATTGGGAATACAGTAAAGCAAGAAACTGTGGCATTTGGACTAGAAATTTTGGATAAAAAACTTCAGCAATATTGGGTTCTAAAAAGATTACAAAGCTTCTCAGCCATACGCATTTTTTTTTTTGACAGGATCTTGCTTTGTCACCTAGTCTGTACTCCAGTTCAGTGACACAATCATAGCTCACTGCAGCCTCAAATTCCTGGGTTCAAGCCACCCTCCTGCTAGAAGTGTACACCATGACACCTAGCTATTTTATTTTATTTTATTTTTATTTTGGTAGAGACAGAGTTTCTCTATATTGCCCAGGCTGGTCTTGAACTCCTGAACTCAAGCTACCCTCCCACCTTGGCCTCCCAAAGTGCTAGGATTGCAGGTATAAGGCCCTGTGCCTGGCAGCTATATGACTTTTAAATGAAAATGCTACCACGCTGTAAAATAGGTGTAAAGCCATCTAACAGCATTCTGATTTTCTTATATGAATACTACTTTGATTTTTTTTTTCAATATCAACTTTCAGATTTTTTTCATTTTCTTGGCTGCCTCTACTTTGCTTTTTCCCCACCATGCCCATAGGGGGACCACCAGGTAACCCAACACCTTCCCTCCACCAGCCCGTAAGCACAGGTGGAGGAGAGCCACAGGTAGACTGCCTTTCTGGGCCTTCTACAATGGCTTACATAGCTGTTAGTTCTTTGTCTTGCTCGGTCATAATGGTGACTGTTTCCTTTTTGAAAGCTGCATGATTTTCAGTAAAAATCCTTTTTGAAGGCTTATTTGTTAAGGAAGGGCCACTAGGAAGAACAAAACCCTGCCTTTGTGTTTCCCAAATCTTACCCCTATGTCTATAACTTGGTCTTGCTCTGTCACCCAGGCTGGGGAGCAGTGGTGTGATCACAGCTCACCACAGTCCTGAAGTCCTAGGCTCAAGTGATCCTGCTGCCTTAGGCTCCCAAGTAGCTGGGACTACAGGTGAGTATCCCCATGCCTGGCTAATTTTTCAGTAGAGACAGGGTCTCACCATGTTCCCCAACCTGGTCTCAAACTCCTGGCCTCAAGTGATCCTTCCACCTCAGCCTCCCAAAGTGCTGGGATTACAGGCACGAGCTGCTGTGCCCAGCTTCTACAATTTTTTTTTTTTCAAAAGGAGAAGTTCGGGCGGTGCCTGTGGCTCAAGAAGTAGGGCGCCGGTCCCATATGCCAGAGGTGGCGGGTTCAATCCCAGCCCTGGCCAAAAACCACACACACACACACAAAAAATGTTTCTCAAAAGGAGAAGTTCTTGGCTCACCAGAGATTCTGAATTGAGTAGAAGTTCACACAGGACAAAATGGAAAGGATTCTCTGTCATGTTCTAAAGTAGCAATGCCCAGGGGAGGTACTCGTAAACTGTCACAGCTGGCTTGTGCACTTCAACTTGTGTGATCACCTGGCCTCATAAGGGGTGAGAAGATCAAATCAATAACTGTGATTCTGGCCAGATGTTAAATTTTGAACTTACCCTGTAGGGACGTCCAAAGAAAATCATTAAAAAAAGATCGCATCCAGTTTGTCAACTCATTCAATACCATGCTCCTATTTCTAGCCTACTATGGTCAGCTTTGAATTTGATGGAAAAGCAAAACCAAAACCCCAGTTGCTGTTAGCAAAGCCTAACTAGGCCAAATTGTGAAGTTAGTGAAGTTGACTGCGGTGCTCACCCTCTTTCCTGATGAGGACACATTTATAGAATTTTTGTTTCCTGTCCCACACCACTCTTCCATGTCTCATTCATGCTAAGCCTGGAAAATAAACCAAGGCACAGTGCAGGGAAAGACTCTGGAGTGAGAATTTAACACACTGGGTTTTAGACCTAGGTCAAGCAACAAATGGCTTTATGACTTTGGGTCTTAATTTAGTCATCTGTAATTTTGGAAGAAAAGGAGTCTTGGCACTACTAGGATCTCTTTTGGCTACAAATTCCATGGTCTTAAGATACGTAATTCTTGCTGGCATATTAGCTGAAGAAGAAACATTTTTGTCTGTGATTTATTCATCTGAATAGGGAAATCTTAGGTACAGAAAGATTTTTAGATTCTCAGATTTCTAACAAGGAGAATTCCAGTCACCATGATAGGTTGATGGGGAAATAATGTTCTGTGGATATCTTTCAAGAGAACTGAAGTCACAAAAAAGTTGATTTACTTTTTTGTATAATAAATCTGGACGTGGGGGGAGTAACATGGGATATTGAACTCCCTGGCTTAATCACTTGCACCAGTTTGAAATTCTGATCATGTACCAGGCCCTGATGTGATGGTCTTGCGACTCTTTTCCTCTGTTAGCAAAGCTCGTTTTGTGTAGTTCTCCTGTCTCTCCCCATTTTTCTCTGGTGCTTATTTATGACTTTTACGATATAGATTGCTTGTGGTTAAATTTATGTTGCCAACTAATTCCATTGTAAATTAGGTACCGCTATTCCCTGGTCTTGTTTAGATCTCATCCGTGGAGCTCTATTAACTCAGAGATATTTTCAGTTACGGATAAATTGCTCTGTTCAATTTGCATTTCAGTAATTTTCTGATTTAGACACTGGGTTGGTAATGGGCATAATAATTCAGGGAGGTGGATTGAGGGGAAGGAATGTCCTGAAAGGCTGGCATCTTTAGCAACATCCCGAATTAGTCACTGCTTTCCCCGATGTAGTATCTTCTTATATCTAAATAAATAAAAATTAATTATCTTTATAAAGCAGTGCTGGAAATGGTGTTTGCTATTTGCCTCTCTTTGTACTATATTTTGTTGTCAATTTGAATTTAAATTGGTTTGGTGAGGAGTTTTGGGCCAGGGGTTCATTTTAATAGCAGCATTTCTGATTTGTCTCGATTCCAAAGGCAACTGTTAGAAGGAAAGCGTTGGTCTTTGGCTTTGTGGCTTGATTTCTGCTTATGGACGCTTAAGTCTTCCTTCTTCCGTGAAGTCTGTCTGGACAATTTCTTTTGTGCTTTTATTATTCTTTCCACCTTTTTAGAGTATGATCTTGAGATAGGGGATTATTTTGTTTACTTTTAGGACCTAATTCAGAGTGAGACAATTAGTAGATGTATAGCAAACTAAGTAAAATGATCTATCTAAATACTAAAACATTGTACTAGTCAGAGAGTGGCGGAGGAGGAGACAGAGCCGAGAAGTGATTTTTCGATTAGTTGCTTTGTCTTCAAAATTCCAAACAAAATGTTCTGGATGATTTTTTTCCGTTATTGAATTTATGTATTTATATGTACAGGGTGGGAAGGACTTAATCAACTATTCTGACAAGCTGTTTTTGCCTTCTGAAAACAGCACTTTTAAACAAAAATCCTGGATCCATTAGCTGACATGAAATTGCTTTAATCTCACGCACTGCATAAAGTGTTGCATATATATGTGTGCATGTGTGTGTCTGTATATTTATGTGTGTTTGTATATTCATGCACAAAATATTCAGATTATAAAAAGGAAACAAGTTTGACCATTGCCCTTCAAGATACTTCTCTCTCTTTTGAAAAAATGTCATAGATGTTCCTGAAAGTAAATACCATAGGAAAGAATAAAACAACAACAACAACAAAATCTCTTTTCCACGGAACTATTCCCTAAAACAACAATCATCAAAAACTTTTGGTAATGAAAGCTTTTTTTTTTTTGAGACAGAGTCCCATTATGTTGCCCTCAGTAGGGTGCAATGGCATCATAGCTCACAGCAACCTCAAACTCTTGGGCTTAAGCGATTCTCTTGCCTCAGCATCCCATGCAGTCGGGACTACAGGCAACTACCACAACGCCCAGCCATTTTTTGGTTGTAGTTGTCATTGTTGTTTGGCAGGCCCAGGCTGGGTTCGAACCCCACAGCTCTGGTGTACATGGCTGGTGCCTTAGCTGCCGAGCCACAGGCACCGAACCTGATGATGAAAACTTTTAATGAACACACTTGCATATTTTATAGATTGTGCTCATTGCTCGAATGTTTGCCATAATAGACATTTTTTATATCCACAAATGCAGTTCTATCTTATTTTAATGTTGCAAAGTATTCCCATGTATGTGTCAAATTTATTTACCAACCTCACATTGATTTAAATATAACATTTGTGATTATAATCAAAGTTGGAATGAACATTATATTACACATATGGCTTGGCACACTTGCAAAAGATACGTTTGTTTTACATTTTGGTAGGTAGCTACCAAAAAGAAAATCCCAACTCACACTACCATCAATAGCGTACAAAAGTGTCCACTTTCCTGAATCTTCACCAACACTGAGTGCTACCAAGATTTACAATTTTTTTTCCAGTCTGACGGGTGGAATTTGGTGTCTCCTTATTGTTCTGAGCTGCCTTTCTTTAACAATGAACAGCGTCAAACACTTTTTTTGATTGGTATTTATTGCCATTTAAATTTCTTTGGACTATGAATTCTCTGTTTATATTCTTTATTTTAATTAATTTTTTTTCTCTTATTGATTTATAGGAGTTTTTATGTCTAATCAGGAAGTTAGTCTTCTGTTGTATTTATTTGTTCATTATTCAAAAAATATCAAGTAGCCATTATGTTAGGGGCACTGGAGATAGTGCAATATGGATAGATAAAATTCCTACCCTTAAGCAACTAACATTTACGGGGAAGATGCAGAAAGTAAACAAGATAAATAATCAAAACGGATAGTAGGTAAGACAGGTGGGGAGATGTGGTGAGAGCTTGAGAAACGTCCTTTCTGATTGCTCCTATTTTCTTAGTAAACTCTGAAGCTATGAGAGTGAGTGTGAGATGTAGGGGACTGAACTTAGTAGAAGACAGAGATTTGATATGAGCAATCAGTTTCTGGATGGCTTCCAACACCTACAGCTAGAGGTGTGGAGGCCGGACAAGAGATGGTCATAAGTGTTGCAAATTATTTTCTTCTTATATTTTTTTATTTTATGAAAACATTTCTATTATATATATTCATACATTTCACAAAAGTTTTTTCTTTTTATATGGTCAGATTTATCGGTCTTTTTTTATGGCTTTTATATATATTTTAGGCTTGGAAGTGTCTTCTCTAATCCAAAATCAGAACCACATTAAAAAAAAAATTTAAATGCTTGGTTTTGTATTTTTATTTTCCATCTGGAGTCTATTTTGGATTAATGAGTATGTAGGAATCTAAATTTGTATATATTTTTTTCAACATGACCCACTTAATACTTCAACATCACATTTTGAAGTATCCCAAGTTATCCTTTGAATGTCTATTTGTTTTGTTTTGTTTTGAGACAGAGTCTTACTATGTCCCCTTGGGTAGAGTGCCATGGCATCACAGCTCACAGCAACCTTAAACTCTTGGGCTTAAGTGATTCTCTTGCCTCAGCCTCCCAAGTAGCTGGGACTACAGGTGCCTGCCACAATGCCTGACTATTTTTTTGTTGCAATTGTCATTGTGTTTAGCAAGCTGGGGCCGACTCGAACCCACCAGCTTCAATGTATGTGGCTGGTGCCCTACTCACTGAGCTTCAGACGCAGAGCCTGAATGTCTATTTGTTATGTGTTCACTTTATTACCTTGTGTTACTAACCATTCTGGCACTGAATGCTCACTGAATGTTTTAGTTCACATATTTAAGATTTCTGTGCACTTAGCCTCCTGTCTCTTGGTTTATAATGAAACTCTGAAAACAAATGTCTTCTACCTTTAAAATACAGTGTCTTCTTGAACATGAAACACCTTGGAGAGCTGGATTACATCCGGTTCTGGGGTGTCTATGGTAAGCCCACCATTTGCACTTTGCCTGCAAAGTTGGTAAAATAACTCCTGAAGGAAAACCCTTGCAGTCAGTATTCCTTCTCCCAATAACTTGATTTTGTTCAATATACTTCATCCAAATGAATGTTAGAATGCAGAGCCTGGGGAAAATGGGAATATGATATTCATCAGTCCGTTGTACTGAATGGCAACTCAACTCCAATGTCTGTTTCTATTGCAAAGCTTACTGGAAGTATTTTTAGATTAAGCCAAGAGGCCACATAGACTAAGTAACATTGCCTTACTGCCAAACCCACAAATACCCTTATTTTCTGTCTCTCATCTTTAGGGTTTCCCCACTTCTCAAATTCTTAAACTTACAGACTTTTGATTCTGAGAAAGAGGATGGAACAGCCAGTAGCATTGCCTTAGAGTTTCGGTCCCCAACCCCAGGGCCACAGACCAGCATTGGTCCAAGCTGTGTTAGGGACTGGGCTGCACAGCAGGAGGTGAGCAGCAGGTGAGAGAGGGAAGCTTCATCTGTATTTACAGCTGTTCCCATCGCTCACGTCACTGCCTGAGCTCCATCTCCTATGAGATCAGCAGCAACATTAGATTCTCAGAGGCACATGAACCCTATTATAAACTACGCACACGAGAGATCTAGGTTGCAAGCTCCTGAAGAGAATCCAGTGCTGGATGGTCTAAAGTGGAGGTGTAATGCTAGTGAATCATCCCCAAACCAACCAATCCTCTTCTTCTTCCCCGGTCTGTGGAAAAAATGGTGTTCCATGAAACCAGTCACTGGTGACCAAAAGGTTCTGTACTGCTGCCCCAGAGACACGAGAAACAGGTTCGCGTTGTTGACACCTGCACCTCCTGTCCTGTTAGACGGGAGCTTCACCCTCCTCCCTTCCCACACACCTTCACCTCCCATCCTGTTAGATGGGAGCTTCACCCTCCTCTCTTCCCACACACCTTCACCTCCCGTCCTGTTAGATGGGAGCTTCACCCTCCTCTCTTCCCACACACCTTCACCTCCTGTCCTGTTAGACGGGAGCCTCACACTCCTCTCTTCCCACACACCTTCACCTCCCGTCCTGTTAGATGGGAGCTTCACCCTCCTCTCTTCCCACACACCTTCACCTCCCGTCCTGTTAGATGGGAGCTTCACCCTCTTCCCTTCCCACACACCTTCACCTCCCGTCCTGTTAGACGGGAGCCTCACCCTCCTCCCTTCCCACACATCCCTCATGTTCTAGAGCATCACTATGGTCTTCCTGCCTCTGTGCTCTCCTTTCTAATGTGTGGTCCAGATGGCCGTCCCAATTCTCTTTCCAACATGCAAATGAGAACGTGCTTGGAAAGTTCCCGTGGCTCCCTACTGCTTACAGAATAAAGCCCAAATCCTGGAGACTCTTACACTAGATTCTTTAAACCCTGACCCTAAAGTACCATTTAGCTGGGTCTCCTACCACCCTCCTTCCTATTTCCCCTTCTCAATTTATTCCTGTCTGGCTATTCAGTGTCACATCCCAAGCCTTGTTTACCGAGTTCCCCATTCCTGCAATCCGACCCCTTGTACACACACACCCTCACCTGCCTCGCAAAGCAGGGAAGTGACAAACCCTGTAAGGCGTCTAGGGAGCCTTCTCTACTCCCTCAGCCAGAATCCCTCACTTCCTCATTAGCACTTACTTCACATCACTGTTAAAACAGAGCTCACTGTTTCTTTGAGGGGTGATGATCCCACTAGCTGTACAGCCCCACTGGAATTGCTTCCTCCCCAAACACAGTTCAGCATTTTGTACCCAGCACAGTTGTATTGTGTTGAGCATTTCAAGCCCATCATCCCACTTTATCTTTCAAAACAATCCTAGGAGGAAGGCATTTTTATAATCTTCATTTTTATTATTATTGTTATTTTGAGACAGTCTCACTATGTTGCCCTTGGTAGAGTGCCATGGCATCACAGCTCACAGAAACCTCAAACTCTTGGGCTTAAGCAGTTTTCTTGTCTCAGCCTCCCGAGTGGCTGGGACTACAGGCACCCGCCACAATGCCCGGCTATTTTTTGGTTGTAGATATCATTGTTGTTCAGCAGGTCTGGGTTGGGCTCCAACCTGCCAGCTTCGGTGTATGTGGCTGGTGCCCTACTCACTGAGCTATGGGTGCCGAGCCATAATCTTCATTTTTCCTTAAGGAAATCAAGCTTCAAAAAGGTTAAGTAACTAACCCTCCCAGAGATTGTATACTCACTCAACATTCAGTTATATTCACTGCCTGCGACTCAATCCCTTCAACTCCACGGCCTATGAAGGAGCGAAAGAACCAGTTCATGTGCTATGAGCACCTTGGAGAAATTTCCTGTTTGGGAGGCACATACGGCATTGAGAACTCCTTCCAGCCTGTGTGACCTTGGGGAAGTTACAGAGTATCTCTGCGTCTTTGGGCGTACATCTGTAAAACTAAGATAATGGACTGCTTAACTATCTCACAGGGCTTTGGAGAGGATTAAATGAAATAATGTATGCAAAATACATAAGGACTCAGAGAATAATTTAGTAATAGATCCTTTTCTTCCCTTTTCCTGCATTGCCTATTCCACAAAGACCACAGACTCTTAGGAGGCTTCTCCTGCTGGCCTGGTAGAGAAAAACAACCATTGGAGCGACAAGTTTAGGCAGTATCAATGGTAGTTCACGCCACTGTCATGTGGATCTTAAATGACAAAAGATCTTAAATATACCACACCATTGCTTTTAACTCCAATATTTATTTTGGGAAAAGAATATCCTTGTGGAGTGCTATCACAATGAGAAAGCGACTGGAAATTATCTCCTGTTTGTCCTAAAGGGACCATCTTATCTTGCCGCACGATCTCAGAGTTTGAACACTGGCTTTCAAAATGAAGAGAAAAATATCCCCCTTAGAGATTCTTTTGAGTTCCTTTTTTGGCACCATTGTCAAATGACTTCAAAGTTCTTTGCTTTGGCTGGAAGAGTGCAGACTTAGAATGCTTTGGGGGTGTGGCTTTGTAGAACTTTGTGGTGTCTTTATTTCATTCAACTTTCTGATATCCAGTGTATGTTTGGCACCTAGTACCTGTGAGCAGTTGCAGTGTAAGGCTGAGAGCTGGTGCCAGGACACTTGTAAACCCTTCTAGTCTAGTGGCCAAGGTGAAGAGGCAAAATGTGGCAACTGATTCAGAGTTGGTGACCTGAGAAAAATAAACAGTGTCAGTGGAGTACATGATGCCCAGCCCATCTGGGAGTTGGTGAGTAATTTGGGGGTGTCGAAAGGGGTTGTTTTTCTCTTGATTTTGAAAGCCACTGCCCAGAGAAGGTCTTGGGTTTGGAAGAAGAGTAGGAATTAGCCAGAATTAGAAGGAGGAAATAGTCTTTCCAATCCTAAGAGTTGGACCTTCTATCAGAAGTGCGAACAAACTTTAACCAAGCACTTAATCCTATTATGAGTTCCACAGCCAGTATTTCCTTGAGGGTTAGTCATTTTAGAAATGAAGTAATATAGAAATGTTGGACAACCTTTCTGGAGTTCCACTGCCGGTCAATGGATACGGTGAGATTTGAATCCAAAACAGACTAACATTTTTGGTCTATTGCACCAAAGTAACTTTGCATAGTTACCAGTAATAGTCACATTCACTACAAGACAATTATGTTTATAACAATGACATGGCAGGACCTTGAAACTGAATTGAGATCTAATATATGTACGTTTGTTTTAGGGCTTATTTTAAAAGAACAAGAGAGGAACTTTTTTATGTTGCAATCACAGGCTGCAGCGATAATAGTGGCATTAATGAGAATATGATTATTCCGGCAAAAAGCATGTGAGAATTAGTTCTTTAAAAATAATGCAAAGCATAGGCCACTTTCAAAATAGAGTTTCTGTTATTCCAATTTTGTACCCAATGTTATGAGTCTAAAACAAGTCAAGCACATTAGTGTGTGTGTGCTCTTAAATTAAAATTTAAATTAAGTATGAGATATTGGATTAAGATCCATTCAAATCTCTTTTTCCTTTTTAAGTCACTCACATCTCATAATACCCCTGTGAATATCCCTATTCCCTATTGACAAGGCAGGTTTTGTCTTTACAGATGAGGAAACCACGAGGTTATATAGTTTATTCAATGATTTAGCTCAGGGTAGCAGCAAAGGTATCATTAGAGCATAGGCATTTGTGAAGCAAAATAGGACACTTAAATTATGTGCAAGGCACTGTACTTAGAATTTTCCTAAGGAAAGTAGCCATCCTAGGTAGGGTTATTACAAGAATTAAATAGCCTGGTTTCTCGATGGTGATGTAGGGTTATTATGAGAGTAAAATATATTAATTAATATACTTCATTACACTTTATAATACTTTATTACGCTATAAATTAATACACTTCATTCTTGTTATAAAGGGTTATTACAAAGAGGCAGGTATTTCCCCAGTTTTAAAAACAAGAAAACTGAGGCTCAGAGATGAAACATGGCCAAGTTAAAGAGTCGTAAATTGGCTGAGTTGGGGTTCGAACCTGGTTTTCCAAAGCCACATATCCATTCCCCTACACACTTCTGCAAGCCATCTGTGTTTTCCACAGCTGTATTCCAATATTGAGCACAGTGCCTGTCAGATCGTGGGCACGTGGCACTTTTGTGAAATGACTGAGTGATAATAGACCGTGTTCATTCGTGACTAGCAAGGAGGGCAAAGGGAAGAGCATTTGATTCACTCTCAGTCTCGTGTCAAAGAAATGCTTACCGCATGGTCAAGGGAATACTGTAGTCTTTTTCCTTGAGGAGGTTCTTCCTTTCTACCTTCCTTCCTATTTAGTGAAGGACTATTGTTCCAAAGATAAAGGTAGAAATCCAGACTATGGGAGTGAAATGCCACCAAAGAAAAGCTTATTGGATAAGGAAAAAAAAAAAAAAGCAAGGGAAATAATACTGAAAATATTTCTTGAGCCACAGGTGCCGCCAATACTGAAAATATTTCTAACTGTGACACTGTACAAAGTGCTGCTCTGAGCCCCAGCTGCCTTGTGCTTGGAATGTCTCTAACTTTGCCCTTACTCCAAACGTGCTTATCTAAAATACCACTGCCCATTGTCTCACCCAGTTAAAGTCTTTGAGTCGAGCTCAAATGCAAAATGCCTTTTCTTATTCATTTCCTCATTCATTTATTCCTTGTTCATTTATAAATGGCCATCTGCTAATGCATAACTTCAGCTTTAATTGATTTGGACTCTCAGTTATTCAGCAAATATTGATTGAATAGCTATTATGCATAAGGGGGGGACATGTTTAGCTTTCCATTAGACGGCAGAGAAAACCTGTTTTCATATGAAGTTCCCCAGACTGAGTTCCAGTCCTTGGTTCTAGTCCCCACCTCTGTTATCAAAGACTGTATGATCTTAGTTTGAACATCTATAAATTTAAGTTATTTACTGGATTTGGGCCAATGGCTTAACTCTAACTTAGGGCTATGGTCCCCAACCCCCAGGCTGCTGGCTGGTACTGGTGCACGGCCTGTTAGGAACTGGGCCGCACAGCAAGAGGTGAGCAGTGAGCAAGCAAAGCTTCATTTGTGTTTACAGCCACTCCCCATCACTCACATCACCTCCTGAGCTCCACTGATCTGTCAGCAGAGGTATTAGGTTCTCATAGGAGCATGCACTCCACCGTCAACTGTGCAAGTGAGGGATCTAGGAGGTCAGGTGCTCCTTATAAGAATCTGATGCCTGATGATCTGAGGTGGAGGTGTAATGGGCTGGAATCATCCTGAAACCATCCTTCCCACCCCAGCCCACGGGAAAAAGTGTCTTCCATGAAACCAGTCCCTGGTGCCAAAAAGGTTTGAGGACTACAGCCTTAGGGGATACTTTGGGGATGTATGAGAGTGACGTATGGTTCCATTAAAGTGGTTGAGGGTTGCTACTGGCATTTAGTGCCCAGGGACCAGAGTTAAATACCATGCAATGTGGGGTTCAATCCCCCACTACAAGAACAAATTCCACCAAGACTGAAACTGTGTCTCCACCGAGAAACAGTGCTTAAAATCGCCTCCAGCTTTAGTATCCCCTAATTCCCTAAATACTAGTGGTTTGTGGAACGCATGCTGGTAAAGAAGTTACTAAAATACCATTCATTCTGTAGCCCGTTTTCTATTAATTATCTTAGACAATTTGTAAAGTAATAGCTTGAATGCCACATGGAAAGTTAATTCTGCTAATGAATTCAGCAACTGCGTATTCCCTGGCTTCTCATCACCAGCTTGTCTTCATGCTACTTTAGCTCATATTAAAGAGCCATAGATTTGGTAAATTTGCCTTCACACCCCTGGGTTTCTTTTATTACAGAAGAGCTTTCTGCTCCCAACTTAGTGCTGACTAATTATTTTATTTTGCTGTTAAAGATAATTGTCAATAAGAATAATGAAAATGACTCCCAGATATTTTAGTAATTTAAATCATTGTGAGCCCGAGCCTCGTGACGGCATGAGGCCGGCTGGCAGTACCATCCCCGGCCAGCTCTGTTGCTATTTTGAAGGCATTCCATCTGGAACTGGTCCATTCGTTGCCCTCCGTGCCTTGTGAGATTATAGGGCTCCAAAGCTTGTCTCAGACAATACGATCTATTTTTAAAACACGGACATGCACAAAAATGTTGTTATTGACCAAATCAAAGTTTCAAAATCTTTCTCCCATGTCACTTGGTTCAAGTATATTTAAAGCAACCTGCTCATCCCACATTTGGGAGTGGGGTTAGGACTACAGTTCTGGGGTTTTTTTCTCCTTGGTGTTTTAAGAGTCCCTGCCTCTTTTCCTTGTCTTCTCTGGACTGGAGGATCCATTAGCAACGCCAACATGATGTTTGGTCCGTGTGTGACAGACTCCTTTACCACAAGCAAATCTCAATGATGTTTGGAAGCTCCGCAAGTCCAGCTTCAGGTGACGGATTGTGACCGACCCTGATCAGCCATGACAAGTCTGTTCACCGTTTTCCAGTCTCTCTTGCGAGGAAAATCTGCTATGTTAGTTAGTTTTGGCCCACGAGATCCAAAGGGACTTCTTCCAGAGGGGTAAAGCTTCTCTTTATCTGAAAAAAAACAAGCAAAAGTAGGGGACTAGCTTTCCCTTTGAATGTGCATGTCATGCTTGGAGACACAGCAGTTGTTTTATGACAAGTAGGTGTTGCAGAATGATGTAAATAGCCTGGTTTCTCGATGGCGTCTTTCAGCAACTGTGCAGACTGCCTGTCCAACACAGGACTTCTTGGAACATGAAAAAACATCAAACTTTATTTGCCCATGTCAGGATAATAAAACTTTCTGTTATTTACAATTACAAACCTTATTGATATACTGTTTTTATGCCCAGGGCAAGATGCAACTCTGAGGATCTTGGACATTTTAGGATGAGAATATTGCTGATTGCTGATGCACCATCGTGTGATGTCTTTTACTATTTTAAGTCATTATGTACCAAACTTTCCTTTTTCTCCAGCTGATGGAGATTTGGGAGCATCAAGCATGTTTAGGCAATGTGGGGGCTGCCATTGCCCCAGATGTACTTCGGGCAGCAAAACCAAGTGTTATGTGATGAGAATGTAAAAATGTCAGGCCTGAAGTCTCCAGAGTATCATTTCCATAAGAAAATGGCACTATTGGGATAACAAAAGAAAACACATTTGCTGGATTTAATTTAATTTAATATGGGGGTATGGTTGTGAGTTGGCTGATACACGTGTCACGTTATTCAAATGACTGGGCAATGTTAGAACCGGGCTTCCCCATGGAAATTGTGTGCATTTTTATTTCTGGATGTGAAAGTATACTGGAAAAAGTGATGGACTAAGAGTCAATATTTCCAAATCCTATTTCCACATCACAATTTTGCTTAGTCTCTCTGAGTACCAGTTTGTCAACTATAAAATGTGGATAGTAACTTATGTCTTCTCTACTTCATAGAATTATTATCGAAACCAAGGGGGAAAACAGAGATGGATGTGAATAGCATAGATGTGGAGAAATGTATAAAATTCCATTTTGTAGTATATTTGCTGTGCCGTCAACTTCATCACAACCATATCAATTCAAGTTTTACAGAATTCATGTGATCATTGTTGCCATTTTAACAATTTGACTTTGAAGACAACCTCCATTTTATTTCCCCTTTGGTAAACCCCTCCCAGGGTGGGTGACCTACCATGAGATGAATGTTGACATTTTGGGCTTTTTAAAAAAAATAATTAATTAATTATTATTATTATTTTTTTATAGCTGTGTACATTAATGCAATCATGGGGTATCATGTGCTGGTTTTATATACAATTTGAAATATTTTCATCAAACTGTTTAACATAGCCTTCCTGGCATTTTCTTAGTTATTGTGTTAAGACATTTATATTCTACATTTAGTACATTTCACATGTACCCTTGTAAGATGCACCGTAGGTGTGGTCCACCAATTACCCTCCCTCCACCCATCCTCCCCCTCCCCTGCCCTCCCTTTCCCCTTTCCCCATATTCTTATGTTATAATTGGGTTATAGCTTTCATATGAAAGCTATAAATTAGTTTCATAGTAGGGCTGAGTACTTTGGATACTTTTTCTTCCATTCTTGAGATACTTTGCTAAGAAGAATATGTTCCAGCTCCATCCATGTAAACATGAAGGAGGTAAAGTCTCCATCTTTCTTTAAGGCTGCATAATATTCCATGGCATACATGTACCACAATTCATTAATCCATTCATGGGTTGATGGGCACTTGGGCTTTTTCCATGACTTAGCAAGACGTTTTGGGCTTTAATCATTCTGACTTTCGACATACTTGGCGATGAAGTCAATAGTTGGTATTTTTCTGCACCCTATCATATCAAAGAAAAACAATCCTTTAGTATCTCTAAGTTCAAATCTACTAATCAAGTTCTTATGCAAGGGAACAGCACTTTGGTGGAATGTATCATTTAAGGTAAGGTTTAAAGAAATATAAACAAGATATATTTGTCTGTGCCAAACATTAAAATTTTATGTGAGAAAATATTCTCTTTATTCTTGTTGTAGTGGTTCCCCCTTTACCCACGGGAATACATTCCAAAATGCACATTGGATGCCTGAAACTTCAGGCAGTATTGAACCCTATGTGCATTTTATTATGTTTTTTCCTGTACATACAGACATATTCAAAAGTTTAATGTATAAATTAATAAGAGATTAACAACAACGAATAATAAGATAGAACAATTATAAAATATATTGTAATAAAAATTGCATGAATGTGTTCACTCTCTCTCTTCTTTTTGTTAAGATCTGCCAATCTGATAACCAGGGTGGCTACCAAGTAACTAGCAGGTGAGTGGCAGGTGAGTAGCACAGGTGGATCCACTGGACGAAGGGATGGTTTAGGTCCTGGGTGGACATCCTATTATACTACTCAGGGAATAAGATTTACAACTTAAAAATTGTTTTGGAATTTTCCATTTAATGTATTTGGAACGTTATTGACCCTGAGACAATGAAACTGGAAAGAGAAAGAGTGGATAAGGGGGATTGTTGTATAGAAAAAGAAAACAGGCAATTTTTTTTTTGTTTTAAAAAGGAAAAGAAGGTTACAATCCCACCCACTCACAGAAATGATTCCTTATGTCTTAATGTATGTTCTGGTGCTCCAGCTGCCTGCTAGGTCCGCTGGGGCTTCTGGACAAGAGTTTTTATGCTTTGTGATTCTGTAATCCTGGTCATTGCTCAGGGGACCAGGTTTTCATGACTGTCCCAAGGAGAGAGATGAATAGATTGGACACTCGGCAGCCAGAGACCTTTGAGATGATTTGATGTGAGAACTCAAAAGGGGTGCTCTGTACTGAGTGATTCAGTTCATTCTTTCAGAAGTAGAACAGGGGGAAAACAGAGGTGGATGTGAATAGAGGTGGAGAAATACAAAAAGAAGAAGCAGTGAACAGAAGCCACAGGGCAGTGGCACGGGTGGATGGTGAGTGAGCAGAAACTTAGAGTTAGTGAGGAGACAGAGACGCAGGTGCAGAGTCCAGAGGCCAAAATAAAGGAAAGACCTAAAGGGAATGTATCCTGTGCATAAGAAAATAAAGCAGAGATCACTGAGGCCATCTATTCTTTGTTTACCAGATGGAAGCGCAGAGCCACTTCTGTGTCCTGAGCAGTGAGGAGATCACTACATTCCCATAAGGACAAAACACAGCACAGTCAAGCTGTTTCCTTTGCATTTTTCCTCTCACATTTCTTCCTGTGTGTCATCTGATGTAACATAAACATTCCTCTGTTCTAATCAGCCCCCCAAACATGAGTGCAGCCTCCACCCATACATGGAAATTCTACATGTCTGTGTATTGTAAAAGCCTGTTCGCTCCCTAAACCCCAGCCCCCCACCCAGTAGATTCCGAGAAACAGCTTCGGAACAAGAAAACACGGGGAGTCCCCAAGTTCCCGAAACCCACCCCTAGTTCCCAGTGAACAAACAATAGTGACAACTTACTCAAGCTGTGTTTCTCAAGCTATAACCTGGCCCTGAGCTAACCACAATATTCCCTTCTGTACTAGCTTGCTTGTCACGCAGCACAAAGGTATAAAAATCAACCCGCCCTCCACTTGGGGGCTGCCTGCCTTTGGGAGCAGCGTTCCCCTGCACAGGTGTAATAAAAATCACCATCTGATTTTACCAAAGTGGGGTCTGAGTCTATCTTTACAGGCTGTGATTGACACAAGAGTATCTGTGCATATATTTTATTTGCTAGCATTTTAAATGGGAGCATCCTTTGGTCCTGTTTGGTGATATTTCCTGCTGACATAAAACATAAATATCTTGCCATGCTACTAAAAATACTTCTATCATTTTAAATGGTGTATTAAATGCTTGCATAAAACTTTCCCTTCTGTCCTAATGTACAGGGACATTATAGATAAGATAGTATAATGGCAGGAGAGCTCAGGGGAGATTTGTAGGTGATACCACCACACCAGACAGACTGGCTTTCTCTCAAAAGGAATTGGTCTGTGTATTGTTCAATTGGTGACTCGTGAGGGGAATGAGAGTCTGGAGCTTCCTAATCTGCCGTCTTCCTTTCTACATACATACATACATATATATGTAAATATACATACATAAATATATATAAATACATATTTATATACATATATATATATACTTTTTTTTTTGAGACAGAGTCTCAAACTGTTGCCCTGGGTACAGTGCCATGGTGTCATAGGTCACAGCAACCTCCAACTTGGGCTCAAGAGATCCTCTTGCCTCAGTTTTTCCATTTTTAGTAGAGATGAGGGTTTCGCTTTTGGTCTTGAACTCATGAACTCAGGCAATCTGCCCACCTCAGCCTCCCAGAGTGCTAGGATTACAGGCATGAGCCACTGAGCCCAGCCTTGCATATATATATTTGAAAAAAATTTTTGTAACATCATTAAAAAGTAGCTTTAAATTTTTTCTAGCAGCCACATGAAAAAGACACAGTGAAATTGGTTAATTGATTAATTAATTTTAATGATATATTTTATTTAACTCAGTATATCCTCAAGATTACCCTCTAAACCTCTAAATCAATTAAACTTAGATATTTTGCATTCTTTATTTTGTACTAAGTTTTTGAGACATAGTATCTATTTTACACTTAACAGCACACTGCAATTTGGATTAATTACAGTTCAGGTACTTGGGATTCCATGTGGCTAATAATTATTATATTGGATAACAAATATATATAATGTAGATCTATTACACGTGTATAATATAGAATGACTCCTATAAACAAATAAAAAAGACATTTCACAGAGGAGAAAATCTGAATGACCACAAACACATGTAAAGATGTTTTTCTTCATAGCAGAGGAAATAAATTACAATAATAAGATACCATTTTGCACCAGCGCGGCCTGAGGCTCCTCCCTGGCTCCAGCCCGGGCTCCACTGCTCCAGTTAATAGCCACGGGCGCGCAGCTGGGAAGTTCTGGGCAAAGTGCTGAGAACTGTGTGCCTGGTGGCAGTGCCAGCTGGAGCATGGGGACCCGCACGCGAGGCGGCCAGTGTGCAGTGCTGGCTCCCGCTCCACCATGGGTCGACAAGTGGCAGTCTTCTCTCTTGACTCCTGTGGCTGGCATGGGAGCTGTCAGCTGCTGGTTGCCAGGGGATCGGAGTAGCTGGGTTTACTTTCTCTTCCTCAGTCTGTGCACGAGCCCCGGAGCCCGGCATCAAGGAACTATGCAGTGTCCCTGGCTGCAGGGCACTCAGGAAGTTGAAAGTTGGCTGCCAAGTCACCTTCCTCTGGTGGTTACCTAGACCTGAGATCTTTTTCTTTAGCCTTCCTCTTCATTCCTGTTGGGATTAAACTGAAAATGAATTAATGCCAAGTTCACAAGAGGCATTCATAGTCATGGAATTTATGTATATATAAAATAATATGAGGGGGCGGAGACAAGATGGCTGACTGAAGCCAGCTTTCCACAGAGGCTCCCATCCAGCAGGAGAGTTAAAGGACATAAATTTAGCAAGTAACCTGGTGGATTAGAGCTGCACCAAGAGAGAAGGTTGAAGAAAGCATAGCAACCCTGCTGAGGTGAGCTTCGACCCCAAGGATACAAAGAAAAGGTACAAAATCCATCACCAAGGGAATGGGAGTCCCCTCCCCCATGAGAACTGCTCGGAGTGCCTCACAAACAAATGAGCAGAGTTCAAAGGTCCTCCCACTATACTTCATGAGAGAGACCCTCTAAAAATTAGACCTACCTCCCCTACTAGGGTGCCATGGCGTTCTCCTGCCAGGCATAAAACTGTATATATTCTCTACTTGCAACTCTGAGCTCCCAGCACTCCCCTCCACTTTCACCCTGAGGTCTGAAGGCCTGTCCCCCAGGAGTCCAGATTCTTGGGTGACTTCTTGAGGGGTGTGGATAGGGCCTAGACTGCAGCTGGTCAGTGCTGACTCTGGGGCATGGGAGTGAGGAGAGGACGGTCGGCTGAGAGGGAACCACACTGGAGTGGTGGTGCCTGGAGGCACAGAGCAGCAGCCATTTTTTGGCAACAATAGGGCTCACCCCGGATATTCCAAAGCCACACCCCCTGTCTCCCTGGGCAAACAGAGGAGGCCCAGCATCTTCTCAGGTGGCAACCACCGCAGAACGGATCTGGGACTGAAACGCAGGCCCGGTGAATAAAGGGTTTGCCTGAGGTGCTCCTGGCCTTGGAAGAGCACAGGGACTAAAAAACGCATGCGCAGAGCCGGGAAATTCCCAGGGCGGGGCTGGCCCAGAGGACTGCTTTACTGAGCCTAAGATGCACCCGGCCCTCAGGGGATTGTCATCTTATAGACAAAGGAAGGCAGGAGGCTAGAACTGACGCCTAACCGTACTGTGAATACAAACCTCCAGGAGCAAAGACAGGGCCTGAGGTGCAGGTTCTGGGAACTCAATACAGCTTCTCTTCTGCAGCAGGGTCAGAAATAAATTCCTGGAAAGTTGTTCGTTCTGTCAGCATCATCAATCGGGGGCGGAGCTGGAACTGAGTGAACACCTCCCAGCCTCCATCAAGCGCCCGAGGTTGTCAGGCCTCACCTCCCTCTGCTAGATATAGGCAGAGCACAGCGGTCTGGCTGAGCAGAAATAGATTTCCTTGTGATTCAGGCAGGTGCAAACCCCTGGAATATCTGTTTACTACAGGCAACTGGGTCAAAGCCCTGCAGGACTATCAGTGACTGGGTGTGACAGAGGTGCAAGGTGGGGAAGGAGGCATCGACCTTCCCAGACTGATCTATTTGCTGGGTGGGTCCTCCTGACTCCACAGAGCACTGGAGCAAGCCATATCTGAGTAGTCACCAGACCCCTGCGATCCATTTGCCAGAGACCTTTTAAACTCTTCTACCTGAGACAGGTGCTGACTGAGAAATTGATTTGGACCTTTTGAATGGAGCCAATCACCTGAGAACTATTCAGGTGGTGCCCTGGGTGTGTGGTTGTGGGAAGATTTGATTTTCCTTTTCCAATTGTTGCCTGTGAGGCACGGGGAGACTTAATAGCTGGTATTTCTCCGCAGCTGAGACTTCAACCCAGAGTAACTGTTTCACTAGGGTCAAACAGAGACCAGCTGAAAACAAGACAGAACCACTTAGCCCCACCACACCAGACAGGGCCACAGTTTCTCAGGCCATAGCACTGTACGGGTACTCAACAAAGCTCCAGGGGAAAAGTCAAACGGTGCAAAATAATCATGGGATGGAATCAGCAGAAAAACTATGGTAACATGAATAACCAGAAGAGATCAACCCCCCCAAGGAAAGATATGGCAGATGTAACCGAAGATCCCATTCATAAACAGCTGGCTGACATGTCAGAAATGGAACTCAGAATTTGGATTGCAAACAAGATTAATAGAATGGAGGAAAATTTGGAATTAGAAATTTGAGGAGCAATTCAAAAGTTGTCTCACGACAACTTTTAACAAATTTAAAGAAAAAACAAAGATTTTGATGCACTGAAGCAAGAATTTGCAGCCCTCAAAGATCTGAAAAATACAGTAGAATCCCTCAGTAACAGAGTGGAGCAAGCAGAAGAAAGGATTTCTAACACTGAAGACAAAACTTTTGAATGCTCCCAAACTCTCAAAGAGGAAGAGAAATGGAGAGCAAAAATGGGTCATTCTCTCAGAGAGCTCTGGGATAATTTGAAGAAGGCTAATATCCACCTCATTGGAATCCCTGCAGTGGCCTCACCAGGCACAGAGGCCCTTCTCTATGAAATTATAAAAGAGAATTTTCCAGACATGCCAAGAGATTCTGAAATTCAGATAGCAGACAGTTTCAGAACCCCAGCATGACTCTATCCAAATAAGACACCCCCCAGGCATATCATAATTAACTTCGCTAAAGGTAATATGAAGGAGAAAGTTCTGAAAGCAGCCAGATGTAAGAAATCCATTACCTACAAAGGGAAGAATATTAGAATGACTGCAGATCTCTCTGCTGAAACTTTTCAAGCCAGAAGAGGGTGGTCATTGACTTTTAATCTCCTAAAACAAATAACTTTCAATCCTGTATCCAGCTAAACTGAGTTTCATTTATGATGGAGAAATTAAATACTTTAAAGACATTCATATGTTAAATAAATTTGCCATAACCAAACCAGCTCTTCAGGATATTCTCAGACCTATTCTCCATAATGACCAGCCCAATCCTCTACCACAAAAGTAAACTCACTCAGAAACTTTGGATCAAACCCCAACTTCCACAGTGGCAAAAGGATTAAAAATGTCCACAGGACTTTCAAAAAACTCAATACCCAAAATTTTACCAGACTTATCAATATTCTCCATTAATGTGAACGGCTTAAACTGTCCTCTAAAGAGGCACAGGTTAGCTGACTAGATACAAAACCTCAGGCCAGATATTTGCTGCATACAAGAGTTGCATCTTACCTTAAAAGATAAATATAGACACAGGGTGAAAAGATGGTCATCCATATTTCAGGCAAATGGTAATCAGATAAAAGCAGGTGTTGCAATTCTATTTGCAGACACAATAGGCTTTAAACCAACAAAAGTAAGGAAGACTAAGAATGGTCACTTCATATTTGTTAAGGGTAATACTCAATATGATGAGATTTCAATGATTAATATTTATGCACCCAACCAGAATGCACCTCAATTTATAAGAGAAACTCTAACAGACATGAGCAACTTGATTTGCTCCAGCTCCATAATAGTCACAGACTTCAACACTCCTTTGGCAGTGTTGGACCGATCCTCCAATAAGAAGCTGAGCAAAGAAATTTTAGATTTAAACCTAACCATCCAACATTTGGATTTAGCAGATATCTACAGAACATTTCATCCCAACAAGACTGAATACACATACTTCTCTCAGCCCACGGAACATACTCTAAAATCGATCACATCTTAGGTTACAAGTCTAAACTCAGTAAATTTAAAAGAATAGAAATTATTCCTTGAATCCTCTTGGACCACCATGGAATAAAAGTTGAACTCAGTAACAAAAGGAATCTGCATACTCATACAAAAACATGTAAGTTAAATAACCTTATGCTGAATGATAGCTGGGTCAAAGATGAGATTAAGAAGGAAATTGCCAAATTTTTGGAACAAAATGACAATAAAGACACAAATTATCAGAACCTCTGGCATACCACAAAGGCAGTCCTAGGAGGGAAATTTATAGCACTGCAAACCTTCCTCAAGAGAATGGAAAGAGAGGAAGTTAACAACTTAATGGGACATCTCATTAATGGATCTCAAGCAACTGGAAAAGGAATAACATTCCAACCCCAAACCCAGTAGAAGAAAAGAAATAACCAAAATTAGAGCAGATTAAATGAAATTGAAGACACAAGAATTATACAACAGATTAATAAACCAAAAGGTTGGTTTTTTGAAAAGGTCGATTAAATAGATAAATCTTTTTACCTAACCTAACCAGGAAAAAAAGAGTAAAATCTCTAATCTCATCAATCAGAAACGACAAAGATGAAATAACAACAGACTCCTCAGAAATTCAAAAAATCCTTAATGAATATTACAAGAAATTTTATTCTCAGAAATATGAAAATCTGAAGGAAATTGACCAATACTTGGAAGCACGTCACTTTCCAAGACTTAGCCAGAATCAAGTGGAAATGTTGAACAGGCCCATATGAAGTTCTAAAATAGCATCAACCATACAAAACCTCCCTAAAAAGAAAAGCCTGGGACCAGATGGCTTCATGTCAGAATTCTACCAAACCTTTAAAGAGGAATTAGTACTTATATTACTCAACCTGTTCCAAAAGTTAGAAAAAGAAGGAAGATTACCCAACACGTTCTATGAAGCAAACATCACCCTGATCCCCAAACCAGGAAAAGACCCAACAAGAAAAGAAAATTATAGACCAATATCACTAATGAATATAGATGCAAAAATATTCAACAAGATCCTAACCAACAGAATCCAGCAACACATCAAACAAATTATACATCATGACCAAGTGGGTTTTATCCCAGGGTCTCAAGGCTGGTTCAATATACGTAAATCTATAAATGTAATTCAGCACATAAACAAATTAAAAAACAAAGACCATATGATTCTCTCAATTGATGCAGAAAAAACTTTTGATAATATCCAGCATCCCTTCATGATCAGAACACTTAAGAAAATTGGTATAGAAGGCACATTTCTTAAACTGATAGAGGCCATCTATAGCAAATCCACAGCCAATATCGTATTGAATGGAGTTAAATTGAAATCATTTCCACTCAGATCAGGAACCAGACAAGGCTGCCCATTGTCTCCACTGCTCTTTAACATTGTAATGGAAGTTTTAGCCATTGCAATTAGGGAAGAAAAGGCGATCAAGGGTATTCATATAGGGTCAGAAGAGATCAAACTTTCGCTCTTCGTAGATGACATGATTGTATATCAGGAAAACACCAGGGATTTTACCACAAAACTCTTAGAAGTGATAAAGGAATACAGCAGAGTCTCAGGTTACAAAATCAACATTCATAGATCGGTAGCCTTTATATATACCGATAATAGTCAAGCTGAAAAAACAGTTAAGGGCTCTATTTCATTCCAGTTGTGCCAAAGAAGATGAAATATTTGGGAGTTTATCTAACAAAGGACGTGAAAGATCTCTATAAAGAGAACTATGAACCTCTAAGAAAAGAAATAGCTGAAAATGTTAACAAATGGAAAAACATACCATGCTCATGGCTGGGAAGAATCAACATTGTTAAAATGTCCATAGTACCCAAAGCAATATATAATTTTAATGCAATCCCTATTAAAGATCCACTGTCATACTTTAAAGATCTTGAAAAAATAATACTTTGTTTTATATGGAATCAGAAAAAAACTTGAATAACCAAGACATTACTCAGAAATAAAAGCAAAGCAGGAGGAATCACGCTACCAGACCTCAGACTATACTATAAATCGATAGTGATCAAAACAGCATGGTACTGGCACAATAACAGAGAAGTAGTTGTCTGGAATAGAATAGAGAACCAAGAGATGAATCTAGCTACTTACCGTTATTTGATCTTTGACAAGTCAATTAAAAACATTCAGTGGGGAAAAGATCCCCTATTTAACAAATGGTGCTGGGTGAACTAGCTGGCAACCTGTAGAAGACTGAAATTGGACCCACACCTTTCACCATTAACTAAGATAGACCCTTTCACCATTAACTAAGATAGACTCTCACTGAACTAAAGATTTAAACTTAAGACATGAAACCATAAAAATACTAGAAGAGAGTGCAGGGAAAACCCTTGAAGAAATTGGTCTGGGTGAGTATTTTATGAGGAGGACCCCCGGGGCAATTGAAGCAGCTTCAAAAATACACTACTGGGACCTGATCAAACTAAAAAGCTTCTGCACAGCCAAGAACACAGTAAGTAAAGTAAGCTAACAGCCCTCAGAATGAGAGAAGATATTTGCAAGTTATGTCTCTGACAAAGGTTTAATAACCAGAATCCACAGAGAACTCAAACGTATAAGGAAGAAAAGAACAAATGGTCTCATCGCAGGCTGGGCAAGGGACTTGAAAAGAAACTTCTCTGAAGAAGACAGGTGCACGGCCTACAGGCATATGAAAATATGCTCATATCTTTAATAATCAGAGAAATGCAAATCAAAACTACTTTGAGATATCATTTAACTCCAGTAAGATTAGCCCATATCACAAAATCCCAAGACCAGAGATGTTGGTGTGGGTGTGTAGAAAAGGGAACACTTCTACACTGCTGGTGGGAATGCAAATTAATACATTCCTTCTGGAAAGATGTTTGGAGAACACTTAGAAATCTGAAAATAAATCTGCCATTCAATCCTATAATTCCTCTACTATGTATATACCCAGAAGACCAAAAATCACATAATAACAAAGATATTTGTACCAGAGTGTTTATTGCAGCCCAATCCATAATTGCTAAGTCATGGAAAAAGCCCAGGTGCCCATTGATCCATGAATGAATTAATAAATTGTGGCATATGTACACCATGGAATATTACGCAGCCTTAAAGAAAGATGGAGACTTTACGTCTTTCATGTTTACATGGATGGTGCTGGAACATATTCTTCTTAGTAAAGTATCTCAAGAATGGAAGAAAAAGTATCTAATGTACTCAGCCCTATTATGAAACTAATTTATAGCTTTCATATGAAAGCTGCAACCCAGTTATAACCTATGAATATGGGGGAAAGGGAGGAGAAGGAGGGGGGAGGACGGGCGGAGGGAGGGTGATTGGTGGGATTACACCTGCGGTGCATCTTACAAGGGTACATGTGAAACTTAGTAAATGTAGAATATAAATGTCTTAACACAATAACTAAGAAAATGCCAGGAAGGCTATGTTAACTAGTGTGATGAAAATGTGTCAAACGGTCTATAAAACCAGTGTATGGTGCCCAATGATCGCATTAATGTACACAGCTATGATTTAATAATAAAAAAAATTTAAAAAAGATACCATTTTGCACCTTTTGGATGGTCAGGGAGTTTAAGCGAAAGAGAAAAAAATTATGAAATTTTCTATGATTGTCTTTTCTCAAACAGAAAGATATATTCTTTCCTTACACCTGCTAATAAGCTAATTTACATTTGTGTCTTCATTGGAAAGTAATGACGAGTTGGTCACATTAGTTTGTTTCTTCTATTTACCAATGAACCTCCATAAATTAATCAGATTTAATCTGAATATATCTTTGAATTCTCAGGCTTAAACAAAAGGTCTGGTTTACATCTTTACATACAAAATGCTATTTTAGCATAGGCTTTCATTATAAATCAAAGGTTTATTGCTATTTCCATGTGATTTAAATTTTTTGGTTGTTCTGTCAAGTTGACTTTAAATTTCTCTCCAAATTAATTCTTCTCTAGTGAATTTTCCATTATTCTTTCAATGATAGTGAATTATGTGGAAGCAACTACCTGCAGAACTCAAACTTGGGAGGAATTCCGTTTAGTAAGGAATAACTTTTAGGTCTCTGCAGACTGAGCATTTTCAGACAGAGGCTCGCCTACAATGGGCAAAATGTTTCCAGGCCACCATTTATATGCCGGCCTGTGGTTAGTCTTAGCCAAGCAGACCCATTGATGAGAACAAGAATTTTTTTTCTGTGGTTGAATAAAAGGATTAGAGGGATTGCTCTGAAAATGAAGGCAGAAGAAAAGAAAGGAAATGTTTTATTCTCTGTGTATTGTCATTTGAGAGGGGACCAGAGTACAGTGGCCAAGCTAAAGAATGGAAGTCATTGAAACCAGAAATCTGGGGCAGAGCAGCCTGGGGCCCAGGAATAGCAGCCATCCGATGCTTCTGAATATCACTAGAAAGTGTTTCACCAGGTGCACACACCTTAAAATCGTGTTCCTAATTGTTCTTCTTTTTCTTTTTTATTTTCTTTCACAATCACAAAGATAAAGAGGGGAAAAAACCCAGCGGGAAGAGCCAGCTGCCGAGCTTGTTGTAAGAAGAAAGAGCACAGATATAATGTTAATTTTGCTTTATTATCTTACCTCCTACAAAAGGCCGTCGGGCAGGTGAACACTCTGCCCAGAGGATCTGGAGAGTTTTGATCGGCAGTAGCAGCCTGCCTGGTGTGGCATTATTATCTAAAAATCTCCACGAACAAGGGTAGGGGATCTATAGCTCAGTAGAATGAAGAAAGATAACAGGTTCTACTTTCCTTAGCTAGAGATGTTCAGCTTCCAGAACACGGGCACATTCGAGAGAAGCTGAAATGTGTACTGTAATTACTTCTGGGAATGAAAACAGGCTTCCACAGGCAAGGAGACCTCTGCACAGGCTATTGTGCCTCTCTCTCTCCCTCTCTTTGTCATATATAATGCAGTCAGCACTGCAAACACCCAGCAGACCACCATGCATTGCTCAAAGCACAGTGTTCCTGATCTGCTCTCAGGAAATGCAAATGCTAAAGCTGGGGGAAGAGCCCAGGAGAATTCCCTGTGTAAAGAAAGAGGCAGATAGCTGGTTTATCTGAACCTCAAATCAGGAAGACAGAAAGAAGCATCCAGGCTGGGTGTGGTAGCTCACACCTATAATCCCAGCTCTCTGGAAGGCCCAGGCAGGTGGATTGCCTGAGCTCATGAGTTCAAGACCAGCCTGACCAAGAGCGAGACCTGTCTCTAAAAGTAGTGGGGCGCTGTGGCAGGTGCCTGTAGTCCCAGCTACTTGGGAGGCTGAGGCAAGAAAATCGCTAGAGTCCAAGAGTTTGAGGTTGCTGTGAGCTGTGATGCCACAGCACTCTACCCAGGGTGACAGAGTTGAGACTCCCAGGTTTTTTTCAGATAGGACTGTTCAGACCAGGTGGCATTTGGGCTGAGTCTGTGATTGAAAATCATGCGAGGCAGGGTAACATTTCTACGCTGTGTCTCAGACAGTTCACACACTCTCCCACCACTTTTCAGCTCAGAGAACTACCTCATCTCCTAGAGTTGAAAGTCGAGGTCCACGGGGTCCCTTTGGGAGGTCAGTAGCTCACGCTGGGCCATGCAGCTTAGTGCTCAGGCCTTGCAATATCTTCTCACTGAGCAAATTCACTGGTCTGCTAGAAGACAAAAGTGTTGTCAGCCCTTGCCTCTGCCAGTCCTAGCTAAGATCACCTACCTTCAGTCCTGCCCTATTTGTGAATCCATCTTCACGGAGACAGAAGAATCCACCTGCCAGCAAGGGCAGACAGGTTGGCGGGTGCAGAACTGGAACTTGCCGTCGCCTCATTTACTGCCCCAGACCTCCTCTGTATCCCTGCTGGGTGGAAGCCCTCCCCCGTCAGTGAGATATAACTTACCCTGCACCAGAATCTTGTCAGCTATCTTTAAAAATGAAGGTTCCTGGATCTCACCCCAAACTTACTAAATAGAGGTAGGCCTGGAAATCTGCATTTTAACTGAAGAAGATTATTAACTGTAGGGGTGAGGGGAAAGCTGTCGATTTCCCCCAAAAGTTTGCTGAAAGATCAGCTCACAATTAAGGCAGATTAATAAAAAGAAGGCTATTTAGTAATGACATGAAGTGGGGAGAATCACATAATGATTACCCCATACCCCAATGAAGTTCATGTATTTTTATACATGCCTTTTAGATGGAAGGGGAGAACACGAGGAGCCCAGGTAATTCTGTTTAGGGGTAATCAATAGACACCAGGAAGGATGAATGGATGGGTGGGGGGAACAGATTGACTTGAAAATCATCCTGAGAGACAGGTATTACGTTTCAAATGATTTGGGCCAGGTCTGGTAACATTCTTGATCTTCTTTCTGGCAATATATTGAAAGAGATAACAGGGAGGAAGGCAAGTCAATTGCCCCCTTTGCTATTTTGCTCAGGTCAGCCTGGTTTATGCAGATAGAAGAAAAACCTCTTCCAATTCTCCATTGATCTCCTAGGGTCTACAGTTCAAAATATTCTTTATACTTGAGAGGTCAAGGACCAAAAATGAGATGTGAATGAAAGGAATCAGAGTCCAGGTTCTGTGTGGGCAACGTAGCCTTTATTCTCTCTGGTGTAAACTCGCTGAATCCGAAAAAGGAGTCAGCACGTGGGTTAAGGCAGGTGAGAATGTAGGAGTTCAGAGGGGTAGGGATTGGAGCATTCATTCCTTCCTGTGTGGGATGGTTCCATTTGGCAGGTCCCTACAGGTTCTATTTGGGTGGGTCCCTACATTTGGCCCTATCAATACTAAACAGTCTTATTTTGGAATGAAATTTCCTGAGCTCCTTCTTAGCTCACAAGAAGGACTACAATGGAATAACTAAGAACACAAGCTCTGGAGATTACCAGCTCCTTCCCTGAATATTTATGTAATTTGGGGGACAAAGCATCTTGATATTTACCCCGTAGAGAGGATAAAATGAATAAATCCATTGAAAGTGACTAGAACAGTGTCAGTCATATAATAAGCCTAGCTATATTACTCTTACTATGTAAGAAGCACCTCCGAGAATTCCCTTAAATTAAGTTTGAGATTCATAGGACCAGTATGTTCATCCCAAATTACAAAACTGCTTTTTGCTAAAGCTCTAGCGAGTCCTCCTGTGTTATCCTCCCAACCTGTTTTCCTTGAGCTTAGATCCTTTTGACTCTCTTATGAGTTTTTCTCGCCCTTCTCTGGGGGTACTGAGATTAGGGGGTTAGGGGAAACTCGCATTTCCCTTGAAAATTCACTGAAAGATCCACTCACAATTAAGGCAGATTAATAAGAGAAAGGATTTATTTATTGTGGGCATGGGGAGAAATCAGGGAGTCATAACCTACTGTCCCAGTGGAGTTCAAACAACTTTATACTTGCTTTTCAGAGGGGAAGGGGGAAATTTAGGAGCATAGAGATATAAACGATTGCTAGGGAGGTTGTTAAAGAGGATGGACTAATGGATGGGAAGAAATAGAGTGATTTGTAGATTAACCTGGGAGACAGGTATTTATGACCCAAATGATTTGTGCCAGGTTCACCTACATTCCCAGCCGTGGTTCCTGAAGTATTTTGGAATAACAGGAAGGGGAAAGGGGAGTCGTTTTTCCCCTTTAATCCTCTGATCAGGACAGTCCAGTTTCTGCAGACAGAGGGAAGGCCTCTTCCTGTGTTTCTTGATCTTGAATAGTCTTCAATACAAAATATTCCTTATACCCAGGAGTCATATTTAGGGCGATATTGCCTTAGCTCCTTCACCCACTTACTGCTTGTCCTTCAGTCAGAATAGGCTGGCCTCTGAGAACAGAGATGCTGGTATTCCCTTTTGGAGTACCACTCCCCAGGAAGAAATTTTCTGTATTTGAAGTCCAGCTCTAGGATTGGAAGTCCCTACTCACGTGATATAATTTATTGTGGATTACTGTTCAGTCCTAGCCCAAGGTACTAGACTTCTTTGGACACAGTATATTAGAAAAGAACCCCTTCTCTTGGAAACCTGCTCTCGGGGTGACCAGCTGTCCTGATTTTCTCATGTCTGTCCTAGTTCTAGCACTGAAAGTCCCGTGTCCCTGGAAATCTCTCAATTCCAGGTAAACCAGGGCAGTTGGTCACCTGTGCCCTATAGCCTACTGGGAAGGGTTTCTGATAAACTGAGAAAAATGCCCAATCTGACTGTAAATTGTGAGCAGCGACTGATCGGGGGCTGGGGCTTAGCCATGTAAACCTTCACAGTTAAGGTGCTTGGATCATGTTGGTTTAGGACACTCAGGTCTGACCTGAGTGAACATAATATCACCTTCTGTTTGCAAGACTGACAGGGAGTAGAACTATGTTGGACTCCCTATATTTTCTGTAACTTCATAGGGATCAGAGGAATTCCACATTATGGAGCTTCATCTTAGTTAGGCTCTTGGGTTTGCATTCTCCAGTCTGCTATGTTTTCTGATGTGAATAACAGCAAGACCTATAAACATCCCTGCTTCCCTGGGTCTGGAGATTTATATGCTGATTACATTTGAGTTGGAGAACAGCAGAAAGGCTTTTTCCTCCCCCCCACCCCCCGAAGGAGAGATTTGGGAGGGAAAAAACAAGGGTCTAAATTTTATAGAGCTTAGAAATTACAAATATTGCCAAGGTTGTTAATCAACATCCGAAGAAAACACAAAATCTCATTCTGAGCCTGCATATATAAGCCTTTAAACACAGTAGGTGTGAGTAGTAATATTGAAATGAAGGAAATTACTTGACGGAAATTGCCTGAATGGGACTGTTGGAGAAGAGGATAGGGCTTACTTAATTAAAGCACAGTTTAATTACTGCTATAACTTAAGGAAATGGCGTGCCTCACAATAAGATGGGAGTATGAGGGGTTTGGGCCTTGTTGGATAACAATTAATTTCAAATAGTTTGGAGGGAGTTGGTAAGGCATGATTAAATATAGGAGCAGGCTGGTGAATGAATCATTAGAGAACTGCATTTTTAACTGAATAGGCTGAATAGAAATGAGTTTAGGAAGAATAAGGGAAAAAAATAATCATAATTATAATTATCATTGTGTGGCTCTGTTACTTTGTTAGGGTAAAGAGAGAGGATGGTCTCAGCCCAGGCTGACCTCAGCTCTCTGTTGGAATCCCTGGCTCTCCTGGGAACCTCCCAGGAAGCAGTAAACTCATTACAGCCCCAGGGCTGCTGAGAAAGTTCTCAGCACCAACTCTCTCCCTGGGTTCACACCTTACTTCAAACCACCACAGAGGCCCCTTCTGTCTCCAGGAGGCCCAGCACAAAACCCACACCAGGTGGATCCTCTTCCTTCACTAATTTCTGGCAAGAGTGTTCTCTATTCAGAACTTGTGGCTTTTTGTTTTCGGTTTCTGTTTGTCAAGTGGGGAGAAATTTTCTTATTTCTTATCCACCTCCAAGTCAAACTGTAAGATAAAAACAACATATATCAGTGAAGGAACAGATTTATCTAGTCAAAGATGAAGATGAGTTAGGAATATCAAATATTGTCTTCTCAAAAAATTTTTCTTTTCTTTGAGAAGGAGTCTCACTTTGTCACTGTCAGTAGAGTGTGGTGGCATCATTGCTCACAGCTGCCTCAAACTCTTGGGCTCAAGGGAGCCTCTTGCCTCACCTCCTAAGTAGCTGGGACTAGAGGTGCCCACTGCAAGGCCTGGCTATTTTTTTTTTTTTTTTTTTTTAGAGATGGGGTCTCGTTCTTGCTCAGGGTGGTCTTGAACGCCTGAGTTCAAGCAATTCACCCACCTTGGCCTCCCAGAGCGCTAGGATTACAGGTGTGAGCCCCCGTGCCAGCCCTTATTATCTTTTATTTGAAAGAATTGTCCCACGTGGATGCAAATGAGAACAAGGAGAAATCCCTTGATCTGTTCAGAAATATAATGTATATGAATATATTCAGAGAATTCCCATATATGATGTACTCCAATTCACCAATTCTTTGTGACATGTTACCTCATTTTTTCTCTCCTCCACAAACATACCTACGCACAGTGATCCCAGCGCAGACCAGGACCCTCAACGGCAGGATGGGTTCCTGCCCCGTCCGCAGGAAGGAATTCAAGCACAGGGTACGAAGTGAGAGAAAAGAATTCAGACACAAAGTATAAGCAAGTCAGAGAGGTTTACTGGAAGCAAAGAACACTCTTTTTAAGAACAAGTAACAAGTAGACTGATCTAAGAAGGGACAGTGTTCCTCAGGGCTATTCTTTTACGTTAATCCCTAATAGTATGCGACACTGGGGGTGAAATTTTCATGGTTTTTTTTTTTTTTGAGAAAGGGGTGGAGAATTCCTAGAAGTGGGAATTCTCCTCTTTCTTATCCTTATAGGGTTAGTAGTAGTTAAGACTGTAAGTATATCCCACCATATCCAGATAATTAAAACAATTTTTTTAAAGAGATGGGGGTCTCGCGTCTGGGAGTTGCCATGGTATTTATAAACTGGCATTGCACTGGTGGGGGTGATTTTCACTCTGCCAAGGACACTGGAAGAGACAGTTTAGGGACACTATTTCCACAATTAAAGGGATTCCCCCTTTTGCCTTAGATAAAGATGTTATGGCTAAAGTAAAATAACCAGAGTCAACAATCCCTTATATCAATGGGCAAGAGACATGAATAGAACTTTCTCTAAAGACGACAGATGAATGGCTAACAAACACATGAAAAAATGTTCATCATCTCTATATATTAGAGAAATGCAAATCAAAACATCCCTGAGATATCATTTAACCCCAGTGAGAATGGCCCACATCACAAAATCTCAAAACTGCAGATGCTGGCGTGGATGTGGAGAGAAGGGAACACTTTTACACTGCTGGTGGGACTGCAAACTAGTACAACCTTTCTGGAAGGAAGTATGGAGAAACCTCAAAGCACTCAACCTAGACCTCCCATTCGATCCTGCAATCCCATTACTGGACATCTACCCAGAAGGAAAAAAATCCTTTTATCATAAGGACACTTGTACTAGACTGTTTATTGCAGCTCAATTTACAATCGCCAAAATGTGGAAACAGCCTAAATGCCCACCAACCCAGGAATGGATTAACAAGCTGTGGTATATGTATACCATGGAATACTATTCAGCCATTAAAAAAAATGGAGACTTTACATCCTTCGTATTAACCTGGATGGAAGTGGAAGACATTATTCTTAGTAAAGCATCACAAGAATGGAGAAGCACGAATCCTATGTACTCAATCTTGATATGAGAAAAATTAATGACAATTAAGGTTATGGGGGGGAAGCAGAAAGAGGGATGGAGGGAGGGGGGTGGGGCCTTAGTGTGTGTCACACTTTATGGGGGCAAGACATGATTGCAAGAGGGACTTTACCTAACAATTGCAATCAGTGTAACCTGGCTTATTGTACCCTCAATGAATCCCCAACATTAAAAAAAAAAAAAAAAAAAGAGGAAAAAAAAATCATGCCCATCCTTGTAGGTAAAAAAAAAAAAAAAAACATTAATCATAAACGTTTGATTTAATGTATTTAAATGGTATGTCTAATTGACATGGAGATCTATTTGTGGTATAAAACTTTACACATTTACAATCTTCTGTATTTTTTGCTTTCAAGGGATACTTTTAATTAAAATCGGTTTTTAAAAAATTAAAAAAAAAATAAATAAATAACCAGAGTCCCTTTTAGTTAATGTAGTTACATAGTTGCATTTGCCTTAGCCAAGCACATTCACATCCTCGTAGTTTTCTTGCCCTGTGGGCCCCCTCCTTCCAACTCCGGCCCTAACTGCTGGCAGGTGTCTGGCTCCTGGCCTAGCAGAACACACACATAATTATTTACAGCAGGTGAACTAGCACCTTACTTAGGACAAAGATATTCTTTCAGGTAATCACAGTACAGTTACAAAATTTGGAAATTCAACAGAGATACAATAAATAATTATCTGAGACATATTCCAATTTTGTCCTTTATTCTAGTAAAAACCTTTATACAGTGTTTTTTTCTCTCCAATTCAGGATACAGACCAGGATCACAGATGAGGTTAAATTGTCATGTCTCTTTTTTCTCCTTTAATCTGAAATGTTTCTTTGCCTTTTAAAAATTTTTTTCTTTTATGTATTTATCTCTATTTCCTTTATATCTTAGCCTTTCTTTATCTATTATAACATTCACATTTTTGAAGCAATCAGGCCAGTTATTTATTATTATTATTATTGAGACAGAGCCTCACATTGTTACCCTCAGTAGAGTACTGTTGCGTCACAACTCACAGCACCCTCAAACTCTTGGGCTCAAGCAATTCTCTTGCCTCAGCCTCCTAGTAGCTGGAACTACAGGTTTCTGCCACAATGCACAGCTACTTTTTTTTTTGTTTTGTCTTAGCAGGCCCAGGCAGGGTTCAAACCCACCAGCCCCAGAGCTTAAGGCCAGCACCCTAACCATTGCACTATGGATGTCCCAGGCTAGTTATTTTATAGAATGTTTTTCAGTTTGAATTTGTCTGTTATCCTTTGTAGGTGACAAATTTTATTGTTTTATGGCTCATCTTGTGTGTGTGTGTTGTAAAAATAAGCAAATAAATTGATTGATGTATTTTTTATTGCTCCTTGTTACTTACACAAAAAGGTAATGTACTATATGAACTCTTTTGTACTTTACTTTTTTCACTTAGCAAAATATCCTGATAATCACTTCATATCAGTTTATAAAGATCATCCTTTTCCCCACCGTATAGTACTCCCTTGTGTGTATGTACCATAGTAATTAACCAGTTCCTCGTGATTAGGTGTTTAGACAATTGCCAATAATTTGTAATGAAAAGCAATGACCAATCCATGCTTCCAAATTTTTATAACGTTATAGATGTATCTTCCAAGTAAGTTTATAGAAGGGAAATTGATGGCCAGGCTGAAAGGTAAATTCATATATAGTTTTATTATATATTCCACTCCATTCTGCATTTCTTGCAACAATGTATAAAAGAGAGAGAACCTGTTTCTCTACAGTTTTGGCCAATAGATTATGCAATTAAGCTTTGAATTTCTGCCTATCTGATAGGTGAAAAATGGTATAGCAGTGTGGTTTTAATTTCTGTCTATACTATTATGAGTAAACTTAAACATTTTTTCATAGGGAACATTTTTATGTATATTTTGGGTGTGTTGCCTGTCTCCTTGTTTTTCTATTGAGTTTTGGTCTTCTTTTTCCCCATAAATTTTTTAAAAGTTTCTTAGCGATATTAACTCTTTATCCGTGATAGACTTTGCAAATATGGTAGAACCTTTGTAGTTGGCCCCCTCCCTACATTGACCACCTTAAGGTGACCTAATTTTCATAGGCTGGATACATATCACATGTACGTATCAGTACAGTAGGCCTAGTTCCTTATGTTGACCACCTCTGTATGTTGGCAATGTGGTACAGTTCCTTGGGTGGTCAACTTAACAGAGGTTCTACCGTATGTACTATTTATCTTTTGGCTTTGCTTATGATGTATTTTTGTTATTCAAAACTTTATGAATGCAGTCAAATTTATCACTCTTTTCTGTTATTGCATCTGGATTTGGAGTTATAGTTAGTCTTCTCCTACATCCATATTCTAGGCGAAGTAACTCCTACTTTCTAGTATTTGTGTGGTTTCTTTTCTGACACTTAGATCTCTGATCCAAGGATGGGAGGGAGGAAGGTTCTAAGGAATGGATCTATTTCATCTTTTTTTTCAAATAGCAGTCAGTTGTCCCAATCTCATTTATTTAAAAATCCATCCATCTTTGCTCGAGTAATTTGAAATGTTCCTTTTATCATCCTGTAGCTTTCTGTATGCAGTTGAGTTCTAGACTTTCTACTCTATTTCACTGGTCTGTTTGTAAGGTTTATAAGGCCAAAGCATGCTGCTTTGATTTTAGAAGCTTTGAGCAAGTCTCATTATCCAAGAGGGCTGGTTGCTTTCACAGTTCTCCCTTTTCAGTGTTTTTGTAGCTCTTCTTGTATAATTATTTCACTATATGAACTTTAGTATCTCTTGTCAACCTCCAGAGAGAAAGCTTATTTTTTTTTATTGTGATTACACTGTATGTATATCTGAACTTCGGGAGAACTCACACCTTTATGATATTAATATGTCCTGTCTAGGAACAAGGAAGGTTTTTTTGCTTGGAAATTCATTAGAATTTTCAATTCATTAGAATTCTAAGCCCAATTGAATTAACATCCTATGATTAAACCCAGAGAGAGCATATTAGAGGAATTGTGATCAACATATGGACAAATTTGCCCATCATATTCTCTCCTAAATGCAAATTTATAGAACACGTGCAAATTCCAGTGTATGCCATTTGAATAGCAGAGTATAGGAAAACTTTAAAAAGTGTGTATTGATCTATAAACATCTAACTTTCCTTCCAAGATGAAATAAAAATGTCAGAAAGGCCTGACCTTGTACAAGAAATATGATTTGAAAAACTCATTAAAAATGCAGGATGTTATTCTGATCCTACTAACATTGACCTCTAGATGAAGGCAATGATTCTTTCAAAAGGATAGAGTGATCCGGGCTGTACTATTGATGACTCTATATGGAACAGATTCATTTCTGCATGGGAAGAGGTCAGCAATGCTGAGGAAGTTATTATCATACACAAAAACTTGTTATTGTGTGAAGCAGGCATTGCCTAACTCACAAAATCCTAACTGCACTCTTGTGGTATGACTCAGCCAAGGAATTTTCAAAGAACTTAGTTTTTCATCTTACCTTTGAAATGATTGTCACTCAATAGTGCTTCACTATTGTGCTTGTGGCCTTGTGATGGATGGCCACATAACCAGCAAGAAGGTTAGGAGGACCGTGTGGGCCTCACAGTTGCCAGTAGATGGAGGTCACAAGGCCAGCAATCTCTTCTGCTATGGATCATTAGGCACAAAAGCAGCCCATGCATAAAGCTCATTGTTTCAAGGAGTTTGACCACAAAGGACTCAGCTCTTAAAATGTTGGATGTCTAAACATTAAAACAGAACACCCAAAGCCCTGTGACACTCAGGGGGCTATGGACTCTGGGCTTTGAATTTATGAGCTCTATTAGTTTCTCCTCTTAAATGTGTTTTCCCGAGCAGTTGCCTTAGCTGTTCATTTCTCTCATGAAATTTTATTTGCTATTTCCTCCTTTTTTCACTTAGTCCTTGCTCTTTAGCTCAGCAGTTTAAATGTTGGACTTTAGAATCAGACATACATCATACACATACATGGCTTTTAATTCTATATCTGCCATATCCTGGCTGTGTTTCCGGGTGAGGAGCTCAACATTCCTTGTCCTTCAGCTCCGTGACTGTAAAATGGGGACCTTATTGCTGGTGACTTCATAGAGTTATTGTGAAGATTAAATTAGATAATATATGCAGAATATAACCCAAAGTGTTCCATATATTGACTGTGATGTTTAATCTATAATATAAAGGTTTTTTTTTATCATTGAAACATAGCTATTTTGAAATAAATATGTCATTGACACAAGTAATCAGAGAAAATTCGGAAAACATGAGACAAACAATCAACAACATTACAAATTAACCAAGACAATCACTTCTATCATTGTTTTGCCATTAATTCCTTTTCCCCCCCCCTCTTCAAAGAACTGTAGGTTCACTACTGTAAAATTTGATGGTAATTCTAACTATTTTAGGTGATTTCATTATTTGATATTCTTTCTTTCTATTTTTTTTACTCTTTATACTCTTCATTATTTATTTATTTTTTATTAAATCATAGCTGTGTACATTAATGCAATCATGGGGTGCCATGTGCTGGTTTTATATACAATTTAAAATATTTTCATCTAACTGGTTAACATAGTCATGGTATTTTCTTAGTTATTGTGTTAAGACATTTGTATTCTACATTTAGTAAATTTCCCATGTACCCTTGTAAGATGCACTGTAGGTGTGGTCCCACCAATTGATATTCTTTCTTTAATAAGGTTTTTTTGAATTCTGTTTTCATTAATTTACATTTAACATTGTATTTTTTAATGCTGCAGAATAGTCTTCACAATTATTTTTAATGACTACATGATAATTTCATTGAGAATGTGGACAATAACTTACTTATTGGTTGACCTGTTAATGAATATTTAGATGATTTAAATTTTTTCTATTAGTAATATTTCTTTAATGACCAGTACATCGCATAGCTTTATTCCTCTGTATTTGGTATTTTTTCCTTAGGGCATACTTATAAAAATAAAATTACTGAATCTAAGGATAGAAACATCTTATGGCTCTTAGTATGTATTATACATTTTTTTGCTAAAAGGATTATTCTCATTTGACATGTCCCCAGCAGCAGATAATTTGCAGGAGTTTTCTTTTAATAACAATGAGTTTTTTTCTTAAATATTTGAAAGAATTTAATGCTAAAGGTACTGTGGCTTGAAATATAATATCGCATCTAGTCCTCTGATGACATTTCTCTCTCTTTTTTTTTTTCTAGGTTATTCGCTCACTTAGTCTGCTATGGCAGAGATCACTGGTTGGGGTCCAATATCTATTCTCCTCTTCCTTCTTGGTAGTAGGATTTCTGACTTTTGGCCTAGATACAGCCAACCAGAATAAAGACTATTTCTCTGCCTCCCTTGCAGCTATGTGTTGCCAAACAAATTATTAGTGATGGAGAGAGTATTGGTATCTATTACTATGTAACAATGTTACCACAATAGCAACTGAAACACATTTATTACCTCATTTTATTTGAATCAGGAGTCTGGACCCAGGAAAACTATCCTTTGTTTCAGCATCTCTCAAAAAGCTGCAATCAAGGTGGCAATCAGATCTGGGGGTTCCTCTGAGGCTTGAGTGGGGAAGGATCCACTTTCAAGCTCCAGTGGTTGCTGGCCAGATTAGTTACTTGTAGACTATCACAATGAGGGACTCTGATTTTCCCTAGCTGTCAACCAACAGCTACGCCTGGTTCCTTGTCACTGGGTGCCTTTATATGTTGGCTTACTTATCTAAACTAGCAAGGGAAAATGCTGTCATATCTCATCATCTTTAGAAGAACTTTTGATGGAAACCACTGATAGGTTTTGCCCACACTTCAGGGAAGGGATTATATAAGGGTACAAATACCAAGAGGTATTTGTGATATTTGGGAACTATCTTAGCATCTGTCTAAGACACACTGGATGCAAAAGTGTTATGTGCAATTTCCGGAAAGTAGAAACCTCATGTCTGAGATGTAAAGCAACAAATAAACAAGTTTGAGAGTCCCACAATACTTGGACTACACTTCACTGTTCTTTTGGATTTTCTGTTACTTGAAGCCAAATTGATTCCTCATAGACAGACGATTGTAGATAGACAATTTGTTGTGCCACTTTTAGTCATTTTATACATTTATAAAATCATTCTATTGAGACCCTCTTACATATTATTGTGTATTTTTATACAGTACTAGCTTAAATTTTACAATCTCTGCATCTGATATAGCATTATATTTATAATGGTATCTTTTTTATTATGTTTTTCTGAAGTTTATCCACTATACATATTTTTTCAGTGATGTGGGATGTGGCATATTTTATCACGTGTGTTTGTATTAATACAGCACAGTAGAAAGAGCACACTGAATTGGACAGAGTATAGTGGAAGTAAAGCAATGTTTGAGACTTGAGCTCAAATTTCTTCCATAACTTAAGAGCTATGAATGCTTGTACATGCTCCACATTCTCCTTCATATTCAGTATCCTCGTCTGCAAATGGAATGATAATGACACCCAAATTGAAATCTTGGGGGGTTTGGAGAATGCATATAAAAGAACTGTGTATGTACCAGGCGCTCATAAGTAAGTTACTGCTACTGTTTCTTCCCTTAACTTCCTTATTTCCTTCCTCGGGAGCCCTCTTTTTCTTTTTCTCAAAAATTTACCTTTATAGTTTAGTTTGATTTTTCCTTTTTAAAATTTAAACAACTAAAATTAACAAATTTATTTCTAAATCTTGAATGGCCTCATTTCATGCTTTGATACGTATTCATTATTTTCACTATTTTCTACATGATACATTATAGTCGTCCCTTGGTGCCCAAGGGGATTGGTTCCAAACCCCCAAGTAAATATCAAAATCAGAGAATAATCAAGTTCTGCATATAAAATGACATAGTATTTGCATATAACTTATGCATATCTTCCTATATAAGTATTAGAAGATTAATTATACTATCTAATGCATTATATATAGTCATTACACTGAATGTTTAGGGAATGATGACAAGAAAAAAGTCAGTACATTTTCATTGCAAGTGCAATCATCGTCCTCTAACTACTTAGCACACAGCAGCTACAATGTAAAAAATTTTCTATAATTATTTTTCCCAAGTATTTTCAAACTATGGTTGGTTGAATCTGTGGATGTGGAACCTATGGAAGTGGAGGGCCTACAGTACTGACCTCCTCCTTGGTCTAGACCAGTGGTTCTCAACCTTCCTAATGCCATGACCCTTTGATACAGTTCCTCATGTTGTGGTGACCCACAACCATAAATTTATTTTCGTTGCTACTTCATAACTATAATTTTGCTACTGTTATGAATCGTAATATAAATATCTGATATGCAGGATGGTCTTAGGTGACTCCTATGACAGGGTCATTTGACCCCCAAAGGGGTCGCGACCCAGAGGTTGACAACCGCTGGTCTAAATGCTATGGTTCTCAACCTTCCTAATGCGGTAATGTATTTTCATTGTTACAAAGGGGTTGCAACCCACAGGTTGAGAACCATAAAGGTTATTAGAAAGAAGACTTTTCTTTTAAAATTTCAAATGAGGATATTCCTATGGATTGGTTCTGTTAAGATTTCCTACCCTACTGCTGATGAGGGACATATAAATATTCATACATGTATTTTTCTAGGAAAATTCTATATTGCCCAAACTTCCTAATTAATTGATACCTAATTGTACAAAAGACCAATACTTTCTGGGCGGCGCCTGTGGCTCAGTGAGTGGGGCGCCGGCCCCATATACCGAGGGTGGTGGGTTCAAGCCCGGCCCCGGCCAAACTGCAACCAAAAAAATAGCCGGGCGTTGTGGCGGGCACCTGTAGTCCCAGCTACTTGGGAGGCTGAGGCAAGAGAATCGCTTAAGCCCAGGAGTTGGAGGTTGCTGTGAGCTGTGTGAGGCCACGGCACTCTACCGAGGGCCATAGAGTGAGACTCTGTCTCTACAAAAAAAAAAAAAAAAAAGACCAATACTTTCTAATAAAAATTATTATCAAAAAATAAAATACAATAAAATTCCAAGTGAAAGGGGGGTTTTTGGTTACAATTTAAATCAAACACTATTAGTATGTGACCTACCCAATTTCTGCTTTTGTGAATTTACTGAGATTTCTGACTATATGATTAATATTTGGAAAACGTCTTATGGCTCTTTCAGAAAGAGAGGATTTATTTTCTGTAGAAGAGAGTAGTACTGGGGTCTCAGCTACATTCATATTCAGGTTCAATGATGCCAGCGCATGGAGTTGGGCAGCCCCCCTGAGCAGCCAGCCATGTGTCAGATGTGGCATGAAGCCCCCATGGGCAGCAACTCAAAATCTGTCCCAGCTGGGATTTCTGCAGGTGCAGGCACTTAGTGAACGGGATGCTGAGGAGTTAGTTCATGCCTGGGTGGAATTAGACCATTAAGGAATAAGATGCCATCAGAGAGAACAGCGTCAGATGTGTGGGCTGGCTCAGCATCAGACTCTGGCTGGGAAGCTGGTCATTAGAGCACTTCGGATTGCTGAAGTGCCCTGGAATTCAAATAACACTCCTGGGAGCTCCCTCCAGTGCTCTGGGGTCTAGGTAGTAAAAGTGATAAAATTGTTCGCATACTGTACAAAATGCTGCTGCCATTTCTCCTCTTCTCTCCCTCACAGAAAGAGCAATTCTAGGGTGGATCCATCCTACCACAGTTACAGAAATCATGGTTATTATTGAGAACACTGGCTTGAATTGTGTGCAAAGCAAGTCCTCCCACTGTAGAGAGAGAGGCCTGAACACTGGCCATAGGCAGAAGACCTTTCTGTAATAAAAGGACGATTGGATACTTTCGGGGAGTGGGCATGCCGGAGGATGTGTACAGGTGGTCCCTGATCCTGATGTAATTTCATATTGCCCTAGAACATTTGTATGAAAACATATCTCCCATCCTTACATATACAATGCTGAGTTTGAGTATTTGTTACAATGGTCAGAAGAAAGAATCAATCCTAGGAAGTTACTGGACAAATCACAATGTCTAAAATACCACACTGGGTTCCAGAAAGCAATTGGATGATGATCCACAGGATCGGCAGGTGTTATTGCTGGAGTGCCTTCCTTTTCCAGTAAGCTTTCAAGTTCCCTCCATACTAAACCTACAATATAGAACAGTGGTGGGATCTGAATTTGGGACTTGCCATTCTAATCTTAAAGAATTTGCAGCTCCTTGCAAATTAGCTGGCTCTCTGCCTGGAGGAATGAGCTTCAGGCTGCAGGTGACTTCTCTGTTCAGTGTACCACTAGTACTAACACTTCTGGCCCTGAAAACTACTGCACCTTTTGACATAGGTCCTTGATCTGTCAATCAGTAGGGATCTGCATATTTCAGGCACATGAATTTTCCTGCTGTTTACATTTGTATTTTAGATAAAAATGCCCTTGAACAGAGATTGCAGACTAGAGGCTAATGCTGAGATGCAAGTCTGCTTTGTCTGACTTGAAAAAGAGAATGGAAAATGTATATTTTCTGTAGATGGGCTTGACTGCATTGGGTATTTGTCCACTCATCTTAAAACTCTTATATCAATATGCAGAAAATGTAAGAAAAGATTGCTACAAAACTTGTCGTATTGAGGTGTGAGTTGTCTGTTGTCAGCCTGCCGTGGCTTCCTCATCACGAACAAGACAATCACAATTCGGACACCAGGAGCAACTTCAGATGGAAACCTCCATTGCAGAGTTCTGGAAGATATTTGTATTTACTCATGTTGTAGAGAGATGTCACTTCTGATTCCCCAGGTAAAGCAAAATTTGACAGGGATCCTTCTGAGGAGGCAGAATTTTCCAGGCTCTTTGAACTGAAATCAATTCCCCTAGTCCCTGAAGCGACACTTCTCTTTCCGGAGGTTGAAACTCCTTCTAACTAATGACAGACATCTTCACCTGTTAAACCGGTAGATTCAGAATCCCGGCTCCCACTTAAATACTGTGGCCTATGTGGTGAATCTTGAGTAATATTTGCTTGCTTGCTTCCTTTGCAATCCCATTTCTAGCAGCAAATACTCCTTAGAACAGTGGTCCTCAATTTTTGGCACCACTGACTGATTTCATGGAAGACAGTTTTTCCATAGACTGGGGTAGTGGGACGGTTTGGGGATGATTCAAGTGCATTACGTTTCCTCTTATGTTTGTATGGTTCAGTCTCAGCAATTAAAAGAGGGATCAAGTCCTGTTAGAACATCAGGTTTTTCAAGAGGTTTTACTGAAAGTCTGCTATGTATATGTTGAGTCCTTTTGGGATCTAGCTACACAAAATCTTATTTATGGAATTCCCAAATTTACAGAATTATTAAATTTATAAAATGAAGTGATTTTCTTTAACCCTTTATTAACACTTTTCCTCCCGCTTGGAATGCTTTTGTTTTCATTAACCTGGGAAACTCATGCTTAATGGACCATTTAACTATCTTCTAGCCTGTATAAGACACTCCTTTTCCTCTACTCTCTGCCCTTTACTGCTATGTACCCTCTGCTTCAGGGAGCCTTCTTTATTCTTTATTCTGTGTTTTAGCATATTTTGTATCTATCATTATTACGGTAGATATGACATTATATCACGGGTGATTATGAGTGAATTCTGTCATTTCACACCCCGATTTGAAGTTCTAGGGTCCATGTCTTATTCTTTTCTCTGGCATCACAACCTAGTTCAGAATCTGTCACCCTCAGCATCTGTTCACAGATGTGTGTTATATGGACACATGACTGGGTAGCACAGGGGTTTTTTTACCCTGAGCCTGAACTGAGATTTATTTTTTAACCCTGTGACTTCTTCCAGGTGTCCATCTGCATGAATGAATGAGAGGAAGAGGCTTTCAACATATGTCAGGCAGGGGAGATGGAGAAGACTGTAACATGTTTCTCGCCTCATGTACATATTTTGGGGGCCCATGTGATATATTCATACAGGTATACAATGTGTAATGATCCAATCAGGATGACGGGTGTCATCCATTTCTACCCTACAAATGAGCAACTCGAGGGGTGTGGAGACGACATGAGAAAACTTCATGTCTTTTGTTACCCTAACGTATCAAAGAGTAGCTTTGTTAACAAGCTGTGGTATATGTATACCATGGAATACTATTCAGCCATTAAAAAAAATGGAGACTTTACATCCTTCGTATTAACCTGGATGGACGTGGAAGACATTATTCTTAGTAAAGCATCACAAGAATGGAGAAGCATGAATCCTATGTACTCAATCTTGATATGAGGACAATTAATGACAATTAAGGTTATGGGGGGGGAAGCAGAAAGAGGGACGGAGGGAGGGGGGTGGGGCCTTAGTGTGTGTCACACTTTATGGGGGCAAGACATGATTGCAAGAGGGACTTTACCTAACAATTGCAATCAGTGTAACTGGCTTATTGTACCCTCAATGAATCCCCAACAATAAAAAAAAAAAAAAGAAAGAAAGAGTAGCTTTGCAAACTTCCAGGAGCAGTCTTGGGAGAAGCAATCACATGGATTGTTGCAACAACAAGAGCAACAGTGGTGACAAAGGCCAGGCTCTCTTGAATGCTTTCAAGAGGTCAGGCTACCAACATTTAAAAAGTGGGCGGTGCCTGTGGCTCAAAGGAGTAGAGCGCTGGCCCCATATGCCAGAGGTGGTGGGTTCAAACCCAGCCCCGGCCAAAAACTGCAAAAAAAATAAAAATAAAAAAAATAAATAAAAAGAGGTCACAGTAGAAGATTGCAAACATTTGTTAGAGCCCCTCAGAGAACTTCCAGGACACACCAAGGGACTTGGGGACAAGGGCCACCTAACTAGCACCACTGGGTTTAATTAATAATAACATCACCTAATTTGTACTGTCTGATGGGGGTTAGAAATGCTCAGTGTATAGATAAATAATAGCTTCATGGTTTTGAATAGATAACACGTGTAAATACTAAAAGTCACATGCTCATTAGAATTATATGTTGATTAGGTGCCTTTATATACATGTCAAAACATTGATTAGGTAGCTCAAGATAGGGGCAAATTTCCCATTTCCTGAGCTTATCGCATGGAAACAATCATATGAGTGGGCATTGAATGTGAAGTGTTCACCTTGAAAGATGAAAGTCCGCAAGAGAAATGTGTTTGACAGAAGGTGGAGGCGAGGCCACCTGTCTGGCTGCCAGATGCTTCAAAAGGGAATTACCTTGGTGATTTCGCTACGTTCAGAGTCTGGCCCTTAATTTTTCAGGTTCAAAAACTGAGAAAATTGGTTTTGTCGGCACGCCAAGGTAAGATCAGTTTATCGGGCCCTCCGTCATACTCACCAACTTCACGAGAGACGGGTGTGTAAATCAAAATGCCATTTTATTAATTTACAAAGAAAAGTGAAATCGGCCAGGAAACCAGACATATTCTGTTTCAAGTACAGTCTCTCCCTGTGCTGCCATCTACGTGGGAAGTCAAACTGTCATCAGAAGAGAGCCTGTGATCAGAGCCTGATGGGAGCTGGCTGCCCCACTGCACAGTTCAAAGAAGCCAAAGTGTCACTCTGTTCCAAAGGGCGGTGATTAGGGGAGATCAAACAGACGGGATTCTCGGGACAGGTCACGCCCCCCCCCCCCCCAGGTCTGGGTGGGCACAATTCCCTTTTCCTCTTGGATACTGTTTTGCCCCACACCGGCCACACCTCCAGTGCGGGGCGTGTTCTTTCTCTGCCACATGTTCTTTCACCTAATCACATGGATTAGGTGACAGCCAGGGTCCTGCTCTTCTTTGCCATTAATTTTACTCTATCTACCAAGTGAAACTGGGTAGAGTTGTCCCAGAGTGGCCTCGACCTAGCTTCAGGGTCAGCAGTGGCTGGGATGTTCCCCTGAGGTTAGGAAACCTTACAGGATCGGTGTGTAAACCAAACAACACCCCACCCACGCCCCAGGCTTTGCCTGACAACCCTCAGAAGGCCAGGTCAGCAGCACAGAGGGCGCTAATGAACTGGGAGTGATGGTCAGTCGAGACCTTTATCTCAGAACACGAGCTGCCTCTTCTCTGTAAACTGTTTGCTTCCTCAGATGAACCCAGAAGCACAGTGGCCAGTTCAGAGCTGAGCTGGTGAGAGAGCCTTGCTCACATCCTAGAATTACAGGCTCATTCTCAGCATCCGTGCTCAGCCGTGTATCTGAAATGCTCACCGTGTCAGCTGACACCTGTGTGAACAGGAAGAAATACCCTCCAGGCAGCAGCTCTGGTTTGGTTTGTGAACAAAGGAACCATTACATTTTTCGCTTTGGAGGCTGCCCCTTGGGTGTACTGTGACTGCTCTCTGCCTTAGACGTGCCTCGGCTACTAGCAGGAGGCTCACTGCCCCTCTGCTTGAATCGTATAAATAGATGAGATGCTCTGAGCCTGGCCTGTGCTAGGCTTTGTTCTGAGCACTTTACATAGGAGTCCCTTTGACCTTCACGATACTCCTAAGAGGTCTGGAACTATTATTGCTTTCTTATTACAGATGAGAAAAGGAGACAGAAGTTAAGTAATCTGCCCCAAATCACTAGCTACCTTGTTTCCCCGAAAATAAGACTTATTTTAAGGTGTGCTCCCAAAGATGCGCTAGGTCTTATTTTCAGGGGACGTCTTATCTTTCCCGTAAGTAGGTCTTATTTTCAGAGGATGTCTTATTTTCGGGAAACAGGGTAGTAAACAGAGCCAGAATCTAAACCCGTCATTTCTCCTTACCCACATGGTAAGCAGAGCTGAAAGGCTTTTCCAAGTGTATTCGGCAACCCTCCTATTAAATTTTGACTGATGATGCTTGCTCTTACTCTCTGCATTTCCAGGAATCTGCTTAAAGATTGGGGTATACTAAAAACAAATAATAGCTTGTACTATTTGTATATCCCTGGAAAGTCAATAATCTCTCTGGAACTCAGTTTTTTCAAACGGAGAGGGTTAGAGCACAGAATCTCTACGTTCTCTTCCAGTTATGATTTTCTGAGTTTTCTGCCATGATCACTGCCATGACCACCACCACCGCTTGCTACTACTACTTTACCCGTGTATGGAGTTTAATAATATACATAAATTATGTTATTTTAACATTAATGGCCATTGAGCCAAGAAGTATTGATAATTTTCATTTACCTTTATATTTCCAGAAGTATCTATTAAAGTGCTGGACCTAGTAGGTTTCGCTCACACATTCATTCTAAGATGGCAGGGGGAACATTATTAACTTCATTGTATAGATAAAGAAACTGGTGCCCAGGGAGGTTTAATAAGTGACCTAAAATTACTGCTTTTCACTTCTGCGTGCCCTGTGTCCACCATTCAATGGTATTGTAAATATGCCTTCCCTCATGCAATAGCAAACTCTCAAGAAATAAACAATAGTGCTGAATTCATTTCCTAGGCAGCTGTCTGCCAGAGAAACGATAAAATTATGCCTGGCATAATGTAACTTTTCTAGCTGCTCATTTAAGGGAACAGATTGTCCTAAGGTGGTTTTTGTAGAGGTATGTAGCAATTGAATACAGTATGTACACGTCCTTTTCAAATTGAGTAATTGGTAGCTAAAGATGAACTTTCTATTGCTTTTTGTTTGCCGAATTAGAAATTCTGGATGTTGAGCAATGATTCCTGCATGATCACCCAGGAACTCCGTGTAACAAAGAGATCACTCGAGTGACTCAGGCTTCAGTTTCCTACAGTGTGACTCCATTTTGTTTTGTTTTGTTTTTTGTTTTTGCTGTGGGGTAAAGTAGCCCAAATTTCTGCAAACCACAAATCTAACAGAGATGAAAAGAACAAGTTAAAAATTGGATTCATAGTTTGAATAATGAGGGTTTTATGTAAGATCATTAATGACATTGGCCATCAAAGTTTTTCCAAAGAGATACTCCTGGCATGTGGAGGAAAAAGAGCTCTAATCATTTTAAGATCAGACTAAAGTTTAATTCCCTGAGATTTTGTTCTCTGGGAACTGTTCAGCCTCTCCAAGCTCCAGATTTTCCAGACTACCAGAGGAATGTTGGCATCATATGCGATGATCCTCTGGGAAAATAGAGCCCCATAAATACATCAACTCAAATTATCAGCATAGCAAATCCTTCTTGGAGATACTTGGGAATATCAGGATGGGGACAAGGATGGGAAAAAAAGGGCTGAATGAGAATCAGCTGGAACCGAACCACGGGATCTATAGTCACCTCCATGGTCTCCAGAAGGAAAAGCTAATGTGGTGATTAGCTTCATATACACAAGGCCAGACAATTAAGTTCTCAAACTCATCTTAGAAAATGTGCTACCTCCTTGCTGAATATCACTATGGTCACTTTCGAAGTACTCCCCTGGGGAAGCTGTGTGCTGACACCAGCACCTAGTCCACCCTTCAAAGCACTTTTTGTAGGATGAGTTCCTGAAATTATCAGACTTTGTACATTTCTTCCTCATGAAATGGCTTTACTCCTCTTCATCTGCTGTGCTTTTCTCAGAAATGCCTTTCTGGGGCAAGAAACAAATGTCTACCTGGTTTTTTGTACCCTCAATGAATCCCCAACACTAAAAAAAAATTTTTTTTAAAAAGAAACTAATGTCTAGATATGACTCTAATGGATATTATTTTTATCCCATTTACCCACTTAAGTTCCTACACTCAACTAATAGATTGAGAGAGAACTGAGGGCCAGGGCATTTTGTTTTCCATCTCTAGCTCTTTTTTTTCTCTTCCCCATTCCTCCTTCATATCCACGTCAAGAAGAAATCTCCAGTGGAGTCCTAAATAATTTTTTAATTGGAAAGTAGTCTTTCAAGAATAATAGAAAGCTTAAAATTCAAGTGTTCAAGATCTGAAGGGTCATAGAACTAGATATTTGATGGCTTTTGTTACTACTGTTGGATAGGTTTTCCCCTCACATTGTGGCTTTGCATTAGTTAGTTTTCATGTTTGGGAAATTTTTTTGCACAGATTAGATATTTCCACAAACAAGTTACAACTCAAAACCATCTCTAAACATGGATTATGTTTGGATAATCCATGGGTGGATTCCCACAACAATCTTCTCTTCTTACACCCCGGGGCAGATGGAGGTGGCTCTGTAACCTGTCTGGCTGGGGAAGCTCCTGGTCCACGGGTGTTTGTTCTTGAGTCTGGGCTGAAGGATAACAGTTTCCCAGGGTTGTGGTGGGGGGCTTTTCCTGCTGATGGCATAAGTACAAGAGACCAAGCAGAAAAACCAAAAAACCAAATGCCTTTTAAGGGCTGTGGATTAGTTGACTGTGTGTCCCAAAAGATATGTTGAAGTCCTAATCCCTGACTACCTCCTAACTGCAAATGTGACCTTATTTGCAAAAAGGGTCCCTGCAGATATAATCAAGGGTGAGGTCATACTGGATTAAGGTAGGCTCTAATCCATTGCCAGGTGTCCTTATGAGAGCAATTTGGACACAGACACCCAGGGCGAATATCATATGACAATGAAGGCAGAGATTAAATATGTGCCAACACAACCAAGAAACACTAAAGATTGCTAGGAACCCCCAGAAGCTAGGAGAAAAATGTGGAACAGATTCTCCCCTGAGCCCTCAAGAAGGAGCCAACACTGCCAAAAGCTTGATTTTGGATTTCTGGCCCCCAAGACGATGAGAGAATACATTTCTGTGGGGTTAAGCCACTAAGTCTGTAATTTGTTATGGTAACCCAGGAAACTTCCTTAAGACCTAAGCCATCATTTCTGCCATCATATTCCATTGCTCGAAGCAGGTCATTTGGCCAACCCCAAAATCAAGGCATAGAAAAAAGATGCTGAATTTTTAGGAGGACACGGGTAGATACAGGGAGGAACAGGAATTTGGAATAGTAATTGAATCCACTGTGCAAAAGATTCATATTTGTATTCTGATGCATCTTTAGGCCACACAGTAGAATCTAATGGTTAATAGCATGGGTCTTATATTCAGAGAGATTTTGAACTTGAACCTTGGTTCTGACACTTCCCACCTGCATGATTTCAGGCAAATTACTGAGTCTTCAAGAGCCAGTATCTTTATTTGTACAGTAAGAACAATAAAAGCACCTAACTTACAGAGCTCTCATTAACATCACATGACGGGATGCCTGTGAAGGGTTTATTTCAACTGTTGATGTACAGCAGGGGCCAATGAATGTTACTTGTCACTATTATTATTGCTATAATAACACAGCAGCCAAGGACTTGGAAATACAGGTAGTATTTTTCTATTCATACTCTAGAGGTGAGTGGAAGACTGGCTATGCAAAGAAGGAAATTTAGATTTTGATTTATGAAGCACAGTTTAAGATATGCTAATGATCCCTGGGTGCATGTGAGAGTCTATCTCAGGAGGAAAGGGAAGACCTTATTTGCCTGGAGGAATGGCTAGTCAGTTTCAGAGGGCTTAAAACTAAATATGAAGGGAAATGAGATCCAGTTCCCAACTACAGAGGAACGAAGATGGGAGCTTTTCTGGAAATATGCATGGGAAAACACTGAGGGAGGAGAGGGGTGTGGCAGAAACAGGACTTGAAGCTTTGACATATACATGCATGCCAAAATGCACAGCCTTAGAATTAAGTGGGTATAACATTATAATCTCAGGAGCTGATTGCCTCTACCTAGGATGGAACTCAGGATTTTGGTATGGGGATGGGATATATACCCTTTGAGGAAGTACTAGCTTATGAGGAGAAGTGGTGTGCTTCTGTGCATTGAGAAATGTGTACTTGCTGGAGGTGCCATAAACCTAAGGGAATACGGGAGAAGGTGTAGGATAAGGTCAAAGAAGAGAGATTCAAAACGTGGCATTGGTGGAGTTTTCCATTTATCATATGGATAGATGAAATAAAGGGTAGTCTTTGCTTTTAGCAGATACCAACTATAATAAAGATAACAGTGGGAGTGTGTGGAGGCATGGGGAAGGACTCTAACTACCAAGACGTGGATGGTCCACACTGGATTGGAAGCAGCAGATGTAGTCAGCTTTTGAAGTAGATGGAAGGAGCAAAGAGAATCACATCTTATTACATGAGAAATTTGTTGATAAATAATAGCTCAAGTTTACTTATCTAAAATCATAAAATACTTCATCTCCATTTCATCCTTACAACAATCTTATGGGATTGGTAGCTGGTACCTTTTAATCTTCATCTTAAAGGTGGGGAAACTGAGGCAAAGGCTAAGCCAATCATTAAAGGTCACACAGAAAGTGACAGAACTGACCTGAGGGTGCATATTCTTCACTAGTGAGTTGCTCTGCTCCTACTGCCTAAAAGTGGATAAATCACTTCTCTCTTTAAGAGCATGGGAAATTTTTTGATGATGGCAACCCCACTTCTTAAGAAGTGGACAGTGATCAGAGCCAGCCACTTGGTGGTGAAGGGCCAGGAAGCCCAGGCTCAAGTGGTTCCTGATGTACAATTAGGAATTGAGCCCGAAGGGACATAAACAAGCCATGCTTTCACCAATTTGCAAGCAAAGTCACACCTTTGTTCAAGGAATGATGACTGCCCTCTCATTATGTGCCCCGACTTCATTTCCTGAATCTATTACATAACTTTGCACCCTAGAGGAGGCTGTTTCACTGTTTAGAATGTCATTTCATTTCTTGTCTACCTGGCAGACTTCTAGTCTCTCTTCAAGCCTCAGCCAAGTGGTATCCCTCTTTGGAGTCCCTCCCATCTCCCTGACCAGCCATGAACACTTTGGGGCTGAGTTAGTGTCTTCCTAACCCAGTTGGATCCCTCTGACACAAGGCTCAGCCTTAGGTATCAATTCACATTGGGTGGATTTACACGCTAATGTTAAGTACATACATATATTAGTCACAAGAAAATGATCAAAATGAGAGAAGCCATATTCCAAGCAATGTGTCTAGTGTTAGGGAAGAATGCCATTGCTTATTCCAATTGAAAAGCAAAAGTTAAAGATGCATGCAAACTATTTTCTCTTGAAAGAAAATTTATCTTGCTGTTACGTGTATATGCAAGTAGGTTAAAAAATATTCATAAAACAATCTATTCTGCGAATCAAAAATGTTTCAGGGAGATTTCAGGGGAATAATTTCTTTGTGATTCCATTACCTAACTCGGCTGTACAAACAAAAGGCAGGAATGAGAGGAATGAGTCCAAATGTTCCCGTGGGAAGCAGAAGAGCTGAGCAGGAATTTGTCACTAAAGAAGCTTTATGCAAATCTCAAGAGCAACTTAAAAATTAATCTTAAAAAAAATCCCTTTAGTAGGAGCAGATCATGCTTATGAAAATCTTTTTGGGTAAGTCTATGGAAAAAATGAATTTTATTTTGTAATTTAAAGGAGAATCACTTCTAATAATGATTTAGGATTTGTCATTTTAGGGAAAGTCCTACCAAAACTTGTCTCTCATTGAAATATCCTGCCTGCCCTGTGTTTTCTAGGTTATCTATGAAAGTTCTTACTTCACCTAAAATACATTGGTGACAATAAATCATTCAAAAGATATTTTTCAAGCAAAGTATACTTTCTTGGGAAAAAAATTGTTCTTCTTGGAAGATGAACCAATTAGATGTTGAAGTGTCAGTCAGAGTTGACGGAGTAGGAAATGATGAAGTTCAAACTTTGTTCTGCCAGGTAAAGGACAAAAGCGGTTCTCAGAACTAAATCTCATCACGTAGTGATGCAAACCCTTGCTCTAATCAAGAAGAAAATAAGCCACCGATATCTGGTAATATGAATTTTATATATTTATGCATCTCATAGTTCCTGTGCAGGGTTTGAAAAGAGTGGACAATCACTTTGAAAGCCCCAACAAGGCACACAGTGGCGATGACAGTGTGGCCTCCCTAGGAGCCGAGGCGACTGCGTGCTGGGCTGTTATTGAATGACATTTCTTCTTAGACCTCAGAGACAAAAATAGATGAGAGTCAAAGTTTGAAAGTGGAAGGATGTTCCAAGATTATTCATAAGAGCTATCATTTATTGAGTGCTCACTGTGTTCCGGCCACCAGAAAGCACTTCCCAGGCATAATCTCATCTAATCCTCAGAATAACCTGATGAAGTTATTAGCTCCAGGCTTACAGATAAGGAAACTAAGGCTTAGAGGCTGAGATGTAGGCACTTCTCCTACAAAAATCCTACCAGGTGATCTAGGCCATGTTTGAACACTTTTCACAATACCGCGGGCTTTATAAGACTAGAGATGGGGTATATATATTTTTACAATTATTCTCAATAGACATTGCACATGACCTTGCTAACTGCTCATTATTTGTAGCTGCTTGTATGTGTTGAATGAACAAACTCCCTCTGAAAGGGCTTACGGGCATATCAAACTTCTAAGTGTGTGGAACTTGAGAGAAGCTATATAGCTATGTAATTAAGTAGCATAGCTTTTAATAGATGGCAAACACAGAAACCTGAAAGGATTAAAGGAGTTGGCCAGCGTTGTACAACGCTTAGCAGCGTATGTACCAGATCACTTCTCTCCCAGACTAGGCTTGGTGTCAAAAACGTCTGTCGGGGCGGCGCCTGTGGCTCAAAGGAGTAGGGCACCAGCCCCACATACTGGAGGTGGCGGGTTCAAACCCAGCCCTGGCCAAAAACAAAAAAAAACAAAAAAAAAAGTCTGCCTGCTCGACCTCTGATTTTCTGTCCCACCATCTCTCCTTCCCTTTCCAGCCCATCTTCCTTTCTCTCTTCTGTAAGCTGTACCATTTCACAAACCTTAACCATCTCTGAATCCCTGAACCTACTAGACTCTTAAAAATACTTTTTAAATCAATCAGTCAACAACTAGAACACGTATTTTGACCCCAAACACCATCCTTTTTTTTGTTTTACTTTGCTTTTTAGACCCAAGACTACTCTCTGCAACGTAACACAGGAAGCTACAGAAAACAATACTCACCCAATATAATCTGATGACATCATCAACTCTGTAGTTCTTTTATTTTTATTTATTTAGTTAGTTTTTTTGTAGAGACAGAGTCTCACTTTATCACCCTCTGTAGAGTGTTATGGAGTCACACAGCTCACAGTAACCTCCAGTTCCTGGGCTTAAGCGATTTTCTTGCCTCAGCCTCCAGAGGCGCTGGGATAACAGGCGCCCACCACAACACCCGGATTTTTTTTGTTGTTGCAGTTCGGCTGGGGAGTTCATTTATGTTTTAATCACTGAGAAGCTCTATCTGTGTTAAAGCTAATTTTCTTCCTGATTTCATCTATTAGTATACTCGAGTGTAATGTTCAGGATTCTGATCTTACAAAGCCTTCTAGAGAACCTCTCAAACAACTGAGAGCAGTGATTCTCAACCTTCCTAATGCCCTTTAATACAGTTCCTGTGGGTCATGACCCACAGGTTGAGAATCGCTGACTTAGAGCAATGCACGGATGGTGTTACTGTGCACAATTCCATCCACCTCCCTGAAAGCAACCAGCAGTCCACACATGACTCCTTGTGCTCTGAGGCATTGCAAGGGATTTCCCCCCTGCAAATCAGAAAGCTTCCATTTTGTAAAAATGCAGGTCAGGTACAATAGCAGGTGCACAATTACTGATGGAATTCCAGCTCCCGACCCTATTGCAGGTCTTTCATGCTTACAAATGTGCTTCTTTGTTCTTTAGGAAGATTTCAGGGATAAGTTAGGGAAGCAAGAAAAGGCTAGCACCTCATGCCTGTGTGTAAATGTGTTAATTTGTAGGCTCTCTTTGGATGATCTTTTTCTGGTTTGGGGAATGAGGTAGGTAAAGTACCTTTAAGGATTCTTGCCAAGTTTTGCCTGAATGTACTTTTGCAGGCGATGTTAAACATCTGCTGTGAGTTAGCAAAGCCGGCATTAGCTTCCAACAAATTGAAGGAAGTCTTGGAACCACCAGACCCCACAGGGAGACATCTCAGATTCAGCATCTTCCCCCCTGCCTGACTACAAAAGATACGTGTATGGGCAGACTGCACACCTGTGCGTCAGTCAACGCTGTCTCACAACACTTCCTTCTTCAGTGGGAAGAGTTTCTGCAGACGAGAAAGTATGGAATCCACTCGGAGTCCCGAATCATTTTATTTTGCATCAAAAATAAGTAAATAAATAAAAGGAAGATAACCATCCCTTCCTTCCGGAAGTGTGCATAAGGCAGGTAAAGCGAAGAGTTGGTGTGGTGTCACCTGTGCTTGGGAAAGTGAGGAAGGTGAGGAAAGGGGAAGCACTTAAATTGTCATATTAAGACGGTCTGGGCGACAGTGCCTCCCCGTGTCACTTCTCTCAGCCCTCATTATACTTGCCTCCTTCAGCTGTGGATGGGCGAGGATCCCTGTTTTCCATAACTTTTCTAACTAATTTGACCTTTTAGGAGATTTCTTAGGTCATAGTAAGAAGAGGCTATTTTTTCTGCACAGTCCAGAAAGCGGCACGGTCTCTCTCTAGTCCACATTCTGGGAGGACGTGAAAGTACCTTGGCCAAAGTGGAGAGAGAGGAAAACCATAGTTGCACAGAAGCAAATAGCCTGATGACCGCATTCTTGCAACTTTATGACAGCATTCTTGTGACAGCCCTGTGAGAGAACCACCATGCAAAGTCTCCCCGATTTGAGGGATTAGGAAAGAGCAGGGTGTTGGATGACTGCACTGCGGTCTCAGGGCTCATGAGAGGTGGAGGTGGAGGGGGCTTGTGCTCAGCGTCTCGTCACAGCAGTCCTTCTAAGCATGTTCTCCCAAAGCAATGACTACTCAACAAGTTATCTTTGCTTCTCTTTGGAGTGACATGCTGGCGTGGTGGCAGTGAGGAGTGAGAAGGCAAGACCATGAAACTGCAAGAAAGTGGGTCAAAGGCTGGCTCCTTTGTGCATTCCCCCAATACCACCTTTTTAAAACATTATTATGATTATATAAATAAAGTTCCCTGTGGAGCCAAATACCGTGATTCATTTTTAGTTATTTATTGCTGCAAACCAAATTATACTCAAACTTAGCAACTTAATTAATTAACATTTATTATCTCACGTAGCCTGTGGGTGTTTTGAATTTGAGAACAGCTTAGCTGGGTGGTTCTGGTGTGGTGGGGGTCCCTCATGAGAGGATTACACAAGGGGATGAGAGCCAGGAAGGAGGGATTATTAAGAACCCTCTCAGAAACTGATTATCAGTAATTTTTTCTCATTGTTTTTTCCTATAATTAATAATTGCCTAATTTTGTTTATTTGTTTAGTTTTATATGCATTAATTTCCATGTTTTTTCCCCTGAGGCATCAGCACCTTTCAACACCCAGGAATTATTTTTCCAAACATTGAAATGTATTAGATTATCTCCACTTACCGTGTTTTCTCTTCGGACAATGCCCTCACATCCCTCCATCTTTCTCCAACATTCAGATTCGTACCTTCCTAGGCTTGATACACAGTTGTCAGCCCAGGACTCCCTTCACCATGATCTTGTAACTGTTATTTTCTGGATCCCATGTCTTTCTCTTTGTTTGGTTCCTTGTTCATTTGGCCTGAGCTCTAGGAATCTGAGAAGCAGTGCATGGGAGACAAAACTTTTAAGTTTGGGGCTTGAAAATGTCTTTACTTAATTCTTGGCTGTTCACACATGTAAAATTAGAGAACTAAAATGATGACTATGAGCTTGATGTGTGGGCGTGGAGGTTGTCAAGTTGTAGTTTTACTTGTAGGGTGTCTTGGAGCATGTATGTTTTATTTTTTCCATCGATAGACTCAATTTTCATTGCACGGAGATCACTCAGACAGGGTTATTTAGTTTTTCCAAAGAGTAATCTTCTACTTCTGCCTGACTGCTGCATTCTGAAATAGGGCTGAGTCAGAGGATTTAGGAGTCAGTAAAAAAGTCCTGCCACCCAGAGGAAGTTTCAAACTTTCTCTGCCTTTGGCTATATCTTGAGCACCCAATCCCCAGTTCACTTTCTTCCATTGCTCATGGGAAAGTGAACAGAGGGATGATTGCCTGGTTCTTCTGAGTGGGGCAGGTCCTGTTGATTGAGTAACTCAACATGGAGCTTTTCAAAGACCTCATCTGGCTTGGTGCCTGTAGCTCAGTGGGTAGGGTGCCAGCTGCATACACCGGAGCTGGGGGGTTCAAACCCAGTCTGGGCCTGCCAAACAACAATGACGACTACAACCAAAAAATAGCCAGGCATTGTGGCAGGTGCCTGTAGTCCCAGCTACTTGGGAGGCTGGGGCAAGAGAATCACCTAAGCCCAAGAGTTTGAGGTTGCTGTGAGCTGTGATGCCATGGCACTCTACCGAGGGCAATATAGTGAGACTCTGTCTCAAAAAAAAAAAAAGAAAAGAAAAGAAAGAAAGAAAGAAAAAAGCACAAAGAGCTCACCTGTTGTCATCACCTAGCGCCAGCCGACTCCCATGCAAGCTACCTTCTAATTCTGAACTAAATCAATCTCCTATCTGCTGTTTCCCCTGTTTATTAAACTACTTAGCTTCTGTTTATCCATTTTCACTCTCTTTGCCTGTGAATTAACTTACTTTAAAAAATGTCTTTACTGTTTTTTAAATTGAGGTTTGGGAAGATCAGCATGGTTGGACACCTCTCTATGTGTCACTCTAAGTCCAGGTAAAGGGTGTCAATTTGTGAACCAAAAACATAGACACAAAAACTCAAAACAAAGCAATGTCAACAAATAACCACTCCAGACTGGGGGTCGGTGGTGGGCAAAAGCCCACCAGTGTTGCCCAAAGCAAGCCTGCCCTCTTACAGCCTTTTCCTTCACTGAACAGGAAAACCTGCATCCCTGCCCCAGCACCCAGCCCACTTTGGAGCATCTGTAGCCAGTGCTGCTGGTACAGACTCCACAGCCAAGGACAGCAGATGGCTTTCAAGTGCTGATTAATCACTGTTCTTCCTTCACGTAGGTCTCCAGCTGTGGTTCACTTTATCCCTGCTGGCATGGTGTCATTTCTGCCGGTTTCTTTTTTTCCTGGCAAAATGTCTGGAGCATTTTGGTCTTACTGAATCACTTCTGGTCACCAGGTCCACAGTTCTGGTGGTCAGCATTGCTTTAGGGCTCTCCTCAAAGTCACTGTTAAGCTATACCCCTCATCTGTTACGGCCTGAAGGAAGTCCGTCCTCGTCTGCTCAGGACCTCTGACTGCAGCGTGTGATAAATTAGGAGCAGAAAGTCAAACGAAAGGAAACATCCATGCATCAAAGACATCTTCCTATATGTCTTCCGGAGTTAGAGCCACAAGACAAATCACCTTTGGGGCTTCTTAGCTCCCTGTTTAACCTTATTTCAATGTCACTTAGCATATTAAAAACCTAAGTGGAGTCATCAATGCTGAGGCCTTGACATCTGACAAATGGTTGGCCAAATTTGTTAGCCACATGCTTGGGGGACTTAGCAACCTCTCCTAATCACCTCTTTTCTCTGCACAGGGGTTCTAAATCTGAGATGTATTGTACATCAAGATCTCCCTGGGAACTTTGCCATGAAACACATGTCCAGACTCTACCCTGAGAGATATTCAAGCCAAGGCATTTGTGTTTGGAAACATCTCTCCAGGCAATTTTGGTTAAGAAGCATTGCTCTATAGAAATAGCCCTAAAGTGAAAGAGGCAAGGCAGGAAAATAATTATTAAAAAATAAAAAGTCTGGATACCTGGGTGTAGGTCTCAGGGATAGCTAAGTTGCTCCTCTTATTAATTGGGAGACAATATAATTTATCATTCAAGTTCAGAGATATTTGAGAGGAAAAGAGAGAGCCATTAATAACGTTGTCAGGATAGGAGGTGGACACTGAGACTGTCCGGACAAAACAGTCATCATACTCATTAGTCAAATGAGAGATTCAAGTAGAGAACTCTGAGGTCCTTTCTAGATTTATGATTCTATAATTTATGATAACTGGGACAAGTCAAAATACGTTCTCATTCTGAGTGCAGGCAGGGCAGAGTTGCTGAAGCAGCGTCTACACGGAGGGAGGCTGGAATGGGAAATGTGCACAGCTCAGAGGCTGGGACTGGTGACTGGTGAGGCAGAGAGGCCAGGCAGATGAGCCAGAGGGGACACAGGGGCCAACAGACATTGATCAGGAAGGGTGGACTCCCAGTCGGGATCTGTCAGGGGCAGCTGTTCTTGCCATCGGAGCCCCAGAGATAAACATGAGTGCTATTAAAGGACTGTTGACATTCACCACACTTCTGGGTCATATTCTGGATGATACTCTGAGTCACTTACACCCATCTCTGTTATTCCCTTCCAGTATGTTAACAGAAAGAATTTGTACAGCCGTTTCCTTGGTGCCTCTTTGCCATGTGGTACAATTAGAAGAAAAGTTTATTTAGGTTAAATCTAATATTGTAGCTAATTATAAGTTAGGATATAAATGATACCAAACACAAATTTCCAATTTTCTAAAAATCAAAGTCTAATAAAATGCCACATTCCCTCACCCCAGCTGCCACCCTAACCCTGATCATTTTATCCTTCATATTTTGGAAAGCACCGGTGCTCTGCCTTGCCCTAAGGAAGAACAGGTCACAGTGCGGCTAGGAAAGGTAAGCCTAATAGAATCTGTGCTATCAACAAGTTTTTTTTTTTTAATTGTTAAACCATAGCTGTGTACATTAGTGTAATCAAGGGGTACAATGTGCTGGTTTCATATACAATCTGAAATATTCTCATCAAACTGTTCAACGTAGCCTTCATGGCATTTTCTTCGTTATTGTATGTAGACATTTGTATTCTGCATTTAGTAAGTTTCACCTGTACCCATTCTAAGAGGCACCATAGGTGTGGCCCCACCCATTATCCTCCCTCCACCCCAACCTCCCTCCTCCCTTCCCCTTCCTTGGCCCTTTCCCCATAGTCTTGTGCTATAGTTGGGTTATAGCCTTCATGTGAAAGCTATAATTTAGCTTCATAGTAGGGCTGAGTATATTGGATACTTTTTCTTCCATTCCTGAGATATTTTGCTAAGAAGAATATGTTACAGCTCCATCCATGTAAACATGAAAGAGTTAAAGTCTCCATCTTTCTTTAAGGATACATAATATTCCTTGGTATATATGTACCACAATTTGCTAGTCCATTCGTGGGTCGATGGGCACTTGGGCTTCTTCCATGACTTAGCCATTGTGAATTGGGCTGCAGTAAACATTCTGGTACAGATGTCTTTGTTATATTGGGATTTTTGGTCTTCTCGGTATATACCTAGTAAAGGAATTATAGGATCAAATGGCAGGTCTATTTTTAGGTCCCTAAGTATTCTCCAAACATCCTTCCAGAAGGAATGTATTAGTGTGCATTCCCACCAGAAGTGTAGAAGTGTGCCCTTTCCTCCACATCCACACCAACATCTCTGGTTTTGGGATTTTGTTATGTGGGCTACTCTTACTGGGATTAGGTGATATCTCAAAGTAGTTTAATTTGAATTTCTCTGATGATTAAGGATGATGAGCTTTTTTTCATGTGTTTGTAGATCGTGCATCTGTCTTCTTTAGAGAAGTTTCTCTTCAAGTCCCTTGCCCACCCTGAGATGGGATCACGTGTTCTTTTCTTGCTAATACGTTTGAGTTCTCTGTGGATTCTGGTTATCAAACCTGAATCAGAGGTATAACCTGCAAATATTTTCTCCCATTCTGAGGGCTGTCTGCTTGCTTTACTTACTATGTTCTTGGCTGTGCAGAAGCTTTTTAGTTTGATCAGGTCCCAGTAATGTGTTTTTGATACTGCTTCAATTGCCTGGGGAGTCCTCCTTATAAAATATTCACCCAGGTCGATTCCTTCAAGAGTTTTCCCTGCACTATCTTCAACTATTTTTTTTTTTTTTTGTAGAGACAGAGTCTCACTGTACCGCCCTCGAATAGAGTGCCATGGCGTCACACGGCTCACAGCAACCTCTATCTCTTGGGCTTATGCGATTCTCTTGCCTCAGCCTCCGGAGCAGCTGGGACTACAGGCGCCCGCCACAACGCCCGGCTATTTTTTTGTTGCAGTTTGGCCGGGGCCGGGTTTGAACCCGCCACCCTCAGCATATGGGGCCGGCGCCCTACTCACTGAGCCACAGGCGCAGCCCTCTTCAACTATTTTTATAGTTTTGTGTCTTAAGTTTAAATCTTTTATCCAGTGAGAGTCTATCTTAATTAATGGTGAAAGGTGTGGGTCCAGTTTCAGGCTTTTACAGATCACAGCCAGTTCACCCAGCACCATTTGTTAAATAGGGAATCTTTTCCCCACTGAATGTTTTTTTTGATTTTTATTTATTTTTTATTTATTTATTTTTTATTGTTGGGGATTCATCGAGGGTACAATAAGCCAGGTTACACTGATTGCAATTGTTAGGTAAAGTCCCTCTTGCAATCATGTCTTGCCCCCATTAAGTGTGACACACACAAAGGCCCCACCCCCGTCCCTCCGTCCCTCTTTCTGCTTTCCCCCCCCATAACCTTAATTATCATTAATTGTCCTCATTTCAAAATTGAGTACACAGGATTCATGCTTCTCCATTCTTGTGATGCTTTACTAAGAATAATGTCTTCCACTTCCATGCAGGTTAATACGAAGGATGTAAAGTCTCCATTTTTTTTAATGGCTGAATAGTATTCCATGATATACATACACCACAGCTTGTTAAGCCATTCCTGGCTTGGTGGGCATTTAGGCTGTTTCCACATTTTGGCGATTGTAAATTGAGCTGCAATAAACAGTCTAGTACAAGTGTCCTTATGATAAAAGGATTTTTTTCCTTCTGGGTAGATGCCCAGTAATGGGATTGCAGGATCAAATGGGAGGTCTAGCTTGAGTGCTTTGAGGTTTCTCCATACTTCCTTCCAGAAAGGTTGTACTAGTTTGCAGTCCCACCAGCAGTGTAAAAGTGTTCCCTTCTCTCCACATCCATGCCAGCATCTGCAGTTTTGAGATTTTGTGATGTGGGCCATTCTCACTGGGGTTAGATGATATCTCAGGGTTGTTTTGATTTGCATTTCTCTAATATATAGAGATGATAAACATTTTTTCATGTGTTTGTTAGCCATATGTCTGTCATCTTTAGAGAAGGTTCTATTCATGTCTCTTGTCCATTGATATATGGGATTGTTGGTTTTTTCATGTGGATTAATTTGAGTTCTCTATAGATCCTAGTTATCAAGCTTTTGTCTGATTGAAAATATGCAAATATCCTTTCCCATTGTGTAGGTTGTCTATTTACTTTGGTTGTTGTCTCCTTAGCTGTACAGAAGCTTTTCAGTTTAATGAAATCCCATTTGTTTATTTTTGTTGTTGTTGCAATTGCCATGGCAGTCTTCTTCATGAAGTCTTTCCCCCGGCCAATATCTTCCAGTGTTTTTCCTATGCTTTCTTGGAGGATTTTTATTGTTTCATGCCTTAAATTTAAGTCCTTTATCCATCTTGAATCAATTTTTGCGAGTGGGGAAAGGTGTGGGTCCAGTTTCAGTCTTTTACATGTAGACATCCAGTTCTCCCAACACCATTTATTGAATAGGGAGTCTTTCCCCCAAGGTATGTTCTTGTTTGGTTTATCAAAGATTAGGTGGTTGTAAGATGTTAGTTTCATTTCTTGGTTTTCAATTCGATTTCAAGTGTCTATGTCTCTGTTTTTGTGCCAGTACCATGCTGTCTGGACCACTATGGCTTTGTAGTACAGACTAAAATCTGGTATGCTGATGCCCCCAGCTTTATTTCTATTACTAAGAACTGCCTTAGCTATACGGGTTTTTTTCCAGTTCCATACAAAACGCAGAATCATTTTTTCCAAATCTTGAAAGTACGATGTTGGTATTTTGATAGGAATGGCATTGAATAGGTAGATTGCTTTGGGAAGTATAGACATTTTAACAATGTTGATTCTTCCCATTCATGAGCATGGAATGTTCTTCCATTTGTTAATATCCTCTGCTATTTCCTTTCTGAGGAGTTCATAGTTTTCTTTATAGAGGTCCTTCACCTCCTTCGTTAGGTATATTCCTAGGTATTTCATTTTCTTTGGAACTATGGTGAAGGGAGTTGTGTCCTTAATTAGCTTCTCATCTTGACTGTTATTGGTGTATACAAAGGCTACTGACTTGTGGACATTGATTTTATATCCTGAAACATTACTGTATTTTTTGATGATTTCTAGGAGTCTTGTGGTTGAGTCTTTGGGGTTCTCTAAGTATAAGATCATGTCATCAGCAAAGAGGGAGAGTTTGACCTCCTCTGCTCCCATTTGGATTCCCTTTATTTCCTTGTCTTGCCTAATTGTATTGGCTAGAACTTCCAGCACTACATTGAATAGTAAAGGTGACAGAGGACAACCTTGTCTGGTTCCAGTTCTAAGAGGAAAAGCTTTCAGTTTTATTCCATTCAGTAAAATATTGGCTGTGGGTTTGTCATAGATAGCTTCAATCAGTTTTAGAAATGTGCCACCTATGCCTATACTCTTCAGTGTTCTAATTAGAAAAGGATGCTGGATTTTATCAAATGCTTTTTCTGCATCTATTGAGAGGATCATGTGATCTTTATTTTTGCCTCTGTTAATATGGTGGATAACGTTTATGGACTTGCGTGTGTTAAACCAGCCTTGCATCCCTGGGATGAAGCCTACTTGATCATGATGAATGACTTTTTTGATGATAAGCTGCAATCTATTGGCTAGGAGTTTCTTGAGAATTTTTCCATCTATATTCATGAGTGAGATTGGTCTGAAATTCTCCTTTTTGTTTGGGTCTTTTCCTGGTTTTGGTATCAGGTTGATGTTTGCTTCATAGAATGTGTTGGGGAAGATTCCTTCTTCCTCAATTTTTTGAAATAATTTCTGCAGTACAGGAATAAGCTCTTCCTTGAAGGTTTGATAGAATTCTGGAGTGAAGCCATCTGGACCAGGGCATTTTTTGGTTGGAAGCTTTTTTATTGTTTCTTTGATCTCAGTGCTTGAAATTGGTTTGTTCAGGAGCTCTATTTCTTCCTGGCTGAGTCTAGGGAGAGTGTGTGATTCCAAATATTGATCCATTTCCTTCACATTGTCAAATTTCTGGGCATAGAGTTTCTGGTAGTATTCAGAGATGATCTCTTGTATCTCTGTGGGATCAATTGTTATTTCCCCTTTATCATTTCTGATTGAGGTTACTAGAGATTTAACTTTTCTATTCCTCATTAGTCTGGCCAATGGTTTATCTATTTTATTTATTTTTTCAACAAACCAATTCCTTGTTTCATTAATTTTCTGAATGATTGTTTTGTTTTCAATTTCATTGATCTCTGATTTGATTTCGGATATTTCTTTTCTTCTACTGAGTTTAGGCTTAGATTGTTCTTCTTTTTCCAATTCCATAAGATCTCTTGTGAGATTGTTGATTTGTTCTCTTTCTGTTTTTTGAATGTAGGCATCTAAAGCGATGAATTTTCCTCTCAAAACTGCTTTTGCAGTATCCCACAGGTTTTGGTAGCTTGTGTCTTCATTGTTGTTATGCTCAAGGAAGTTGATGATTTTCTGTTTTATTTCTTCCTGCACCCATCTGTTATTCAACAGAAGATTGTTTAATTTCCATGCCTTTGTGTGGGGTTGAGCATTTTTGTTAGAGTTGAGTTCCACCTTTTGTGCCTTATGGTCTGAGACAATACAAGGTAAAATTTCAATTCTTTTTATTCTGTTGATACTTGTTTTGTGTCCCAGGATATGATCAATTTTGGAGAATGTTCCATGGGGTGATGAGAAGAATATGTATTCTTTATCTTTGGGGTGGAGTGTTCTATATGCGTCTATCAAGCACAGTTGTTCTAGGGTCTCATTTAAATCTCTTGTATCTTTGTTTAATTTTTGTTTAGAGGATCTGTCCAGATCTGTAAGAGGAGTGTTTAAGTCCCTTGCTATTATGGTATTATCAGATATCATATTGCTCAGACTGAGTAAGGTCTGTTTCAAGAATCTGGGAGAATTTAAAATGGGTGCATAAATATTTCGAATTGAAATGTCTTCTTGTTGTAGTTTTCCCTTGACCAATATAAAGTGACCACCTTGTCTTTTTTGACTTTAGTTGCTTTAAATCCACATGTATCTGAAAATAAGATTGCAACTCCTCTTTCCTTCTGAATTCCATTTGCCTGAAAAATTGTCTTCCAACCCTTGACTCGGAGCTTTAATTTGTCTTTTGAAGCCAGGTGTGTTTCTTGCAGTCAGCAAATGGATGGCTTGTGTTTTTTAATCCAGTCAGCCAATCTATGTCTCTTCAGTGGGGAATTCAAGCCATTAACATTTATTGAGATAATTGATAAGTGTGGTAGTATTCTATTCGTCTTATTCTGTGAGAGTCCATTGCTTAGTTTTGTGTTTTGCATCAGTGTGGAGGTTAGGTTCTGTCCTTTAATTTCTGAGTTCTTACTTTGCTGCTGATCCATTGTGGTGGTCAGTGTGCAGAACAGGTTGAAGTATTTCCTGTAGAGCTGGTCTTGTTGTGGCAAATTTCCTCAATGTTTGTATGTCCGTAAATGATTTGATTTCTCCGTCAATTTTTAAGCTTAGCTTAGCAGGGTACAGGATTCTGGGCTGGAAATTGTTCTGTTTAAGTAGATTAAAGGTAGATGACCATTGTCTTCTTTTTTTTTTTTTTTTTTTTTTTTTTAAGACTTAAAGAACATGGTATTTATTTCCCTTCAAAATATCATGCTTATTGTCTTTTAATTATCTCCTCCTATTTTTGTTCACATGTAATTCAAAGGCAATATGAATATGTTATTTGTTTGTAATTAAATGTACTAAACTGTTAACAACTTACAAACTGGTTAGTGCAAATAGTGTCAGATTTCTTTTCTTTTTTTTTTTTTATTGTTGGGGATTCATTGAGGGTACAATAAGCCAGTTACACTGATTGCAATTGTTAGGTAAAGTCCCTCTTGCAATCATGTCTTGCCCCCATAAAGTGTGACACACACTAAGGCCCCACCCCCCTCCCTCCATCCCTCTTTCTGCACCCCCCCATAACCTTAATTGTCATTAATTGTCCTCATATCAAGATTGAGTACATAGGATTCATGCTTCTCCATTCTTGTGATGCTTTACTAAGAATAATGTCTTCCACTTCCATCCAGGTTAATACGAAGGATGTAAAGTCTCCATTTTTTTTAATGGCTGAATAGTATTCCATGGTATACATATACCACAGCTTGTTAATCCATTCCTGGGTTGGTGGGCATTTAGGCTGTTTCCACATTTTGGCGATTGTAAATTGAGCTGCAATAAACAGTCTAGTACAAGTGTCCTTATGATAAAAGGATTTTTTTCCTTCTGGGTAGATGCCCAGTAATGGGATTGCAGGATCGAATGGGAGGTCTAGGTTGAGTGCTTTGAGGTTTCTCCATACTTCCTTCCAGAAAGGTTGTACTAGTTTGCAGTCCCACCAGCAGTGTAAAAGTGTTCCCTTCTCTCCACATCCACGCCAGCATCTGCAGTTTTGAGATTTTGTGATGTGGGCCATTCTCTCTGGGGTTAGATGGTATCTCAGGGATGTTTTGATTTGCATTTCTCTAATATATAGAGATGATGAACATTTTTTCATGTGTTTGTTAGCCATTCGTCTGTCGTCTTTAGAGAAAGTTCTATTCATGTCTCTTGCCCATTGATATAAGGGATTGTTGGCTTTTTTCATGTGGATTAATTTGAGTTCTCTATAGATCCTGGTTATCAAGCTTTTGTCTGATTGAAAATATGCAAATATCCTTTCCCATTGTGTGGGTTGTCTCTTTGCTTTGGTTATCGTCACCTTAGCTGTACAGAAGCTTTTCAGTTTAATGAAGTCCCATTTGTTTATTTTTGTTGTTGTTGCAATTGCCATGGCAGTCTTCTTCATGAAGTCTTCCCCCAGGCCAATATCTTCCAGTGTTTTTCCTATGCTTTCTTTGAGGATTTTTATTGTTTCGTGCCTTAAATTTAAGTCCTTTATCCATCTTGAATCAATTTTTGTGAGTGGGGAAAGGTGTGGGTCCAGTTTCAGTCTTTTACACGCAGACATCCAGTTCTCCCAACACCATTTATTGAATAGGGAGTCTTTCCCCCAAGGTAAGTTCTTGTTTGGTTTATCGAAGATTAGGTGGTTGTAAGATGTTAGTTTCATTTCTTGGTGTTCAATTCGATTCCAAGTGTCTATGTCTCTGTTTTTGTGCCAGTACCATGCTGTCTTGAGCACTATGGCTTTGTAGTACAGACTAAAATCTGGTATGCTGATGCCCCCAGCTTTATTTTTGTTACTAAGAACTGCCTTAGCTATACGGGGTTTTTTCCGGTTCCATACAAAACGCAGAATCATTTTTTCCAAATCTTGAAAGTACAATGTAGGTACTTTGATAGGAATGGCATTGAATAGGTAGATTGCTTTGGGAAGTATAGACATTTTAACAATGTTGATTCTTCCCATCCATGAGCATGGTATGTTCTTCCATTTGTTAATATCCTCTGCTGTTTCCTTTCTGAGGATTTCATAGTTTTCTTTATAGAGGTCCTTCACCTCCTTCGTTAGGTATATTCCTAGGTATTTCATTTTCTTTGAAACTATGGTGAAGGGAGTTGTGTCCTTAATTAGCTTCTCCTCTTGACTGTTATTGGTGTATACAAAGGCTACTGACTTGTGGACATTGATTTTATATCCTGAAACATTACTGTATTTTTTGATGACTTCTAGGATTCTTGTGGTTGAGTCTTTGGGTTTCTCTAAGTATAAGATCATGTCGTCAGCAAAGAGGGAGAGTTTGACCTCCTCTGCTCCCATTTGGATTCCCTTTATTTCCTTGTCTTGCCTAATTGTATTGGCTAGAACTTCCAGCACTATGTTGAATAGTAAAGGTGACAGAGGACAACCTTGTTTGGTTCCAGTTCTAAGAGGAAAAGCTTTCAGTTTTACTCCATTCAGTAAAATATTGGCTGTGGGTTTGTCATAGATAGCTTCAATCAGTTTTAGAAATGTGCCACCTATGCCTATACTCTTCAGTGTTCTAATTAGAAAAGGATGCTGGATTTTATCAAATGCTTTTTCTGCATCTATTGAGAGGATCATGTGATCTTTATTTTTGCCTCTGTTAATATGGTGGATCACGTTTATGGACTTGCGTATGTTGAACCAGCCTTGCATCCCTGGGATGAAGCCTGCTTGATCATGATGAATGACTTTTTTGATGATAAGCTGTAATCTATTGGCTAGGATTTTGTTGAGAATTTTTCCATCTATATTCATGAGTGAGATTGGTCTGAAATTCTCCTTTTTGTTTGGGTCTTTTCCTGGTTTTGGTATCAGGGTGATGTTTGCTTCATAGAATGTGTTGGGGAAGATTCCTTCTTCCTCAATTTTTTGGAATAATTTCTGCAGTACAGGAATAAGCTCTTCCTTGAAGGTTTGATAGAATTCTGGAGTGAAGCCATCTGGACCAGGGCATTTTTTAGTTGGAAGCTTTTTTATTGTTTCTTTGATCTCAGTGCTTGAAATTGGTCTGTTCAGGAGGTCTATTTCTTCCTGGCCAAGTCTAGGGAGAGGGTGTGATTCCAAATATTGATCCATTTCCTTCACATTGTCAAATTTCTGGGCATACAGTTTCTGGTAGTATTCAGAGATGATCTCTTGTATCTCTGTGGGATCAGTTGTTATTTCCCCTTTATCATTTCTGATTGAGGTTACTAGAGATTTTACTTTTCTATTTCTAGTTAGTCTGGCCAATGGTTTATCTATTTTATTTATTTTTTCAAAAAACCAACTCCTTGTTTCATTAATTTTCTGAATGATTCTTTTGTTTTCAATTTCATTGATCTCTGATTTGATTTTGGAGATTTCTTTTCTTCTACTGAGTTTAGGCTTAGATTGTTCTTCTTTTTCCAATTCCATAAGGTCTCTTGTGAGATTGTTGATGTGCTCTCTGTCTGTTTTTCGAATGTAGGCATCTAAAGCGATGAATTTTCCTCTCAAAACTGCTTTTGCAGTATCCCACAGGTTTTGGTAGCTTGTGTCTTCATTGTTGTTATGCTTAAGGAAGTTAGTGATTTCCTGTTTGATTTCTTCCTGCACCCATCTGTTATTCAACAGAAGATTGTTTAATTTCCATGCCTTTGGATAGGGTCGAGCATTTTTGTTAGAGTTGAGTTCCACCTTTAGTGCCTTATGGTCTGAAACGATACAAGGTAAAATTTCAATTCTTTTGATTCTGTTGATATTTGTTTTGTGTCCCAGGATATGATCAATTTTGGAGAATGTTCCATGGGGTGATGAGAAGAATGTATATTCTTTATCTTTGGGGTGGAGTGTTCTATATGCGTCTATCAAGCATAATTGTTCTAGGGTCTCATTTAAATCTCTTATATCTTTGTTTAATTTCTGTTTAGAGGATCTGTCCAGCTCTGTAAGATGAGTGTTAAAGTCCCCTGTTATGATGGTATTATCAGATATCATATTGCTCAGACTGAGTAAGGTCTGTTTCAAGAATCTGGGAGCATTTAAATTTGGTGCATAGATATTTAGAATTGAAATGTCTTCTTGTTGTAGTTTTCCCTTGACCAATATAAAGTGACCATCTTTGTCTTTTTTGACTTTAGTTGCTTTAAATCCACATGTATCTGAAAATAAGATTGCAACTCCTCTTTTCTTCTGAATTCCATTTGCCTGAAAAATTGTCTTCCAACCCTTGACTCGGAGCTTTAATTTGTCTTTTGAAGCCAGGTGTGTTTCTTGCAGACAGCAAATGGATGGCTTGTGTTTTTTAATCCAGTCAGCCAATCTATGTCTCTTCAGTGGGGAATTCAAGCCATTAACATTTATGGAGATAATTGATAAGTGTGGTAGTATTCTATTCGTCTTATTTGGTGAGAGTCCATTGCTTAGTTTTATCTTTTGCATCAGTGTGGAGGTTAGGTTCTGTCCTTTGATTTCTGAGTTCTTACTTTGCTGCTGATCCATTGTGGTGGTCAGTGTGCAGAACAGGTTGAAGTATTCCCTGTAGAGCTGGTCTTGTTGTGGTGAATTTCCTCAATGTTTGTATATCCGTAAATGATTTGATTTCTCCACCAATTTTGAAGCTTAGCTTAGCAGGGTACAGAATTCTGGGCTGAAAATTGTTCTGTTTAAGTAGATTAAAGGTAGATGACCATTGTCTTCTTGCTTGGAAAGTTTCATTAGAGAAGTCTGAGGTCACTCTGATGGATTTGCCCCTGTAGGTCAACTGGTGCTTACTCCTGGCAGCTTGCAGAATCTTTTCTTTTGTCTTGACTTTGGACAGGTTCATCACAATGTGTCTTGGAGAAGCTCGGTTAGAGTTGAGGCGACCTGGGGTCCGATATCCCTCTGAAAGCAGTGTGTCAGAATCTTTGGTGATGTTTGGGAAATTTTCTTTTATAATATTCTCTAGTATGGCTTCCATTCCTCTGGGGCATTCTTCTTCCCCTTCTGGAATTCCTATAACTCGTATGTTGGAACGTTTCATAAAGTCCCATAATTCTGACAGTGAACGTTCTGCTTTCTCTCTCTTCTTTTCTGCCTCTTTTACTATCTGAGTTATCTCAAAAACTTTGTCTTCTACCTCTGAAATTCTTTCTTCTGCATGGTCTAACCTGTTGCTGATACTTTCCATTGCATCTTTAAGTTCCCTGATTGACTGTTTCATTTCCTTCAGCTCTGTTATATCCTTTTTATATTCTTCATATCGTTCATCTCTGATTTGATTCTGTTTTTGGATTTCCTTTTGGTTATTTTCCACTTTATTAGCAGTTTCCTTCATTGTTTCCATCATTTCTTTCATTGTTTTCAACATGTGTATTCTAAATTCCCTTTCTGTCATTCCTAACATTTCTGTATAGGTGGAATCCTCTGCAGTAGCTACCTCATGGTCCCTTGGCGGGGTTGTTCTGGACTGGTTCTTCATGTTGCCTGGAGTTTTCTGCTGATTCTTCCTCATGAGTGATTTCTTTTATCTGTTTCCTTGCCCTAATTTTCCTTTCACTTCCTCTTGCTCTTTAAGTTCTCGTGCCTGTGGAAGTTGTGGGCGGGTTTAGACGGGTTGAACACACGCGACCACTTGCCGGTTTTCCACTGTTTTAGTCCTCCTCTTGGGGTCCAGAAGTCTCTCGCTGACTCCCTGTATCCTCATAGGAGTGATGATAGGCAGTTCCCACCAGCCAGAGATGCCTGGAGTCCTATCTCCCCAGACTCACGGTGCCCAGATGCAAGGAAGCTGTTACTCGGCTGCCATCTTGCTCCGCCCCTCGACCATTGTCTTCTTGCTTGGAAAGTGTCATTAGAGAAGTCTGCGGTCACTCTGATGGATTTGCCCCTGTAGGTCAACTGGCGCTTACTCCTGGCAGCTTGCAGAATCTTTTCTTTTGTCTTGACTTTGGACAGGTTCATCATGATGTGTCTTGGAGAAGCTCGGTTAGAGTTGAGGCGACCTGGGGTCCGATATCCCTCTGAAAGCGGTGTGTGAGAATATTTGGTGATATTTGGGAAATTTTCTTTTATAATATTCTCTAGTATGGCTTCCATTCCTCTGGGGCATTCTTCTTCCCCTTCTGGAATTCCTATAACTCATATGTTGGAACGCTTCATAAAGTCCCATAATTCTGACAGTGAATGTTCTGCTTTTTCTCTCTTCTTTTCTGCCTCTTTTACTATCTGAGCTATCTCAAGAAATTTGTCTTCTACCTCTGAAATTCTTTCTTCTGCATGGTCTAACCTGTTGCTGATACTTTCCATTGCATCTTTAAGTTCCCTAATTGACTGTTTCAGTTCCTTCAACTCTGCTATATCCTTTTTATATTCTTCATATCATTCATCTCTTATTTGATTCTGTTTTTGGATTTCCTTTTGGTTATTTTCCACTTTATTAGCAGTTTCCTTCATTGTTTCCATCATTTCTTTCATTGTTTTCAACATGTGTATTCTAAATTCCCTTTCTGTCATTCCTAACATTTCTTTATAGGTGGAATCCTCTGCAGTAGCTACCTCATTGTCCCTTGGCGGGGTTGTTCTGCACTGGTTCTTCATGTTGCCTGGAGTTTTCCTCATGAGTGATTCTTTTATCTGTTTCCTTGCCCTAATTTTCCTTTCACTTCCTCTTGCTCTTTAAGTTCTTGTGCCTGTGGACTAAGGGTTACAGGACCAGAAGGGTGAGAAGGTTGAAGAGCAAAAAATGCATGAAAGAAAGGAGGACCAATTGATAAGTAAAAAGAAGAAAAATAGAGAAAGGAGAGGGGGTGGGTAAAAGGAATATTGACAAAAAGAAGAGAGGCACAGAAAGAGGGAGACAGAACAATATAGGTGTATAGTAGGGTACTTTGACACAACCTTAAAAAAAACCACCTTCTGGGGGTGCCCAGTTGGGTGGTTCCCTTGAGGTCAGCAGCTCTTTGCTAACCTGATCAGACACAGTACCCCACCTCCACCAAGTAGAGAGGAAAGACAAAAATGGTATAAATCAAACCAAAACCAACAAACAGAAAACTTTACGGGATAAAATTGGGTGATAAACCAAATAATAGTGGTAGAAACACTAGGAAAAATGAAGTTCTAGTTATTGAAGAAGGCAGCAATGGGAAATTATTATTAAACTAGAAAAATTGAGAAAGAAAAAGGATCTGTATGGAAAAGATTGAAATTAAAAAACAAAACAACATCAACAACATCAAAATAAACAAAAAAACCCAACCAAACCAAAAACAAACAAACAAAAAAAAACACAACCAAAAACAAAGCAGTATGTATATGTTATTGAATATTGTCTGAGCAACACGTGGTCTTCTGGGGTATGAGACGTTAATCACAGTTCTGATATGACTGGAGGCTGCTGATTTCTCAAACTCCAGCAGGTAGACACCCTAAATCTCTCTTCAGCCCACTTAAAAGGCACTTTGAACTTGTAAACTTGCTGAGCAGAAGCTCTCCCAGGAAAGTGCTTGTCGCTGGAATCACTGTTGAAGTGGCTATCCACTTACCCAGTGTGCCAAAACCGGTCTCACTCTGCCCCTGAGGGTTAGGGCTGCAAGGCAGCTGAGACCCCACCCTTAGGCTACTCGGTCGCTGGGTTACCAGCTCCCACCCGTTTCTAGCTCTGCGACCCTGAGGGCGGAGCTTGCTGGGGAAGATCACTCACAATGGCTCCCTGTGACCCACAGCCAAACACTATTAGCTCCGTCTGGCTCAGCGGCTCATACTGGGGCCCTAGACAATGGCCACAGTTCTCCGCACTCCCGCTCAGGCTCTCCCCAAGGCAGTTCAACTGAGTGCCAAGTCCAAAGACACCAAAACAGTTCACAGGTAAGGCCTTTCTGGTTTGCAGTCTCGCTGCTACTGAACTTACAGTTGTGAGCGGTTTTAGACGAATTGAACACATGCAATCACTTGCCGTTTTTCCACTGTTTTAGTCCTCCTCTTGGGGTTCTGAAGTCTCTCGCTGACTCCCTGTATCCTCACAGGGGTGATGATAGGCAGATCCCACCAGCCAGGGATGCCTGGAGTCCTATCTCCCCAGACTCATGGTGCCCATATGCAAGGAAGCTGTTACTCGGCCGCCATCTTGCTATGCCTCCCCACTGAATGTTTTTAATTGGCTTGTCAAAGATCAAATAATGGTAAGTAGCTGGATTCATCTCTTGATTCTCTATTCTGTTACAGACATCTACTTCTCTGTTTTTGTGCCAATACCATGCTGTTTTGATCACTATCGATTTATAGTACAGTCTCAGGTCTGGTAGCGTGATTCCTCCTGCTGTGTTTTTATTGCTGAGTAATGTTTTGTCTATTCGAGGTTTTTTTCTGATTCCATATAAAATGAAGTATTATTTTTTCAAGATCTTTAAAATATGACAATGGAGCTTTAATAGGAATTGCATTAAAATTATATATTGCTTTGGGTAGTATAGAGATTTTAACAATGTTGATTCTTCCCATCCATGAGCATGGTATGTATTTCCATTTGTTAACATCTTCAGCTATTTCTTTTCTTAAAGTTTCTTAGTTCTCTTTGTAGAGATCTTTTACATCCTTTGTTAGGTATACTTCCAAATATTTCATCTTCTTTAGCACTACTGTGAAAGGAATAGACTCCTTGACTGTTTTTTCAGCTTGGTTATTGTTGGTATATATAAAGGCTACAGATTTATGGGTGTTAATTTTGTAGCCTGAGATATTGCTGTATTTCTTGATCACTTCTAAAAGTTTTGTAGTAGAATCCCTAGTGTTTTCCAGATATACGATCATATCATCTGTGAAGAGTGAAAGTTTGATCTCTTCTGACTCTATATGGATACCCTTGATCGCCTTTTCTTCCCTATTTGCAATGGCTAAAACTTCCATTACAATGTTAAAGAGCAATGGAGACAATGGGCAACCTTGCCTGGTTCCTGATCTAAGTGGAAATGATTTTAATTTAACTCCATTCAGTATGATATTGGCTGTGGGTTTGCTGTAGATGGCCTCTATTAGTTTAAGAAGTGTCCCTTCTATACCAATTTTCTTAAGTGTTCTGATCATGAAAGGGATGCTGGATATTATCAAAGCTTTTTCTGCATCAATTGAGAGAATCATATGTTCTTTATTTTTTAGTTTATGTTCTGAATTACATTTATAGATTTTCGTATATTGCACCAGCCTTGAGACCCTAGGATAAATCCCACTTGGTCATGGTGTATAATTTTTTTGATACGTTGTTGGATTGTGTTCATTAGGATCTTGATATCAAAAAGTTTTGACAAACACAGAAGAGTTAAGTTTGGTGTGATTTGGTTTTTATGATTTTTTTTTAATTTAATGTCTTGTGTTGGTACTTATCAAGTATACATTAGGTGTGCAAGTGTTAGAAATATTTGGGGTGAAGTGTTAGAAAAAATAGAAAGATGGAGAGAGACACAGAGAAAGAAAAGACAGTATATGTGAACAAAGTTAAATGTACAAGGTCTGAGGAGTTTTGAACTCATCCTAGAAAACCTGCTGGGACCCCATTGCTGAATATCACTACTGTCGCCTACAAAGTACTCCCCTTGGGAAGTAATGCATCAACATCAGCACCTAATCTACCATTCAAAGCAATTTTAAAACTCTTTCCTGGAATGACCATCAGAGCTCTTGTTGTACAGGTCTGTCAATGAAGTTCACAAACTGGCCAGCATGTGCTTATATTGGCAGGACTGTACAATTAACTCCATAAGGTTTCATAACCTTGGTATATCAGTGAGTCACAGCTGTTTTCATGTCAACGTGTGGCAGTGTCTCACTGAGTAGCATTCATTATTGTTGAATTCATCATTATTCATCATGTGTTTCTGTGTGCAGTACAACAACCAGCTTTGATGATCATTTCAGAAAAAGAGCTCCAAAATTAATTTGAGGTGTGGACTAGGTGTTGGTGTCAGTGCATAGCTTGCCAAGGGGAGTACTTCCAAGGGGACCATAGTGATATTCAGCAATGAGGTATGTGGCACTTTTTCTAGGATGAGTTCACAAACTTAATTGTCAGACCTCATATGTGTTTACGTGCACACACACGAGTGAGTCTCTGGGGAAAGAAAAGTAAATCCTAGGTTAAAATTTATAGTCAAAACCTTGAAAAGACTGGTACTGGAACAGAGAAAATAGAATGGATCATATAGTTTCTGAAGCTATTTTGATAAACACAATCACGTTCATTTCACATAGATTTAAGCTCATGCTGTTTGGAAAGAAATTGCTCTCCGCAGCTATGCTTTAGGGGTGTCATCAGAGGGTCTGGCATTGATGGAAAGCTTCTCCCCACTGCTGTAGAAGGAAGCCAAAAGATTGTGAACAGCTTTGTTCCCACAACTGTGGCAGTGTCATCTGCTTGTCAGAAGTCATGCCCTGCGTGCATTTGGGCTGCGCATATGCTCAGCCCAGGATTAGAATTCTCTTGGCTGCAAAATGGTTTTGCTTCCAACTCGTTCTTACCTTTGGCACAGAGCAGCCGCACAACAGAGAGAAATTGCTATTGTGTGGGTAGGAGTCATTTTCAGAGAGCTTTCCTTCCCGAGGGAATGCAGGGGGAAAGGCAGCCAAGTAGTTCCCTCTGGCTTGTCAGGTGACATGGGCTGATGTGGCCAGAGTGGCCAGCATCAGGCTGGGTCTCCAGGAAGAGCTTTGAAAACATACATACTTGCTTTCACCTAAAAAATGCCGTGTGTATTTCCCATTCTTGCGTAACAAGAATGACATAATGCTACTGGAGAAGGCTTAGGGGATGGGCTAAGGGAACGAATGAGGGAATGGAGGACTGGAAAATGGGAAATGTTGGAAGTCTTCAGTCCAGAGAGGCAGAGGATGGGAAGGGAAGGGAAAGATCCAGAAACCTGAAACAAATGGGAGGTAAGAATGGAGCACATAGCATGTTGATGAGATTCTTGGATATCATCCCTGTTTCATTACTTCTCATACTTTCATTTCCTTCCAAGATAGTCTCTACCCATCCAATCTCCCCAGGATCTAGCCTGAGTCTCCTCATAACTGTTTCTCTGACAATTTAATCCTTACTAACCTGTCCCTCTTTGAACTTTCTTATATTTACTGCTAGCATCTTCTAATGTAGCTATAATAAAATTTTATAAAATTGTCAGGAATTAATCCTGTTTTTAAAAAATAATACATTTTGATAAACATCATTGGGACAGAAATTAATTTAGATGACTTTTAGAGAGACTTTCTATTCTAATATTTCATTTAGAATAAACATATTAGAATAAATTTATTAATTATATTTCTACAATTCTACAACAGTTCAGTCTTTCCTTTGAGATGGTTTACTTATTAAGGCAAGGTCTAAGTCTATGTGTCTTTATGGGTCCAGCAACATATAACACAGTGTTTGATATGTTTGAGGAATTCAGTAAATAATCTTTAACTTACTGGTTGATGGCTACTATGAACATCATAAACACCAGTAAACTTATCACTTAAGAGATTCTCATTGGCTTCAGGCATGAACTTCCTAACTAGATTCAAGCAGGTGGTTGACAATTTGTCACCCTGCCATTGCTGGGTCTATATCTTAGTATCTGCCCTAGAGTATAGCTAATTTGTCCAACAGAATTTGGAGACCTGGTGAAAGATGTAACAGCAGATGTAAAGAGTAAGAAAAAGAATGTATTCTGGAAGGGGGCCAAATAAATGTCCATATAGAAACAGCCAGCACAGAGTATGACAGAGAATTATGGGGTGACAGCACAGAATAAAGTCCTAAGGTGACCCAAGAGTCACCATAGAGGGTGCAGCAGATTCTCCTGGAGGATGTCTTAGAACCTGGGTGTTAGACATATTTGGTATAAGTCATGCCATTGTAATGTACCTAAAAATAGAAGATGAAACTTGTCCACATCTGCTTGACTGGTAGAGTGAAAAAGCATTGCAAACACCAGCCTGGTGAAGATGTCCCTCAGCTGTCTCCCACAGCTCTCAGCATTATTCCATCCCAACACTCACCATGTTTCATGGTAATGGTCTATTTGTCTGACCTTACCTCTACATTGTGGGTGCTGTGATGATGGAAGTCCTGTGTCATTCATCAACATGTCCTCTGTGTCCAGTGGATGAATAGACCAAGTGTCCACATGGTCTATTCATCTACCACCAAAGTCCATGTGGCTTTACACAGGATATGTGGTTGTCACTGGGTCTTCCATGCTTTTTTTCTGTTCCTCCTAGGGCACTTAGCACGCTTCCTGGAGCTTCTCTTCTGCTTTGTCTTCAGATAAAGAAGCAACGTCAAAGAAGATTTGACAAACCCTTAGAGAACATGGGAGCTCCCCATTTCACAGATGAAGAAACCAAGGTCCAGACTGAGAGAGCAAGTTAAGCCAAGGTGAGCAGCACATGTGCAGTGAGAGCTCAGATCACCTGTACATCACTGCTCTTGTCAGGCAGCTCTGCCTCAGAATTTCAAAGTTTTCAAAATTCTAAAATAGTCTACTTTAACTGTGGTGCACATTTTTAGCTTTGATGGAAGGTAGAGCTAAAAAGGGGGGGGATTACATACTTCATCAGTATGTTTATTGATGACATGTGCAAAGAGACCTGGATAGTGTGTGTGTGGGGGGGGGTGTATAGAGGGAGGGGGAGGAAGGAGAGGCTGATGGGAAGGAGGACTGGGGTGGGTAGGCTGGTCCCTTTGTCCCTCTTTGTGGGTCATTTAAGTCACTTCCTTAGCCTGGCATTTAATATCCATCCTGATCTTTGTTCGACCTGTTTTTCTGGCCATAATTTTTCCTAAATAACAATGATTACATCACATTGTGTTTGTATAGCCGTTTAGCATTTTCAAATAACTTTCCTTACAAACCCTATAGGGGGAGTAGGGGTAGTCCAGAGAGATAGATCTGGGGTTGCAGCTGCCTATTGACTTTATCAGGGTCAGTACAGTCCCCACTGTAAACTGCCTCTTGCCCTCATATGCTGCTCTTCCCAAGAGCCCTGGTGTCTCTGCACACCCCGTTCATTCTCTCTGTGTCCTTGCCTCCATTCCGAATGCACAGATGGGATAATCCTCCCTCTACTGCTAATTCAAGTTCTACTTGCTTTCATGAAGTCTGAGTCCTGACAACTCTGGCCTGCCCACGTGGCCCCTCCTTATGACGGCTGCCGTGGGTCACTAGATAACTTTATGTGTTCATATCTTTCTGTCTCAAGCATGTGGATTTACTACAGAGCCTCACTCCAGGTCCTGGCTATTGTCAGAACTAGTTGGTGGCTAACACCACCCGCAGGGCTACGAAGATGAGGAGAATGAACCAGGCTGCCAGGTGCTGAATGTGCTGACATCCAGGTGCTGGATGTGCGTGGTAGAACCCAACTAACCTCAAAGGACACTCCTGCTGCCCAGTGTCTAGGGAAACCACACCTGAGACTGGGACCTCTCATGTTAGTAATATTTTCTACTAAAAGTACCACTTCCCATTAATAATTGCAGATCAATTAGAGCTCAGGGTGGAGATGGAGGTATTATGGTAAGGGGGAAGTGACTTCAAAAGACTTCCAAAGAGCTCTCACATAGGCAAACAGAAGGATCTTTAGCTCACTAGAGCCCAGTCAGGCGAGTAGATCAGGTGAAGGCTATTTAATGACACATTTGGTCTTCAGAGGAGAGGCCACCATGCTTGTATTAGCATCCGCTTGCCAAAGATAAAACAGATAAAACTTGCCAATTTAAAAAACAAATACTTCAATGCTCCCAAATCAAAGACTGAGATACTTTATAAACTTTGAACCGTCAAAGAAAATGCCTGGTCATTTATCACATTTGAAGAAGAGGGTGCTTACCAACAGTATGGAAGAATTTAGGAATTCTTCATATTGTGTTACCATCAATCCACTATGGAATCATTCTTCTTTTTACTTATTTACTCAACAATGATATTTTTCCAGGATTTTCTCCATGCCAGAGGTTTAAGACAAAACTTCAGGGGACGCTATACTTGTTTACAGCAACTTCTGTTCTAATGGATTATTCTTATATGGTAAGCATAAGATATTATTTCCATCTTACAAAAGAAGAAACAAAATTTTAGACAAACTTGCTGAATTTCCCATGTTATATCTCAAATATCTAATGAAGCCTTCAAATTATTGTTGTGAGTATACCTGTCTTTCAAATCTTGACAACAGTCCCTGAAGGTCCATAATTTATCAGGTAAATAAGTAGTTCTGAACTTAATGCCTCTTTCCCTGAGTTACAGTAGATCTTGAAGCCCAGAAAAATATCAAGAGCTTGAATTCAGGTCTGCACATCAGAGTTCAAGATTATATGGCTAAAGTCTGTCACCTCCCCTAGTGGTGTGGGGGCCAAGACTTAGCCTAAGAACCAGTCATCCCAGATTTACACAAACAAGCCATTTTCTATAAAGTCAGGGAACACTTTCCCGGCACCAGGAGACCTAATGTTATGTCAGGAAGATTCCTGAAGAATCTGGCATAGACTCAATTCCGGAGTGCTGGGTGGCTCATTTGGAGGTTGCATAAAACTAAATTTATTCTTCCCTCATGCTTAATTGTAGCATTCATTTTCTTCCCCTCTGGCTCCCTGATCTGAAAGAAACATCTATTACTGAGATAGAGGAACAAAAGGATGGCTGGTCCAATTTGTTCGTTGTGTTCTGTGAATAACAACAGGAGAATTAACCCTTGAGGAGAAGAGAAGAAAATCCTCACCCTGGCCCTTCTGTGAGGGGTGTGGCATCTGCTCAAAGGAAGACATGGAGGAATCTCTTTAAAGAATGAGTATGTTTTATTTTTAATTTCATTTTTTTTTAATTTCATTTTGGTTATTTCTTTTCTTCTGATAGGTTTGGAATTGAATTGCTCTTCCTTTTCCATTTCTTTAAGATGATTCATAAGGTTATTGATGTGCTCTCTTTCTGTTTGTGGTTATAGGCATCTAATGGGATACATTTCCCTCTTAGGTCTGCTTTTGCAGTGTCCCACAGGTTTTGGTAGCTTGTGTCTTCATTGTTGTTTTGCTCAAGGAAGTTAATAATTTCCTTTTTTATCTCTTCCTTGACTCAACTGTCATTCATCATAAGGTTATTTAATTTCCATGCCTTTGTGTGGGGATGACAATTTTTGTTGGAGTTGAGTTCCACCTTTATTGTCTTGTGGTCTGAGAAGATACAAGGTAAAATTTCAATTCTTTTGATTTTGTTGAGGTTTGATTTGTGTCCTAGGATATTATCTATTTTGGAGAATGTTCCATAGGCTTCTACATGAGAAGAATGTGTATTCTTTAGCTTTGGGATGGAGTGTTTTATATATGTCTATCAAGCACACTAGGGTGTTGTTAGGTGTGTTTTAGGGTCACATTTAAAAGAATCATTCAGAAAATTAAACGAAAAGATGGTTCTTTGAAAAAAATAAATAAAATCAATAAACTATTGGCCAGATTTACCAGAAAGAGAAAAGTAAAATCTTTACTAACCTCAATAAGAAATGAAAAGGTGGAAATAACAATACCACAGAGATAAAAGAGATTATTTATGACTACTACTAAAAACTTTATGCCCAGAAATTTGACAATGTGGAGGAAATGGACCAATACCTGGAACCACCCATCTTCCTAGACTTAACCAGGAAGAAATAGACCTCTTACACAAACCAATATCAAGCACCGAGATTGCAGAAATAATGAAAAAGCTTACAACAACAACAACAAAGCACAGGACTAGATGGCTTCACATCAGAATTCTATTACACCTTCAAAAATAAGCTTGTAGCTATACTGCAGAAGTTATTCTAAAACATTGAGAAGGAAGAATCCTTCTCCAACATGTTCTATGAAGCAAACATCACCTTGATTCCAAAACCAGGAAAGGAACTTACTAAAAAGGAGAACTACACACCAATTTCACTAATGAATATCAATGCAAAAATACTCAACAAAATCTTAGTTAATAGATTGCAGCTACTCATTAAAAAAATTATACATCATGATCAAGTAGGCTCATCCAAGGGATGAAAGGGTTGGTTAAATACGAAAATCCATTAATGTAATACAACATATCAAAAAACAAAGACCATATGATCATCTCAACAGATGCAGAAAAAGCACTTGACAAAATTCAGCAACCTTTTGTAATAAGAACACTTAAGAAAATAGGCATAGATGGCACATTTCTTAAGCTGATTGGAGCCATCTATGACAAACCCACAGCTAACATCATACTGACTGGTATACAACTGAAAGTTTTTCCACTTAGAACTACCCTGTTTTCCCGAAAATAAGACTGTGTCTTATTTTCAGATGTGTTCCCAAAGATGCGCTAGGTCTTATTTTCAGGGGACGTCTTATCTTTCCTGTAAGTAGGTCTTATTTTCAGATGATGTCTTATCTTCGGGGAAACAGGGTAGAACCAGACAAGATGTCACTATCACCACTATTATTTAACATAGTTCTGGAAGTTCTAGCCAATGCAATCAGGCAAGAGAAGGATATAAAGAGCGTCCAAATTGGAGCAGAGGAGGTCAAAATCTCCCTCTTTACTGACAAGATGATCTTCTACTTAGAGAACCCTGGAGACTCAATCACAAAACTCCTGGAAGACATCAGGAAATACAGTAATGTCTCAGGGTATAAAATCAATGTCCACACATCAGTAGTCTTTTTATATACCAATAACTGCCAAGTTGAGAAGCAAATCAAGGACACAATTCCCTTCACAGTAGCTTCAAAGAAAATGAAATACTTAGGAATATACCTAACAAAAGAGGTAAAAGATCTTTTCAAAGAGAATTATGAAACCCTAAGAAAAGAAATTGCAGAAGACACTAACAAATGGGAGAACTTATCATGCTCTTGGCTGGGAAGAATCAGCATTGTTAAAATGGGTATTCTACCCAAAGAAATCTACAGATTCAATGCAATCTCAATTAAAATACCAACATAATATTTTGAAGAACTGGAAAAAATAGTACTTTATTTTGTATGGAAGTAGGAAAAAACTCATATAGCTAAGACTTTCCTTATTAATAAAAACCAAGTTGGAGGCATCACTCTACCAGACTTCAGGCTATATTACAAGTCCACAGTAATCAAAACAGCATCGTATTGGCACAACAATAGAGACATAGACATATGGAACAGAATAGAAAACCAAGAGATGAAACCAGTCTCTACTTGCCATCTGATCTTTGGTAAATGAAACAAAAGCATACAGTGGGGGAAAAATTCCCTATTCAACAAATAGTGCTGGGGGAACCAGATAACCACATGTAAAAGACTGAAACTCGACCCCCCCCTTACAAAAATTGACTCAAGATGGATAAGAGACTTAAATCTAAGATAGGAAATGCTAAAAATCTTAGAAGAAAGTGTGGGGAAAACTCCTGATGATGTTGGACTGGGGGAAGATTTTATGACAAAGACTTTGGCAGCCATCACATCAACAATAAAAATTAGCAAATGGGACTGACTTAATCTGAAAAGCTTCTACACGGCTAAGAACACAACAAGTGAAGCAAAAGGACAACCTTCAGAACGGGAAAAGATACTTGCAGGGTATCAATCTGACAAAGAGTTGATAACTAGAACCTACAAAGAACTCAAATTTATGAACAGAAAAAGAGCAAACAATCCCATCTACCTCTGGGCAAGAGATATGAACAGAACCTTCCCTGAGGAAGACAGAGGAATGCCTAACAAACATTTGAAAGAATGCTCATTGTCCCTAATCATCCGAGAAATGTAAATCAAAACACCCTGGCATATCATCTAACCCCAGTGAGAGTAGCCCACATCACAAAGTCTCAAAGCTGCAGATGCTGGTATGGATGTGGAGAGAAGGAAACATTTTTACTCTGCTGGTGGGACTGCAAACTAATACAACCTTTCTGAAAAGAAGTGTGGAGAATCCTCAAAAAACTCAAATTAGACCTTCCATTTGATCCTGCAATCCCATTAGTAGGCATCTACCCAAAAGAAAAAGTCTTTTTATCATAAGGACATTTGCACTAGACTGTTTATCACAGCTCAATTTACAATCGCCAAAATGTAACATTTAGGAAACAGCCTAAACACCCACCAACCCAATAATGGATTAACAAGCTGTGGTATATGTATACCATGGAATACTATTCAGCCATTAAAAATATGGAGACTTTATATCTTTTGTATTAACCTGGATGGAAGTGGAACACATTCTTCTTAGTAAAGCATCACAAGAATGGAGAAGCAAGAATGCAATGTACTCAATTCTAATATGAAGGCAGTAGATGAGCTAATACAGGGTGCAGGGTAGGAGAATGGCGGATGGGAGAAGGGAGGGGGATGTGGGATCACATTGTATGGCACACCTCTTTGGGGCAGGACACAATTCCAAGAGGGACTTTACCTGACAATCACAATTAGTGTAACCTAATTCTTTGTACCCTCAATGAATCCCAAACAAAAAGGAGGAGGAGGAGGAGGAGGAGAAGAATGTTTCTGGGTGCAGGGGCTCACTCCTGTAATCCCAGCGCTCTGCAAGGCCGAGATGGGCAGATTGCCTGAGTTCAGGAGTTCAAGACCACTCTGAGCAAGAGGGAGACCCTGTCTCTAGAAATAGCTGTGCGTTGTGGCAGATGCCTATAGTCCCAGATACTTGGGAGGCTGAGGCCAGAGGATCAAGACTCTTGAGCCCAAGAGTTTGAGGTTTCTGTGAGCTATGACACCACGGCATTCTACCCAGGGTGAAAGAGTGAGACTGTCTCAAAAGCAAAACAAAACAACAACAACAAAAAAGGAATGAGTATGTTGATTTATAAGTGGGCTTTGCCTTTGTCCATTTCATCTCCTGGACACTGGGTCTTCTGAGCCCACATGTAATTGCCTTGGTTTGGTTCATTCCAATTGGTATTTTCATACTGTTAGGTGTGTGGAAGGAAGCTGAGCAGACTCTGCCTTCACAGCTGATGACGTATTACTGAACTGAATAATACGATCGGTTCACACGCTGTGGGTGAGCCTGATGGATTTGTCCTTTTCTTGTCTTCAAGAATTCACGTATAAATGTTTCAGAGGATTGCTAATGTCATGCCAATGAATCTCTCCAAGTGTTCCTTTCCTGGCAAATAAATAGCTATAGTTTTCTCTTGCCTTGACCTTGTTTATTTTTTCTACTGGCATTGTATGGAATAAAACGGGCAACAACTCTCTTCAACTTCCTTTGTGCAGACACAGATCTCTCTTTCTCTCTCTCACACACACTCACACTCACATATACAAAATTCTGGTTTAGAATTTTTTGCCCTCTACTTTTTAAGGAGTTTTTAATATAAGGATAGGCTCTTAATTTTTTAAAGCCTCACCTGTCTATTCTCTCTCCTTGGATGGATTCTTTTCAGACAATGACAAGGCTGAAAGTACAAAGGCTTTGTTTGTTTGTTTGTCTTGTAAGGGTGGACAATTAAGTTTGCGAACTCAGCCTGGAAGAAGTGCTACATACCTCATTGCTGAAGATCACTAGTCACCTTTGAGGTACTTGACACAGCACCTTGTCCACCATCCTTCAAAGCAATTTTGAATGGCTATCAGAGCTCGAAGACTGACAATTAAGTTCGCGAATTCATCCTAGAAAAAGCGTTATATATCTTACTGCTAAATATCACTACAGTCACCAGATGGCCAAGGGAAGTACTTCAAGGGTGATATTCAGCAATGAGGTATGTGGGCACTTTTCCTAGGATGAGTTTGTGAACTTAATTGTCCAACCTCCTAGCTCAGTCATGGCCATAAAACAGGCACTCAAATGACAGCATTGATTAATGGAGGCCCCCTGTCTGGAGAAAACTCTTCCTAAGACACGTCTTATTCCTAAGGGAGAGGAGACACCACAGAGATTTGGGAAAGTGTTAAAAATGGGAAAGTGTTAACCTATAAGCAGAAGGCAATTCTAGACCTATCGCTGCTGTTTACCAACATTATAACCTTGAAAGACTGGATTACATTTTCTAAGCCTCAACATCTTTATCTGTAAAGTGGAAACAATGTTACTGTTAATGTTTAGATTGTGGGACTGTGGTGAGAATAGAACCGTATAAGTGTGTATAGCACCCAGCTCCGAGTCTGGTTTATAGAAAATATTCAATAATTGAGCTCCTGTCATTACTTTCAAGATTATTAGAGTAACACAGAGGCCTTCTGGTGGGGTAGGAAGATTATTGGTTTAGGAACCAGAAACCTGAATGTACATTTACAGTGTCCTTCAGAAGTAGCTGTGTTCACCACTGATTTCTCATTCTCTGACACTATTTAAATGGTAGCAAGGTTACACACATCTTCTCTCTCTCCTCACTCAGATTCAAGAAATAAAAACGGGAAGTCAAAGTTTGATGAAGAGCGTTTCCATTTAATTTATGGAGCAGGCTACCTTTACGAGCTTTTCTTGAAATGCTTGGGGCTGAGTTGGAGAAAAGCTAATAGGAACATTTTCCAGCAAGCTTCGCTGGAAGACGTTGGACCATCTTTCTCTTTTAAAAGGTTTTTTTGTGAGGAGCCTCTGATGAGACACAAAACAACTAGATCCATCATTTTGGCAGCTTGGTTTTGCAAGGGCCCTGGAGCCCTTACTCTAGCCCGAAATGGCAATCTCTATTCATCTGTGACAATTCCATAGAAAAAGAGTTGAAGCAAAGCCACTTTTCATAGAGTTTCAGTTTGTTGTTAGATCTGTAGTGAACTCTCAAACAACTTTAGAGAAAAGGATAACAGAACTTTTCAGCTGGGTGATTCCAGGGTGATTTCCTCCCATCATGTATCAACCTGTCCCTTATTTTTACCTAGCCTGTGTATGCTGAGGACCAGTATTTCCAACCTCATTTTTTAACTTAATATGATGGTGTATATATGTTTTCATGAATTACCACCGCTTACCACCATCAGTTGTAATATTCTTCAATTGTTTTTCTATCTGCCATGAAATTAGAATTGTAGAATAATATAGCTGGAGATAACTTCATGCTATATTGTATCTATTTAAGACCCCACTTTCATTGAACCCTTGCTAGGTACAAAGAACTGTGCTAAGTGTTTTATATATTCGTTTTACTTAATCATCCCAATAATCCTATGAGGTAGACCCTACTAATCGCTCTGTTTTACAGGTGAGAAAACTGAAATGAAAGGTTAAATGAGTTGTTGAGAGTCATGTAGCTGGTAGGGCTGAAACTCAAACCTGCACTTAGCCGCTGTGCTATGGGCTCGGGTCTATATACTCCTTGCTTGTCAAATGAGCATCCTGGATGCCCAGAAGAGTAATGTGAGTTTTCTAAGAGCCATCCAGTTAGTGGCCATCAGGGCTGGAACCCAGTTGTCTGGACACCAGGATCCCTCCCTTTCTCACTATATAGCTCACTCCACTCTCGGTATGAGAAGTAGAGCCCCTGTATCCTTTTGGAACTCTTCACCCCCTGCCCCCACACCCTGTGTTTGTAAAATTCACAATGAGTATTTTTATTTAATTGAAAATGAAATTGTTATGTAGACTACTTTTTACATAATAGAGTTCCTGTTTTCCATTCCCAATCATCTAGCCACTTTCTCTTGGGGAAATCTCAATTTTCCAAAGTTTTAGGTTCAGAAAGTTCCCTTTGAATCCATGAGAACTTTTCTGGATTCCTCAGATAATGGTACTGAAGCACCAGGTTCCCTTGGGATAAGAGAACCATCCAGCCCATCACTCAGTTGCTAGGCATTGGTCTCTCTAGAAAGCAGAGTATACCCACATGCTCCCCCCTCATAACAGAACCTACATGAAGAAAATGATCAGGTAGGAAATGTGTCCAAATTCAACTTCAGTTTTATTTAGCTTATTTTCAGCCTGTTTCTTCTAGATGTATCTCTGGCAGATCCTTAAACAAACAGGTACTATATGCACTTGTCAAAATCTCACAGTCTTTTCACCTCAGAATCTCTCTGCTTGGATCTCAAGAGAAGAGTGATGGATGAAACCTGCTCCTTATCTGTGGCACTGTTTATTTACCTTCTGGGGGAATTCATATTACAAGAAGATTCTGGAAGGATTGTTATCCCTGTAATCTAATTTATTGCTCCAAACACCTGATAGATTCTATACCTTAGATAATGTTAATTTTATTCTTTTGGGAGCTGAGCCTGGTGCACACGAAAAGCTATAAGACATAATTTATTTCTCCCCACTTGCCTTCTAAATATTAATTCTATTGAAAAATGATTAAATAGATTATGTAAATCATGGTCATTGCATCCACTTTAAAGGTTAATGCTGCCATCATGTAGCCAGACAATTAATTTGAATTCGTTTCCAAGCACTAATTCTCAGGGATGCCAAGGTGTAATGGGCTGCGGTACCCTATTCTAGAGGTCATTGAATGCTGGCCAGTGATAAAATTTGGAAGAAACAAATCTCACAACTTCGAGGACGAAAGTTCCTTCAGGCCATAAAGGCCCAGTGCATCATGGGATCAGAGCTACACTTTCTCCAGAATTTTAGGAGATGGGTTTTACTGACATGTCCTCTGCTTCCCTGAGTTTGCTTAAGTGTCATTTCTCTTGCTGGGAAGCCAGGGGGTGTTTTGGTTTTAAAGGATTCTAGGATAGTCCTGCTGCTTCAAACAGAAAATTTAACCCAGTTGCCAAAAATTACTGTGCCGGGAGACTATCATAGATGTTTTCCTCTGTGTAAAGCCATATTCTAAGTTTGGACACACCCACTGACTTGTAACCTCCTCCCTCCTCCAAAGGTAGTCAGCCACTAGCCAGGCAGCGCTCTCCTTAGCTGATGGAAGATTCCTCTCCACAAGCCGGCCTGGGGAATCTTCTTTGTTTCAACTCTTCATTGGTTCACTTGCCTCAGTCAGGGGTAGGGCTGAGAGTCATGCAGTTTGAAGCTTATCCAGTTTTGTGAGGCTCCTTTAAGAAGAGGAATATAAAAATATAAATTTTATTGCAACAACAACAAAAATAAACAAATGGGACTTCATTAAACTGAAAAGCTTCTGTACAGCTAAGGAGACAATAACCAAAGCAAAAAGACAACCTACACAATGGGAAAGGATATTTGCATATTTTCAATCAGACAAAAGCTTGATAACTAGGATCTATAGAGAACTCAAATTAATCCACATGAAAAAAGCCAACAATCCCATATATCAATGGGCAAGAGACATGAATAGAACCTTCTCTAAAGATGACAGACGAATGGCTAACAAACACATGAAAAAATGTTCATCATCTCTATATATTAGAGAAATGTAAATCAGAACAACCCTGAGATATCATCTAACCCCAGTGAGAATGGCCCACATCACAAAATCTCAAAACTGCAGATGCTGGCGTGGATGTGGAGAGAAGGGAACACTTTTACACTGCTGGTGGGACTGCAAACTAGTACAACCTTTCTGGAAGGAAGTATGGAGAAACCTCAAAGCACTCAAGCTAGACCTCCCATTTGATCCTGCAATCCCATTACTGGGCATCTACCCAGAAGGAAAAAAATCCTTTTATCATAAGGACACTTGTACTAGACTGTTTATTGCAGCTCAATTTACAATCGCCAAAATGTGGAAACAGCCTAAATGCCCACCAACCCAGGAATGGATTAACAAGCTGTGGTATATGTATAAAAAAAAATGGAGACTTTACATCCTTCGTATTAACCTGGATGGAAGTGGAAGACATTATTCTTAGTAAAGCATCACAAGAATGGAGAAGCATGAATCCTATGTACTCAGTTTTGATATGAGGACAATTAATGACAATTAAGGTTATGGGGGGGGAAGCAGAAAGAGGGATGGAGGGAGGGGGGTGGGGCCTTAGTGTGTGTCACACTTTATGGGGGCAAGACATGATTGCAAGAGGGACTTTACCTAACAATTGCAATCAGTGTAACTGGCTTATTGTACCCTCAATGAATCCCCAACAATAAAAAAAAAAAAAAATATATATATATATATATATATACATAAATTTTAAATTAGATGCAAAGGGAGCATGTATTCAGAATGTGAAAAGAAACCATAATCATACATTTAGAAAGCTAACACTATAAATACCACAAAAGCCATAAAATGACAATATTTTATTTTTAATTTCCTGACACACCTTTATAACACATTTTTTCCTAATTTGTTGACCCCCTACTCTTTGCTCGCTACTTCATATGGCAATGGTTTTGTGATATCATTTTCTGTAGAGTGAGTAGAAAATTTAGTCTTTCCTGTAGCATAGATCATCAGAATTTATTTCTTATTATTGATAGGTTGAACAAACTTCATATACAGACATACTTGCTACTTTAAAATACTGCTTCAGATTTAGGCCCTACAAACATAGGCATTCTGATAAATTCTACTTTATGTAATTCCCATCAAAAAAAGAAAAAAAAATAGGCCAAGTACTCTGGTTTACCTCTGCAATCTCAGTGCTTTGGAAGGTTGAGGCAGGAGGATTGCTTAAGGACAGGAGTTCAAGACTAGCCTGGGCATCATAGCAAGACCCCATCTGCACAAAAGATTAAAAAATTAGCTGGTGGTGGCACATGCCTGTAGTTGTGGCTACTCAGGAGGTTAAGGCAGAAGGATTGCTTGAGTCTGGAAGTACAAGACTGCAGTGAGCCCTGATCACACCACTGCACTCCAGCCTCAGTGACAGTGAGCCTATTTCTACAAAAGAAAAGAAAAGGTATATTTAAGAAGAGTTTATTTACATTATTGAATATCTTCCTGAAAGGAAAAAAGCTTCAGTTTTAACTAGGGATTGATGTGAATGAAAGTATTCTCTGCTTCAATTTCACTCACAAGATGATTGAAATTTTCCTAGAGTAGCTTGGCCCAAATATTTCAAAGATTGTTTCTTTTCCACTATCCAGATATTTTCCTGCCAGTCGCTGGAGAATTCATTCATATATTTTAATTTCCGGTTAATAGGAGGGTACAAATGATTAGGTTACAATGTTTGCAATTGTTAGGTAAAGTCCCTGTAGGCATTGTGTCCCACACCCAAGTGGTGTGTCACATACCCTCACGCTGCAACCTCTGGCCATGTATCTTTGTGTTATCACGCTGGAAAAGTCAGCACAGTCAGTCCAGAGCCGTTGGATAAATGGAGAAGGACGGAGAGGAAGATGGAATAAACAGTCAGCAACCTGAACTCATTTCAGTGAAAATGTCTTTTTCTGCTGAATCTTGCCAATCATATGATAGTAGGGATACACAGTCAGTAACCTTTGGGAATCCCTGGGAACGGGTCTTTGGGAGGGACCTTCAAACTCCTCTTCACAGTGTATCTGCTTCTATTTCTGCATGGGGTCCAACGGTTTCCTATCTTCTTTCTCTTCTGGGCCCCTAATGCTGCTCATCAAACTTTTAACACCCAATTACATTACTCCCTGCTTCAACACTTTCCTTCTTTCCTTTGTCTTATTTTTTGGGGGTACAACTGTTTTTGGTAATACAGCTCACTTTTGTAATGTTGGGGTTCTAAGTGTGCCCATCGCCGAGATAATGTTCATTGTAATGTTCATTGTAGGTCAGGCTCACACTGTCCTCCCCCGGGCCCTCTGTTTGATTTCCATTGAGTTTTACTTCCCTCATGTGTGCTCATGAGTTAGTTCCAATTTAATAGTGAGCACATGTGGGGTTTGTTTTTCCATTCTTTAGATATTTCACTTAGGATAATAATCTCTAGTTCCATCCACATTACTGTAAAAGCCATTTAGTCATCATTCTTCATGGCCAAATAGTTTTCCATGGTATACATAGACCACATTTTGTTAATCTATTCAAATTCATGAAGAAGGCCCTAAATGGCAATCACAGCAACAACAAAAATAAATAAATACGACCCGATTGAATTAAAAATCTTCTGCACAGGCAGGGAAATAATCGACAGAACACGTAGACGACCCACAGAATGGGAGAAAATATTTGCAAGCTATGCATCTGATTAAGGGTTAATAACCAGAATCTACAAAGAAATCAAGAAAATCAGCAAGAAAAAATCAAACCACTCCATTGAAAAGTGAGCAAAAGACACAAACAGAAGTTTTTCAAAAGAAGATAGACTAATGGCCAATAAACATATGAAAACATGTTTAACATCATTAACCATTAGGGAAATTCAAATTAAAACCGCAATCACTTCACCTTAGCTAGAATGGTTTTTATTAAGACTTAGTTCTTTTTGACTTCTTTCTTGGAGAGAGATAAGTCTCCCATCCTGTCTAGGGAACTTTTTTATTTTCTCTAATGATCTATAGATTTTCAAGGCATCCCTTGTAGGAGAATGAACACCATGCTTATAAGAACAGTCACTGGTTCTTGAGGGAAACGCTGAGAACAGGACAGTCTCCTGGCTGGCCTAGGGATGTTTTGCAAGCCTGGGGACAAGCCCTCAAGTAACTGAGTGCTCTAATGAAATGAGGTCTGTTGCTCGTTAGTAAGCAGGTGTTGCACCTTAAGCATTTGTAGCACTTCAGGGTTGGGGTCAAGCCCGTGGGGAAAGAGTAAGTGGTGACACTTAAGCATGTAGCCCTTCTACATCATTACTGGGCACTCCCCACACCTGTTATCCTCTCAATAAATACCCACTGTGGAGGTTATTCGGGGCTCTCCCGCACCTCTGTTGAGCCTCACCTCTTGCAAGCTTGTACTTTCAATCCACCTACTGGCTGTTTCCTGAGTGTGGCACCGGGACACAGCAGCTCTGACAATCCCTCACACTTTTCACCTTTTCCAGAAACAGACATCTGTCACTTATGTTCCACAGCATCTGTGATTTTTTTTTGTTTTTGAGACAGAGCCTCAGGCTTTCACCCTGGGTAGAGTGCCATGGCATCACAGCTCACAGCAACCTCCAACTCCTGGGCTTAAGCGATTCTCTTGCCACAGTCTCCCAAGTAGCTGGGACTACAGGCGCATGCCACAATGTTGGCTATTTTTTGGTTGTAGTTGTCATTGTCGTTTGGCAGGCTGGAGCTGGATTTGAACCCGCCAGCTCTGGTGTATGTGGCTGATGTCTTAGCCACTTGAGCTATAGGCGCCAAGCCAGCATCTGTGATTTTTGCATATCTCAGGCAGGTGACAAATTGCATAGACCATGTCTACTGGCCGCTGGACTGTTCTTCCAGGGCTTTATCTCCTAGAGGCGTCTGGTTTAGTCCCAAGACTGCTTCAGCGCATGTTGCTTGTATCCTGGGAAGGCTCCTTTAAGTCCTCTCCCAGTCTGTTAGCTATAATCTACCTGTGAAGCTATTTAGCAAAAAACACTGAATTTCCCCAGTAGGGCCACCCAAACTCCTTAATAGGCAACAAGAGCAAGAATTTTGAGTAGAATATTCTGAACCTTACTTCTATATCTGCTTTTTTGCCTGGATTTTCCTGTCTTCAGACTCATTTTAGTTTTACCAATCTCTTTAAAATTTCTGTCATTCTAGAAGATGCTAGAGGAGAGTGCAAAGAGGATAATGAAGGGCGGTGCCTGTGGCTCAAAAGGGTAGGGCGCCAGCCCCATATGCTGGAGGTGGCTGGTTCAAACCTAGCCCGGGCCAAATACTGCAAAAAAAAAAAAAAAAAGAGGATAATGTAGGAGGGTGACAGACCTGAAAACTCCAGTCACTCATTTTTTGGCTGTGTGGCCTCCAGTAAGTCAATTAGCGTCTTTGGGCCTTGGTTTCCTTGCTAACAGCTGTGGCAGTTGTATGTGATTCCTACAATTTCATACAACAGGGCCCAGCGATTCGTCGTTGGTCAAATAAAGGTGATGAAGGAAGTGACCTAGTGCTCTCTGGGGGTGACGCTGTTCTCAGGTTGTCTTTTTTCCTGGGCATCTTTCAGAAGCAGGACCTCCTGTCCCAACACTGCCCTCTTCTCACTTCCATTTTTGTGAAGAGTATAATGCACCCTTCTTCTGCTCCTGTGTGTATAAAGACAGTAACCATGGAGTCCTGTCACTTCAGACAAGAAGTGCCACAGAGCCTGTTGCTTAGAACAAATATTCATTTCCCTGAGTTTTAAAAGTTGATATTATCGTGCACAGGCTGCTGCTGACAGCACAAACATCAGCATTGTCTGCTGGGTGAGACAGTGGCAGGATGTTCTGCACATCTCCTCTCACAGGAAATGTTCCAAGGATTCAAATGCAAATGAGCCCAGAGCCAGCCTGTACTTATTTGCATTTTCTCCCAGTGAACCTGATTTTTCCCTCCCAAATTTACATTATATGCAGATATCATACCAGAATGATTGGGCCAAAGTTATTTTTTTCCCTTTTTCAACCCCATTCTTTCACTGTATTGTTCAAGTTTAGCCTTGTTGCCAAAATTACACTCAACTGTGTTCCACCCAGCCATCCTCTCTGGCCCTGCTCTGTGCCTCAGCTCACTGGGAGGTAGGGGGGGTCTCCCCCTCCTGTGTGTGGTCACGGCTGTTCTCCGGTGTTCTCCCCCCCACCATGACCTCTTTCCCTGGGAGGCAAATGACAGGGGACACATGGAAAGCAAGGGGAGCTCTAGCATCTCCTAGAATGATAGAAATTTTAAAGAGATAAAAAAAAAAAAGAAAGAAAGAAATTTTTTTTTATTGTTGGGGATTCATTGAGGGTACAATAAGCCAGGTTACACTGATTGAAATTGTTAGGCAAAGTCCCTCTTGCAATCATGTCTTGCCCCCATAAAGTGTGACACACACAAAGGCCCCACCCCCCCCTCCATCCCTCTTTCTGCTTTTCCTCCCCTCCATAACCTTAATTGTCATTAATTGTCCTCGTGTAAGAATTGAGTACATAGGATTCATGCTTCCCCATTCTTGTGATGCTTTACTGAGAATAATGTCTTCCACTTCCATCCAGGTTAATATGAAGGATGTAAAGTCTCCATTTTTTTTAATAGCTGAATAGTATTCCATGGTATACACATACCACAGCTTGTTAATCCATTCCTGGGTTGGTGGGCATTTAGGCTGTTTCCACATTTTGGTGATTGTAAATTGAGCTGCAATAAACAGTCTAGTACAAGTGTCCTTATGATAAAAGGATTTTTTCCTTCTGGGTGGATGCCCAGTAATGGGATTGCAGGATCAAATGGGAGGTCTAGCTTGAGTGCTTTGAGGTTTCTCCATACTTCCTTCCAGAAAGGTTGTACTAGTTTGCAGTCCCACAAGCAGTGTAAAAGTGTTCCCTTCTCTCCACATCCACGCCAGCATCTGCAGTTTTGAGATTTTGTGATGTGGGCCATTCTCACTGGGGTTAGATGATATCTCAGGGTTGTTTTGATTTGCATTTCTCTAATATATAGAGATGATGAACATTTTTTCATATGTTTGTTAGCCATTCATCTGTCATCTTTAGAGAAGGTTCTATTCATGTCTCTTGCCCATTGATATATGGGATTGTTGGCTTTTTTCATGTGGATTAATTTGAGTTCTCTATAGATCCTAGTTATCAAGCTTTTGTCTGATTGAAAATATGCAAATATCCTTTCCCATTGTGTAGGTTGTCTATTTGCTTTGGTTGTTGTCTCCTTAGCTGTACAGAAGCTTTTCAGTTTAATGAAGTCCCATTTGTTTATTTTTGTTGTTGTTGCAATTGCCATGGCAGTCTTCTTCATGAAGTCTTTCCCCTGGCCAATATCTTCCAGTGTTTTTCCTATGCTTTCTTTGAGGATTTTCATTGTTTCCTGCCTTAAATTTAAGTCCTTTATCCATCTTGAATCAATTTTTGTGAGTGGGGAAAGGTGTGGGTCCAGTTTCAGTCTTTTACATGTAGCATTCAGTTCTCCCAACACCATTTAGTGAATAGGGAGTCTTTCCCCCAAGGTATGTTCTGGTTTGGTTTATCAAAGATTAGGTGGTTGTAAGATGTTAGTTTCATTTCTTGGTTTTCATTCAATTCGATTCCAAGTGTCTATGTCTCTGTTTTTGTGCCAGTACCATGCTGTCTTGACCACTGTGGCTTTGTAGTACAGACTAAAATCTGGTATGCTGATGCCCCCAGCTTTATTTTTATTACTAAGAACTGTTTTAGCTATACGGGGTTTTTTCCGGTTCCATACAAAATGCAGAATCATTTTTTCCAAATCTTGAAAGTACGATGTTGGTATTTTGATAGGAATGGCATTGAATAGGTAGATTGCTTTGGGAAGTATAGACATTTTAACAATGTTGATTCTTCCCATCCATGAGCATGGTATGTTCTTCCATTTGTTAATGTCCTCTGCTATTTCCTTTCTGAGGATTTCATAATTTTCTTTATACAGGTCCTTCACCTCCTTCATTAGGTATATTCCTAGGTATTTCATTTTCTTTGAAACTACGGTGAAGGGAGTTGTGTCCTTAATTAGCTTCTCATCTTGACTGTTATTGGTGTATACAGAGGCTACTGACTTGTGGACATGGATTTTATATCCTGAAACATTACTGTAATTTTTGATGACTTCTAGGAGTCTTGTGGTTGAGTCTTTGGGGTTCTCTAAGTATAAGATCATGTCCTCAGCAAAGAGGGAGAGTTTGACCTCCTCTGCTCCCATTTGGATTCCCTTTATTTCCTTGTCTTGCCTAATTGTATTGGCTAGAACTTCCAGCACTATGTTGAATAGTAAAGGTGACAGAGGACAACCTTGTCTGGTTCCAGTTCTAAGAGGAAAAGCTTTCAGTTTTACTCCATTCAGTAAAATATTGGCTGTGGGTTTGTCATAGATAGCTTCAATCAGTTTTAGAAATGTGCCACCTATGCCTATACTCTTCAGTGTTCTAATTAGAAAAGGATGCTGGATTATATCAAATGCTTTTTCTGCATCTATTGAGAGAATCATATGGTCTTTATGTTTGCTTCTGTTAATATGGTGGATAATGTTTATAGACTTGTGTATGTTAAACCAGCCTTATATCCCTGGGATGAAACCCACTTGATCATGATGTATGAATTTTTTAATGATAAGCTGTAATCTATTGGATAGGATTTTGTTGAGAATTTTTGCATCTATATTCATGAGTGAAATTGATCTGAAATTCTCCTTTTTAATTGGGTCTTTTCCTGGTTTTGGTATCAGTGTGATGTTTGCTACATAGAACGTGTTGGGTAAGATTCCTTCCTCCTCAATTATTACTGCATTACAGGAATAAACTCTTCCTTGAAGGTTTGATCGAATATTGGTGTGAAGCCATCTGGACCAGGGCATTTTTTGCTTGGAAGATTTTTTATTGTTTCTTTAATCTCAGTGCTTGAAATTGGTCTGTTCAGGAGCTCTATTTCTTCCTGGGTAAGTCTAGGGAGAGGGTATGACTCCAAATATTGATCCATTTCCTTCACTTTGTCAAATTTCTGGGCGTAGAGTTTCTGGTAGTATTCAGAGATAAACACTTGTATCTCTGTGGGATCAGTTGTTATTTCCCCTTTATCATTTCTGATTGAGGTTACTAGAGATTTTACTTTTCTATTTCTCATTAGTCTGGCCAATGGTTTATCTATTTTATTAATTTTTTCAAAAAATCAAATCCTTGATTCATTAATTTTCTGAATGATTCTTTCATTTTCAATTTCATTGATCTCTGATTTGATTTTGGATATTTCTTTTCTTCTACTGAGTTTAGGCTTAGATTGTTCTTCTTTTTCCAATTCCATAAGATGGCTTGTGAGATTGTTGATGTGCTCTCTTTCTGTTTTTTGAATGTAGGCATCTAAAGCAATGAATTTTCCTTTCAAAACTGCTTTTGCAGTATCCCACAGGTTTTGGTAGCTTGTGTCTTCATTGTTGTTATGCTCAAGGAAGTTGATGATTTCTTGTTTTATTTCTTCCTGCACGCATCTGTTATTCAACAGAAGATTGTTTAATTTCCATGCCTTTGTGTGGGGTCGAGCCTTTTTGTTAGAGTCGAGTTCCACCTTTAGTGCCTTTTGGTCTGAGAAGATACAAGGTAAAATTTCAATTCTTTTGATTCTGTTGATATTTGTTTTGTGTTCCAGGATATGATCAATTTTGGAGAATGTTCCATGGGGTGATGAGAAGAATGTATATTCTTTATCTTTGGGGTGGAGTGTTCTATATGCGTCTATCAAGCACAGTTGTTCTAGGGTCTCATTTAAATCTCTTATATCTTTGTTTAATTTCTGTTTAGAGGATCTGTCCAGCTCTGTAAGATGAGTGTTAAAGTCCCCTGTTATGATGGTATTATCAGATATCATATTGCTCAGACTGAGTAAGGTCTGTTTCAAGAATCTGGGAGCATTAAAAATGGGTGCATAAATATTTAGATTTGAAATGTCTTCTTGTTGTATTTTTCCCTTGACCAATATAAAGTGACCATCTTTGTCTTTTTTGACTTTAGTTGCTTTAAATCCACATGTATCTGAAAATAAGATTGCAACTCCTCTTTTCTTCTGAATGCCATTTGCCTGAAATTGTCTTCCAACCCTTGACTCGGAGTTTTAATTTGTCTTTTGAAGCCAGGTGTGTTTCTTGCAGACAGCAGATGGATGGCTTGTGTTTTTTAATCCAGTCAGCCAATCTATGTCTCTTCAGTGGGGAATTCAAGCCATTAACATTTATTGAGATAATTGATAAGTGTGGTATTCTATTCGTCTTATTTTGTGTTAGTCCATTGCTTAGTTTTGTGTTTTGCATCAGTGTGGAGGTTAGGTTCTGTCCTTCAATATCTGAGTTCTTACTTTGCTGCTGATCCATTGTGGTGGTCAGTGTGCAGAACAGGTTGAAGTATTTCCTGTAGAGCTGGTCTTGTTGTGGCAAATTTCCTCAATGTTTGTATATCCGTAAATGATTTGATTTCTCTGTCAATTTTAAAGCTTAGCTTAGCAGGGTACAGAATTCTGGGCTGGAAATTGTTCTGTTTAAGTAGATTAAAGGTAGATGACCATTGTCTTCTTGCTTGGAAAGTTTCATTAGAGAAGTCTGAGGTCACTCTGATGGATTTGCCCCTGTAGGTCAACTGGCGCTTACTCCCGGTAGCTTGCAGGATCGTTTCTTTTGTCTTGACTTTGGACAGGTTCATCACGATGTGTCTTGGAGAAGCTCGGTTAGAGTTGAGGTGACCTGGGGTCCGATATCCCTCTGAAAGCAGTGTGTCAGAATCTTTGGTGATATTTGGGAAATTTTCTTTTATAATATTCTCTAGTATGACTTCCATTCCTCTGGGGCATTCTTCTTCCCCTTCTGGAATTCCTATAACTCGTATGTTGGAACACTTCATAAAGTCCCATAATTCTGACAGTGAACGTTCTGCTTTCTCTCTCTTCTTTTCTGCCTCTTTTACTATCCGAGTTATCTCAAGAAATTTGTCCTCTACGTCTGAAATTCTTTCTTCTGCATGGTCTAACCTGTTGCTATTACCTTCCATTGCATCTTTAAGTTCCCTAATTGACTGTTTCAGTTCCTTCAGCTGTGCTATATCCTTTCTATATTCTTCATATTGTTCATCTCTTATTTGATTCTGTTTTTGGATTTCCTTTTGGTTATTTTCCACTTTATTAGCAGTTTCATTTATCGTTTCCATCATTTCTTTCAGTGTTTTCATCATGTGTATTCTAAATTCCCTTTCTGTCATTCCTAACATTTTTTTATTGGTGGAATCCTCTGCAGTAGCTACCTCATGGTCTCTTGGTGGGGTTGTTCTGGACTAGTTCTTCATGTTGCCTGGAGTTTTCTGCTGATTCTTCCTCATGAGTGATTTCTTTTATCTGTTTCCTTGCCCTGATTTTCCTTTCACTTCCTCTTGCTCTTTAAGTTCTCGTGCCTGTGGACTAAGGTTTTGATGAGTCCTTTTGATACAGGACCAGAAGGATGAGAAGGTTGAAGAGCAAGAAAGGGATGAAAGCAAGGAGGAAAGAGCGAAAAGAAAAAAAGATAGAGAAAGGAGAGGGGGTGGGTAAAAGGAATATTGACAAAAAGAAGAGAGGCACAGAAAGAGGGAGACAGAGCAATATAGATATACAGTAGGGTACTTTGACACAACCTTAAAAAAACCCAACCTGCTGGGGGTGCCCAGTTGGGTGGTTCCCTTGAGGTCAGCAGCTCTTTGCTAACCTGGTCAGACACAGTACCCCACCTCCACCAAGTAGAGAGGAAAGACAAAAATGCTATAAATCAAACCAAAACAAGCAAACAGAAAACTTTACGGGATAAAATTGGGTGATAAACCAAGTAATAGCGGTAGAAACACTAGCAAAAATGTAGTTCTAGTTATTGAAAAAGGGAGCAATGGGAAATTATAATTACACTAGAAAAAATGAGAAAGAAAAAAATCTGTATGGTAAAGGTTGAAATTAAAAAACAAAAGAACATCAAAATAAACAGAAAAACAACCAAACCAAAATAACAGAAAAAAAAACACAACCAAAAACAAAGGAGTATGTACTTTTTTTTGAATATTGTCTGGGCAACACGTGGTCTCCTGGTGTTTGAGCTTTAATCACAGTGCTGATATGACCGGAGGCTGCAGATTTCTCCAACCCCAGCAGGTAGACACCCTAAATCTCTCTTCAGCCCTCTTAAAAGTCACTTTGAACTTGTAAACTCGCTGAATAGAAGCTTTCCCAGGAAAGTGCTTGTTGCTGGAATCACTGCTGAAGTGGCTATCCACTTACCCAGTGTGCCAAAACCGGTCTCACTCTGCCCCTGAGGGTTAGGGCTGTAAGGTGGTTCAGACCCCACCCTTAGGCTACTCAGTTCCTGGGTTACCAGCTCCCGCCTGATTCTTGCTCTGCGACCCTGAGGGTGGAGCTTGCCAGGGCAGATCACTCACAATGGCTCCCTGTGGCCCACAGCCAAACACCAATAGCTCTGTCTGGCTCTGCGGCTAAGACTGGGGCCCTAGACAACGGCTAAAGTTCTCCGCACTCCCGCTCAGGCTCTCCCCAAGGCAGTTCAACTGAGTGCCAAGTCCAAAGACACCAAAACAGTTCACAGGTAAGGCCTTTCTGGTTTGCAGTCTCGCTGCTACTGAACTTACAGTTGTGGGCAGGTTTAGATGCATTAAACACACGCGACCACTTGCCGGTTTTCCGCTGTTTTAGTCCTCCTCTTGGGGTCCAGCAGTCTCTCGCTGACTCCCTGTATCCTCACAAGGACGAATATAGGCAGATTCCACTGGCCAGAGAGTCCCAGAGTCCTATCTCCCCAGACTCACGGTGCCCAGATGCAAAGAAGCTGCTACTCGGCCGCCATCTTGCTCCAAAGCCGAAGGAAAGAAATTTTATTTTATTTCATGTATTTATTTTTTTATTATTAAATCATAACTGTATACATTGATATGATCATGGGGCATCATACACTCGCTTCATAAACCATTTGACACATTTTTATCACAGTGGTTAACATAGCCTTTCCGGCGTTATCTCAGTTACTGTGCCAAAACATTTACATTCTACATTTACCAAGTTTCGCAAATACCCCTGTAATATGCACCACAGGTGTGATCCCACCGATCCCCCTCCCTCTACCCACCCCCCCCTTTCCCACTTCCCCCTATTGTTAAGTTGTAGCTGGGTTATGGCTTTCGTGTTAGAGTCCCAAATTAGTTTCATAGTAGGGCTGTGTACATTGGGTACTTTTTCTTCCATTCTTGGGATACTTTACTAAGAAGAATATGTTCCAGCTCCATCCATGTAAACATGAAAGAGGTAAAGTCTCCATCTTTCTTTAAGGCTGCATAGTATTCCATGGTATACATATACCACAATTTATTAATCCATTCGTGGATCGATGGGCACTTGGGCTTTTTCCATGACTTAGCTATTATGAATTGGGCTGCAATAAACATTCTGGTACAAATATCTTTGTTATGTTGTGATTTTTGGTCTTCTGGGTATATGCCCAGCAGAGGAATTACAGGATTGAATGGCAGATCTATTTTTAGATCTCTGAGTGTTCTCCATATATCTTTCCAAAAGGAATGTATTAATTTGCATTCTCACCAGCAGTGCAGAAGTGTTCCCTTTTCTCCGCATCCACGCCAACATCTCTGGTCTTGAGATTTTGTGATATAGGCTAGTCTCATTGGAGTTAGATGATATCTCAGAGTAGTTTTGATTTGCATTTCTCTGATGATTAAAGATGATGAGCATTTTTTCATATGTCTGAAGGCCGTGCGCCTGTCTTCTTCAGAGAAGTTTCTCTTCAAATCCCTTGCCCAGCCTGCGATGGGATCCCTTGTTTTTTTCTTGCTGATGCGTTTGAGTTCTCTGTGGATTCTGGTTATTAAACCTTTGTCAGAGATATACCCTGCAAATATCTTCTCCCATTCTGAGGGCTGTCTGCTTGCTCTGCTTACTGTGTTCTTAGCTGTGAAGAAGCTTTTTTTGATCAAGTCCCAGTAGTGTATTTTTGAAGCTGCTTCAATTGCCCGGGGGGTTCTCCTCATGAAATACTCACCCAGACCAATTTCTTCAAGGGTTTTCCCTGCATTCTCCTCTAGTATTTTTATAGTTTCATGTCTTAAGTTTAAATCTTTAATCCAATGAGAGTCTATCTTAGTTAATGGTGAAAGGTGTGGGTCCAATTTCAGTCTTCTGCAGGTTGCCAGCCAGTTCACCCAGCACCATTTGTTAAATAGGGAATCTTTTCCCCACTGAATGTTTTTAACTGGCTTGTCAAAAATCAAATAGCGGTAAGTAGCTGGATTCATCTCTTGGTTCTCTATTCTGTTCCAGATATCTACTTCTCTGTTTTTGTGCCAATACCATGCTGTTTTGATCACTATCGATTTGTAGTAAAGTCTGAGGTCTGGTAGTGTGAGTCCTCCTGTTTTGTTTTTATTTCTAAGTAATATCTTGGCTATTCGAGGTTTTTCTGATTCCATATAAAAGAAAGTAATGTTTTTTCAAGATCTTTAAAATATGATAGTGGAGCTTTAATAAGGAGTTCGTTGAAATTATATATTGCTTTGGGTAGTATGGACATTTTGATAATGTTGATTCTTCCCAGCCATGAGCATGGTATGTTTTTCCATTTGTTAACATTTTCAGCTATTTCTTTTCTTAGAGTTTCATAGTTCTCTTTATAGAGATCTTTCACGTCTTTTGTTAGGTAAATTCCCAAATATTTCATCTTCTTTGGCACTACTGTGAATGGGACAGAGTCCTTAACTCCTTTTTCAATTTGACTGTTGTTGGTGTATATAAAGGCTACCGATTTATGAATGTCGATTTTGTAACCTGAGACGCTGCTGTATTCCTTGATCACTTCTAGGAGTTTTGTAGTAGAGTCCCTAGTGTTTTCCAGATACACAATCATATCATCTGTGAAGAGCGAGAGTTTGATCTCTTCTAACCCTATATGGATACCCTTGATCGCCTTTTCTTCCCTAATTGTGGTGGCTAAAACTTCCATTACAATGTTGAAAAGCAATGGAGACAATGGGCAGCCTTGTCTGGTTCCTGATCTGAGTGGAAATGATTCCAATTTAACTCCATTCAATATGATATTGGCTGTGGGTTTGCTGTAGATAGCCTCTATCAGTTTAAGAAAAGTCCCTTCTAGACCAATTTTCTTGAGTGTTCTGATCATGAAGGGATGCTGGATATTATCAAAAGCTTTTTCTGCATCAATTGAGAGAATCATATGGTCTTTGTTTTTTAATTTGTTTATGTGCTGAATTACATTTATAGATTTACGTATATTGAACCAGCCTTGAGACCCTGGGATAAAACCAACTTGGTCATGATGTATAATTTGTTTGATGTGTTGCTGGATTCTGTTTATTAGGATCTTGTTGAATATTTTTGCATCTATATTCATTAGTGATATTGGTCTATAATTTTCTTTTCTTGTTGGGTCTTTTCCTAGTTTGGGGATCAGGGTGATGTTTGCTTCATAGAACGTGTTGGGTAGTCTTCCTTCTTTTTCTACATTTTGGAACAGGTTGAGTAATATAGGTATTAATTCCTCTTTAAAGGTTTGGTAGAATTCTGACGTGAAACCATCTGGTCCCGGGCTTTTCTTTTTAGGGAGGTTTTGTATAGTTGATGCTATTTCTGAACTTGATATGGGTCTGTTCAACATTTCCACTTGATTCTGGTTAAGTCTTGGAAGGTGGCATGCTTCCAAGTATTGGTCTATTTCCTTCAGATTTTCATATTTCTGAGAATAAAGTTTCTTGTAATATTCATTAAGGATTTTTTGGATTTCTGATGAGTCTGTGGTTATTTCATCTTTGTTGTTTCTGATTGATGATATTAGAGATTTTACTCTTTTTTTCCTGATTAGGTTGGCCAGAGGTTTATCTATTTTATTGACCTTTTCAAAAAACCAGCTTTTTGATTTATTGATCTGTTGTATTATTCTTTTGTTTTCAATTTCATTTAATTCTGCTCTAATTTTGGTTATTTCTTTTCTTCTACTGGGTTTGGGGTTGGAATGTTCTTCCTTTTCCAGTTGCGTGAGATGTCCCATTAAGTTGTTAACTTCCTCTCTTTCCGTTCTCTTGAGGAAGGCTTGCAGTGCTATAAATTTCCCTCTTAGAACTGCCTTTGCAGTGTCCCAGAGGTTCTGATAGTTTGTGTCTTCATTGTCGTTTTGTTCCAAAAAATTGGCGATTTCTTTCTTAATCTCATCTCTGACCCAGCTATCATTCAGCATAAGGTTATTTAACTTCCATGTTTTTGTATGGGTATGCAGATTCCTGTTGTTACTCAATTCAAGTTTTATTCCATGATGGTCCGAGAAGATGCATGGAATAATTTCTATTCCTTTAAATTTACTGAGGTTCGACTTGTGACCTAAAATGCGGTCACTTTTGGAGTAAGTTCCGTGGGCTGATGAGAAGTATGTGTATTCAGTTTTGTTGGGATGAAATGTTCTGTAGATGTCTGCTAAATCTAAATATTGGATGGTTAGGTTTAAATCTAAGATTTCTTTGCTCAGCTTCTTTCTGGAGGATCGATCCAACACTGCCAAGGGAGTGTTGAAATCTCCGACGATTATGGAGCTGGAGGAAATCAAGTTACTCATGTCTGTTAGAGTTTCTCTTATAAATTGAGGTGCATTCTGGTTGGGTGCATAGATATTAATAATTGAGATCTCATCATATTGAGTATTACCCTTAACAAATATGAAGTGACCATTCTTGTCCTTCCTTACTTTTGATGGTTTAAAGCCCACTGTATCTGCAAATAAAATTGCAACACCTGCTTTTTTCTGATTACCATTTGCCTGAAATATGGATGACCATCCTTTCACCCTGAGTCTGTATTTGTCTTTTAAGTTGAGATGTGACTCTTGTATGCAACAAATATCTGGCTTGAGTTTTTGTATCCAGTCAGCTAACCTATGCCTCTTTAGAGGACAGTTTAAGCCATTCACATTAATGGAGAGTATTGATAAGTCTGGTGGAATTTTGGGTATCGAGTTTTTCAAAGGTCCAGTGGACATTTTTAATCCTTTCGCCAGTGTGGAAGTTGGAGTTTGAACCGAAGTTTCTGAGTGAGTATACTTTTGTGGTATAGTATTGGGTTGGTCATTGTGGAGGATAGGTCTGAGAACATCCTGAAGAGCTGGTTTACTTATGGCAAATTTTTTCAACATATGAATGTCATTGAAGTATTTAATTTCTCCATCATAGATGAAACTCAGTTTAGCTGTGTACAAGATACTGGGTTGAAAGTTTTTTTGCTTTAGGAGATTAAACGTTGATGACCAGCCTCTTCTGGCTTGAAAAGTTTCAGGAGAGAGATCTGCAGTTATTCTAATATTCTTACCTTTGTACGTTATAGTTTTCTTTCGCCGGGCTGCTTTGAGAATCTTCTCTTTCATGTTAACTTTAGTGAAGCTAATTATGATATTTCTGGGGGATGACTTATTGGGGTTGAATCGTGCTGGTTTTCTGAAGCTGTCTGCTATCTGAATTTCAGATTCTCTAGGCATGTCTGGAAAATTTTCTTTCTTAATTTCATGTAGAAGGGCCTCTGTGCCCTCGGAGGCCATTTCATCATTCTCAGAAATTCCTATAATTCTTATGTTGCTTTTTTTTGAATTATCTGAAAGTTCTCTGAGTGAGTGATCCGTTTTTGCTCTCCATTTCTCTTCCTCTTTGAGAGATTGGGAGCATTCAAAGACTTTATCTTCAATGTCAGAAATCCTTTTCTTCTGCTTGCTCCATTCTGTTACTGAAGGATTCTACTGTATTTTTCATATCTTTGAGGGCTGTAAGTTCTTGCTTCAGTGTGTCTAACTCTTTGGTGGTTTTGTCTTTAAATTCGTTAAATTCTTGAGACAATTTTTGAATTTCTCCTCGATTTCCTAATTCCATTTTATTAATCTTGTCTGCAATCCAAATTCTAAATTCGATTTCTGACATCTCAGCCAGTTGTTTATGAATGGGATCTTCAATCACATCTGCCGTATCTTTTCTTGGGGGGGTTGATCTATTCTGGTTATTCATGTTACCAGAGTTTTTCCGCTGATTCCGCCCCATGGTTATTTTACTCCCTTTGGTTTTTCCCCTGGGGTTTTATCGAGGGCCCGTACAGTGTTGTGGCCTGAGAAACTGGGGCCCTGTCTTGTGTGGTGGAGCAAAGTGGTTCTGTCTTGTTTTCAGCTGGTTTCTGTTCAATCCTATTGCAACTTCTACTCTGGCTTGAAGTCTCAGCTGTGTGGAAAAATCAGCAATTAAGTCACCCCGCCTGCCCACTTCTGGCCCCAGTTGGAAAAGGAGAATCAAAACTTCCTACAATCGCACACCCAGGGCACCGCCTGAAAAGTCCTCAGTCTATTAGCCCAGTTCAAAAGGTCCAAATCAACTGTCTCAATCGGCACTTGTCTCGAGTGGGAGAGTTCAAGAGGTCTCTGGGAACTGGATCACAGGGGCCTGGTGACTCCTCTGACACAGCTCACCCCAGTGCAGCGTGGAGTCAGGAGGAGCCACCCAGCAAACAGAGCAGTCTAGGAAGGTTGACGTCTCCTTCCCCACTTTGCCCCTCCGTCGGACCCAGTCACTGGTATCTCTGCACATGGCTAACCCAGTTGCCTGCAGTGAACAGACACTCCAGGGGTTTGCACCTGCCTGAATCGCAAGGAAGTCTGCCAGGCCCCCGCAAACTGCCGCTATCTAGCAGGAGGAGATGGGGCCTGACATCTTTGAGTGTTTGATGCAGGTGATGGGAAGGAGGTGTTCACTCAGGCTTAGCCCCGTCCCTGATGGATGCTGCTAACAGAACAGAACAGAACAGACAACTTTGCAGGGTTCTGTCTCTGTTCCTGTCAAAATCGCCTACAGAAGAAGGGCTGTTTTGAGTTCAAACGTATTTGCTGCTGGAGATTTGCGTCCGAACACCTCTCTGGGTCGGCCCCGCCCTGGAAGCTTCCCGAGTTTGTGAGCAGTGTCAGGAAATCCCCCGCTCACAGGTGGCCTCCTCTGGTTGCCCAGGGAGACAGGGGGTGTGGCCTCAGAATATCCAGAAGTGAGCGTTCTGCCGTTAAAGAAAAAACGGCTGTTGATCTACCTCCAGGGAACTGCTGCTCTGGTGTGGGCACTCAGGCGACCCTTTTCTCCTCTGTCCCGCGCCCCAGAGTCAGCACTGAGCAGCCACAGTTTGTGCTGGGTCCACACCCCTCAAGAGATCCCCCAAGAATCAGAACTCTTGGGGGATGGGCCCCCAGACCCCGATTGAGAGTGGGGGGGGAAGCTAGAGTTTCATTCAGTTTTACGCAACAGTACGGCCCGGGGAGGGCTCCTGCACTGCACCGCAGGGAAGTGCCGCCAAGGCTTGATTTCCCCTCAGCAGAGTGCCCTCTCCTCGCTCACGTGTCCCAGAGTCAGCACTGACCTGACGCAGCTCAGGCACTGTGCACTCCCCTCGAGAAATCACCCAAGGATCCGAACTCCTGGGGGATAGGCCCTCAGACCCCGAGTGAGAGTAGGGGCTCTCAGCTCTCAGTGGGGAAGCTAGAGTCTTATTCAGTCTTGTGCCCTGTAATGTTGCCAGGGGAGGGTTGGTGCACTGCACCGCAGGGAAGTGTCGCAAGGCGTGACTCCCCCTCAGCCCGGTGCCCTCTCCTCACTCACGCGCCTCAGAGTCAATGCTGACCAGTCGCAACTCGGGGACTGTCCACTCCCCTTGAGAAATCACCCAAGGATCCGAACTCCTGGGGGACAGGCCTCCAGACCTCAGTGGGCGGGAGGGGAGCGCCGGAAGGGTTGCCGGCGAAGGATTCCCAAAGTTTTATTCAGTTTTATGCCTGGCAGGAGAACACCACGACACCCCAGTAGGGGAGGCAGGTCCAGTTTTTAGAAGGTCTCTCCTGTGGAGTGTAGTGGGAGGGCCTTTAATTTCTGCCCGCTTGTTTGATTGTGGGGCTCTTGAGCCGGTCTCATGGGGGAGGGGGACTCCCGTCTGCTTGGTGGTGGATTTTGTACCTTTTGTTTGCGTCCTTGTGATCATAACTTGCCTCAGTGGTGTTGATGTGCATTCTTCAACCTTCTCTCTTGGTGAGGCTCAAGTCCACCAGGATACTTACTAAATTCCTGTCCCTTAACTCTCCTTCTGGACGGGAGCCTCTGTTGAAAGCTGGCTTCAGTCCGCCATCTTGTCTCCCCAATCATGAAAGAAATTTTAAAGAGATCAATAAAACTAAAATGTGTCTGAAGATCTAGTGTCAGATGCTAGACCTTGGGGGATGCAAGACTACGGTAAAGCAAACTTTATTAAAGTCTCCCAGAAAGTGGGGGCATAAAACCGAATGTCCAGAGCACAATAAGTCTTCACAACATGAGCACACTGAGAAACCGGCATCCGGACCAAGAAATAGAACATTAGGACTCCTGCCCCCAAGTCCCAGGCTGCAGAAGGGTGCCAGTCAGTGGCCTGTTAGGAAGCTGGCCACAGAGCATTACCCCCTGAGCTCTACCTCCTGTTCTATCACCCATCCCTGTCCCCCACCTCCAGTCTGTATAAAAATTATCTTCCATGAAACCAGTTCCTAGTGCCAAAAAGGTTCTGGTCCGTGGTCTGTTAGGCACTAGGCCTTGTAGTGAGCGGTAGGCCAACAAGGCAAGCTTCATCGGTATTCACAGCCACTCTCCACCACCAGCATTACCACCTCCCACCCCTCCAACTCTCCATCCCCCAACAACTGTTCACTGCCAATTTTTCTTACATGAAACCAGTCCCTGGTGCCCAAAAGGTTGGGGACCACTTAACAAAGATGTTACTAGAATTTCATAGCCTCCTCCCATGTCTCCTTCTAGGCATCACTTCCCTCTCCCAAGGGTAACCATTCTGTCAACTTCCAGACCAGAATTTTGCCTAATATTGAACTTGACATTAATATAACAATATAGTACACACTTCACTGTGTGTCACCTCTTCCATTGCCTTGTGAGATTTCTCCCTGCTGCTGTTCATTTCCCCCTCTATATATTACTCCTTTTGTATCTTAGCATCTGTTTGTTCATTCTGCCCTTAGTGGACTTTTGGATTGTTTTTCTGTTTGGGGCTGAGAATATTCTTTCACATGCCTTTTGGTGAGTATGTGGACACATTTCTGTTGGGTATTTGCTTACAAGTGGTGCTATTACCTCTTCTAGTGAAGTTAGTGACTTTTGATGAGGCTATTTTGATGGCCAGGGGTATTTTGAGGCAGTCTGGAAAACTTTGGTAATTAAGCCAACTTTTGGGACTGCAGTAGTTTGTTTTTTTGGGGGGGGTTGTGCTTTTTGTCCCCTCCCCATAAATTCACATGTTTAAGCCCTAACCCCAGTATGGCTTTCTTTGGAGACAGGCCTTTTAGGAAGTAATTAAGGCTAAGTGAGGTCATAAAGGCGGGGTCCTAATCTGATAGGATTGATGGCTTTATAAGAAGAGGAAGGGAGAGAAAGTTCTCTCTTTCTCTCTGCATGTGCACAACCAAGGAAAGGCCATGTGAGCACACAGTCAGAAGGTGGCCTCCTGCAAATCAGAAAGAGAGCCCTCACCAGAATCCAACCCAGCCTGACCTTGGCCTGGGACCTGCAGTTCATGAAAAAATACATTCCTATTGTTTAAGCCACCTGGCCTGAGATAGTCTATTATGATAGCTTGAGCAGACTATTACTCTATTTTGTTTTTTGAAGTCAGAAAGTACATTAAAAAAATTATAACTTTATTGTGGTAAAAATATACATAATAAAGTTTGCCATCTTAACCATTTTAAAGTGTATAGTTTAGCAATATTAAATACCAATACATTCATAATGTACAACTGTGACCACCAATCATCTCATAAACCTTTCTATCTTGTAAGACTAAAACTCTGTGCCCATTCCCCCAGACCCTCACAACCACCATTCTACTTTCTGTGATTTTTACCTCTCTATCTGAGATATGTGGAATCACACAGCATTTTGTTCTTTTGTGACTGATTTATTTCACTTAGCATAATGTCCTCAAGGTTCAGTCATGTTGCAGAATATGCTGGAACTCCTTCATTTTTAAGGATGAATAATGTCCATTGTATGGATATAGCACGTTTTGCTTATTCATTCCTCTGTTAATAGACATTTGGGGTGCTTGCACTATTTAGCAATTGTGAATAATGCTGTCATGAGCATGGGTGCACAGATATCCCTCTGAGACCCTGGTTTTAATTCCTTGGGAGTACATACTCAGAAGGGGAATTATTGCATCATTTGGTAATTCAGTTTTTATTTTTTTATTTATTTATTTATTTATTTATTTATTTATTTATTTATTTATTTTTATTGTTAAGTCATAGCTGTGTACATTAGTGCAATCAAGGGGTACAATGTGAGGGTTTCATATACAATCTGAAATGTTCTCATCAAACTGTTCAACGTAGACTTCGTGGCATTTTCTTAGTTACTTTATGTAGGCATTTGTATTCTGCATTTAGTAAGTTTCGCCTGTACCCATTCTAAGATGCACCCTAGGTGTGGCCTCCACCCATTACCCTCCCTCCACCAAAACCTCCCCCCTCCCTCCCCCTTCCTTGGCCCTTTCCCCATAGTCTTGTGCTATAGTTGGGTTATAGCCTTCATGTGAAAGCTATAATTTAGCTTCATAGTAGAGCTGAGTAATTTGGATACTTTTTCTTCCATTCCTGAAATACTTTGCTAAGAAGAATATGTTCTAGCTCCACCCATGTAAACATGAAAGAGGTAAAATCTTCATCTTTCTTTAAGGCTGCATAATATTCCATGGTATACATGTACCACAGTTTGCTAGTCCATTCGTGGGTCGATGGACACTTGGGCTTCTTCCATGACTTAGCGATTATGAATTGGGCTGCAATAAACATTCTGGTACAGATGTCTTTGTTATATTGTGATTTTTGGTCTTCTGGGTATAAACCTAGTAAAGGAGTTATAGGATCAAATGGCAGGTCTGCTTTTAGGTCTCTAAGATTCTCCAAACATCGTTCCAGAAGGAATGTATTAGTGTGCATTCCCACCAGCAGTGTAGAAGTGTGCCCTTTTGTCCACATCCATGCCAACATCTCTGGTTTTGGGATTTTGTTATGTGGTCTACTCTTACTGGGGTTAGGTGATATCTCAGAGTAGTTTTGATTTGCATTTCTCTGATGATTAAGGATGGTGAGCTTTTTTTCATGTGTTTGTAGATTGTGCATCTGCCTTCTTTAGAGAAGTTTCTCTTCAAGTCCCTTTCCCACCCTGAGATGGGATCACGTGTTCTTTTCTTGCTAATACATTTGAGTTCTCTGTGAATTCTGGTTATTAGACCTTTATCGGAGCTATAACCTGCAAATATTTTCTCCCATTCTGAGGGCTGTCTCCTTGCTTTACTTACTATGTTCTTGGCTGTGCAGAAGCTTTTTAGTTTGATCAGGTCCCAGTAGTGTATTTTTGATACTGCTTCAATTGCCTGGGGAGTCCTCCTCATAAAATATTCACCCAGGCAGATTCCTTCAAGGGTTTTCCCTGCACTTTCTTCAAGTATTTTTGTAGTTCCATGTCTTAAGTTTAAGTCTTTTATCCAGTGACAGTCTATCTTAGTTAATGGTGAAAGATGTGGGTCCAGTTTCAATCTTCTACAGATCGCCAGCCAGTTCACCCAGCACCATTTGTTAAATAGGGAATCTTTTCCCCACTGAATGTTTTTAATTGGCTTGTCAAAGATCAAATAACGGTGAGTAGCTGGATTCATCTCTTGGTTCTCTGTTCTGTTCCAGACATCTACTTCTCTGCTTTTGTGCCAGTACCATGCCGTTTTGATCACTATCGATTTATAGTACAGTCTCAGGTCTGGAGCATGATTCCTCCTGCTGTGTTTTTATTGCTGAATAATGTTCTGGCTATTTGAGGTTTTTTTTCTGATTCCTTATAAAACGAAGTATTATTTTTTCAAGATCTTTAAAGAATGACAATAGAGCTTTAATAGGAATTGCATTAAAATTCTATATTGCTTTGGGTAGTATGGACATTTTAACAATGTTGAGTCTTTCCAGCCATGAGCATGGTATGTTTTTTCCATTTGTTAACATGTTCAGCTATTTCTTTTCTTAAAGTTTCATAGTTCTCTTTGTAGAGATCTTTCACATCCTTTGTTAGGTATACTCCCAAATATTTCATCTTCTTTGGCACTACTGTGAAAGGAATAGACTGTTTTTTCAGCTTGGGTTATTGTTGGTATATATAAAGGCTACAGATTTATGTGTGTTGGTTTTGTAGCCTGAGACATTGCTGTATTACTTGATCACTTGTAAAAGTTTTTTTTTTTTTTTTTGTAGAGACAGAGTCTCACTTTATTGCCCTTGGTAGAGTGCTGTGCCATCACAGCTCACAGCAACCTCCAGCTCCCGGGCCTAGGCAATTCTCCTGCCTCAGCCTCCCCAGTAGCTGGGACCACAGGCACCCGCCACAACACCTGGCTAGTTTTTTGTTGCAGTTTGGCTGGGGCCGGGTTTGAACCCACTACCCTTGGTATATGGGGTCGGCACCCTACTCACTGAGCCACAGGTGCCGCCGCTTCTAAAAGTTTTGTAGTAGAATCCCTAGTGTTTTCCAGATATACGATCATACCATCTGCAAAGAGTGAACGTTTGATCTCTTCTGACCCTATGTGGATACCCTTGATCACCTTTTCTTCCCTGATTGCAATGGTTAAAACTTCCATTACAATGTTAAAGAGCAGTGGAGACAATGGGTAACCTTGCCTGGTTCCTGATCTAAGTGGAAAAGATTTCAATTTAACTCCATTCAATACGATATTGGCTGTGGGTTTACTGTAGATGGCCTCCATTAATTTAAGAAATGTCCCTTCTATACCAATTTTCTTAAGTGTTCTGATCATGAAGGGATGCTGGATATTATCAAAAGGTTTTTCTGCATCAGTTGAAAGAATCATATGGTCCTTATTTTTTAGTTTGTTTATATGTTGAATTACATTTATAGATTTACGTATAATGAACCAGCCTTGAGACCCTGGGATAAATCCCACTTGGTCGTGGTGTATAATTTTTTTGATGTCTTGTTGGATTCTGTTTGTTAGGATCTTATTGAGTATTTTAGCATCAATATTCATTAGTGATATTGGTCTATAATTTTCTTTTCTTGTTGGGTCTTTCCCTGGTTTGGGGATCAAGGTGATGTTTGCTTCATAGAATGTGTTGGGTAATGTTCCTTCTTTTTCTATATTTTGGAAAAGGTTTAGTAGTATAGGTACTAGTTCTTTAAAGGTTTGGTAGAGTTCTGACGTAAAGCCATCTGGTCCTGGGCTTTTCTTTTTAGGGAGATTTTGTATAGTTGATGCTATTTCAGAACTTGATATAGGCCTGTTCAACATTTCCACTTCATTCTGGCTAAGTCTTGGTAGGTGGTGTACTTCCGGGTATTGGTCAATTTCTTTCAGATTTTCATATTTCTGAGAGTAGAGTTTCTTGTAGCATTCGTTAAGGATTTTTTGAATTTCTGAGGGGTCTGTTGTTATTTCATCTTTACCATTTCTGATTGATAAAATTAGAGAATTTACTCTTTTTTTCCTGGTTAGGTTGGGCAAAGGTTTATCTATTTTATTGATCTTTTAAAAAAACCCAACTTTTGGATTTATTGATCTGTTGTATAATTCTTTTGTTTTCAATTTCATTTAGTTCTGCTCTTATTTTGGTTATATCTTTTCTTCTGCTCGGTTTGGGGTTGGAGTGTTCTTCCTTCTCCAGTTGCTTGAGATGTCCCATTAAGTTATTAACTTCCTCTCTTTCTGTTTTCTTGAGGAAGGCTTGCAGTGCTATAAATTTCGCTCTTAGGACTGCCTTTGCAGTATCCCAGAGGTTCTGGTAATTCCTGTCTTGATTGTTGTTTTGTTCCAAAAATTTGGTGATTTCCTTCTTAATCTCGTGTATAACCCACATATCCTTCAGCATAAGGTTGTTTAGCTTCCGTGTTTTTGTATGGGTATGCAGGTTCCTGTTGTTATTGAGTTCAACTTTTATTCGATGATGGTCTGAGAAGATGCAAGGAATAATGTCTATTTTTTTAAATTTGCTGAGGTTAGATTTGTGGCCTAGGATGTGGTCAATTTTGGAGTATGTTCCATGGGTTGATGAGAAGAATGTGTATTCAGTTTTTGGGGGATGAAATGTTCTGTAGATGTCTGTTAAGTCCAGATGTTTAATGGTTGAGTTTAAATCTAAGATTTCTTTGCTTAGCTTCTTTTTGGAGGATCTATCCAGCACTGCTAAAGGGGTGTTAAAATCTCCAACTACTATGGAAGTGGAGGAAATTGAGTTGCTCATGTCTGTTAGAGTTTCTCTTATAAATTGAGGTGTGTTGTGGTTGCGTGCATAAATATTAATAATAGAGATCTCATCATATTGAGTATTACCTTTAACAAATGTGAAGTGTCCATCCTTATCCTTAATTAGTTTCTTTGGTTTAAAGCCTATTGTGTCTGCAAACAGGATTGCAATGCCTGCTTTTTTCTGCTTTCCATTTGCCTGGATTATAGATGAGCATACCTTCACCTTGAGTCTATATTTGTCTTTTAATGTAAGATGCGATTCTTGTATGCAGCAGATATCTGGCTTGAGTTTTTGTATCCAGTCAGCCAACCTGTGCCTCTTTAGAGGACAGTTTAAACCATTCACATTAATTGAGAATATTGATAAGCCTTTTGAGAGTCCAGTGGACATTTTTAATCCTTTTACGACTGTGGAAGTTGGAATTTGATCACAATTTTCTGGGTGAGTTTACTTTTGTGGTGGAGGATTATGCTGGTGTTTATGGAGGATAGGTCTGAGAATATCCTGGAGAGCTAGTTTAATTATGGCAAATTTCTTCAACATGTGTATGTCATTGAAGTTTTTAATTTCTCCATCATAAATGAAACTCAGTTTAGCTGGGTATACGATCCTGGGTTGAAAGTTATTTTATTTTAGGAGATTAAAAATTGATGACCATCCTCTTCTAGCTTGAAACGTTTCAGCAGAGAGATCTCAGTTATTCTCATATTCTTCCCCTTTTAGGTAAAGGTTTTCTTTCGTCTGGCTGCTTTCAGAATTTTCTCCTTCATATTAACTTTAGTGAAATTGAATATGATGTGTCTGGGGGATGTCTTATTCGGGTTGAGTCATGCTGGAGTTCTGAAACTGTCTGCTATCTGAATTTCAGAATCTCTTGGCATGTCTGGAAAGTTCTCCTTCATAATCTCATGGAGAAGAGACTCTGTGCCTTGTGACGCCACTTCGTCGCTTTTGGGGATCCAAGACGAATATTGGTTTTCTTCGAATTATCCCAGAGCTCTCTGAGAGAGCGATCTGTTTTTGCCCTCCATTTCTCATCCTCTTTGAGAGTTTGGGAGCTTTTGAAAACTTTGTCTTCAATGTCAGAAATCCTTTCTTCTGCTTGCTCCATTCTGTTACAGAGGGATTCTACTATGTTTCTCAGATCTTTGAGGGATGCAACTTCTTGTCTCAATTTGTCAAAATCTTTGGTCATTTGGTCTTTGAATTTGTTGAATTCTTGAGATATCTTTTGGGTTACTGCTTGGAGTTCTAATTCAATCTTATGTGCTATCCAGATTCTGAATTAGATTACTGACATCTCATCTATTTGTTTGTGCATGGGATCTTGTGCTGTGTCTGCCCCATTGATCCTTGGGGGAGTTGATCTACTCTGATTATTCATATTGCCAGAGTTTTTCTGTTGATTTTGACTTATTATTGTTTTTCACCATTGTTTCTGGCCATCCTCAGAGTTGGGGAGGTGTCTCTCCAAGATTAGATCCCAGCAGGATCACTCTATTGTTGCTTGATCTTTGTAGGGAGTGACCCTGTGTAGTTCCTCTGGGGCAGCTCTAGCTAGGGAGTTCTGGTTGTGGAAGCAGCTTCGGTTTGTGACACACCCGGATCCAGCAATAGGGCAGGAGGTGGTGCACACAGTTCTTGGAGTGCCTGGCACCCAGTGACTTTGGCACAGAGAGACCAAGGCTCCAGCAGTCTCTGGCCAGGAGTAGGGCTCTGTGTATAGGCAGGGAGGGCTCCAGAGGGCACGCAACTACCAGTATTCCTGGCCAGACGAGTGGGCCAGTGTGGAGGCTGGGAGGACACAGGAGGAAGGATGCAGGGTTGCCTGGCTCCCGCAGTTCCTGGTCAGGGCATGGGGAGGTTGTTGCGGGGTCGCAGCACAGATCTTATGGAGGTCCGGGCAACACCAAGCCTAGGAATTTGAGGTTGCTATGAGTTGTGACGTCACGGCACTCTATCCAGGGCAACAGCCTGAGCCTCCAGTGTGTCAAAACCTTCTCACTCTGCCCCTAAGGGTTAGAGCTGTAAGGCAGCTCAGTCCCCGCCTTTAGGCTGCTTAGTTGCTAGGTTACTAGGTCTCACCAGATCCTTGCTCCGGGACCCTGAGGGCGGAGCTTGCCGGGGTAGTTCTTTCCACAATGGCTCCCTGTAGCCCAGCTCAATGGCTCTGTCTGCAGCCCCAGATAATGCCCAAAGTTCTCCACACTCCTGCTCAAGCTCTCCCCAAGGCAGTTCAACTGAGTGCCAACTCCAAAAACACCGAAACAGTTCACAGGTAAGGCCTTTCCGGTTTGCAGTCTCACTGCTGCTTGCACTTACAGTTGCCACCGTGATTAGGTCGATCCAACACACGCAACCACTTGCCAGTTTCCCACTGTTTTTGTCCTCCTCTTGGGGTCCAGAAGTCCCTTGCTGACTCCCTGCATCCTCAAGGGGATGATTATAGGCAGATCCCACCAGCCAGAGATGTCTGGAGTCTTATCTCCCCAGACTCACCATGCCCAGTTGCAGGGAAGCTGTTACTCGGCCGCCATCTTTAATCCAATCCGGTAGTTCTGTTTTTGATGTTAAGAACTGCCATCCTATTTTTCATTCCTGTCAACAGTGCACAAGGGTTCCACACTTGTAATCTTCTGTTTCTTGATAGTAGTCATTCCAAGGTGCTATCTTCTTTTAGCTTTGATTCGTATTTCGCTAATGAGGGGCTATGGAAAAGTGTCATTTTGACATTGCTGGTAATTTTCTCTTATTTGTGGAGCATTCTGTCTCTGCTTGATGAAATCAGCAATATGTGCTCCCGGGTCATGTAAGTGTGAAGCAATCCTCTGAATCTTGACACCCCAATGTTACCCCATTGCCTTCCACACAGATGTTTCACATGAGCTGTGGGCTCTGTGCATTCTAAGCAGCCCTGAGTCTTCACATGTTTGAAAGATGCTTTTCTGGCTGGCTTTTAATTTTGGATTTAGAGTCAACTGGTCCTGAAAATTGTTGCTTTTTGTTGTAGGGTGGTTCAGCAAGAATCAGCCTCTCTTGGGGCCTTCTCTGTGCCTTCACTCTGTGCCACACACTGTGTTGGGCACTACACAGGGACTATCTCACTTAATTTGGCATAAAACCTTTTTAAGGTGAGCATTATTATTATCCTCATTTTATGAAGAAGGAAACTAAAACTTGGTGAAATTAAATAACTTATTCCAAATCATATAACTAGTGGGTTGCAGGGCAAAGATTCAAACACAGTCTGATTTCAGAATTTGAGATCATGGTCACACATTCACACATATTCACACATACTCACATTTGTCAGGAGAGAGATGCAGATTTAGGCTTCCCTTTGCTGATGCTAAGGGTAAGATTCTAGAAGTGAGTAAGACTAAGTTTAGATGTTGCAATTGAATGAGTCTGCAGGTGGCCCAAGTGCTGGTTACCCTCCCTTTGCCCTTCTCTACTTTCTCTGTGCCCTGGGACACTGACCCCTATGGACTGCACTCCTAGGGCCCCTAGATGGACCACTGTCAGGTGGATTTGATGCAGGGAGATCAAAGTGGAAGGGCAACAGAACGGAGAGAGAGGAAATGTGTAGAACTCCTTCCACTTCAGCACCTGCCCTGTGGCCTCTCCTTTACTTTCCCACTTTCTCCCAGTGCTGGTAACTCTCTTTCTTTCTTATCTCTCTGGCCTCAGGGGTGAGGTTGGCTTGCAATATTAGTAGTGTTAGTTACCTAGCTAGATATTAGTTAGATGGATGAGGGATGAGATTAAGCTATTTTGAATTGGTTTGGGTCAGGCTGACCTGGGCTTTTATGGGAATAATGCTGATTAAGACTCCATAAGTGGGTTGTTATTATGACCTTGCTGGTGGGTTGTTTTCAAAACCTTGCAGGTGGGATGTTTTGAGAACAGAGTTAATTGAACCTAGGAGACTTCCAAGAAGCAGCTGATGTTCCTCAAAGTTGTATATAAAACCCAGAGGCTGTGCCTTCCATGGTGCCTGCAGTCACTAGGACAGGCCTGGCCTGTTGTGCAGGTCATTAACATAAACTTTTCCTTCCTGCTAATACTTTCTTGTTCTTGCTCTCTTATTTCAGTAACTACCTCAAGCCACCCCACTGCTCTAACAGTACTCTCTAAATATCTTTAATCTCTGGCTTCTGTAATTTTTTTTTTTTTGTAGAGATGGAGTCTGAACTTTATCGCCCTTGGTAGAGTGCTACGGTGTCACAGCTCACAGCAACCTCCAATTCCTGGGCTTAGGCGATTCTCTTGCCTCAGCCTCCTCAGTAGCTAGGACTACAGGTGCCCGCCACAACACCCGGCTATTTTTTTGTTGCAGTTTGGCCGAGGCCGGGTTTGAACCCGTCACCCTTGGTATATGGGGCCAGTGCCCTACCCACTGAGCCACAGGTGCCACCCTGGCTTCTGTAATTCTGTTCATCCACCTATAAATGTTTCTTCATAAAATCTTCATTTGAACCACATGAGATGAATTGTGTCCTTCCAGCACCCTCAATAATACACATTTTTTTCTTCTTTAAGAAAAATTTCAAATTAATACAAAGGTATAAATTTTTAGGTTACATTGTTTTCAATTATAAGGTTAAATTCAAGTTGTAGTTGAGCCCTTCACCCAGAGGACATGCTGAACACCCTCATATTGTGCACATTAGTTGAGTTTCTGCCAATCATCCTGTCTCCTCCCGCTATAGTCTCCCTCCTCTCCTCCTTGCTAGACTATATTTGTGTTTTATCATTCACATATCCATGGTTTTATTTAGACAAAACATCTAGAGTTTGGCAAAAGTACTGTTAATTGTCATTGTCTTCTTTGGGAATAAGATCATAGTCAATTATCCCGGAGCTTCAGAAGTTGGGAGTTAGGGAAGGTTTGAGGTCTAGACTCTGAAAAAGAGGGTCAGGGTCTCATTGGCAAGCAGTCATCTGGATCCTGCAACAGGGTAACAGATGGAGAGAGATATTAAGAATAGAGAAGACTGGTAGGAAATTCACTGAGGAACATCATGACCAACAGACCCAAACCAATCAAGCTTAGATTCGTTAACAGTGGTCCAAAGACATGCTTTACTTTTTAAACTAGTTCATCAGGAGTTCGTGATTTTGCCATCTTGGTAACAAAAAAAAAAAAACCCTCCAAAACCAGAAAACAAAACCAATGAAAATGATACCAACTTAACAACTTGAAGTTCAGTGAAAAATATATGTATATATTTAGTTGTCAGCTTTGGGGTATGGGACCAGTATATTCTGTTCAAACTTTTGCTCCCAGTTGATAGTATGTGAAAGCAAAAGAACAAGAGGAATTCCACCCAAATGCATCCTCTAGAATAGACTGCTACTTTTCTGCCTGCCCCAGCTTTTTCCTTTGGAACTTTACCCCATTCTCCGTATTTGTGGGTTCTGCTCAAAAGAGGATTCTCACTGCCTCTGCTATGGGGACAGGGATCCAACCCAGTGTCACTGATAGGATTACTCTGGAACTGTGACTGTTCTAGGAGTAGACTCAAGGCTAATCAGAATCCTTTATTGATGAAGATATTGAGACAGGAGCTTTAAGAGCTGAGTATGTTGGAAACCATCTTGAGTACACTAGAAGCCATCTTGTCGTCACAAGGAGAAACTCTTTCAGATAATAGAGCCAAGTAGAGCAAGAAATGGAATGAGATGACATGCCTTTGATTCCATGATTTGGACCCCTGAAATCAGCGATCCCTATAGTTCACCCCTTGGACATTCATTTGTGTGAGCCAATGGTTTCCACATAGCTGTGTTTCTGTCACTGTAAGGTGAAAAGGTCTGTACTAATTCTTTTACTCTTAAGAATAACTAATGCCATAGCTGGGCATTATGGCAGGCTGTAGTCCCCGGTACTTGGGAGGCTGAGGCAAAAGAATCGCTTAAGCCCAAGAGTTTGAGGTTGCTGTGAGCTGTGATGCCATGGCATTCTACCAAGGGTGACATAGTGAGACTGTGTCTCAAAAAAAAAAGAATAACTAATGCCAATCAGTACAAGAGGGTATTTTGCTTTTCTCTATAAAGCTTCAAAGAAGAGAGTTCTTTGCTGTTTTACCTGTTTTAAAAGAGAAAGTATGTCTCTTATAGATCTAAATCTGTAAGATCTAAATCTCTCCCATGGCAATTTAGCTTTGCTCTTTTCTCCGCAAATGTGCAAAATAGCTGGTTACTATATTCCATAGAGTAATTTTTGCATACTCTGTGGAAGACAATTGTTGACTATTAATGGGCTATCCCAAGGTAAGTTTCCTCTAGACTGAGAATTCAAGTCTTTCTCCAAGATATTTTTAGTATGCCTCTCTCCACATTGTAGACCTTTGAACTTACTCCTGTAAAGGTAGAGGGGGCCTCTAGAGAGTTGTGTACAGATCCTTATTGAAAAAAAAATGTATAGGTGGTCTTCACTTTTAAAAAATTAAAAATTCTGTTACTGAAATTCCAGGACTAAAAACAGCTGTCAAAGCAGAAAAGTCACAAAAAATTCAAGCAGAAAAAATACAAATATCTGTAAACCTCTTTTTTGGTTTAGTATGAAAAAGTTTAATAGCAGATGGTGATCTTCTGGTGTCAACATGTTGTCAGTGTGAAGAAGGATGTAAGACAGTTTTTGATATATGGAGGTGGAGGCTCTGTGGTGTTCATCATTCCCTGAATCTTCGTGCTTCTAAGGCTTGGTGTCTTCCAGGCTGTGTGGAAATTCACATCTTGAGAATCAGGCCTCAAGGACTAGAATTTCTGGGAGTATGTCTCATGCCAAAAGGCTTTAATTAAAGAGGGGGAAGAATAGATTTCTTTAAAGGAAGACCTCTGCTAAGGATCTATTTTTGACCTCAATGAATATGCTATTACTTAAAAAGGCTTTTGGGTAAGACCCAAGAAGTTACCATGAGATTGCCATCTTCTGTGTTTAATGTAGGAACGTGATACAAAATGCTTTAAATAGAAAACGTGTGAAGTTGAAACGGAATTCTTCTCTTAGCAAAATAAAGTTCAGAACAATTAGCTTTCAATTCGCCTTAATTACTTTTAAACATGTATATGTTTTCAAACCCAAAATTAAGCTGTGCTCCAAGGCGACCAAGGGGTGGTTGGTTCCTTGGATGAACTATTATTTCTAATATTGATCAAGTCTCACAGGCATGTATACCAATAAACTGTTTAACAAAACCCTGACTCTTCCTTCTCCCCATATCCCGTCTTATCTAACTTCTAAGTACATTTCAATCACAAGTTTGGATTTAATTAAATTACCACCACTAGCTTAGAGAATAGTATCTATTCTTGGTTAGCTAAGTTATTTGGAGGCAAACTGAACATTTAGAAAAGTGGCTCGCCTCCATGTCTGCACATTAGTGTTAACTGGGGAGCTTTAAAAAAAATGCCAATATCCTGGTTCCAATCCCAGAGGTTCTGCTATAATGGGGATGGGGAGGAAGACAGCAGCTATTAGTGTTTTTCAAAGATCTGCTCAATTCTCACCTGCAGTCAAGGTTAAGAGTTAGTGATTCAGAGACTGAAAATAATTGCACTACTAATTCAAAGGCAGCTCATCAGGAAGCAGGATGATTCCACGGGGAGAGCACAGGATTCAGAGTTGAGGGTTTTAATCCTGTCTCTACTCTTTGTTCACTGTTGGGACTTGGTCAATGTAAATGGCCTCTCTTTGCATCCTTTCCTCATTGGTAAAAATGGGATAATTATGCCCATTTTACAGGGTTATTTTGAGGGGGGGGGAAAGCATCTGGCACATGGGGGAGCCTCTATAACAAAAGCTGCTATTAGTATAGCATTAAGTCTACCTGGAAAACCACATTTTATCCTCTGTTCACCTTATATGCCTCCCCTGTGCCAATAGAAACCCAAATCCGCACTATTCCTTGGGCTCTGAATTCTCTGAATGTGCATGAGGGGCCCTAACTCCCTCTAAAGTTGCAGGTTGAGAAGACCTATTACTTCCAAAGCTTTTCTGAGAAAACCTGAAGTCATGTGATTCAGTGAATTGAGTCCACTGGTCTGAGTGCAGCTTTCTTACAAACTGTGTTACCACCTCCGTTACTTTAGGGAAGTTATTAACTAGCTGTGCGCCCCTCCGTTTCTTAATTGGCAACTAGATGATCTTTCATTTTTCTTTCAATAATAGTAGTCTTGGCGGTGCCTGTGGCTCAGTGGGTAGGGCGCCAGCCCCATATACTGAGGGTGGTGGGTTCAAACCCAGCCCCAGCCAAACTGCAACAAAAAAACAGCGGGCCTTGTGGCGGGTGCCTGTAGTCTCAGCTACTTGGGAGGCTGAGGCAAGAGAATCACCTAAGCCCAGGAGTTGGAGGTTACTATGAGCTGTGATGCCACAGCACTCTACCAAGGTTGACAAAGTGAGACTCTGTCTCTACAAAAATAATAATAATAATAGGAGTTTTAAAAGAGCCTTGTATGCCCCAAACCAGACATACCTGCACATATTTTTACCTACAGTACAATAGTTTTATCTACAGTCTGCAGTAGAAATCGAGCCCAAGAACCTTCTGCAATAAGTTAGTCCCATGAAGAGAGTAGATATTTTTCTTCTGAAAAGCTGGGTCTTTTGTAATTAACAGTGGAAAAGGGTTCTGTACTGAATTCCAGCTTGAGGAAAGAGTATACAAATCTCCCAATCAATCTTGATGGAGAATAAGGTCTCAGGATTGATCTTAGGGTCAAAATGAGATCACATCAGAGCCTCCAGAAAGATGGAGCTTTGTGGTTGCCAGGAAATTTTTTTTTAGTGAACCCACAGGACATAGACAATAAATTGCCAGTGAAAGATTTAGACTGAAATTGTCAGCACTGATTGCACCATGTAGTGGCTCTCTGGGTCAATAATTTCCAAGCTGATCATGCATCAGAATCACCTGCAGAATGTGTTAAAGCCCAGGTGCCTGGACCCCATCCCTAGAGCTGATTGAGTGGATCTGGGATGGAACCCAAGTCTGCTTGTCTAACGAATTCCCAGGTGATGCTGGTCCTGGGTTTGTACTTTTAGAACTACTGCTCTAGGTTTTACTCCACAAACATCTGTTTACTACAAATCACCTGGAATACTTGTTAAAAAAAAAAATACCAGGTCCCTCCAGTGGAGAGTGTTATTTACTAAGTTGACAGTGAGGTCCAATTTGTTGTTATTACCAGAGGTGGCGGGGAAATCCTGAGTCATTAGGATTGTGTTAATTGCATTAAGATCACTTGGGGAAGCTTTTAAAAAATACTGATTCCTAAGACTTAGTCTCAAGATTCTGATTCTGAAGATTGGGGCTGGGAGAGTCTGCCTTCTGGAAGTATCTCTGATGATTTTGTTGTATAACTAAGTTGTCTCATTTTGTGGGTGAAAGCCCCAGGGAGGGTGAGGTATTAATTGCTCTGCAGCTAGTGGTAGAAGCCATGCTAGAACCCCCATGGCCTACATCTCTACCTTTGGTCCACACTGCCATATTCCATCTTTTCTGGTCAGTCAGAGGCAATGACTATGTTGTCTGCCCTTGACTTTCAAATGAAGATGTCCCAGGAATTGGATGTTGCACTAAGTTCCAACACCAATTCTCTGACACCAACTGGGAGAATTCAGTGCAATTCTAACACTACCTGGAATTAGTGTCAGATCCCACCTTACTGGGCAAGGACCTTGGCAAGACTGTCCTTATATCCGATACCAGTCACAAATGGGGCTCCCAGGAGATCCACATTTCTGTCTAATTTGGCTACAAATTTGGAGCTTCCCATCACACAATCCCTTCAAATTTGATAACTTGTAAGAATGACTCATAGAACTCAGGTAGGTGCTATCCTGCTGATAGCTATGTTATTATAAAGAATACAAATGAATGTCCAGAGGAAGAGATAGATACATGGGCAAGGTCTGCAAGGTCTTCAGTTTGGTATTTGTGGAAATCCACCACCCTCCTGGCATATTCAAATGTTTTTTGCCAACCAGGAAGCTCTCTGGAGCTTTAATATCCAGAGTTTTTGTGTTGGTTTCATTCTGTAGACATGATCGATTAAATCATTGGCCACATAATCAAACTTAATCTCTAGTTGCCATCCCCTCCACAGAGACGGGTGTAAAAGCTGAAAATTCCAACCCTCCAGTCACATGCTTGGTCTTGCTAGCATAGCCAGTCTCTTGAAACTCTTTAGGAGACCCATCATCAGTCACCTTATTAGCATAAACTTAACTGTCCTTGGAGAAATCACCTTTAGAATAACAAAAGACATTTCTATCAGGACAGTCCAAGGTTTTTTGAAGCTACACATCAGGGACCAGGGACAAAGACTAGCTATATTTTTTATGATATCACATGTACCTCCCATCTCCCAAACTCAGCCTCCTTGTCTAAACCCAGCTCCTTAGATTCCCATCTTCCTGTCCCTTGCCTTTTATAGGGAACAGAGCGATTTGACTGACCCGAATGCATACTGCACAGCTGCTCAGCTCGTTTAAAACCATTCTCCTTGCCTTTGTAGAAATAGCCTCTGGGTTCCAATTCTACTTAGACCTCCAGGCAACATTATTTCTTCTCTGGGAAATGTATAAGACATTTGGCTTCTGGCCAGCCAGATCCCAGCTGTACCTTGCTCATTCCAAGTCGCACTTTTCAGAGACACATACGTGTATGACTCAGTTAATAATATCTTTTATTTATTGCATTACAACTTTCAAAATACTTATTTTTACATTTGTAATTTTGACCCCATGGTGAAGAACCCTGTGGAATAGGCAGGGGAATGTAAAGATAATTCCCGTATTGTTTCCCTTCAGCAAACATTGAGCGCTTACTGAATTCTAACCACCGAGAGACAAAGTGGATAGACAAACGTTAGTCCCTCCTCTCAACAGGGTGGAAAACCATTGCTCAGATAAATGGAGTGACTTGCTCAAAGCCACATTGGCCTTCTAACTCTTTTCTTGGTACTTTTTCTATTCAGGATGCTAGGAGCAGGAGCTTTTCATGATCAGGGTCTGGGGGCTAGGCTGAGACAACGTGGGGAATGTCGAGGAACAGGTGGAGGACATAGTGGCTGCTTCTCCTGGGTGCAAAGGCCCAAGGTAGCCTTTCTTCTTGTATTGTGGCTTTTGTAAAAAAAAAAAAAAAAAGCCACAAAATTGGCAGTTTCAAACAAGCAGAAGTCTGAAATCAGTATCACTGGGTAGAAACTGAAGCGTCGGCAGGGCTACACTTTCTCCAGAGGCTCTAGGGGGATCTGTCCTTTGCATCTTCCAGCTTTTGCTGAGGGCCGCCATTCCCTGGCTTGTGGCTGCGTCACTCCAATCTCTAAGGCCGACATCTTAGGGTCTTTACCTGTTCTGCCTTCACACCACATTTGTCTCTGTGTGTTGTGTGTGTGTGTAAAGTTTCCTCTGTCTCTCTTATAAGGACTCTTTTGATGGCATTGAGGGCCTATCTGGATAATCAAGGACTTTTTCCAAATATGATAACATTGACAAGATTCTAAGATTCCAGGGAGCATTGGGGGCCATTATGGAGCCTAGCACCCTGCTGAAAACCAAAGCACACTTTGAGGAAAGCTCAGTTTTAATCTCCACAAGATCTAGAGGCCAGAACTCTGGATTTAGAAGTGACAGTGGAAAAATCCAGTCCCCTCAGGCCCAGCAAGGGAAGGGCCTATCACAGGCTACATGTGCAGCGTTAATGGCCATGGCAGGATCCGGCCACTTGGTTTCCAGTTTTCCAGTCTGATGCTGCTGTTGCCAAATTTTCCACTGAGAACAGGAATGGGCTTGCCTCTGACATACAAGCCTCCTGCCCTCAGCTTCCCCCCTCTTGTCCTGTCCTGACCCCTATGTGAGAGGGCAAGGGAGATAGAGAACCGGAAAAGGCAGTGGACTTAAGCTTCCAGTCTGGTCTGGGGCTGGAGGAGGTCAGATAGTGATGCTATCCATCTGGGAGTGGGGAAGACCCTTGATCTAGTACCATTGAAATGAGTGCCAACCTTTCCTTTCCCTCTGCCTTTAGGCAGAAATGCAATAGACAGTCCCCATTCCCGAGGGAACTAGTTCACAGAATCCCCATCCTGCTGCCAAGGCTGCTAAAAGGCCAGAGAAAAGGCAAGGACACATCTCATTAGAGCCAGCCTACAAGGCTACAAGGCTTAGGCCCTGGGAATACAGAACTGCAGGAGCCTTTGAGGTGCAAATTCAGAATTGCTAAAGGCTCCTGTTTTTTTAAAAGGAGATTTAAAAGTTTCATTTTACACAGCATGAAAGCCAAATCCTATCCCCAGGTGGGATGCCTTCATTGTCAATGGAGGACAAGGGAGAACAAGGAATCCTCCATCATTCCTGATAACCCAGCCATTGGTGAACTTCCCAGACTTGCTGTCTGTAGCGCGCCTCATGTCAGTCCCTTCCTTTTAATCCCCACTATCCTATTCCTGGCCTTCATTTCCGACTCCCCCTCTTCATTTTAATTGCAAAATGAAGGATCCTAGAGCCAGGAAATGTGAGGAAAGCAGCTCTAGAAGCTGGAAAAGACAAGGAAATACGTTTTCCTCTAGAGCAGTGGTTCTCAACCTTCCTAATGCCACGACCCTTTAATACAGTTCTTCATGTTGTGGTGACCACCACCAACCATAAAATTATTTTTCATTGCTACTTCATAACTGTAATTTTGCTACTGTTACAAATCATAATGTAAATATCTGATATGCAGGATGGTCTTAGGCAACCCCTCTGAAAGGGTTGTTCAATCCCCAAAGGGGTCACAACCCATAGGTTGAGAACCGCTGCTCTAAAGCTACTTGATTCTGGCCCAGTAAACCCAGTTTAGGACTTCTGACCTCCAGAAATATACAAGAATAAATGTATGTTGCTTGAAGTCACCATATTTGTGGTAATTTGTTATAGCAGCCACAGGAAACTAATACAGATTGTTTCCACATTTTGGAATTGTCAGTGTTGTATTACTTTCTATCTCTTGATGAGAACTCTCAAGTCTGATCCCCCTTGGCTCCTGTCTCCCTACTGAGCCTCTCCTCTGCTCTAAGGCCTTTATGACTTTCTCACTTCTGGAACATGCAATCCAAATTCTTTAGCTCAAAGGCCTTCTGTGTCCAGCCCCAACCGCTTCTCTAGCCTTTAAATAGGCTGTTGGTTCTGTAGCCACCTCCACACTTAACACACAGACTTTCTGTACTCATTCCTGGCTCACAAGATTCTGTGTCTGAAACGCTTCTGTTAACCCATCTATGCAGATGGTCCTTGAAGCTCCAGCTCAAATGGAATCTCTTCCGATAAAGTCCCTCTCTATCCTCAGCCCATGCCCAGCACAATGTCATCTTTGCCTTCATTAAACATGCATAACACTTGGCATCTATTTCAAGGCAAACATTAATTCTACCCTATGCTTGAGTACTATATTTATAGAGTATACAACTCTCACCTAAATAATTTGCTGAATTATTTGTTCTTTAAATATTTGTTGAGTTGAATTGAAATATGAACTCTGCCCTCTAGAGAACAAGGCCTACTTCCTGCTGTGTTCTGGTTGGGTATTCGTAATGAAATAGAAACACCACCAGTTTTAGCAACAAAAGATGGACATAAGAAAAGGCAGAGGAAATGAGGCCAAATTATGCTTCTAGTTTTTCAGGTCCCATTCTTCATTCACTGTGTTGTGCCTTCACAGATGCAAGAATAAATAAGACAGCAATTCACGAGAAAAGGACTTAGGAAGATGTGCTGACCCCATATTCAGTCATGAACCCCCGACTATGGTTCTGTTGATGAAATGCTGATATCATCTCAGGTTACCTTTACAGAAGTGCAAGTCCAGAACAAAGAGGGGATTGTATCATGGTTCTCCCAGATGTGTCTTCTAAGGGAGGTCTGCTCAAAGTGATCTCTGCTTCCCACACCTGATAGATCACCAGAATAACCTGGGCAGCTGTTAAAAAATACAGATTTCTGGATCCCACCTCTAAGAAATACTGAATTAACAGGTCAAGGGAGAACCTGGGAATCTGTATTTTAATCAGCACAAAGTATTTGAGGCTCACTGGTCTACAAAGTCCCTTCAGGTAGTTTCTAATTCTGGAATTCTTGTTATTCAAGTGTTGTGTTTGTTTCTTGGTTCCACAGTCTGGAGAGCCCTGATTACTAACTCTGCAGATTCTCATCGTAGTCAGTCCCAAGTCTTGATCTTATGATGCTGTATCTACTGAGAAAGGGAGCATAAATCAATTGGCTAATAGGTAAAGTTTGGGGGTTTAACTAATTATTTTAGAGATAGTCACTGTCTTAGTTCATTTGTGTTGCTATAAGGAATGCCCGAGGCTGGGTAATTTATAAAGAAAAGAGGTATATTCATCTGGGTTCTGCAGGCTGTATAATTGGCATGGCACCAGCATGCACGCACCTGACTACCTGGTGAGGGCCTAACGCTGCTGCTTCTCAGGGTGGAAGGCAAAGGGAGCAGAGATCGCACAGTGACGGGGGAGGAGGCACAGGGCTTTTTTCTTTAAACAACCAGCTCTCTCGGGAACTAACAGAGTGAAAACTGACTCATCCCACACCCTGGAGGGCATTAATTTATTCATGAAGGCTCCACCCCCATGACCCAAACACCTCCCATTAGTCCCCACCTCCAATACTAGGGATCAAATTTCAACATGGGGTCTGGCACACAAACATCTGAACTTAGCGGTCTCTTAATACATCGTGCCTCAATCTCCCCATCAAGAACATGGGCTACAATGCACGGGCTCCAGCCACTCAATTTATCTCTTTGAGATGAATGAAACAAGCCTACACTATTACATGGATCACAAAAAGGAGCAGCTAAAGACAAAAATACATAAACAAGAACAGGTACTCTTGCATTTGCAATGCTGATAAGATCTCCAAGTGGCAGTGGTGCTGTAGAACTGGTGTCTGAGCTGACCCTAAACTCTAGAACAGTGATTTTCAACCGTGTGCTGTGAAAAATTTTAAAGATGACTAATTAAATTATTTTTGAAAGAAGTTCAAAGCACAGTAAGTATATTCTTTTTTTTTATTCTTTTTAAAAAATCAATGTAATTTAAGTGTGCCATGGAAGTTTAACTATAGGTTCAAGGGTGCTGTGAGACAAAAAAGGTTGAAAATCCCTGCTCTGGAAGGAGCTCTGAATGATTAAACAAAGTCTTATTGCCCATAAGCCTTCTTTACTCAGAGGCAGAAGCAAAGTTAGCCAATCCCACTGCTTGGGGTAGGAACAGCTCAAGTGGTAGAGGAAACCAAGGCCAAGGGCAAGAGGCTCAGCCCATCCCGTGCTGTGCATTTGAATCACAGAGATTTATTGCTGCCTCCCAAACAAGCAAAACCATTGGAAGAGCCCAGTGCAGAGGGATGATCAAGAGGAAGGAATCATTTCTCAGCCTTGTCTATTTTGTTTATCTTGTGCCCCTTGTCATTAACCCCTGAGAGTTAAAGCTGACTGGTTCATTTCATTTTCTGATCACCCAGTTTACAGCATCGTTAAAATTAATCAAGCACTCATGTCAGCACATAACAAGCAGGCCATGTGAGGAGGCAGGTGCTGGGAAGACCTGGGACCTTAGCGGGGACAACTGTGCAGTTGTGGTGGCTACCACCTGTCCCCAGCACTGTTGTTCCTCATTAGACCCACTACCAAACGGAGCTAGAGCTTGGGGTCTGACAGTAAAGAGTAAGACAATTTGCACACTTATTTCTTTTGGATTAAAGCAGAAATAGAGATTTCCATTTCTATCATCTGTTTGGAATGGTGAAAAAGTTCTAGAAATGGATAGTGGTGACAGTTGCACAATATTGCTGAATGTACTTCATGCCACTGAACAAATGGTTAAAATTTTATGGGTAAATTTTCCATTATATATGTTTTACCACCATTTTTTGGAAAAGGAAGTGGGGTTGGCTTCCATAGTCATAGTCAAGTTCAATAGTCCAGAGACAAGTCCAATCACCAGGAGGAAGGTAATTCAACACTAACATTTGCCACCACGTTGCCTTTGGATTTCAGGTGCCACCCTGCACAACCGACCTTCTGTTCCTTCTTCAGGGTTGACTTGTTTCAGGAGCAGTGACAGAGCTGACCCGTATTGCAGGTGCTCGTGGGGATTCTCACTGTGAGACATTTGAGAGCACACAGAGCTCCCCTTAACTCCAGACCCTTCAGTACTGTTCAGAAGGGCTTGAACCTCTTTTGTTCTCAAAAAAAAAAAAAAAAAAATGGCTAGGAAAGAATTTGTCTCTGATGTAGACCATCCTACTTTTTCTATGGAAATAATAAACAACCCATCTCATGCAGTATGGTTATTCAGTAAATTTTTTGGACACCAACTTTTCTTTTCTCTTTTTCTGAACTGGATTCTTCAGAGCTGGGCTAGGTAAGACCTTTGGAATTTCAAGCCCATTCTCACTTCCTCTGTGTATTTGGGCCTGTGAATGTTTTTACCACCCAGAGACTAGTAGAACCTTGAGGATGGAAAAGGCCTGAAATGACCCCCTGGCCCGGCCACCCCGTGAGACCTGACAAATGGTCAATCTTTGGTCAGACACCTCCAGAGTGGCTCCTGTGTATGACAAAAGTCATACCCTGGGGCTATTACTCACCCTATCTCCTCAGCCCCTCAGACAAAAACAGATGCTCAGACATAAAGTAGGTTTCAGATACAAGTACGTTTTTAAAGCATCCTTCACCAATCTCTATTTCTGTGTTGGATTTAGGTTGGGTTATTTTCATCTTTCAGGAAGACTTTTGCACATTCAGATCACTTCGTATTTTCTACTTGTAATTTCTAGCTGGAAATTACACATGGAAGCTGAGTCACCTCCGTCTCTCCCAGAGTCTGAGTTGGCTGTTACCAAGACCTTCCTCATTATTCAAACTCATCCCACGAATACCAAAAGCAACACTTGGTTGTGGAAGATCTCCAGCTTCACAAGTCATGAAATGCACCTGCGCTGGGTACTTCTTGCTTACCACCTCACTAAGGATTTACAACTCCTGACATGTTGTATTTCTGGTGACTATATTCTGAATGAAAGCTTCTTGCCCAAGGCAAGGACAACTTCTTTACTCACCTTAACATGATCTCAGGTAAAGGAAAAGAATTTTTAAAAATCCCACTTTTAGAATATTAGGAATGAAAATCTTATTAAAATAAGACCTTTAAAGAGCTCCCTTTCACTGTTCATTTCACAGATGGTATAGATACCCCAAAATGTTGCCTGGTCTGAAATCTTTTTATCTGTAGCTTTAGGAGAAAAAAGCGTATAATATATGGAAAGGAGAAACCAACAGTAAAAACGACAGGTATGGGGATGCAAATTATGATTCTAGCCTGGAAATAGTTCTGGTCACCTTCTATTCAAGGAGGACCGTATTTGGGTTTGGGATGGAGACTGCAAATGGGGCGATAAAGAGAAGTGATGCCTTGACAGTAATTTTGAACTGCAAGCTTTGAGCATCCCAGCCTTTTACCAAAGCCGCACCTTTGAAAAGAAATGGGAAAGGTAGACCTTTTCATTTTTACAAGGTCATGGCTTGTATGATTTGAATTATTTTCCCCACATATTCAGATATCGAAGGCTTAACCCCTCAGTATCTCCAAATGTGACTTATTTGGAAATAGGGTCATTGTGAACGTAATTAACTAAGATGATCCTGGAATAGGGTGGTCCCCTAATTCAATATCACCAGGGTCCTTACAAAAGGGAGAAATTTAGACACAGAGACAGGTCTGGTAGCCTGTGGCACGGTCTGTGTGGGGGAAACTGATGCTTGCCTCACAGGCCTGGAAAGGAACCAACCTACGTATTCATTATGTGATGGCAGCATCAACACCATTACCACGTGTGTTACCTCACACGAGTCCTCTAAGCCTTCTTATTAGATCCTGCCATGTTGTTTACAATAGTTTGGGGAAAACACAAGGGTGATAATGGATCACCATCTGGCAGGCAAAGAAACCCACACTAAGACACCCAGGTCACTTCTAGGATTGTGGATTCCCAGGACCTTCTCTTGTTACATCATCTCCCATCACTAAGTGAGTCTTTGTTCCAATTTCTTCAAGTTGAGCTGCTCTTTTATAATGGCTCCGCTGGGACGTCTAAAGATAAGCCAGAACATCCAGTAGGAAAACATTGCCATCCGTCATTTGCTAGGATTTCTTTTCGGCCAATTAAAAAAACAGGTGCCAAAAGCACCACTTTGCAGGGCTCATAAAGGTTATATTCAAACTATCTCTAATGATTCTGCAATCATGATTAAGCAAAACAAAACAAACAAGCTTCCTATTCCCCAGAGTCCTGGGTATATCACAAATGTGTTTAAGGGTCCAACAAGGTGAGTTCTTTGATAAAAGAAGAACCACATTTGGAAGTGATTATTACCCTTTATTTTTCAATATGCCTGACCCCCCAATTGGTTTGTTTCTGAGTGATGTGCATGGAAGTAAAAAAATCATGTTGTAAATATATGCGGTAAGGTGACTGGGTAGAAGTTGGCGGTTTTAAACACTCACATAATTTTTTTTTTTTTTTAAGACAAAGCCTCAAGCTGTCGCCCTGGGTAGAGTGCCGTGATGTCACAGCTCACAGCAATCTCCAACTCCTGGGCTTAGGTGATTCTCTTGCCTCAGCCTCCCAAGTAGCTGGGACTATAGGTGCCCACCACAATGCCCGGCTATTTTTTGGTTGTAGTTGTCATTGTTGTTTGGCAGGCCGGGGCTGGATTCGAACCCACTAGCTCAGGTGTATGTGGCTGGCGCCTTAGCCGCTTGAGCTACAGGTGCTGAGCCCACTCATATAATATTAATTGCAAGTAATAGGCTCCCAATCACAATGACTTAAAAGTGATGTCATAGAAGAAAGTGTGGTTCCAGAATCTTCCCGTCAGGGTGTTACTTGGTGAGATTGTTCAAAATCTGATTTTTCTCAGATCCCTCCTGTAGGATTCTTAGATAGAGCGAAAACAGGGATTCTTCCAGACACTGGAATTTGAGAACCATTGGTCTTGGTTGTGTTGGCAACAGAGATGACAACATCAACTCCAGTCCGTATATACCGCAGACCCACCGCACCAGAAACAACTCATTTCTAACGGATCTATTCACATGGATTCTAGCTTCGGCTCATGTAGTAATACCTTCTAAGACAAAGCCATTATTGTAGCAATGACTCTTAACTGCCACCATCCTGAGCCCACCACCTGTGTCACATCTCATTAGGTTCTGTGGATGAGGTATGGCATTTGTCACGGGCCAACTCACACAGGGGCAGAAACTTGGCAGGACAGGCTGAGCCAAAGCAAAAACCAGAAATAAACCTACAACCTTCTTAGAAAACCATCTCAAACAAAACCAGCTCATGGAGTGTCTTCTCCACTGCAAGGTTAAGACAGGACTGCAGGGCAAGCTTGACCACTGATGGGGGCAAAGCTTGATGGGTCTGGGGCTGGGAAGGCCGGACAAGGGGGACAGAGGTGGCTGGTTCAGAATCAGTTTCTTCGACGTGCATTTCCCAGCAGGTGTCCCACAGAACACTAATCCTACCCAACGCCCTAGGAATACAGAACTTCATGGTTAAAATCTTTTCTTGATATTCCCAAGTCTATCAACATAAAAAAATTCCTTTGAAATATCCCAGCATGGTAGCACACATCGGAAATCTCAGCTACTCAGGAGACCAAGGCTGGAGGATGGCCTGAGACCAGAAGGTTGAGACCAGCCTGGGCAACATGGTGAGACTGTCTCTTAAAAAAAAAAGAAAGAAAGAAAAAAGAAAACACTTTTTATTTTGAAATAATCATAAATTTGTAGGAGATTGTAAAATAGCACATAGTCTCATGTACACTTCGCCTGTCTTCCCTCATGCGGACATTTTACCAACTAAGAAATTGACTTTGGTATGGGGCTGTGAACTTGACCCCTGGCCTCATTGAGTCTTTACTGTTTTTTACCTGGATTCATTCGTGTGCGTGTGGATACACACACTTGTGCACTTGTACCCGTGTATGTCACCATAGAGGGACTCCTCTGTACCTCTCCTGTTTTTACCCTTCTCTTTCCCCGCCCATTGGAAGCAACTAATCTGTTCTTCTTCTCTATAATTTTGTCATTTTAAGAATGCTATATAGATGGAACCATACAGTGTATATCCTTTTGAGATCGACATTTTCTTCTTAGTATAAAGCAGGTCATTGCATGTATCAATGATTTGTTCCTTTCTTTTGGAGAGTAGTATCCCCTGGAATGACTGTATCGTAGTTAAACTATTCACCATTGAAGGATATTTAGGTTGGTCCCAGCTTGGGGCTGGTATATGTCAGATGTTACGTATAAGTTTTCGTATGAACCTAAGTTTTCACTTCTCCAGGATAAATGGCCTGGAATATAAGTGCTTTGGGATATGGCAGTTGCATGTTTAGTTTTATAAGAAACAGTCAATGTACCATGTTACATTTTCCCCAGGGACGTATGAGAAGTCCAGTCCCTTGCACCATCACTGTCTTTATTTGTTCTAACAGGTGCATAGTGATGTCTCATTGTAATTTTAATTTGCATTTCCCTGATGGCTAATGATGTTAAATATCTTCCCCGGTTCTTATTTTCATCCGTATTTCCTCTTTGGTAAAATGTCTGTTTGTGATGTATCCTATTTTATAACTAGATTTTTAGGGTTTTTTTCTGTTGAGTTTTAAGGGTTCTTTATATATTCTAGATTCTAGTCCTTTGTCAGATACGTGATTTGCAAATATTTTCTCCCAGGCTGTAGGTTTTCTTTTCTTTTGCTTAACTGGGTCTTTCCCAGCACAAAAAATTTTCACTTTCATGAACTCCAATATTTTTTATGGATTTCATTTTGGTATCATGTCTCATAACCTTTTATCTAGCCCTTGGTCCTGAAGATTTTTGCTTACGTTTTCTTCTAAAAGTTTTATAGCTTTACTTTTACATTTAAGGCCACGATCCATTCTGAGTTAATTTCTATATAAGGCATAAGTTCAGGTCAAGGTTTATTCTCAATGCCTTTTCACACATTGCGGGCTAACTACAGTTCCATAATCAAAGAAATTAATTTTTGTAGTTTAGAGTTTCTGAATTTTGGCCATCTATGCACATAGCAAGTATTTACCGGGGACTGTCTGTGCACAAGGCACAGGGCTGGATACTGAGACTATGGGCAGAACCTCTGTTCTTTATGAACTGCTTTATTTTATTTCACTATTCATTTGCACACACCTATTATTTGTGTGCACAACATCCTCAGGGCTATATGGGAAATTCTGCTCAACACGGCAGACAGACTGATGGACTGAGGCAGATGTCAGCGGGAGAGAAATGCAAAATGAGAGCAGTGCACAGCCAGCAGCCAGCAGCCAGCAGCCTTCCGAAACCTGGAGTCAAAGCCGGAAGGACAGACGGAAGAAGAGAGCCCTGGAGGTGGAGAAAGTCAGAGCTAAGGTGTGTTCAGGCGGGAAGCAGGTGTTCATGCCCAGCTCACTTTCGTGAAGATCCAAGGTGCCTTTTTCTTTTCCTTTTTTTCTTTCTTTCTTTTTTTTTTTTGCAGTTTTGGCTGGGGCTGGGCTTGAACCCCCACCCCCCCACCCCCAGTATATGGGGCTAGCACCCTACTCCTTGAGCCACAGGTGCCGCCCAGGAAATATCTTTTTTAAATGTAAAGATTTTTCTTTGTACCAGTTTGGGGGTAAGACATATGGTCATGGTAATAACCCCAGTGCGTTCACCTGGCCTTTGCAGATGCCGTCCATCCTCTCAAATCAACATGGTAGTGTCTGTGCTCCATTCTCTCTCTCGATGGCTTTGAGAATGACATGGTTGCTCTTTACTGTTGTGGCTGACAGTGGTAACACAGGGTGACTTCAACGTGAACGCTTATGTTTGGAGATGCTGCTGATGTTGCTGGTCTTGCTCTGCTCATACTGAGGGAACTAATGTCCTTGCCATAGGCCAGCCGTCAATGCAGAGAGCTTTTCTAATGTGCCATAGCTTTTGGTATTTTCTCACTAGGTTTTTCTTTAACATATGAGCATTTGTCCGGAAGTGGCTGACCTGAAGTGCAGTATTCATTACTGAGTCACCTCACTCTGTGACCTGGACCCATGATCTGAGAACAAGTGTGTTTCTGCTCATCTTCCTGAGGAGTATCAGCGCCTCTTGCAAATAGATTCCCTTTGGCCCCTGCCATGCAGAAACGCCCTTACTTATCTGAATTATAGTTCAAGTTCAGGCCATTAACAAAAGGACAGATTGTTCCCAATTTACAAGCAGGTACATTCTAAAAGTTGGTAAGCCAGTCATTTAAAATTTGGACTTCATATCTCATAGCTACAAAATTATACATAATGGCAAAATTCCCAGGCCAGCCCCACAAAAGCCTACTTATCCAAAATGTAGCTGAATTGAGGTCAGACGGCTTTGCAGCTCTGCTAACCACACTGAGCAGTGCGTTAGCTTGGAACGGTGTCTTGTACCAATTGGGAAGCCAAGAAGGCAGAGTGCAATAAATCTCTAACTGAAATCTATCTTGGTGTTGGGATTTTTCAGCCAGAAACCAGGTCACAAAGAACGAAGAAATCTTGGAGATAGATGCTCATGGAATTATTAATCAAATCCTACAATCCTCCAAAGGAATGTGTAAAATTCTAATTTAGTTCTACGGAAGTAAGAGCCTTAATTTAAGGCTCCACCAAAGTACTAAAGTACTATCTTCTTGGGTTTAGGTCAAAGATCCAAAATCAGTGTTTATGTTGACCACACATAGCTAACACTGGAATGATTCAGAGAGGATGAGCATACACCTCCCCTCCCCCCACGTTGCCAAGGAGGGCATGATGATTCCTGAAACATTCCATATTTTTACTGTATGTATCCACTCATATGTGGGAGCTGAAAGAAGTTGATCTCATGGTGTACAGAGCAGGATGATAGATACCAGAGGCCAGGAAACACATGGGAGTGGGAAAGAGGATGGAAAGAGGGTGGTGAACACGTACAAACAGAAGGAAGAAATTCTAATTTTCCGTAGCCGAGTTAGAGTGACCATAGTTAACAACCATGTTTTGTATATTTCAACAAAGCTGAAGAGTGAACTTAACATGTTCTCAGCACAATGAAATGGTAAATGCTTGGGGTGAATACCCCACATATCCCGACTTGATACTTACACATTCTACCCATGTAACAAAATACAACACATATTCCACACATACGTATGAATATTATGTGTCAAAAACAAATCCTACATCAACATTGGACAGAGGAATCCCTGTAGGTGGTGCGGGGTCCAGGGATGCGTGGTGGACAGGCAGAAACGCAGGGTGGATGGCAGGGCTTACCCGGTTTGGGAAACACTTTGAATCCATTTCTGATGACAATGAGATTGTGTGTTCTGTGTGTTTGTCCCTGTTCCTAAAAGATGGCTCTCCCTTTTCTATTTGTCCACTCCCCTTTTCCCTGTACTTTGGGGTTTTTTTAAATCTCACATTGATCAGGAGAACAAGTTGTTAAATAATATGAAGGGGAAAAATCAGAGAGAGATTGTCTTTAAAAGCGACCAGAGGGCAAAGAGGGATGAGCTGAGCGCCACGTGCGTCTGTGCTGTGTCTTTTTAACAGTATGTCTCCGCCCAATTCTTTTCGAAAACAAAGACAACGGGGATTATTTTATGGACTTAACTGATAGAAACGGAAGCCCCGAGGAGTCGCATCGGAGGGAGGACCGAGGTACAGGGCGCTGCAGGGACGCCAACGCCACCTCTCACTCCAGAGTGACGGACACTCTTCCCACTGCTGAACTAGAGCATTGCCACTGCCCTAGAAATAAAAACATTTTACAACCGGAAAAAAATATTCCAAAAGCAAGATGACCCCATTTCTTCTTAGCTGTATTTCATAAGGAAAGGGTGATAAAAGCCCTCAGCACATCTGGCTTCAGCCGTGCGGTGCCAGCACGCGGGGCTCGCGGGGCGAGAGGGACCCGGGCTGGCGGCGCCCGCGGGGAAGGAGCCCACCGCGCGCTGGACTTTCTACCCGGGCTGGACTCGGCGTCTCAAAGTCGGGAACATGATGTGTACGATCTGATGGCACTGATACAAAGAGAAAAAACAAATGCCCCGCGCTGATGAGGAAGTTTTCCAGTTTTTAGTTTGCAAAATGGGACCACCAACCACCAAGTCCTCTCGAAGCCCCGATTGGGAAAACAGCGTGTTTCCAGGTGGAGGACGCGCTCGCTCCGGCTGCTCACGGCTGCTCCGGGCTCCGGCTCCCGCGGCCGCGTTACAGTCGTCCCCTAGTGGGCATCGAGGACAGCGCAGCGCCCGTGCTCGGCGGGCTCAGGACCACTTGGTGCTGAGCAAAAACTGGAGCCCCAAACAGTGGGGTTTTATGGAATGCGGGCAACAGTAGAACTTTTCACCCTCCTCTCATATTTATGCTCTGGAAATCCTAATGGAAGACTCGCTCTAAAAGTGCAAGTGTGTCTGAACAGGCCCGTTAATTCCGGAGCTCGTAGTGGCCGACGCTTACATCAATGGGACTCCGCAGCAAAACGTATCCTGGGTTACGGCGCACGCGGTGGGAAGAGCTCCTCTGATGCCTGCTGACACCTGAGTTAGTGAGGGTAAAAGTCCAGTTGGGCATCTGCACCTGCTTTATACCTAAGGGTTCGTCTTTGCTTGCAGTCAGGAGTTGCTGATAAGATCTGCCAAATGGCATTTTCATGCTTCCCCCATTTTCTTTTACTAACAGGTAAGTGACTGGAACCAAAGATGCAGAAACCACTTGCTCCAAATTATAGTAGAAGGTTGATCAAGCATATGATGATTACTCAAAGAAATGGGACACAACCCCAAGACAGTGGGCTGGTCATTGCCAGCACTGCCATGGAGCAAGCCTCAAGGATAGCTAGCTGCCTCTCACTGATGCATTGGGAAGAGAGAGGGATAGAGGCTACCCCACAGTTCAAACACCCCACTCCCTGCTGGAGCTATCCACCAACTTGAACCTCTTCCAGGCCAAACATTCTGTACTAAGGTAACCATCAAGAAGAGGCTATGAAGGAATTAGACACATTTTCCAGAGGAGAAAATCTTTGTGCTACAGATCTTAGTTAAGGCAGCCCCTTTGAATTCTAAGGCAGTGGAGTGTTTGATATTAGAGAACAGGGAAATTGTCACCAAGAAAAGAGCATTTGAGTGATAGTTGAAGCTCTTCTGGAAAGCATTTATCCCCATTCATGTGTCAGCACCAGGGCTGGGGGCAGGCATAATTTGTAGAGAAAGTCATCACACAATGATCTGATACATCCCACAGAAAGAAAATCTCTCATGTTGCATAGATTTATGCAATATCAATATGTCTTGGAAGAAAGAAATAATGAAAGTTGATATCACTAGTTTTAGGCACTGAATTTGGACAAACTGTGACACAGAAGTTGAGTGTTCTGAAATTGGCACGTTATGGATGTGGAAGGAGGTAGCCAGCTTGGGGCACTTGAGAAGAGGAAGCAGGAGCCAGAGATGTCTCCATCTCCAGGATGACTTACACTTGGCCCTTCCAGTGGGGGGGGTCTCAGGACTTAGGGTGCAGATTAGCCCCAGGCCTCACTGTGCCTAAATGTCTCTTTATTGTTAGGGTGAGCGGAGGGGGTTCAGGGAAGACCTGGACAAACCTGGCTGGGGAGGACACTCAGAGGCCTTCTGGAAACCAGGAATCCTACCCATACTTAAGAATGTAAGGATTCTGGAAAGCAGAGGTCAAGGTAAGAAGCTAAGGTCAGTGATTAGAAAAGAGGACATGAAGGAATCTAGAAGCAGACACAGAAAACTGTGCTGTGGAGCTGGAGAGCAGAGCCTGGACCCAGTGGGTCTGGAGGACGAGGGGTGGCCGGTGTCAGCTAACCACATAGACCAGGCATTAGAGCTAGCGATGACTCAGGGCTGAGCCCCTTCAGAAAGTTATTCTCCTAAACCTTGGTGGTGTCGGCCAAACCTCCCTGCAGGAGTGGTGAGAGTGGTGTGTCTACACTGGTCCTAGTACTGGCCCTGATTCTGATAAGTGTCCATGCACCCTCCTAAGTTAAACTGATCTATAGGCGCCATATGGAGTGCTGGGGTCATTGCTGCCTTCCTCTGCTCTGTCCCCCCCCCTGCAGAATGGAGACCTTTCAAGTACTTCAAGAGGAGAGATGTGGATTTAGGCTGGCCCAATAGGCTCTGTGATTTCTGTTTTATTGAGCTGCTGGGGATTCATCGATTGGTTTAGTTGCGTGGCAGAGTTGTTAGTTAACCAGCCCTAAGAAGAGGAGGGAACTGCATAAAACCCACGGTGCTCCTGGTTGGCAGCAAACCCTGAAGAGGCTCCTGGCATTCTCCAGTGGGGAGAGGCAGGTTCCTCCACATCATTGAGTACTGGAGAAGGGAGCAAGTTCATAAACTCCCAAAAGGCAGGGGCTCTGTGAGCTCATGCTTTGTGTCCAATGTGGCATTGTCTTACACTGCCTCCTAGCCCCAGGTAGCTATTCAGCCCTTTAGAAGAGGCTACTCAAGTCTGTAATCCCAGCATGTGGGAGACTGAGGTGGTGGATTGCCTGAGCTCATCAGTTCAAGACCAGCCTGAGTCAGAGCAAGACCCTGTCCCTACAAAGATAGCTGGGCATTGTGGCAGGCACCTGCAGTCCCAGCTACTTGGGAGGGAGGCTGAGGCAAAAGGATCGCTTGAACCCAAGAGTTTGAGGTTGCTGTGAGCTAAGATGTCACAGGACTCTACTGAGGGTGACAAAAAAAAGGGAGGGGGGCTACTCTGAATTGAGATGTACTGAATTTTGAAGATTTACTGTGGCAAAAAAATCATGTAAAACATCTCATTAGTAGGTTCTTATATTAATTACACATTGGCATGATAATATTTTGGTGAAATGAAATATATTAATAAACCCCCCAAATTTAAAACTCCATGAGAGACACCGTATTTCTGATAGGCAGCACTGTTTTGTACCTTCTCTGATGGAAGATCCAAAAAGCAGGCTTTATTTAATGTGGATAAAAAATCCCCTTTAGTTACAAGTGGGCCCACACTTATAAAAGAAATAAACTGATCTCAGGGCCTTGGAGATCCCAACCCAATTAAAAGCTGACCTCGGTCTCTTCTTTTCACAGCCAGTTAGAAATGAAATCACTCAGAGGAAGATCTTAATGTATTCTATCAACTAAAAGTCTTGCCTCAGATAGTCCAGGCTAGCTTTCAACCCATTCTCTGTAGTTTGACAATCCAGTTCACTGTGGCTCATCTAGAGGAGAGAAAAATCCCTCTGGGAAGATGACAGGGACAGTCTCTGGCTTCTGGTCTTGTTCCTTCAAAAGGCCACGTTCAATCTCAAAACCCACAGGTCATGAGCTAGAACCACTTCTCCCCTGTGTGTCTCAGGGTTGGTTCCAGCTACCCTTTTTGCCTCTTAGGACCCCAACTTAATACTCATCCTGAAGATTTTTTTTTTTTTCCTGCATCCCTTTGTGCTTGGCTGGGACTGAAGGGAAGCCATTTGGTTCTCCACACCTCACAAACCAACTCATATACTCACTCCCTGTCCTCACGGATACCAGGTCCAGTTTCCAAAGTCAGCCAGCATTTCAGGCCAGAATCAGTATGAGCCTCTCTCCAAGGCCTGGGAGAATGGCCTATTTGCCCAAGAGGATTAAGCAGAGCGTAGAGGCTTTTTAATGACTTCAGCACTGATCTCTTGGTGGCATAGGCCTTACCAGATACCACCGGTGTGACTGGGCTTATTTTGACTAATGTCACTGATCTGTTCCACTCCAGATGGCAGAGCCCTTGACTTTGCTGCTATCTTGGCTTCCTTTCATAGCCACCATTTTTATTCTTCTGAGCAGTATAACCCACCTCACCCCCTCACCCATCCTGGCACCTCGTACTCTGCCTCTCTCCCTGCCCAGATCGGCCTGCTGGAGTTTTGTGCAGAAGTGGAACCTCATTCACAGGCTCTCATCATCATTGTGGAATAACTTACAGAAACAGAATATCCACTTTCACAAAGAGAAACTTGCATTTGATTGGAAAAAGCAGAGTCGATGTTTCTGTGCAATTTCTGGCCACAGCTGTTCTCTGTCTTGGAAAACTCAGTTACCCACAGTCTGCCTCTCGATTCTAATTTTTTTTTTTTTTTTTAATTTAAAGACAAGGTCTCACTCTGTCACCCAGGATAGAGTACAGTGGTGTGATCATAGCTCACTGTAGCCTAAAACTCCTGGTCTCAAGCGATCCTCCTGCCTCAGCCTCCTGAGACGCTGGGACTACAGGCAAGTGCCAGCAGGCTTGGGTGATTTTTTTCTATTATTTTGTAGAGTTGAGATCTTGCTATGTTGCCCAGGCTGGTCTCAAACTCCTGGCCCCAAGCAGTTCCCTCACCTCAATCTCCCAAAGTGCTAGGATTATAGGCCTGAGCTATTGCACCCAGACTTGATTCTGACTTAATCCTGTTTTACATGGTGGTTCTAACGCTCAACTTGATCCAAAGACCATGACCAAAACTCAGTTTTCTCATAAGTCCATTTGTATTGTTGAAATATTTTAATTATTTTTCTTTATAATAGAGCTCTATTTTTCTGTTTGGTCAAGAAATTGTTAGACTATATTTCAGTCGCAAGAAAAAAAATAATAACAATCCTAACTGTATCAATGTATTTTTAAAGATTTCTTACACCAGATTCAGTAGTAAAACCGTTCTTGTGTTTTGTGAGTTCTGTTGTGTGCTCACTGTGACAGCACTGCTGAGTTTTGGTATTGGCGTTATGCTGGCTTCATAAAAAAAATTGGCAGTATTGATATTGTTTAGATAAGTTTTAAAAGAATCAAAATGATATCTTCTTAAAAATTTAAAATTTTATTTGTGAAATTACCTGGGTCTGGCCTTTAGTCAATTCCTCAACTTCATGTATGATAATTCCTTAGGTTTTCACATCTATGTGTGTAGTTTTTAGAAAAAAATTTCTCCATTTTTGTGTTATTTCTCATTTTCCTTTCTAATTCCGTGCATTTTTATTCTACTGGTCATGTTTTGTTGAAGATATTAATGGCTTAACTATTTTATTTAACAGTAACAGCATTTGGATTCATTTATTTGTCTGCCAAATGTTTATTTTTTTCAATTATTCATTTCAACTCTCATCATTATTTGTTTCTTCCTTTCGTTTTCTATAATTAGCTTGTATTCTTCTACAGACTTCTTAAGATGGATAATTAATGCATTATTCACATTATTTTATTTATAATAATATCATATTATTGCCAAATATATTACCAAATGTTCAAGTCTAATAATTTTCTTCCAGCCATTGCTTTAATCATTGTCTAGGTTTTCCGCACAGATGTGCTGTGTTCTATGCTCTGAAGACCTACCTTCCTTGATTTTTTTAGCTTTCTTCTCTTTTGCAATGAGAAGGGCTGGGAAGGGAGTGTCTTAGAACACTTGGATACGTTGTCCTGGAGCTTCTTCCCATGACATCCACATATACCCTGCTATTCTGAAATGACACAACTTTAGAATATCACTATAGAAAGTTTTCCTTCTGTTTCCTCTCCAGGAATTTAAAATTAATTGTTCCACCTATAGCACATCTGGTTGGGTTGCACAGAATTCTTTCACCAGCTTTCGGAGATATGGACATCCTGCTTTAGACCTGGAGAGATTGGGTTTCATTCATTCATTTAGATCGTCAGTGGTCACCGAGTGTCAGGCAATGATCTGATTGATGGTATTTCTTGTCCTTGTCGCTCTCACTCAGCCAGATCCAAACACTGTTCAGAATGGTTTGGAGCTTGTAGATATGATTTTCTGTGTTTCAGAAGAGAAGGTGACAGTGTTTTTTCCCTCATCTGTTACCGGATGTGTCAGTAGTTAATTTCTTCAAAAGTAAACTCTTTTAGAACCATGGAACTCATTCATACTAAATTGAAGCTTAGCTGAACTGAATCACTTGGTTTCCAAGTGATTGCTTTCACTAATAGAAAGAAAAAATTTGCTCAGCTAAAACGTTCTCCTAAGCCTAACTGATCTTTCATAGCTAAATACTATTCAGCCTTTATGCCTTTCACCTCCCAGCAAGCAAGTAGATTTTATTAGCCAAATTTATCCTTTTGACAACATGGGTTAGGGCAGGCTGGAAGCAGGAGATCTGCCTTCTGCCCTTGTTGCAGGAGAATGCCCAGATGCCCAGCCCTTTGCAACCCTGACTCTGAATTTGAAAATGTGCTCAGCTTCTGTTATTATGGCCAATAGCTGCCTATGGAGGGCTGGCAACCTCAGCTGATACAGAAGGTCAATAGGTGTATCAACAAGCTATTCACATGAATAGCTTTCCTTTTTCCACCTGAAAAATTGCTTTGGTCAGCAGAGACCCTGACCAAGAGGGGCCCTCAGTCTTTGGGTTATGCAGTGTCTACTAACTCCAAAGAAAGAGATTCAAAGATGGATCATAAATCATATTGGAGGCATTATACATGCACTAACTGGGAAAGAATCAGATGGAGTAGAATATCTTTCAGACTTTTTTGCTTGAGGCCCACTAACTCAACACTGTTTATGGCCTTTTTCACTTTGTCCTGGATGCCATGGGTTTCCAGAGAGCAGCTTGGGGAGTGAGGCCAACTCTGCATTCAGGGAAGCCAGAGGCAGTGCCAGGTGAGTTTGTGCACAAGTCCCAGCCACCTGCCTCTTGTTAGGATGCTTCAAAATGCCTCCCAGCCAGAGATCCTCTTCACAGATGGACTCAGATTTTGGAATAAAATCCACTCCTGAAACAAGAGTGGGCAGGCTTTTCTCTGGGATGCAGGAGAAGCAAGAACCCTGGCCACGTCTCCATGCAACTTTGGGTGATATAGGGTCTTTAATTTGGCCTCTATTTCTAGCACTTTCGGAAAAAATAGAGTGGAGCCAGGATATCTTCCAAGGCAGATGGCTCTTCTATTTATTTTTGCAAAAAAGTGCATAGGAAATGGAGACAGAATGATCAGAGAGATGATAATGAAAATATATGGTCTCTAAAACACCTTGTGCACATGTAAGAGTGAGAGCTGAGGCCCAGGGTAGCCATAGGGTAGATAAGGGCTTTTTTCTACATAAATTACTGGGGCGTCTAGAACCAATGTCCAGAAAATGCATCCCTCCTAGCTCTTCTAAAAAGTAAGATTTATCTAGCTAAGCAGGAAGGTGGCAGGTGGAGAGAAAAGCAGCATTAAACGTGTCCTAAGCTAGGCCAGCCTGGCCCTTCTTAGAAGTGACATAAAATTGTAACAGAGAAAACATCCTGGAACATAAAAGGGTAAAAAATGTTTTCTGTCTCTTCAAAACCTCCTTACCCTTTTTTTTTTTTTTTTTGTAGAGACAGAGTCTCACTTTATGGCCCTCGGTAGAGTGCCATGGCCTCACACAGCTCACAGCAACCTCCAACTCCTGGGCTTAAGCAATTCTCTTGCCTCAGCCTCCCAAGTAGCTGGGACTACAGGCGCCCGCCACAACGCCCGGCTATTCCTTACCCTTTTTGAGAACTAAAACCTGCATCCTTGCCTCAGGCTAGTGGTTGGGATCGGTGGGGGAGCACCCTTTGTTCTTTGTGCCACAGGAGATGGGTTGAATCTAAGCAGAGGTTATAGGATTGTCTCAGTGGAACGTGGGCAAGATGGGATGAATAAGAATCTTTAAAAACTGTGTATTGGCTCAGCACCTGTAGCTCAATGGTTAAGGCGCTGGCCACACGCACCAGGGCTGGTGGATTCAAACCTGGCCTGGGCCTGCTAAACAACAACAACAACAAAATAGCTGGGCATTGTGGCAGGCGCCTGTAGCCCCAGCTACTTGGGAGGCTGAGGCAAGAGAATCGCTTAAGCCCAAGAGTGGCGGTTGCTGTGAGCTGTGACCCCACAGCACTCTACTGAGGGCAACATAGGGAGACTCTGCCTCAAAAATAAATAAATAAATGCTGTGTACTTTTGCTCAGAAGCAGGATACTTTGAGACGGGAGTCTGACAGCCTCCTCATTTGCTGGCCAATTAATAACTTCTCTCTCCTTCTCCTCAAACTACTTATTCTCATTCTTCTGATGAGCCCTCAGGGACAAACATAGGACTTTCAGGAAGAGAATCCGGTGACATATTACCTCTTCTTCTAAAACTATCTTTGTGACACTAAATCTGACTTTCTTCCTGAGGGCATTTGCCAAACTTCTAGTGGCCAGGCCATAGGAGAAAACCCCTAGGGTCTCCACAAAGTATAGATCTAATAGTAGATCTTCACCCAGAAAACTGGACACCAGTGGGGTATGCGTCTAGGGTGAGAATAAATCAGATTATTATTCACTCCTCCCCCATAACTACTACTACTAACTCCCCACCGCTACTACCCTACACATCAAGGAAAATTGCCTTTCTCTAACCTTAGTATTCAAGTAAGGGAACAAAATATCTGCCTTGATTATTCATAAACACAAGACCATTGTACAATTTTCCAACTTCAGTTCACACGACCTGGATAGTCCCAAAAACTCAAGCTGAGAATTAGTATAGAATGCTGCTAGGGTGGAAGTGGCCTTTGACTTACGGCACTAAGAAAAGCAAATGTTTTCAGATTTGTTTCAGAGGAATTTTCACTGATGGAGCTTTCAAAACACATGAGCTCACCAGCACAGATCACAAAACCCACAAAGATAACCAGCCTCCATAAGCATTAATGCAGCCGAAAAAACAGGAGATTCAGCTTCCGGAAGGTTTTAGATATTGGATTATCAGCCCAAGGATAGAAAGCAAGTTTTTTGAGTTATGATTAAAAGAAAAAGAAATAGATCTATAATTAGTTTTCTAAGGATGCCATGACAAAGTACCATAAACTGGGCGGCTTAAACAATAGAAATGTATTTTCTCACAGTTCTGCAAGCTGGAAACCCAAGATCAAGGTGTTGACAGGTTGATTTCTTCTGAAGCATCGCTCCTTGGCTTGTAGGTGGCTGTCTTTTCTCTCTGTGGTCTTTCTTCTCTGTGTGTTTGTGCCCTAATATCTTTTTTTTATACATGTAGGAAGGCCAGTTATGTGTATTGGATCAGAGCCCACCCTAATGACCTTCTTTAACATTAATGGGCTCTTTGAAGGCCCCATCTCCAAATGCAGTCACATGCTGAGGTACTCGGGGTTAGGACTTCAACATACGAATTTTAAGGGTACACACAAGTCAGATGATAATAGGACCTGTAAATATAAGTTAAGAATAAAAAGCAGAGAGGTTATCAGAGAGATTTGGGAAAAGATCCAACTAAAACATCTTGAAATGAAAAATATTATAACTGAAGTTTTTTGTAAACCTTGATGGGTGGTTTAAAAGAAGATTAGCACAGCTGGAGAAAGAATTAGGAAACTGGAAGATGGACCAGTAATTTATCTGTTACGCAATCCAGAAAGAGAAAAGATGAAGAGTAGTTCTCAGAATTGATGAGGCTCCAATCCTTAGATTCAGGAATCCCCAAAACCCAAGTAGTGCTTAATACTACACTACTTTGAAAGAAAGAAAGAAATGTACATCCAGATACAGTCTAATGAAACTTCAAAATCAATAGATTACTTACAAAGGCACAACAATGAAATCAACTTCTGCATAGCAGCCATAGAAACTAGATAATAGTGAATATCTTTAATATGCTGAGAGAAAATAGCTATCAACCTAAAACTGGATATGCAGTGAAGATATCTCTCAAAAGTGAGTGTGAAAGTAAAGAAACTTTGAAGAGAGGAAAAACAAATTGTGATTAAAGGAATGCTAAGCAGAAAAAAGTAATCTAAGTTAAAAAGACTGAGATGTATGATAGCCTGGTGAGATAAGAAGGTGGAAAATATGTGAGCAAATCTAGAAAATATTGACTATGTAAAACAATGACAATAAATGTTTGTGCGTAAGGGGACAGAAATAAAATACAAGGCAACAACAGCATATATATTGGGTGGAAGAAGAGGATTAAAAAATTTTAAGGTCCATGTAAAGAATGAGGGTAAAAATGTGAAGAAATAGAATAAAACAATTAATTAAATTTAGAATATGAGAAGGTAAGTATGCTTGTTAACATTCTATTATGGATTGTAGGAGATACATGACTTTTCAAGTAATAGAGATAACAAAAAAATCTGTCCAAAGGAAGGCACAAAAAAAAAAAAAAATGAGTGGGAGAAGAAAGATAGTGAATGTCGGATGATTACACATCACAAAATAAGATATATAAGCAAAATATATCTGAGATGACATTACATTTAAATGAGCATAGATTGAATGCCTCCATTAAAAATCAAAGGTTGTCAACTGAATTAAAAGTATTTGGTAAAATGCTCTTTTATGAAAGGCACATCTAAAACAGAAGGATCAAAGGATTCAAAGTACAGGATGGAAAAAGATACAACAGACAAATCTAAATGAAAGAAACTAGTGTAACCCCATTATGAGATTTTAAGGTAAAAACCCTTTCCCAGAGATCAAGAGGCTCTCTAGGTAATGATAGAAGTTTTAGTTCGATGGAAAAATAGGAGCAGTCTAAACTAATTGGCAGCTAATAACACAGTCTCAAAATACAAAAAAACAACATGAAAGAGAACTGATAAGGAGAAATAGACATCATCATGGGAGACTTTTAAATACTTCTTTTAGTGACTGAACAAATATATTTTAAAAATCAAGGAACATATCCAAAAAATGGAAAAATTAGACAAGCGGAAGAAAGAGGCTCCGGAGATTTGTACCGGGGTTCTTGCAAGTCTGTGGCTGAGGGTTGTGCTGGACACACAGTGGACAACACCTGAGTCTCACTGAACAGCAGCTGTCGTTAGAGACGGGGAGACGATGGCATGACAGATCAAGCAGATCTGTGAGCATCAAAGTTGTGACCCCAGCAGAGAAGTGAGCTATTAGCACTCCATGGACACCCCCGGAACCCTGGCAAAAAGATCACTAAGCTTGTGCATGAAGAGCAAAGACAGTGTTTAAATTAGAGCAAATATTTTCTCTAAAGAACGGTAAATATCTTAGATGTTGAAGGCCATCCAGTCTCTATCACCACTACCTAACCCTGCCATTGGAGCATGAACTCAGCCATAGATTAAGACGTCAACAAATGAGTAAAACTGTGTTCCTATAAAACTTTATTTGAAAAACAAGAGTGTTAGATGTAGTGATGTTTGTACAGCTCTGTGTATGCACTAAAACCCATCAGGCTGTATGGGTCATGGGCCAATTATGCACGTATCATGTGTGAATTACATCTCAAAAGCCATTCAAAAACAAACAAAAGCAAGCCAGGGACCAAGATTGGCCTATAGGTCATAGTTTACTGATTCCTGCTATAAAAATATGGTTTGTAGGCCAAATTCAGTTGTTGCGTGTTTTTGTAATAAAATTTTATTGGGGCACCGCCATGCTCATACTGTCTGTGGCTGCTTTCATGTCCCAACGGCAGAGCTGAGTGGATGTGAGATGTACCATACGTGCATAGACAGGGTGGACATATTCTGAAATGATAAAAAAAAAAAAGTGGTAGCAGATGAAAATTTGAATCCACAGTATGGAAATGATGATTACCAGAATTCATGCTTCAAAGTATTTGATAAAAGAGAGTCTGATGAGAAGAAAAACATTTCTATGCTCATGATTATAGTTTAATTTCCCATTTGCAAATGTCTGTTAATTCTGCTATTTTCTTTTAACTTCTTCAACTAGATGTTTAACTCATTAACTTTTATTCTTTCTTTTTCCTTAATATAAATATTTAAAATGGTAGATTTCCCTCTAAATAATACCTCAATTATATCTTACTTATACATTTTAAGGGAAGACAGAGGGATTATTTTACTATATACGTATTGAGTTGAAAAGTATTTTAATGACATAGGGATATATTCATAATCATACATTGCTAAATAGAAAACACAAATAACAACAAAGTAGGAACACCGTGCTTCTAATTATTCCAAAAGAGATATGTGTACCTATTTGCAATTGCACATGAACTTTATGGCCACCCTTTATATGCATGGGAAAAAGACAAGAAAAAATTTACTGAAGTAAATACAGCAATTACCTTAGGGTAGTAAAAGATCATAAGCATTTTTCGTTTTCTCCATGATTTGGTGTTTCTGATAAAGCCCTATGAAAATGCTCTGAAGACACTGGAAAAACTTTTGCTCCTTCATCCACTCACTACTGACTTGGAAAATACATCTTGTTACTTTCAGAAGAGAGAATAATGCCAAATTCCTCTGTAAAGTTCTAAGATGAGAAATTATGTATCACTAGAAATCGTGAGATGTCACTGAAACATGAGATCGTCCATCAGTGTGGGTCTGAGTTCAACTATTCATCCATCCGTCCAATCTAATAAATATTTGCTTGGAAACAATTATGCATCCGGCATAGTACTAGGCGCTGCAGGGAAGGGGGTAAGAGATGACCCTTGCCCTTGAAGACCTCATGGGCAAAGAAGTGCATTTACAGAGCTAATTGTAATGCAATTAGACTAAGCGTTAGTGTGTGTTTATAATCTGGTACATGAAATGCTGAGGAGATCATATAAGAACAGAAGTCATTTCTCCTGCCTCTAAGTGACTGATAATCTCACTGGGGATATAGGGTGTAAACCAAATAAACCAAGTCTGGTGATACTCCCAGAAGTGACCTTGGCTTCTGAGTTCAAGGAGAGGAGAGCCCTTTCTGGCCCACAGCTGTGCTTTTTCCCCCCAGATGCTCTGAGGCAGCAATGGTATGTCTCTGAAAGTGCACCTCTGCTCTGTGTGTGGTCAGGTCTGCTGGAGAATGCTTTTACAAGCTGTTTTCATGAGCCCTTCTCCTGCTCAACTGAAATTCCCAGGCCTCCAGAGACCCATTGCTTAACCAGGGCAGAGCTGTAATTCCACGGATGATTGACAAGCCTGGCATTTAAAGCAATAACAAGAGCAATGCAGATGCCCTAAGTGTCCCAGGAGCCCATCTTCCCAGACCAGCTCTGTTCAATGGAACTTTCTGCAGTGACGGAAATGCCACTAGACAAAGCAGTTAGTGCTTGAGATGTGACTATAGTGACGAATGGAATGCTTCCTTTAATTTAATTTAATACATCGAATTCAAATTCAAATACTTTAATTTTAGATGAAAATGTGTCAAACAGTCTATGAAACCAGGGTATGGTGCCCCATGATCACATTAATGTACACAGCTATGATTTAATAAAAAAAAATACTAAAAAAAAAATAAAGTATTAAAACCATGGCTACTGCATTGGACAGCAAAGTTCTAGAAACTGAAGCTGAAGGACACGGTGAGGTAGAGGGTTTTCCTTGAAGTAACAGGTGGGTGCCCTGGTAATTCACAGAATCACTTAGCTACCAGATGGCCTCAAGCCACCCCTACTCCCCACTTCTATCTAGTGGTTTTCAAAAGTTTTTACTTTGGTGAAATAAAGACTCACATAAACGTAACCTGACCTCCATTGGAAAATGAAGCATTCCATTCGTCACTTCAAAACTTTTCTTCAGGGTAAAGATTAGGATGAATTAATAAATCCTGGAATGGGGCCCAAGAATCTGAATTCTCTAGAATGTGTCTAGGTAATTCTCTCCTGAGCTGCCAGGTTTGGAAACCATGTTACTTTGTTGTGACCGCATAAATGATCACGCGAGACAAGGTTTAACAGTACATGCTGTAAGAGGTGAGGCTGACCATAGGTGCAGGATAGCCCTAAGCTCTTCTCACAGTGTCCTTTTATTGAGAAAATACATAATAGGTGGAAAGATTACTAAGCAAAGACATGCAGGGGCTACGTGCTCGGGGAAATGATCTCATAGGTGCCAACAGAGTATGTACTCAAGGAAATGATTTTCAAGGGTGGAAAGGAAATGATCTTCAAAATACTAAATGCAATTTTTCTCCACTAATCCTTTAAGGAACTGTCATAAAATGCTTAATGTTTAACATCAGCCTTACTACTACAGGACTGAACTTTGCTCCCCAGGATTTCTGAGTTACTTAGGGTGGCTTGCCTTCCAAGTCACAAGAGATTTCCAGGATTGCCAGGAGAATGACTTGTTCTCAGTAATTCCTCAGATGAGTAATGATACTGGTGACTGTTGTAGTAAGTCTGATGTTTAATCCTCTATATTACTTCCTCCTGAAAACAGAAAAACAGTATAGAATTTATAATGGGAGGTCTGACTCACAGCATATACAAGTCAGGCATTTGATATGAGATAGGCATTCGTATCAGTTAGGGAAATAGCAGTGAATAAGACAGGTGACTTTGCTGTCACATGTTTAAGGGCAAAGGGAGAGAAAATAAACCATAAACAATTAAAAAGATAAGTTCAGGTGCAGAGTGTTACATGGAGGAAGAGAAAAAATTGTTATGAGATAAAGACTGGGTTTGGGGCTACTTTAAGCTCTGAGGTCAGGGAAGTCCTCTGTTGGGAGAAGATGATGATCTAGCTAAGATGTGAGTGGTGCAGAGTTGACTGCACTGAAATCTAGGGGAAAAGCATTCCGGGATGAATGAACAGCAACAACAAAGATCCTGAGACAAGAACAACTCAAGGGTGTCTACAGGGTAGAAAAGAGCCATGTGTGACTGAGCACAGTGAACAAGCAGAGCAAGGAGCCAAAAGGGACAGGGACACAGGGTGGCAGGGTCGCAGGATTGTGTGGGCGTGCCAAATTGCCTGAATCTTATTGTGTAATGTTGTAGGGACGAGGGAAAACTTGTCCTTTCCCACTGAAAGTTTGCTGAAAGATCAACTCACAATTAAAGCAGATTAATAAGAGAAATGTTTATTTCCAAATACAATGTGCATGCGGAGAATCACCAGGGTGATTACCTAATATTTCAATGAACATCAGGTATTTTCATCCATACCTTTTAGAAGAGGGGAAGGGGAATATAGGTGCAAAAAATAGTTCTAGGAAGGATGAATAGATGGGGAAACAGATTGACCTGTAAATGAACCTGAGAGAAGAGATTGTGTTTTAAATGATTTGGGCCAGGTCTGCTAGACTTGTTGATTTTCTTTCCTGAATGTGTTGAGATGGCAGGGAGAGGACAGGAAGCCAGTTGCCCCTCTTGATGTTTTGATCAGGTCAGTCTGGTTTATGTAGATAGAGGGAAAGTGCCCTCTAAGGTTTTCTGAACTCAAATGGCCTTTAATTCAAAGAATTCTTTATACCAAGGAGTCAGATTTGGGGGTAAAGTTTCCTTGGCTCCTTCAGTGTGATTAGGAACCATTAGCAGGATTTGTGCAAGGGAGCGGTACAGGAGATTGACATGTTCAGAGATTATCATGCCTGTTGGGTAGGGAACGCATCATAGCAGGGCACGTGTGGAAGCCCAGAGAGAGGAATTCTTGCTATGGCCCAGGAAGAAGATAACAGTGACTTGGATTAAGGCTGTGGCAGTGGATGTGGTGAGATAGATTAATTAGATGCTGGGTACATTTTGAATTTAGAGCCAATAGGACTGGTCCATCGAATGTGGAATAAAATAGAAAAAGAGCGGTCTACAGGTTCTGGGAGTTTTCATAGGATGGAGGAGAGAATTGACCTTTGGATTAAGCACCTAGAGATCGGTGGTATCAGGTCAGTGGAGCTGAGGCCTGGGAAGCTGGTTGGGAGAGAATGGGAAGTGAGAAAATAAAGATGGTAATAAATTACAACTGTTCACAAAGGGAAGCAGAGAGATAGGCCATGCTTGGATGGGAATATAGTCACGATAAAATTTTTTCTTTGCTTTTGTTTGTACTGTGAGAGCTATTTCAGGTCGGTTGTATTTGTCAGTGGGGACGATGCAGGAGTTAGATTTTGATGATTCAGAAGGATGAGAAATTCTCACTATCCGGTGAGAATCAGTGAGGGCACCTGGAGGGTCCTCACAGACCCTGCTTGATTGGTTGTCTATGATTCATGTGAGAAGTGCTTCTGCCGGCACTCCCAAGGTTCCCCATGTGAGAACAAACAGCTTTTAACCGGATTGGGCAAAGGAAATATGGCCACTACCATGTGACATCATGGTCCTGAACAGCTCTGGGGTCCTGAAATCATCAGTTGGCAAAGATCTCACCACCACCCAGGGAGACGTGCTGCTCCTGACGTGGCCCCTGAAGGAGTGGGAGGTGCTGTGTGACTCACCGAGCCTGGTATTAGCTGGAGCAAAACCCAGACATAGCATCGCCCCACTGGACTTCCACCAGCTACTGCACCTGGTGCCAATCCTGCCCCTCCCCAGGTCATAGGACTGGCAGGGGCTTGAGTGCCATTGACCTTCCCAGCTGGGGTCAGCTTCCTTTCACAACAGACACACAGAGGAACCAGGAACTTTGGTACAGGAGATCTGGTTTCTTCTTCTATTTTCTTCAATTTCTCTGCTGTAAGCGATCCAGAGAACATGGGCTGAGCACTGCCAGCCCGTCACCATGGAGATAGTGCTGCCGAGCCAGGCCTCTGACACAGCTCATTGAAAGTGGGCAGAGGTTTCTGTTTTCCCCTTGAAAGTGCTCAGGAAATCTCACCCAAAAATTTGACCCCTTGGTATAAAGAATATTTTGAATTAAGGCCCTTAGAGATTTACTGGTCATTGGAAGGGGCCTTCTCTGTACATGCATAAGCCAACCAGACCGTTTGATCAGAAGATCAAAGAGGACAATTGACTTCCTTTCCTCTTTCTGTTACATGTATCTCAGTAGGAAAGAAGATCAAAAATGTAAGCAGACCTGTCCCAAATCACTTACAACATAACACCTGTCTCTCAGGTTAATTTACAAGTCCATCTATTTGCCCCATCCATTCATCCTCCCTAGCATCCTGCCCTATAATCCTCAATTTCCTCTAAAATATCAGAACTCCATTGGAATATGGGGTAATCTACTCCTGTGATTCTCCCAGGCACGTGGTATTTGGAAATAAACATTTCTCTTATTAATCTGCCTTAATTGTGAATTGACCTTTCAGTGAACTTGTGGGGGAAAAGAGCAAGTTTCCTCTCACCCTATACCCTCAAACTTCAAAGCACAAGCTATTTAAACAAGTGCCACCAAACACCCCATAATGCCTATGACAGAGCAAACTGCTGCCCTCCAGACCAAGGAACAGAGTGGCAGTAGCAAAAGGGCCTAGACCCACCTGCAGAGGCCGGTTCACAAGGAGCAACATGCGTCCTGCCTGGCTGGAGAGCGGCATTTGCAAACTGCACTTCCGTCCCACGCTGGGAACAGGTGCCTTGGCCTCACCAACAAAGCTGCCAGTCACGCACACCAGTGCATGCCACCCCCCGTGCTAGGACACCCAGGCTGAGAAAGGAGTGCCTCGATACCATTCCAGAATAACCTGTAGGGCCATAGCACTCAAGTCATATGTAGTTAACATAGAGTAGGATTACTCAAAATAGAGAGGGCGGTAAGGGGTGTTATCCAGGGAAGCCATTTGGAAAAGCACCAAGCAGCACAGCTGTGCGGTGCCCTGCAGGGTGACAGCCTTCTCTTTGTTTTCACATGACTAACTTGTGTTTGAATGAGAGAGTTCTGGTCCCTTTAGGAGACAGTAGAAGCAAAGATCAGATGTCACTACCTAAGCTTTAAATAACTTGCAAGGAAATACCACTGAGGCAAGAAGTCAAAGAAATAGCCCCATGCTGGCAGGTTCTGGATGGAAATCTCATGGGACTTGCTTCCCCCACCCCGTTTTTCATCATTATTCTTGAGGGACTTGGGAAAAGGTGTGACTATGGAATTGTAGAGCAATCAATGTAATAATTTTAAAGCAATATCAATTGAAATAGTGATTTGCCCCTGGTTTGTGACTAATAATAGTGTTGGACCCATGGCACAAATATTTGTGAGTAAAAGAGCTTGACAACAAGAGTAGAATGTTTAAATCAGAATGCACCAAATGATAGAAGCAGCAGGTCACGGGTGCATCTGGCCTCCATGTTCTGCCAGATACAGACATGAGATCGAGCATAACTAACTAGGTGTGTGACCCCAGTAAGGCAGTTATTTCACTTCTCTAGGCTCACGTTTCCTCATCCATGAAATGGGGATTTCAATACCTCCTTGACAGGGTTGCTCTGAGAATGTAATGATCTAAAATGAACGTGCAAAGTGCTTAGTACACACAGCTACATTATATTTGCGATTACAAGTGTTATTTGATAAATTGAGAACCACTAGGAAATTAGCAGGTTTCTGATCAGAACTCATTAAAGTGATTCTGCATGGAAAACAGGTGGAGCCAAGAGTCACAGCTTAACCCAAGAAATGAATACCCAGTCCTGACCTTCCTTCACCTGTGAACACCCACCTGGGGAGACCTCTCAGGCAGCTACCTCCAAATTATGAAAAAATCTATTCTACTTGAACATGAGGTCATCCTTGGTTCCAAATTCCTGCACATGTTTCATTTAACATTTGGCAAAACCCTACTTGTCCTTGTGCCCTTCAAGGGGCCAACTAGTGTTCTAGAAACTTCAGTTTCTCTGCATCACTTGTGGCCTTGGTAAGCAGATCTCGATTCTTCTGGAGGTTCCTCTTGTGGTGAGAATTGGGCTCCTTCCCAGCAGTCAGGCACCTCATTCACGTGTTGGTATCAGCAGGAGAGCTGCTCACTCCCAGATCCAGAGGGGTCTTGCTTGATTCCTATGCACACAAAAGTCATGTGTATCCCCAGGACACACAGCAGAGAAAACAGAACTAATTAATATAATTTAACTTTGCTCGGTCCTTGACTTTTTTTTATTATTAAATCATAGCTGTGTACATTAATGCGATCATGGGGCACCATACACTGGTTTTATGGACCATTTGACACATTTTCATCACAATGGTTAACATAGCCTTCCTGGCATTTTCTTAGTTATTGTGTTAAGACATTTACATTCTACATTTACTAAGTTTCACATATACCCGTGTAAGATGCACCACTGGTGTAATCCCACCAATCGCCCTCCTTCCACCCACCTCCCCTCTCCGTCCCCTCCCTTTCCCCTTCCCCCTATTCTTAGGTTGTAACTGGGTTATAGCTTTCATGTGAAAGCCATAAATTAGTTTCATAGTAGGGCTGAGTACATTGGATACTTTTTCTTCCATTCTTGAGATACTTCACTAAGAAGAATATGTTCCAGCTCCATCCATGTAAACGTGAAAGTCTTCATCTTTCTTTAAGGCTGCATGATATTCCATGGTGTACATATACCACAATTTATTAATCCGTTTTTGGATTGATGGGCACTTGGGCTTTTTCCATGACTTAGCAATTATGAATTGGGCTGCAATAAACATTCTGGTACAAATATCTTTGTTATGATGTGATTTTTGGTCTTCTGGATATATGCCTAGTAGAGGAATTATAGGATTGAATGGCAGATCTATTTTTAGATCTCAAAGTGTTCTCCAAATATCTTTCCAAAAGGAATGTATTAATTTGCATTCCCACCAGCAGTGTAGAAGTGTTCCCTTTTCTACACATCCACACCAACATCTCTGGTCTTGGGATTTTGAGATATGGGCTAATCTTACTGGAGTTAGATGATACCTCAAAGTAGTTTTGATTTGCATTTCTCTGATGATTAAAGATGATGAGCATTTTTTCATATGTCTGTAGGCCGTGCACCTGTCTTCTTCAGAGAAGTTTCTTTTCAAGTCCCTTCCCCAGCCTGCGATGGGATCACTTGTTCTTTTCTTGCTTATATGTTTGAGTTCTCTGTGGATTCTGGTTATTAAACCTTTGTCGGAGACATAACCTGCAAATATCTTCTCCCATTCTGATGGCAGTCTGCTTACTTTACTTACTGTGTTCTTGGCTGTGCAGAAGCTTTTTAGTTTGATAAAGTCCCAGTAGTGTATTTTTGAAGCTGCTTCAATTGCCCTGAGGGTCCTCCTCATAAAATACTCGCCCAGACCAATTTTTTAAGGGTTTTCACTGCACTCTCTTCTAGTATTTTTATAGTTTCATGTCTTAAGTTTAAATCTTTAATCCAGTGAGAGTCTATCTTAGTTAATGGTGAAAGGTGTGGGTCCAGTTTCAGTCTTCTGCAGGTTGCCAGGCAGTTCACCCAGCACCATTTGTTAAATAGGGAATCTTTTCCCCACTGAATGTTTTTAATTGGCTTGTCAAAGGTCAAATAATGGTAAGTAGCTGGGTTCATCTCTTGGTTCTCTATTCTGTTCCAGACATCTACTTCTCTGCTTTTGTGCCAGTACCATGCTGTTTTGATCACTATCGATTTATAGTATAGTCTGAGTTCTGGTAGCGTGATTCCTCCTGCTTTGTTTTTATTTCTGAGTAATGTCTTGGCTATTCAAGGTTTTTTCTGATTCCATATAAAACGAAGTATTATTTTTTCAAGATCTTTAAAGTATGACAGTGGAGCTTTAATAGGGTTTGCATTAAAATTGTATATTGCTTTGAGTAGTATGGACATTTTAACAATGTTGATTTTTTTCCAGCCATGAGCATGGTATGTTTTTCCATTTGTTAACATTTTCAGCTATTCCTTTTCTTAGAGTTCATAGTTCTCTTTATAGAGATCTTACACGTCCTTTGTTAGATAAACTCCCAAATATTTCATCTTCTTTGGCACTACTGTGAATGAAATAGAGCCCTTAACTGTTTTTTTCAGCTTGACTATTATTTATGAATGTTGATTTTGTAACCTGAGACACTGCTATATTCCTTGATCACTTCTAAGAGTTTTGTAGTAGAATCCCTGATGTTTTCCAGATATACAATCATATCATCTGCGAAGAGCAAAAGTTTGATCTCTTCTGATGCTATATGGATACCCTTGATCACCTTTTCTTCCCTCATTGTGATGGCTAAAACTTCCATTACAATGTTAAAGAGCAGTGGAGACAATGGACAGCCTTATCTGGTTCCTGATCTGAGTGGAAGTGATTTCAATTTAACTCCATTCAATACGATATTGGGTTTGCTGTAGATGGCCTCTATCAGTTTAAGAAATGTGCCTTCTATACCAATTTTCTTAAGTGTTCTGATCATGAAGGGATGCTGGATATTATCAAAAGATTTTCTGCATCAATTGAGAGAATCATATGGTCTTTGTTTTTTAATTTGTTTATGTGCTGAATTATACTTATAGATTTACGTATATTGAACCAGTCTTGAGACCCTGGGATAAAACCGACTTGGTCATGATGTATAATTTGTTTGATGTGTTGCTGGATTCTGTTGGTTAGGATCTTGTTGAATATTTTTGCATCTATATTCATTAGGGATATGGGTCTATAATTTTCTTTTCTTGTTGGGTCTTTTCCTGGTTTGGAGATCAGGGTGATGTTTGCTTCATAGAACGTGTTGGATAGTCTTCCTTGTTTTTCTACATTTTGGAACAGGTTGAGTAATATTAGTACTAATTCCTCTTTAAAGGTTTGGTAAATTCTGACGTGAAGCCATCTGGTCCCAGGCTTTTCTTCTTAGGGAGGTTTTGTATGGTTGATGCTATTTCCAAACTTGATATGGGCCTGTTCAACATTTCCACTTGATTCTGGCTAAGTCTTGGAAGGTGACGTGCTTCCAAGTATTGGTCAATTTCCTTCAGATTTTCATATTTCTGAGAATAAAGTTTCTTGTAATATTCATTAAGGAGTTTTTGAATTTCTGAGGAGTCTGTTGTTATTTCGTCTTTGTCGTTTCTGATTGATGAGATTAGCGATTTTACTCTTTTTTTCCTGGCTAGGTTAGCCAAACCAGGAAATTAAGAAATGTTCTTAATTTTATTGACCTTTTCAAAAAACCAACTTTTGGATTTATTGATCTGTTGTATAATTCTTTTGTTTTCAATTTCATTTAATTCTGCTCTAATTTTGGTTATTTCTTTTCTTCTACTGGGTTTGGGATTGGAATGTTCTTCCTTTTCCAGTTGCTTGAGACGTCCCATTAAGTTGTTAACTTCCTCTCTTTCCACTCTCTTAAGGAAGGCTTGCAGTACTATAAATTTCCCTCTTAGGACTGCCTTTGCTGTATCCCAGAGGTTCTGATAATTCATGTCTTCATTGTCCTTTTGTTCCAAAAATTTGGCAATTTCCTTCTTAATCTCATCTCTGACTCAGCTATCATTCAGCATAAGGTTATTTAACTTCCATGTTTTTGTTATGAGTATGCAGATTCCTGTTGTTACTGAGTTCAACTTTTATTCCATGGTGGTCCAAGAGGATGCAAGGAATAATTTCTATTCCTTTAAATTTACTGAGGTTAGACTTGTGACCTAAGATGTGATCGATTTTGGAGTATGTTCCATGGGCTGAAGAGAAGTATGTGTATTCAGTTTTGTTAGGATGAAATGTTCTGTAGGTGTCTGCTAAATCCAAATGTTGGATGGTTAGGTTTAAATCTAAAATTTCTTTGCTTAGCTTCTTATTGGAGGATCTATCCGACACTGCCAAAGGAGTGTTGAAATCTCTGACTATTATGGAGCCAGAGGAAATCAAGTTGCTCATGTCTGTTAGAGTTTTTCTTATAAATTGAGGTGCATTCTGGTTGGGTGCATAGATATTAATAATCGAAATCTCATCACATTGAGTATTACCCTTAACAAATATGAAGTGACTATTCTTATCCTTCCTTACTTTTGTTGGTTTAAAGCCTATTGTATCTGCAAATAGTATTGCAACACTTGCTTTTTTCTGATTACCATTTGACTGACATATGGATGACCATCCTTTCACCCTGAGTCTATATTTGTCTTTTAAGGTAATATGTGACTCTTGTATGTAGTAAATATCTGGCCTGAGTTTTTGTATCCAGTCAGCTAACCTGTGCCTCTTTAGAGGACAGTTTAAGCCTTTCACATTAATGGAGAATATTGATAAATCTGGTAAAATTTTGGGTATTGAGTTTTTCAGAAGTCCAGTGGACATTTTTAATCCTTTCACCACTGTGGAAGTTGGGAGTTTGATCAAAAGTTTCTGAGTGAGTTTACTTTTGTGGTAGAGGATTGGGCTGATCATTATGGAGGATAGATCATTATGGAGAATATCCTGAAGAGCTGGTTTGGTTATGGCAAATTTCTTCAACATATGGATGTCATGAAAGTATTTAATTTCTCCATCATAAATGAAACT